>NC_092737.1:29328749-30064390 GCF_047496885.1 Scyliorhinus torazame | reverse complement strand
ATGAATGAACCATTTATTTAAAGTAAACACTAAAGACAGCAACAAAAAGCTTCCACGATACAAGACTCCAAACTTCCACCTGGTGGCGAAGTCGCCCTCCGACCACATTGGCCTCACGAGGAACATGGCTCGCACGGAGTTATAAAGGGCAGGCTACCACCGCCCCTATAAATTCCTCATTAACATTATCAAATAACAAAATAACTATTGACAAATATGCACAAAAGGCATGTCTAAAAACAGCCCCATATAGGGTCAGTCGGTCAGGAAATTAATTGATCCTTTGGAAGCCATGCAGCTCATTGACCAGTGCTTCAACAGTAGAGGTGATTTTGCCTGTCCCTGAACGGGCTGACTCTCAATAGTTGCAGATGTTTCCATTCAGATAATTGCCCCTGTCCATCCGGAACAATGCTAGGTTCATTCTCGGGGTAGCTTTCAGCAGCATTACCTTTATCCGCATCCATCTCTTTGACAGGTCTACGAGGGCAGGTTGTACCCCTAGCTCGGCATGAGTTCGATTCTCCTTCAGTGGTCTCGGTGCTTTTTTAAACATTCTCCCTTGAACCTTTTCCTGGTCTGACGCTGCTCCTGTTTTGGCCACGATGATTGCCGAGCATCAATGTGTGCTCCAAAATTATTCACTTAAACAAAATCACCCGCCACAAATCTTCGTTCAATTTACTTTCCATCGATGTGACTTTTCTGCTCATTGTGGTTGGGATCCATTCTCTGCGCCAAGTTTGAAAATGCAATCTCGAAAGGCGTCCATCAGCAGTTGCGCGGGTAGAGCACCCTTGGTAGTGTGAGGTATAGGAACATAAACAATCAGGACTAGGACAATCGGAGTTGGAAAGATGACGATGACTTCTTTCTTCATGATGTCCTTGGGCGTCTCTATCAGCGCATAGAGTTGGCACCGACTCTCCAAAAGTGTACCCTACCTGAAACTCATCCGCGTAACCCCACCTTGTGCAATGTAGCACAGCAAACCCACTTAACCTGCAAACATTTGGACTGCAGAAGGAAACCGGAGCACCCGGAGGCTTGGGAAGAATTTGCAAACTCCGCTCAGACAGCTACCTGAGGTCGTAACGAACCTGCTCTGTGGCGCAGTGAGGCCGCAGTGCTAACAATGGCGCCACAGTTCCACTCCACAGGTCCATTGGAGGCAGTGTGGTGGAGAGCTGTGCAAACATGTCCGATACCGTTGATCATAAAAGAGTATTTGAAGTCTTCACTTTTAAAAGCAGTGTCATTACCTGATACCATAACCCCAGCTAACCCGTGGCTGGTGACTGCCTGTCACAATTTCTGTGCCGTTGCTGATGCGGTTGTGGACATCAGTTTGTGTGTTTTCAAGGACTAGCAGTGAGCACCTTCGAGAATCAAGTAAATGGGGCCCATAAATGGGCCAACAAAATCAATGTTAGGTCTCACCCAAGGGCGATCTGACCACTCCCAATGGTGCATGTGGGGCGCAAACGACACAAATGTGTCAAAACAGTATTTGACACTGGACACACTGTTCGACCAGATTCCCCATGATCATGATCTCCCAGACCATTAGGTGTAAAAGAATGAGAGAGTCGTCATTTTGGCATTCCAGGAAGGGTGCAGTGTCGCTCCTGTAACAATAGCTTCCAATTGGGAGTGGGAACGACCACCCGAGCACCCCACAATAACACGTCGTGTTCACAACTTAACTCATCTTTTCAAATCTGAAAGGGTCGCAGTAATTCAGACCTATTATCCCATTGCAAGTCATGAAGGACCATGAGTGTGACCAGCCTCACTGATATTGACAACGTGCCAAGGAAGTGAAAACACAAACGATCTTCTGTGATGCCGGTGTACTTGGTACAGACTGGTGTAGATGGTATACCGGTGCAGACTGAGGTAGACGAAGATGGTTCAAAGCGTCCACATTCGAAATGTTGGTGTCCGTCCGGTGATGAAACATATACTTGTCGGCTGCTGACAGTGGAGCCTCGAGTGGGGCCTTGGTTAAAGCTCTGAGGTGAATGGCCTGTTCCTCCTGAAATAAATCCAACACTGGTGTGTGGTCACTAACATCTGGTAAATGTCCTCCAGAGTCAGAGAGTTAAAGATGTTGCCAGCATGGACACAGGCCTTTCGGCCGAGCTTATCCATGCCGCCCAGTTTAAAATTAATTTATACCAATACAAAGATATTCCATAATGTATAAAAGGTGAATGTATTCATTTCTCATTGGGGAAACAGTGGATTTTAAACCAGTATTATACAACTTTGATTTGATGAGTTTTCCCAACTGAACTGCTTAGTGGTCAGTGATATGTCCGCATTTTTGGGAGTTTCAGGGGCTACCGATTTTCTCTGAATTATTTCAGACTGTGGACTCCTAAAGCCTTCCAGATCGTAAGGCTGAACAACCCAACTCCATAGCAGCATGAAGAGAACCCGAGCCGAGGGCCTTCAAGGCTCGTGATGGCCCGCTGTCAGGAACAGTCATGGTTGCATTCATTCCCTTGTTGAACGATCCAGGATTTTTCTTTTTGTGGCATTGCTGGAGTTGTACCACAACCTGCCAGCACCCCAGCAGTAGCGATAGAACCAAGAAAAGGCCACCTTTAGTCAGAGGCGTACTGGTTGAACTTTTGAACTTCGGATAGTATGGCCAACACTGAGGAATAAGCTTGTTCAGCGCTGGTAACCATCCTCGACGCAGAGGTTGAGAGGTCTTTCTGCGCCGCCTTCCACTTAATGGGCTCAAACCGCGCCTATTCCAGAAGGGGACACGTCACAGATAAGGATTAGCTGTTATGAAAGAAAAATGGAACAAGACAGTGGATGATTGCAAAGCTCCTTTAAACTCTTCAAAAGCTCCTTCCTGATGTTCTGTCCAGTACCATCTAAGGTGCTCCTTGAACAGTCTGTGGAAGATTGGCAACAGTGTGGAAAATAAATTAGCAATAAATCTGTCATAATATTCCTAAAACAGATTTCAATTCTGACGTAGTCTTTGGGGCACATGCATCGTTAATCACTTGGGTCTTCTCCTCCAATTGATTCAGGCCTTTGCTTCCTACCCTGTATCCTGCGTATATCACTTCCTGGGATTGGAACGGAGACTTTTCACTTTTCAGATACTCTGGCCTTATTGAATCATTTAAAGATGATTTCAGAATTTGGAAGATTCTCCGCTTCAGACGCACCTGTAATCAACAGATCGTATAGATAGACAACTGCCTTGAGTAGGTACTGAATGAAACAATACATGCAGCGCTGGAATATCGCTGGGACTCCATTGGATATACGGGAACATTGGTACAGTCCATTGGGTGCATTAAGTGGCCACATGGCGCCCGAGCTGTTTTAGAGTTCAGGCCATTGAATCTCCCGAGATGCCTTTTGTGAGATTGATGACGGTAGAAATGCTGGTAAGATATCGTGATCTGGATCTCGCTCTCACTGGGCGAGATCTAAGTCTTCATATTTAAAAAGCAACAATTGCCCATTTAACTATCCGGACGCCGGATTCACCTGCAGCCCGCGATTTACCAGCTGTGTCTGAGAGACCTCACGGTGACACTATGCCTAGGTGCAAGGTTGACACTGCCAGGGGTCAGGTTCGGAGGAGAGGGGTGGGGCTTCCTATTTTATAGGGCTGAGGAGGATTCCCAGTTTGTTAGGTCGCAAGAATGTGAGGCCTGACAGGGGGAAAGAAAGATAGTGGTTGTAGATGGAAATGACGTCGCAATCTGTCCGGAACATGTAGGAAATCACCCCGAAGTGTGGCCTTGAGGTAGAGAATCATCCAGGACAACAGACAAGGCAAATCGCCGTTGAATAGCTTGTTGTTTCGTGGCGCTGCAGCCAACGAGAAATACCCTGCTAAATGTGCCGTACAGCTAAATCTAACTGAAGTCCGCTGCATCGTAGCGATTGTTGGTTCTAATGGTAACAGATTCCCTTACCATTGTGCCTAACTGTAATTGCTGTTACAGTTGACAAAAATCAAGTTTGGTGGAATGTGGTGGAACAGTGCAAAAGGAGCTCATTCGGGCCATCCATCTGGCAATGACCATCTTAAAGAGCACCCTACCTAGATCCACTCCATTACGCCATCCCCGTAACCCTGTAACACCGCCTATCCATTTTTACACTGATGGACAATTTAGATTGCCGAATACAGCTAACCTGTACATCTGTGAACAATGGGAGGAAAGCCACACAGACATGTGAAAAGCGTGAAAATGCCAGATAGACAGTCATCCAAGTCTGGAATCGAACCAAGGTTCCTGGCCGTGAGAGGCAGCAGTGTTGCGGTATCGTGCTTCTCCAAATCTTCAATATTGTTGTTGGGTACCAGTTCAATTTGGCTGCCCGATTCCAAGTCAATTTGTAGTCACCAGGTATTGTGACGGGTAGATCAGACTTCACACCGGGCACCATTGGAACGGCCCACTATGAAAACTGCGCAAGTTTAATGATATCCAAGTCTTCCTGTCGCTTGAGCTCAGCTGCAATCTTTTCGTTTAGACATAGAGTACGCATCGATCTCTTCAAAACTTGGATGTGGCCGCTGCATCCACATGGATATTTTCTTTGAGGCCCTGTATCCTGCTTAATTCATATTGGGAAAACCGTCTCATAATTCTTTACCGTCACGAAGGCCTCAATCCCCAATTTGAAAGACCTCAAGGCAATGTATATAGTGTTGGTGAAGCCAATCACGGCACATCAGAACAGGCACTTGCGTACCCCATCCTCCCATTAGTATTATGGGATGTTGAGCAGACTGGTGCCAGTAGCTAACGGGCGTCTGGTCGTTTTTTCGATTCTTTATCCCTCCCCAGTACACGCGGCTAACTCAGCCAATGTGCTTATTACTTTTAGGGGCTGGATCCCAATTGCGGATAATGAGACCTTTGTTCCTCTTCAGCTGCAGCGGAAGTTCCATGTCCAGCAGAGGGAAGCAGAGCGGAGCCGCTGATTGGCTGTTGCGGGGAAAATTTGCATCAGTGCATTGCGGCTACAGTATGCAGAAGGTGTACCTGAGCAAGACACACTCCGTGTTCAAGTGAAGGCAAGCATCCAGCAGAGGGCAGCAGAGCGGATCCGCTGATTGGCTGTTGCGGGTAAAATTAGCATCAGTGCATTGCGGTCACTGTATCCAGAAGCTGTACCAAAGCAATACACCCTCCGTGTTCAAGTGAAGGCAAGCATCTAGCAGAGCGGAGCCGCTGATTGGCTGTTGCGGGGTAAATTTGCATCAGCGCATTGCGGTCACTGTATCCAGAACGTGGTTTGTGGAGAAGCTGTTGTCAAGTGACAGTTAAGCCCCGAAGACTTCTTCAATGTTTCCCGCCCTACCTCCTCCTCTAACCAAAAAAACATCGCAATCACTGTAAGGATCCAAGCCGAGTATAGATCAGGAGGGGGACTCGGGGGCAGGGAGAAGCAGAAAGAAGTTGAACCGTGATGTCATATCCAGCATGCCACATTTGGAATACTGCGTGCAGTTCTGGTGGCCAGATTGCCAGAAGGATGTGGATGCTTTAGAGAGGGTGCTGAGGAGGTTCACCAGGATTTGCCTGCTATGGAGGGTGCGAGCTATGAGGACAGGTTCAGTAGGTTCAGGAATGTTTTCCTTGGAAAGACGGAGGTTGAGGGGGGAGGGGGGCTGATTGAGGTCAACAAAATAATTAGATGAATGGACAGGGTGGATAGCAACAAGCTTTTTCCAAGAGTGGTGGTGTCAAATACAAGCGGCCACGATTTCAAGGTGAGAGGGGGAAAGTTTAAAGGCGATGTGCGTGGAAAGTATTTTACGCAGAGGGTGGTGGGAGCCTGGAACGCTTTGCCAGCGGACGTAGCCGAGGCGGGCACGATAGCATCATTTAAGATTCATCTAGACAGATGTATGAACGGGCGGGAAACAGCGGGAACTAGATCCTTGGACAATAGGCGACAGATTTAGATAAAGGATCTGGATCGGCGCAGGCTGGGGATGGGGCGAGGGGGGGGGGCGAGGGGGGGGGGCGGGGGAGGGGGACGACGACGACGCAGGGCCTGTTCCTGTGCTGTAAGTTTCTTTGTTCTTTGTTTATTTGTTCTTTGTAAGTGATTGGCTGGTGACTGGTAAGTAATTCTTCTTTTTCCTGAGGTGTGTTGATAAGGTAAGGTTTTTCTATTTATATATTATTCTAATCGTGTGATTGGTAACAATTTTTCTTTTTTTTTCCTTTTTCTTTTATCTATTATTTGATATTATAGTTGGTCTAAGTTAAGCTTAAGATTAAAAATAGCAGGAGGTCTCAGACCCATGTTAAGCTCCACTTGCTCAATGTGGGAGCTCAGGGACGGGGTTGATGTCCCTCGCTCATTCACGTGTGGGAAGTGTGTCCACCTGCAGTTCTTCTTAGACCGCATGACGGCTATGGAGATGCGGATGGACTCACTTTGGAGCATCCGCGATACTGAGGAGGTCGTGGATATCACGTTTAGCGAATTGGTCACACCACAGATTAGGATTGCTGAGGGTGAAAGGAAATGTGTGACTTAAAGCAGAGATAAAGCAGGAAGGTAGTGCAGGTGTCCCCTGCTGTCATCTCCCTCCAAAACAGGTATACCGTTTGGGACACTGTTGGGGGAGATGGTTCACCAGGGGAAGGCAGCAGTAGCCAGGACATCACACCGTGGCTTGCTCTGGGAGGGGAGGAAGGACAACTACAAATTGGACGATCTACACCTGGGCCGTACTGGAACCAATGTCCTTGGGGGTGCTTTTGCTAACGCTGTTGGGGAGGGTTTAAACTAATGTGGCAGGGCTATGGGAACCAAATGAGGAGGTTAGTGGACAGTAAGGAGGTAGTAACTAAAGCCTATAAGGAACTAGATCATGAAGTCAGCGTGACTGAGGGGAAGAGTAGGCAGGGAGCAGATGATGAACGCAAACGGGCTGGTGGTCTGAGGTTTTAATGCAAGAAGTGTAGTAGGTAAGGCAGATGAACTTAGGGCTTGGAGTATGATGTTACTGCTAATTCTGAGACTTGGTTGTGGGAGAGGCATGATTGGCAACTAAATATCCCAGGATATCGATGGTTCAGGGGGGTTAGAGAGGGAGGTAAGTGGGTGGAGAAGTTGCATTGCTAGTCAGAGAGGGTATCACAGCTGTGCTAAAGGAGGGCTCTATGGAGGACTCGAACAGTGAGGCGATATGGGCAGAGCTCAGAAATAGGAAGGGTGCGGTAACAATGTTGGGGCAGCACTACAGACGTCCCAAAAGCGAGCGTGAGTTAGAGGTACAAATATATAAACAGATTATGGAAAGATGTAGGAGCAACAGGGTGATGATGATAGGAGTTTTTAATTTTCCCAACATTGTCTGGAATACGCTTAGTGTTTGAGGTCTAGTTCGAGCAGAATCTTTGAGGAGCATCCAGGAGGGTTTTCTAGAGCAGTATATTAATAGCCCAACTCCGGACGGGGCCATACCGGACCTGGTGTTAGGGAATGAGCCCGGCCAGGTGGTTGACGTTTCAGTCGGGGATTACTTTGGGAATAGTGATCAGAATTCCGTAAGTTTTAGAATACTCATGGACAAAGACGAGAGTGGTCCTAAAGGAAGAGTGCTAAATTGGGGAAAGGCCAACTTTACCGCAAGACGGCAGGAGCTTGGGATTGTGGGTTGCGAGCAGCTTTTTGAAGGTAAATCCACATTTGATATCTGAAAAGCTTAAAAAAGAGAGTTTGATTAGAGTGCCGGACAGCCACGTCCCTGTGAAATTGAGGGCTAGAAATGGCAAGATTAGGGAACAATGGATGACAGGTCAAGGTGTGAGACTAGCTAAGAGGGGAAAGGAAGAATACAGAGGGTGGGCGACTGCAGACAGACGAAGAACAAAGAACAAAGAAAAGTACAGCACAGGAACTGGCCCTTCGACCCTCAAAGCACGTGCCGACCATGCTGCCCGACTGAACTACAATATTCTACATTTCCTGGGTCCGTATCCCTCTATTCCCATCCTATTCATGTATTTGTCAAGATGCCCCTGAAAACTTACTATCGTCCCTGCTTCCACCACCTCCTCCGCAGCGAATTCCAGGCACCCACTACCCTCTGTGTAAAAAACGTGCCTCGTACATCTACCCTAAACCTTGCCACTCGCACCTTAAACCTATGCCCCCGAGTTATTGACCCGTCTACCCTGGTGGAAAGCCTCTGACTACCTACTCTGTCTATGCCCCTCATAATTTTGTAGACCTCTATCAGTTCGCCCCTCAACCTCCGTCGTTCCAGTAAGAACAAACCGAGTTCATTCAACCCCTCCTCTTAGCTGATGCCCTCCATACCAGACAACATCCTTGTAAATCTCTTCTGCACCCGCTCTAATGCCTCCACATCCTTCTGGTAGTGTGGCGACCAGAATTAAACACGATACTCCAAGTGTGGCGTAACGATGGTTCTATAGAGCTGCAACATGATTTGCCAATTCTTATACTCAATGCCCCGGCCAATGAAGGCAAGCATGCTGTATCCCTTCTTGACTACCTGCTCCACCTGTGTTGCCCCTTTTAGTGACCTGTGGACCTGTACACCTAGATCTCTCTGACTTTCAATACTCTTGAGGGTTCTACCATTCACTGTATATTCCAAACCTGCATTAGACCTTCCAAAATGCATACCTAACATTTTTCCGGATTAAACTCTATCTGCCATCTCTCCGCCCAAGTCTCCAAACAATCTAAATCCTGCTGTATCCTCTGACAGTCCTCATCGCTATCCGCAATTCCACCAACCTTTGTGTCGTCTGCAAACTTACTAATCAGACCAGTTACATTTTCCTCGAAATCATTTATATACACTACAGCACTGATCCCTGCGGAACTCCACTAGCTTTGGGAGAATATCGGGAATGTAGGACCAATCTGAAACGAGGAATCAAGAGGGCTAAAAGTGGTCATGAAATCTCTTTTGCAAACAGGGTTAAGAAAATCCCAAAGCATTTTAAAGGAGGAATGATATGCGTGGAGTCAGAGACAATAGGTAACATACCTAACGAGTATTTTGCATCGGTATCCATCGAGGAGAGGCACATAACGGATGTTGAGGTTCGGACAGATGTTTGATTTCTCGAGGTTAAGTCGGCATAAGAAGGGAGGATGTGTTGGGTCAACTAAAAGGCATTAAGGTGGACAAGTCCCCAGTTCCGGATGGGATATATCCCAGGTGATTGAGAAAGTGAGAGAGGAAATAGATGGGGCCTTAACAGATATCTTTGCAGCAACCTTGAACACGGCTGAGGTACCAGAGGAATGGAGAATTGCTAATGCTGTCCCCTTATTTAAGAACGGTAGCAGGGATAATCCAGGTAATTATAGACTGGTGAGCTTGATGTCAGTGATAGGGAAGCTGCTATAGAAGATACTGAAGGATAGGATCTATTCCCATTTGGACGAAACTGGGCTTATCAGTGATAGGCAACATGGTTTTGTGCAGGGAAGTTTATGTCTTAACAATTTAATAGATTTCTTTGAGGAAGTGACAAAGTTGATTGATGAGGGAAGGGCTGTATCATATACATGGACTTCAGTAAGGCACTTGATATGGTTCCACATGGTAGACTGATGGAGTAAGTGAAGTCTCATGGGGTCCAGGGTGTACTAGCTAGATGGATAAAGAACTGGCTGGGCAACGGGAGACAGAGAGTATGTGGAAGGGAGTTCCTCAAAATGGAGTACTGTGACCAGTGGTGTTCAATAGGGATCCGTGCTGGGACCGCTGTTGTTTGTGATATTCATAAATGATCTGGAGGAAGGTATAGCTGGTCTGATTAGCAACTTTGCGGATGACACTATGATTGGTGGAGTAGCAGATCGTGAAGGGGTCTGTCAGAGAATACAGCAGAATATAGATAGATTGGAGAGTCGGGCGGAGAAATGGCAGATGGAGTTCAATCCGGGCAAATGCGAGGTGATGCATTTTAGAAGATCCAATTCAAGAGCGAACTATACGGTAAATCAATAAGCCCTGGGGAAAATTGATATACCGAGAAACCTGGGTGTTCAGGTCCATTGTACCCTGAAGGTGGCTGCGCAGGTCGATAGAGTGGTCACGAAGGCATACGACATGCTTTCCTTCATCGGAAGGGGTATTGAGTACACGAGTTGGCAGGTCATGTTACAGGTGTATAAGACTGCTTCGGCTAAATTTTAAATATTACGTACAGTTCTGGTCGCCACATTACCAAAAGGATGTGGATGCTTTGGAGAAGGTGCAGAGGGGGTTCACCAGGATGTTGACTGGTGTGGAGGGCTCGAGCTATGAAGCGAGGTTGAGTAAATTAGGATTATTTTCATTGGAAAGACGGAGGTTGAGGGGGGGACCTCATTGAGGCCTACATACTCATGAGAGCTTTAGACATGTTGGATAGCAATACGCTTTTTCCAAGAGTGGGGAGTCAATTACTAGGGGTCACAAGTTCAAGGTGAGAGGAGAAAAGTTGAAGGGAGATATGCGTGGAAAGTTATTTACACAGAGGGTGGTGGGTGCCTTGAACGCATTGCCGGCGGAGGTGGTAGAGGCGGGCACTATAGCGTCATTTAAGGTGCATCCAGACAGATACATGACTGGGCAGGGAGCAGAGGAATACAGATCCTTAGAAAATAGGTGACAGTTTTAAGTACAGGATCTGGATCGGCACAGGCTTCGAGGACCGAAGGGACTGTTCCTGTGCTGTAATTTTTATTTTTCTTGTTCTCTTTGTCTCGGTCCATCCTTTGTGTCTGATCATATACTATCACCGTAATCGTAATTCGGGGCGTTTGCCAATTTTGATATTGTTAAAAATGTATACCTCTGATTAATTTTCAGTGATATTCTCAATACTATTTACCAGAAAGGAAAACGTGGTGGTGATGCGTTGTTCACTAAAAAAAGTATTGATCCAATAGTGTGGAAATAAATTAGGACGGATATATGTGGAAACAGTGGAGGTCGAATTATGTAAGTCAAGGGGCAGAAAAACTTCCGTCAGGGTGGCGTACAGACTACCAAGTCTGCAGTGGTAATGTCGGGAATAGCATTAGGCAGGAAACCAGAAATACATGTGATAAAGGAACATCTGTGATTTTGGGGGACTCTGCCAATAGATTGTGTGACTTGGGGCGGCATGGTGACGCAATGGTTAGCGCGGCTGCCTCACAGCGCCGTGGATTCGGATTCGTTCCTCACCCGGGTGACAAGATTTCAAATGCCCCCTGTGTCTGCGTGGGCCTCACCCCAATTCCCAAAGATGTGCAGCCAAGTTGGATTGGCCACGCGAAATTGCCCCATAATTGGAATTTACACAAAAAAGAATAGATTGGTGACACAAATTTGTCATAGTACAATGGAGGAAGAATTTATGGATTGTGGCTGGGATGATTTCTGGATCAGTAGGTTGATGAACCAACAAGGGAACAAGGCACGTTGTACTGGGTGTTGTTCAATGAGAAAAGATTAGGTGGCAACCTGGTTGTGAGAGAACCCTTGGGGACGAGTGAACATGATATGGTAGAATTCTTTATCAAGGTTTTTCCCCAGGGTAGAGGGGTCAATTACTAGGGGGCATAGGTTTAAGGTGAGAGGGGCAAGGTTTAGAGTAGATGTACGAGGCAAGTTTTTTACGCAGAGGGTAGTGGGTGCCTGGAACTCGCTATCGGAGGAGGTGGTGGAAGCAGGGACGATCGTGACATTTAAGGGGCATCTTGACAAATACATGAATAGGATGGGAATAGAGGGATACGGACCCAGGAAGTGTAGAAGATTGTAGTTTAGTCGGGCAGCATGGTCGGCACGGGCTTGGAGGGCCGAAGGGCCTGTTCCTGTGCTGTACATTTCTTTGTTCTTTGTTCTTTGTTCTAAGGTGAATAGTGAGGGAATTGACTCTGAGACCATGGTTTTGAACCTCAAGAAAGGTAATTGTGATGGTGTGGGGCACGAATTGGCTATGATAGTCTGGTAAACATTACTGAAAGGAAGGGCAGCGGGCAGGCACTGACAGCGATTCAAGGAACGAATGGGTGAACTCCAGTCGTTATTTATTCTCATTTGGCGCAACGGAATTGTGGCCAAACAATGGCTTACAAGGGGAAATAGAGATATAATTATATTCAAAGAAGAGGCATACAAATTAGCAAGAAAAAGCGGGAGAACCGAATGCTTGGAACATTTTAAAATTCATCAAACGCAGTCAAAGGGATTGATTAACAAGGGGAAGTAAACTAGCATGGGACATAAAAACTGGTTGTAAAAGTCTCTATCCGTATGTAAAGAGAATGAAATATTGACATAAACTAGTATGAGCCCTAGAAACGGGGAGGGGGGATTCATTACAGGGGAGAAAGAAATGGCTGAGGAACTAATTTCGTACTTTGCTTCTGCCTTCACGAAGGAAGACGTTAATAATATACCGGGAGTTCTAAAAAACACAGATTTGAGTGAGGAGCTGAACGAAACCAGTATTAGTGAATAAATTATTTGGGGGAAATTAATGTGATCAAAAATGGACAATTCTCCAGGGCCTGAGAATATTCATCCCAGAGTACTTAAGGAAGTGGCCCCAGAAATATTTGATCCATTGGTCGTCATTTTACAAAATTCTTTGGTCTCTGGTGTGGTTCCTACGAATTGGATGGTAGCGAATGTAGCCCAGCTATTCAAAAAGTGAGCAAAGTGAAAACAGGGAACGATAGACCAGAGAGAATAAGTCGGTCGTAGGGAAGGTGTGGAAGATCAGTATCAAGAGTTTAACAGCACATCATTTGGAAAGCACTGGTATAATGAGGCGAAATCAGCATGCTTGATTAATCTATTGGAATTATTTTAAGATGTGACTGGTAGAGTTCAGCAGGGAGATCCGGTGGATGAGGGCTGTTTAGACTTTCAGAAGGCTTTCGACAAGTTTTCACATAGCAGATTAATATGTAAAGTTAAGGCACATCGGATTGTGGGAAGTACGAATTTAGAATTTAGAACATTACAGCGCAGTACAGGCCCTTCGGCCCTCGATGTTGCGCCGACCTGTGAAACCACCCTAAATCCCATCTACACGATTCCCTTATCGTCCATATGTCTATCCAATGACCAGTTGAATACCCTTAGTGTTGGCGAGTCCACTACTGTTGCAGGCAGGGCATTCCACAGCCTTACTACTCTCGGAGTAAAGAACCTACCTCTGACATCTGTCTCATATCTATCTCCCCTCAATTTAAAGCGATGTCCCCTCGTGCTAGACATCACCATCCGAGGAAAAAGGCTCTCACTGTCCACCATATCCAATCCTCTGATCATCTTGTATGCCTCAATTAAGTCACCTCTTAACATTCTTCTCTCTAACGATAACAGCCTCAAGTCCCTCAGCCTTTCCACATAAGATCTTCCCTCCATACCAGGCAACATACTGGTAAATCCCCTCTGCATCCTTTCCAATGCTTCCACATCATTCCTATAATGTGGCGACCAGAATTGAACGCAATACTCCAACTGCGGCCGCACCAGAGTTTTGTACAGCTGCAACATGACCTCATGGCTCCGAAACTCAATCCCTCTACCAATAAAAACTAACACACCATACGCCTTCTGAACAACCCTGTCAAGCTGAGTGGATCGATGTACATGGACACCGAGATCTCTCTGCTCATCCACACTGCCAAGAATCTTACCATTAGCCAAGTACTCCGTCTTCCTGTTAATCCTTCAAAAAATGAATCACCTCACACTTTTCTGCATTAAACTACATTTGCCACCTCTAAGCCCAGCGCTGCAGCTTATCTGTGTCCCTCTGTAACTTGTAACATCCTTCCGCACTGTCCACAGCTCCACCGACTTTAGTTTCATCTGCAAATTTACTCACCCACCCTTCTACGCCCTCCTCCAGGTCATTTATAAAAATTACAAACAGCAGTGGCCCCAAAACAGATCTTGTGGTACACCAGTAGTAACTGGACTCCAGTCTGAACACTTCTCATCAACCACCTCCCTTTGTCTTCTTCCAGCTAGCCAATATCTGATCCAAGCTGCTAAATCTCCCTGAATCCCATGCTTCCGTATTTTCTGCAGTAGCCTACCGTGGGCAACCTTATCAAACGCTTTACTGAAATCCATATACACCACATCAACTGCTTTACCCTCATCCACCTGTTTGGTCACCTTCTCAAAGAACTCAATAAGGTTTGTGAGGCACGACCTACCCTTCACGAAACCGTGTTGACTTTGTCTAATCAAATTATTCCTTTCCAGATGATTATACACCCTATCTCTCATGAACCTTTCCAAGATTTTGACCACAACAGAAGTAAGGCTCACTGGTCTGTAGTTACCGGGGTTGTCTCGACTCCCCTTCTTGAACAAGGCGACAACATTTGCTATCCTCCAGTCTTCTGGCACTATTCCTGTTGACAAAGAAGATTTAAAGACCAAAGCCAAAGGTTCAGCAATCTCCTCCCTAGCTTCCCAGAGAATTCTCGGATAAATCCCATCCGGCCCAGGGGACTTATCTATTTTCACCATTTCCTGAATTGTTAACACCTCCTCCTTATGAACCTCAAGCCCTTCTAGTCTAGTAGCCTGAATCTCAGTATTCTCCTCGACAACATTGTCTTTTTCTTGTGTGAATACTGACGAAAAATATTAATTTAGCACCTCTCCTATCTCCTCGGACTCCAAGCACAACTTCCCACTACTCTCCTTGACTGGCCCTACACTTACGCTAGGCATTTTTTCATTCCTGACATATCTATAGAAACCTTTAGGGTTATCCTTGATCCTACCTGCCAAAGACTTCTCATGTCCATTCCTGGCTCTTCTTAGCTTTCTCTTTAGGTCATTCCTAGCTAACTTGTAACTCTCGAGCCCCCCTACTGAACCTTCATGTCTCATCTTTACATACGCCTCCTTCTTCCTCTTGACAAGTGTTTCGTCTGCCTTAGTGACCGCGGTTCCCTTGCTCGACCACTTTCTCCCTGCCTGACAGGTACATACTTATCAAGGACACGCAGTAGCTGTTCCTTGAACAAGCTCCACTTTTCCATTGTGCCCAACCCCTGCAGTTTTCCTCTCCATGTGATGCATCCTAAGTCTTGCCTAATCGCATCATAATTGCCTTTCCCCCAGATATAACTCTTGCCCTGCGGTATATCCCTATCCCTTTCCATCACTAAAGTAAACGCAAGCCACTTGTGGTCACTATCACCAAAGTGCTCACCTAACCCCAAATCTAACACCTGGCCTGGTTCATTATCCAGCACCAAATCCAATACGGCCTCGTCTCTCTTTGGCCGATCTACATACTGTGTCAGGAAATCCCCCTGCACACATTGGACAAAAACGGACCCATCTAATGTACTCGAACTATAGCGTTTCCAGTCAATATCTGGAAAGTTAAAGTCCCCCATAACAACTACCCTGTTGCTTTCGCTCCTATCCAGAATGATCTTTGCAATCCTTTCCTCTACATCTCTGGAACTTTTCGGAGGCCTATAGAAAACCCCTAACAGGGTCACCTCTCCTTTCCTGTTTCTAACCTCAGCCCATACTACCTCAATGGACGAGTCCTCATCAAACGTCCTGTCTGCCACCGTAATACTGTCCTTGACTAACAATGCCACCCCTCCCCCTCTTTTACCACCTTCCCTGAGCTTACTGAAATATCTAAACGCTGGCACCTGCAACAACCATTCCTGTCCCTGCTCTATCCATGTCTCCGAAATGGCCACAACATCGAAGTCCCAGGTACCCACCCATGCCGCACGTTCACCCAACTTATTCCGGATGCTCCTCGCATTGAAGAAGACATACTTTAAACCACCTTCCTGCCTGCCGGTACACTCCAGCAACTTAAAAACTTTACTCATGACCTCACTACTCTCAACCTCCTGTATACTGGAGCTACAATTCAGGTTCCCAAGCCCCTGCTGAACTAGTTTATACTGTCCCCAAGAGCATTAGCAAATCCCCCCCCCTCCCCCACCCCCTCCAGGATTTTCGTATCCCTCTGGTCCAGGTGTAGACCATCCCATTTGTAGAGGTCCCACCGACCCCAGAATGAGCCCCAATTATCCAGAAATCTTTAACCCTCCCTCCCGCTCCACCCCTGTAGCCACACGTTCAACTCGCTCTTTCCCTGTTCCTCATCTCGCTATCACGTGGCACGGGCAACATCCCAGAGATAATAACTCTGTTTTTCCTCGATCTAAGTTTCCACCCTAGCTCCCTAAATTCCTGCCTTACATCCCTATCCGTTTTCCTACCTATGTCATTGGTACCTATGTGGACCACGACTTGGGGCTGCTCCCCCTCTCCCTGAAGGATCCCGAAAATACGATCCGAGACATCGCGCACCCTGGCACCTGAGGCAACACACCAATCGCGAGTCTCTCTCGTTCCCACAGAATCTCCTATCTATCCCACTAACTATGGAGTCTCCAATGACTAAGGTTCTACTCCTCTCCCCTTCCCTTCTGAGCAACAGGGGCAGACTCTGTGCCAGAGACCTGCTCCCTATGGCTTACCTCTGGTAAGCCCCCCCCACCCCCCCGACAGTACCCAAAGCGGTATACTTGTTACAAAGGGGAACGACCACAGGGGATCCCTGTACTGACTGCTTCCTCCCAGCCCCTCTCACCGTCACCCATCTATCTTTATTGTTCGGAGTAACTACATCCCTGAAGCTTCTATCTATGACCACCTCTGCCTCCCGAATGATCCGAAGTTCATCCAGCTCCAGCTCCAGTTCCCTAACGCGGTTTCTGAGGAGCTGGAGATGGAGAGAAAGCCAAGAGGTAGCACATAGTTGGAATGAATGGGTCTTTTTCTGATTGGAAGTTAGTGACTAGCTGGGTTTGTGATTTGGACGATGGTGCTAAATATATTATTTCCAAATTTGCAGATGATGAAATTTGGTTGGGCGGGTAAACTGCGAAGAGAAAGCAGAGATGCTTCAGCTGGATTTAGACAGGATGCATCAGTGGGCAAATGCATGGCAGATGCAGTATAATGTGGAGAAATGTGCGCTTACCCGCTTTGGAAGGAAAGGTATGAAGATAGAACATCGAACATACAGTGCAGAAGGAGGCCATTCAGTCCATCGAGTCTGCACCGACCCAATTAAGCCCTCTCTTCCACCCTTTCCCCGTAACCCAGTGACCCCTCCTAACCTTTCTGGACACTGAGAGCAATTTACCATGGCCAATCCATCTAGCTTGCACGTCTTTGGACTGTGGGAGGAAACCGGAGCACCCGGAGGGAACCCACACAGACACGGGGAGAACGTGCAGACTCCGCACAGACAGTGACCCAGTGAGCAATCGAACCTGGGACCCTGGCGCTGTGAAGCAACTATACTATCCACTTGTGCTACCGTGCTGCCCTTATCATTTGATTCGGTGTTAATTGAGGGAGATGAAAACTCAGCGAGACGTTGGTGTCCTCCGACATCAGTCGCTTTAAGTAAAATTGCAGGTACAGCTGGCAACAAATACGGCAGACGGTATGTTGGCCTTCACAGCGAGAGGATTTGAGTGTCTAGGAATAGAGATGTTTTACCGCAATTGTATGTAGAATTGATGAGGCGACACCTGGAGTATGGTCTGCGGCTTTGGTGTCCTTATCTGAGGAAGGATGTTCTTGGAATGTCTGGACTGCACCGAAGGCGTATCCCTTGGTTTGTGGGACCGTCTTGAAGTGGGAAGTAACTTATTCACACCAAAGAGTTGAGTCAAGTCAATTTATTGGCAAAAGCCTTTTTGAGAAAGGCAAGAACTCTGCAGTGCTCGTGGTCACTTTCTCAATTATACAAATGCAGTTCGCCTCTTTTATACATGTACACACTTGATTAGTTCATAATTAGTTTGGAGGGTTACATCCACGACCAATTAGGACCCGCTAGCAACAATTAGCGTCCAATCGCCTTCCTCTGAGATCATCCTTTAGTTATCGTGCACAACTATTGGTCCACAATTACAAGGATAACGGTATCTCAATAGTTAAAGTTCAGTTTGTCAGTTACAGAATGGGTCAGCAATTAATCAGAACATTGCAGATGTCATTAGGTCAGTTAGAGAATGACTCGCCAGTAACCTACTTATCAGATCATTGCAGAATTAGATTGCTGTGTTGAGTAAGTTAATCTAGAGTGACCCAGCAGTCAACACTATTGCAGGCATAAGCTAATAATTCAACATAATAAAGTAGAGCGATTCTTAATGAATAAATTAATAAGCTCTAATGTAAATTTCCCTTAACAGTCATATGAGGAGAGAGTAAATCGGTCAGCATTATATTCATTGGAGTATAGAAGAGTGAAAGGTGATCTCATAGAAAGTTACACATGGTTACAGAGGGTAGATTCAAGAATAATGTTCCCGATGGTGGAGGAGTCCAGGAATAGCGGTTATAGTTTGAGGATGAGGCCGAAACCTTTTAGAACAAGAACAAAGAAAATTACAGCACAGGATCAAGCACTTCGGCCCTCCCAGCCTGCGCCGATCCAGATCCTTTATCTAAACCGGTCTCCCATTTGCCAATGATCTATTTCCCTCTGTTCCCCGCCCGTTCATATATCTGTCTAGATGAATATTAAATGATGCTATCGTGCCCGCCTCTACCACCTCCGCTAGCAAAGCGTTCCAGGCACCCACCACCCTCTGCGTAAAAAACTTTCCACGCACATCTCCCTTAAACTTTTCCCTCTCACCTTTAAATCGTGACCCCTTGTAATTGGCACCCCCACTCTTGGAAAAAGCTTGTTGCTATCCACCCTGTCCATACCTCTCATAATTTTGTCGACCTCAATCAGGTCCCCCCCTCAACCTCCGACTTTCCAAGGAAAACAATCCTAATCTACTCAACCTTTCTTCATAGCTCGCACACTCTATACCAGGCAACATCCTGTGAACCTCCTCTGCACCCTCTCTAAAGCATCCCATTCTTCTGGTAATGTGGCGACCAGAACTGCACGCAGTATTCCAAATGTGACCTAACCAAAGTCCTATACAACTGTAACATGACCTGCCAACACTTGTACTCAATACCCCGTCCGATGAAGGCAGGCATGCTGTATGACTTCTTGACCACTCTATCGAACTGCGTTGCCACCTTCAGGGTACAATGGACCCGAATTCCCAGATCTCTCTATACATCACTTTTCCCCTGGACTCTTCCATTGTCCATATAGTCCGCGCTTGAATTAGATCTTCCAAAATGCATCACTTCGCATTTGCCTGGATTGAATTTCATCTGCCATTTCTCCGCCCAACTCTCCAATCTATCTATATTTTGCTGTATTCTCTGACAGTTGCTACTGCAACTCCACCAATCTTAGTATCATCTGAAAACTTGCTAAACAGACCACCTATACCTTCGTCCAGATCATTTATGTATATCACAAACAACAGTGGTCCACGACTACTCTTTGTCTCCTCTTGCCCAGTCAGTTCTTTATGCATCTTGCTGGTGCGACCTGTACCCCATACGACTTCACTTTTTCCATCAACCTGCCATGGGAAACTTTATCAAACGCCTTACTGAAGTCCATGTAGATGACATCAAAAGCCCTTCCCTCATCAATTAACTTTGTCACTTCCTCAATGAATTCTATTAGGTTTGTAAGGCATGACGTTCCCTGCACAAATCCATGCTGCCCATCACTGATAAGTATATTTTTTTCCAAACGTGAATAGAGCCTATCCCTCAGTATATTCTCCAACAGTTTACCTACCACTGACGTCAAGCTCGCAGGTCTATAATTGCCTGGATTATCCCTGTTACCCTTCTTTAAGAAAGTGGCAACATTAACAATTCTCCAGTCCTCCGGGACCTCACCCGTTCTCACGGATGCTGCAAAGATATCTGTTAAGGCCCCAGCTATTTCGTCCCTCGCTTCCCTCAATAATCTGGGATAGATTCCATCCGGGCCTGGGGACGTGTCCACCTTAATGTCTTTTAGAATACCCACAACTTCCCCCTTCCTTATGCCGACTTGACCTAGCGTATATAAACATTCCATCCCACGCCTCAACATCCGTCATGTCCCTCTCCTTGGCGAATACCGATGCAAATTACTCATTAAGAATCTCACCCATTTCCTCTTACTCCACGCATAAATTGCCTCTTTTGTCTTTGAGTGGGCCAATCCTTTCTCTCGTACCCTCTTGCTCCTTATATACGAATAAAAGCCTTTGGGATTTTCCTTAACCCTGTTAGCCAAATATATTTCATGACCCCCTTTAGCCCTCTTTCTTGCGCTTTTGAGATTTGTCCTACTTTCCCGATATTCCTCCAAAGCTTCATCAGTTTAAAGTCGCCTAGATCTTATGTATGCATCGTTTTTCATCTAAGCCAGTCTCACAATTCCACCCGTCATCCATGGTTCCCAAATCTTGCCATTCCTATCCCTCATTTTCACAGGGACATGTCTGCCCTGCACTCTCATCAACCTTTCCTTCAAAGACTCCCACATTTCAAATGTGGATTTACCCATAAACAGCTGCTCCCAATCCACATTCCCTAGGTCCTGCCGAATTTTGTTATACTTGGCCTTTCCCCAATTTAGCACTTCTCCTTTAGGACCACTCTCGTTTTTGTCCATGAGTACTCTAAAACTTACGGAATTTTGATCGCTATTCCCAATGTAATCACCGACTAAAACTTCAACCACCTGGCCGGGATCATTCCCCAATACCAGGTCCAGCATGGCCCCTTCCCGAGTCGGACTATTGACATACTGCTCTAACAAATTCTCCTGGATGCTCCTTACAAATGTTGTGAACTTGCCGAATGTTGAGCAAAGGTCCCAGCACTGATCCCTGTGGAACATCACTGGTCACAGCCCTCCAATTAGAAAAGCACCCTTCCACTGCTACTCTCTGCCTTCTATGACCTAGCCAGTTCTGTATCCATCTTGCCAGCTCACCCCTGATCCCGTGTGACTTCACCTGTTGTACCAGTTTGCCATGAGGGACCTTTTCAAAGGCCTTACTGAAGTCCATATAGACAACATCCACTGCCCTACCTGCATCAATAATCTTTGTGGCCTCTTCGTAAAAACTCCATCAAGCCAGTGAGACACGACGTCCCCTTCACAAAACCGTGCTGCCTCTCGTTAATACGTCCAATTGCTTCCAAATTTGAAAAGAGTAGACATACATTGACACTTCAATGAAGTTCCTGTGAAAAGCCACACTCCGGCTCCTGTTTGGGAACACAGAGGGAGAATTCAGAATGTCCAATTTACCTAACAGCACGTCTTTCGGGACTTGTGGGAGGAAACCGGAACATACGGAGGAAACCCACACAGACACTGGGAGAACGTGACGACTCCACATATACAGTGACCCAAGCCTGGAATCGAACCAGGTTCTGACGCTGTGAACCAGTGGTGCTACCCACTGTGCTACCGTGATGCCCCTGTGTGTTTACTGCATTCCCAGAAGTGATACCTTTAAAACAATCACAGTAAAGAACATTGTAAAAGCGTTCGCCATATTCCTTCAAGAAATATTCAAACACATTAAATGCAAGTTCTAATTTAATGTTGCTCCAATTTGTAGAAGTCATACACCGTCCATATTTGGTACCCACATTGCTGTTCTTTAGCAGCTGCAGGCACAGACCGCTGGAACTGTCTTCCTATCCGCGTGGTGTGTGCACTTACACTACCTGGACAGCAGCGATTCAAAATATTAGCTTACAACCAGTTTATCAAGGGAAGTTAATGACGAGCATATAACACTGGCTCAGATAGCCACGCCTCCATCTCAGTAAAATGGTAGTATCTTTGCTGAATAATTTACCTCGTCTGCTTTAACTGTGCAACACCTTGACATGTGATCCTGTGGTATGAACCATCAGATTGTCAGCAATCTAGGACGTGCGCATTATTCATGTCCTTAAGAAAATATTAGGGGCTTGGATCACTTACATAAGAACTAGGAACAGGAGTAGGCCATCGGGACCCTCGAACCTGCTCCGCCATTTAATGAGATCATGGCTGATCTTTGTGGACTCAGCTCCACTCTCCGGCCCGTACACCATAACCCTTAATCCCTTTATTCTTTAGAAAGATATCTATATTTTTCTTAAAAACGTTTAAAGAAGGAGCTTCAACTGCTTCACTGGGCAAGGAATTCCAGAGATTCACCCTTTGGGTGAAGAAGTTCCTCCTACACTCAGTCCTAAATCTACTTCGCCTTATTTTGAGACTATGTCCCATAGTTCTGCTTTTCCCGACCAGTGGAAACAACCTGCCTGCATCTATCCTATCTATTCCCTTCATAATTTTATATGTTTCAAGAAGATCGCCCCCCCCCCCGCATCCTTCTAAACTCTAATGAGTACAGTCCCAGTCTGCTCAACCTCTCGTCATAATCTAATCCCCTCAACTCTGGGATCAACCTAGTGAATCTCCTCTGCACTCCCACCAGTGCCAATAAGCCCTTTCTCCGGTAAGGAGACCAAAACTGAACACAATACTCCTGATGCGGCCTCACCTACACCCTATACAATTGCAGCATAACCTCCCTAGTCTTGAACTCCATCCCTCTAGCAATAAAAGACAAAACTCGATTAGCCTTCTTAATCACCTGTTGCACCTGCACACCAACTTTTTGCGACTCGTGCACCAGTACACCCAGGTCCCTCTGCACAGCAGCATGTTTTAACATCTTACCGTTTAAATAATAATCCATTCTGCTGTCATTCCTCCCAAAATGGATAGCCTCACACTTGGCAACATTGAACTCCATCTGCCAGACCCTAGCCCATTCACCTAACCTATCCAAATCCTTCTGCAGACTTCCGGTATCCTCTTCACTTTTTGCTTTACCACTCATCTTAGTGTCGTCTGCAAACTTGGACACATTGCACTTGGTCCCCAACTCCAAATCGTCTATGTAAATTGTGAACAACTGCGGGCCCAACACTGATCCTTGAGGGACCCCACTAGTTACAGGTTGCCAACCAGAGAAACACCCATTTATCCCCACTCTCTGCTTTCTGTTAGTTACTTGCTGAAGTAGCATCTTTGTCAGAATTTCTTATTTTCCCTGGCTCATTCACGACCTAACAGTCGGTGCCCGGAAGCAAACAAAAGTGAAACAAGACACTGAAATGGTGTCGTACTGTTTATTTCGGACTTCAATTCGTTGCTGAGATTGAATCAAAAAGGCTGACAGGAGGAAACGTGCCAATCAAATATAGTCGTTTTTGGGCTGGTCGGATTGCGGCACTAGAGGACCCTCTCCTCTACCAGTCGACAGCAGACATAGTGAGAGCGACACAATGCGCCGAAAACAACTTCGTCTGTTCTACAGCCGTGGAAGCGACATATTGTATAGGGCAAGTCACACCACCTGGAACGCTGTTCTGAAATCGGGAATGCACAACAAAATTATGGATTACTCTGTACACAGAGGGACATATAACAAAAAAAAACGCATTTCCAAAGTTATGGGGAATGAGTCTGGGCGGGAAAAAGATTCTGATCTTCTACAATGTATTTACAAAAGCAATCCCCAGCTCCGATTCATAAATGTTACTTATTTGACCAGCTGGGAACCCGGGGACGTTTAGGTTCATTTACATAGATCATTGAATTTACAGTGCAGAAGGAGGGCATTCGGTCCATCGAGTCTGCACCGGCCCTTGGAAAGAGCACCCAACTCAAACCCGCAGCTCCAGCATATCCCCGTAACCCACTTACCAACCCGACCTTATGTTTTTTGATTTTCATGATATTTGCATGTTCTGCACTGATTTGCCGCTGAGGTCGCTCTATTGCGGATCATGAATCTTCCCTGTTCTACCCGCCGGCTAGGACGGGTATTGGCTGGATTTACAGACAGTTTATCGAGAGCATTTTCATGAGAAAAATGTTCTTTGGCGATAAAGCGGGAGTTCAATCCAGGGATTCTGTCCCGGTATACAGACGCCACCACTGAACACAACACATCTTAGATATGTGACATCAGAAATCAAGATCATAAACATCTAAGCTCTTTGAACTCATCAGTAGTTCTGACTTTATCTCTTCACAACTCTGGAAATGTATCTTATCCCTCAGGAGGCCTCTGACCAATCAGAAGCTTCACATATGGGACAGGATTCCACCAGCGAGTTCCTTGTGACTTACAATCGCAACCTGCAACAACCAAACGTGAAAAGACGCGAAGTAAACAGTTAAATAACCTATATTTCCAGCCCGGTATTGACCTCGAGCAACGATAGACTCTGTCAGCAGCAGGCAGCCGAAGGCCAAAGACAGAAGTTGCATCATCTTCCACTGAATGACTCACACACAGGTTTCCGCCCGCGACAGCGAAGAGTCCTGAGTCCAGACTGGGTACATCTGCAGGTTTATACACGTGGGCGCCACTTCTTGAACACAACCTCCTGAACTGTGTGTTCTTTACTTTGTGATGAGTGATCCATTAGCTCTTTAATTTGGCATTGCTCCGTCTTTCACGTTAGCAGATTGGGTGCTTTGGCTGGACTCCAGTATGTCACCTATAAAATGAGATGCCAAGCTGCAGAAGGTGCAGCAACAAAACATTTCAAGGAAAATTGGAATTATAGGAAATAACAGTTGAGGTAATAATGGATCAAATAATAAAAGTCGCACATCTAAATTATGGTTGAAACATTATAAGCCACTGTGGTTGAAATACGCATCCCATTGGCATCAGTATGGTGACAAAAACATCCTTCAACCGTCATAGATACTCCCCACCTGCAAATGGTCGGAGATGCAAAAAAGGTATTGAACAAACCGACAGATCTGAAAATTATAAATCGGTTGCATAATAAATGTCACCGGACACCGGCAAGAAGCCAATATTTTCGGTTCATAATCACTGGATATTTAGTAAATCCTACTATGTTCAACAATGGGACATTTGGGCTTGGAAACGACAACCGTTTTTGATAAACGTCGTCGAATTCTTTGTTGATGTAACATACGGAGGAAAATCAAAGGAATTGGAAGCAACTCACTTTTCAATTCGGAATAATTAGATGTACACAAAAGGCAGAACACAATGTAAGGACTCAGCTTGTTAAGGGTTAATATGGCAACCTGAATCCTGGATTGTCTACGTAACTGGTCACCTATATCTCTCATAAATACAGTCCAATATAATGGAGTATCGTAATTTCTGGGACGACGTACTGAGCAGTGCTGAGTGGCAACCTTAGGTTAATGATCAATATTAAGGATAAAGAAGGCTTTCCTGACCATTAACCTCAGGTTACTGATAACATGGATAAAGATTGCTTTCCTGACCATAATCTATAGGGATATGAGTGAGTGTTCCAGAAGGCGCAGTTAATCCATATAATCCCCACGGCTCATTCATCCCATCGAGTTTTGCCATTCCCGTGCAAAACAGATATACAATTTTGGATATTGAATATTTATATATTGAATAAGCCTCTCATGGGAAAACAGCAGCAGCCAAATTCGTTGCATGACGCGTGGATCTGCTGCAGACGAGAGGAGTAACACGGGTCTGCATGCAATAGCTATTGGGGTTTTGACTGTAAGTGGAATAGACAGGCGTTTCTATGGCCGCAAATGAAACTACATGAAGGTATGTTGCCTCCACTGTGCTCGGGTGAAGACTACCTTGGAGCAGTGACAGGACATTATGTAGGGGGATGGTGAACAGTTCGTGGCCGTGGTACACATCGGTACAAACGACATTGGTTAAAAAGGTGAAGGGGTCCTGAAAGCAGAATATAGCGAGTTAGGAAGAACGGTGAGAAGTCGGACCTCAAAGGTAGTGATCTCCGGATTACTCTTGGTGTCACATGCTAATCAGAGTAGAAATAGCAGGATGTGTGGGATGAAGACATGGCTCGAGGCAGTGGGACCGGGTCTGCAGATGGTGGACATGCAGAAACTGGGCGGGTTAGACCTGGGCAGGACCTGGACTGATGTTGTGGGGGTCTTACTTTCTTCAGCGGTTGGGGAGGGGTTAAACAAATATATCGGGGGGTGAGAACCTATGTAATGATTGAGAGCACGGGGATTCAAGAACAAGAGCGAAAGACAGGAAGTAGAATCCGAAGAATGGTTGACAACGCAATAATTGGCCCACATAAGAACGTAATACTGAATAAAATAATAGGAAAGGGACAAGGGGCGTTAAAAAGACGAGCCTCCGGGTATTATACCTCAACGCGTAGAACATTCGGAATAAATTGGATGAATTAGTTGTGCAGATAGACATAAAGGGCTTTGGTGGAGTTGGGATAAGGGAGACATTGCTCCAGTGTGACCAAGGATGAGAAATCAACTGCTATTCAGGTTAGGAAGGACAGACAGCAAGGAAAAGGGGTGGAGTTGCATTGTTCATTAAAGAAGATATTGATACAATATTGAGGAAAGATATTATGACAGATTAAGTGCAATTTCCTGGGTAGAGTTAAGGAACATCACGAGGCACAACCATTCGTAGGGGTGGCTTAAAGACAGCCAAACTGCAGTGGCAACGTTGAAAATATTATGAGACAGGAAATTCGGATGCCCGTGACGAAGAAACATCTGTGATTTTGGGTGACTTTAATCTGCATATAGATTGGGTGACTCAAATTAGTCACGGTTCCACATTGGAAGAATTTCTGATTTTGCCGATGGTTGTCAGATGGTGCAGCAGGAGAGAGATAGATTGCATAGATAGACAGAAATGGCAGAAAGTGTTTAATCTGGACGAATACGAGGTGGTTCATTTTTGGAGGAACAAATCTAGCAGGGAATTATACTGTAAATGGCAGAACCGTTCGGAACACTAACATACAGAGCGATGTGGGCGTGCAGGTCCACAATTCCCTAAAAGTGGCACCACACGAGGTCAAGGTGTTTAAGAAGGCATGCTTGCTTTCATGAGCCGTGGCATTAAGGACAGGAGTTGGGAAATCGTGTGCAGTAATAGGCTTCATTTGGGGTATTGCTTGAAATTCTTGTCACCACATTATCAGACGTACCCGGAAGCATTGGGGAGAGTGCTGAGAAGCCTCGCCGGGATGTTGACTGGTCTCGAGGGCGTTGGCTGTAAAGGGAGGTTTAACACACCAGGATTATTTCACTGGAAAAACGGAGGCTGAGCGGAAAACTGATGGAGGTATAAAAAATTATGGGATGTACAGACAGGGTGGATTATCACATGCATTTTCTAATGGTGGAAGTGTTAATTACAAGGGGACAAACGTTCAACGTGAGGAGGGAAGTCTAAGGGAGATGTGTGGGGTACGCTTTTCACCCAAGAGTTGTGGGCGCCTGGAATGCGCTTCCAGAGGATGTGGTAGAAGGAGATACATTACACGAATAAGAAGGAAATAGAGGAATACGGACCGAGTAAGGGCAGAATGTTTTTTTGTTAGTTATGGCATCCTGATCGTTATAGGCTTGGAGGGCCGAAGAGTCTGTTCCGTGCTGTATTTTCATTTGTTCTGTTTGTGTTCATCACTCGCTGGGTGAGCAAATATTTCCTCACTTCATTCCTAAAAACGTTTACACCTTACCCTCAAACGTTGACCCCTAGTTCTGTACTCCCCGACCATTCGGGACAGTTTAACGGGTCAGCTCTGTCTTATACTGTTCAAATTGTGTACATGTCTACGGGATTCGCTCTCACTCTTCTCAACTGCAGTGAAAATTGAGTCTCTCCTCACATGACAGTCTCGCCATCCCAGGAATCAGCGTGGGAAACCTTTGCTACACTCCCTCCATAGCAATATGATCCTTCGTCAATTAAGGAAACATAACTGCACGCAATACTCCCGGTGTGGTCTCATTAATGCCTTATATAACTGCAGTGAAACTTCGGTGTGTCCCTACTCAAATCGGCTCACTATGAAGGCCAACATTACATGAGCCTTATTTACTGACTGCTATGTATTCGTGCTAGCTTTCAGTGACGGATGCAGAAGGACAGGAAGAAACAGCGTGGCTTTGACAGAAGGATGACATGCTGAACAAATTTGATTGAATATTTTGAGCGCGTGAGTGAGTGTGTCGATGAGGACAGAGCAGTTGATGTCGTTTGCATCGATTTCAGCAAAGCCTTTGACAAGGTCCCACATGGGACACTTATAACGAAGACAAATGCATGTGTGGTACAGGGAACTTAATAAGGTTTATTCAAAGCTGGCTGAGCCGACTAAAACAGAGTGATTACAGACGGCTGCTTTAGTGACTGGAAGCCAGTGTCCAGTCGCGCAACTGTGCTGGGCCCCCCCATTATTCGTGATTTGTATAAATTACTTCGATGAGTATGTTGGGGGATAGCATCAGTAACTCTGTGGATGACACAACGATAGGTCGGGTTGTTAACAGGGTGGCTGAGAGTCTTGCGATACAGGAAGATATAGACGGGATAGTCAAAAGGGCAGAAAAGTGGCAGATGGGCATTGCGCTGGTCAAGGAGACACAGCCTGAGTGAGTGAGACACAGACAGAGTGAGAATTTGGTAATTTGGTGCAGTGAGGTAACCAGGAAAGGTAAGTGGTTCATCTAATTGTGCTGTTTTTCAGTTAAAAGTGCAGTGTAGATTAGTGTCTGATTGGCTGAAGCTGCCCCCACCCTAATTGCTGAGAGCCAGTTATCTGGCAGTCACCTGAGGCCTATTAAGGGGCACAGAGGTACACATTGTATTAGAACATAGAACATAGAAAGAAACAGCACAGAACAGGCCCTTCGACCCACGATGTTGTGCCGAACCTTTGTCCAAGATTAATCATAGAATATCATTGAATTTACAGTGCAGAAGGAGGCCATTCGGCCCATTGAGTCTTCACCAGCTCTTGGAAAGAGCACCCTACCCAAAGTCAACACCTCCACCCAACACTAAGGGCAATTCTGGACACTAAGGGCAATTTATCATGGCCAATCCACCTAACCTGCATATCTTTGGAAAGTGGGAGGAAACCGGAGCACCCGGAGGAAACCCACGCAGACACGGGGAGGATGTGCAGACTCGGCACAGACAGTGACCCAAGCCGGAATCGAACCTGGGACCCTGGAGCTGTGAAGCAATTATGCTATTCGCAATGCTACCGTGCTGCCCTTATGAACAAATACATCTACACTATATAATTTTACCGTAATCCATGTACCTATCCAATAGCTGCTTGAAGGTCCCTAATGTTTCCGACTCAACTACTTCCACAGGCAGTACATTCCATGACCCCACTACTCTCTGGGTAAAAACCCTACCTCTGACATCCCCCCTACATCTTCCACCATTCACCTTAGCTGCATGTCCCCTTGTAATGGTTTGTTCCACCAGGGGAAAACGTCTCTGACTGTCTACTCTATCTATCCCCCTGATCATCTTATAAACCTCTATCAAGTCGCCCCTCATCCTTTACCGTTCTAATGAGAAAAGGCCTAGCACCCTCAACATTTCCTCGTAAGACCTACTCTCCATTCCAGGCAACACTAAGACAAAAATTGCCCTTAGTGTCCAAAATTGCCCTTAGTGTTGGGTGGAGGTACTGGGTTATGGGGAGAGGGTGGAGGTGTTGACCTTGGGTGGGGTGCTCTTTCCAAGAGCCGGTGCAGACTCGATGGGCCGAATGGGCTCCTTCTGCTCTGTAAATTCTATGATAATCTATGATGAAACATCCTGGTAAATCTCCTTTACACCTTTCCCAAAGCTTCCACATCCTTCCTAAAATGAGGCGACCAGAACTGTACACAGTACTCCAAATGTGGCCTTACCAAAGTTTTGTACAGCTGCATCATCACCTCACGGCTCTTAAATTCAATCCCTCTGTTAATGAACGCTAGCACACCATAGGCCTTCTTCACAGCTCAATCCACTTGAGTGGCAACTTTCAAAGATGTATTCGTCTCTTTGAAGTGGTAGTGTGAGTCATCCTAAACTCTGTTTAAAAGACTGACAGTAAGCATTGCGCTGGTCAAGGAGACACAGCCTGAGTGAGTGAGACACAGACAGAGTGAGAATTTGATAATTTGGTGCAGTGAGGTAATTCGGTGAAGAGTGGGGGAAGGTGCTTTTTCCCGACTGTTTTGTTCTCTCTCTTTCTAATTTTGGGAGCCGCTCGGAGGAGGAGGAACAGTCTCTGTGAGTATAAAAACCTAAAGGTAGCTTCCTGTTTTCCAGTTTCCCGCCCAAAAGTGACGTCAGAGGGAAGCTGTGATCTGATTGGTTGATAGCAAATCAGCCCCAAATAAAAAAAAAACACAGCTAAACTCGTAAACTTAAATTAAACGAATTAATTAATTAGTGATGGCTGGTCAGGTGATGTGCTTGAGCTGCTTGATGTGGGAGCTGGTAAATCCCATTGCGAGCTGCAGCGACCACATCTGCAGTAAGTGTTGGCTGCTCGAAGAGCTCCGGCTCAGAGTTGATGAGCTGGAGTCTGAGCTTCAAACACTGAGGCACATCCGGGAGGGGGAGACTTACCTGGACACTGTGTTTCAGGAGGCAGTCACACCTGTCAGAGTAAGTAGTTTAAATCCTGCCAGTGGCCAGGGACAGCAGGGTGTGACTGCAAGTCAGGCAGGTAAAGGGAACCAACAGTCAGGAACTCAGGAGCCTCAGCCCTTGATTCTGTCCAACAGGTATGAGGCACTTGCTCCCTGTGTGGATGGCGAACAGGGCTGCAGGAAGGATGAGTCAGCTGACCAAGGCACCATGGTTCAGCAGGCCATTCAAGGGGAGGGAGTAAATAGGCAAGTTGTAGTTGTAGGTGGTACTATTATCAGGTGGATAGATAGTATCTTTTGTGAGCAGGATAAAGAGTCCCGCATGGTATGTTGCCTGCGTGGTGCTAGGGTGCGGGGTATCTCTGACCGGCTTGAGAGGATACTGGTGAGGGAGGGGGAGGATCAAGTTGTTGTGGGCCATGTCGGTACCAACAACATAGGCAAGTCTATAAAAGGGGACCTGTTTAGAGATTATAAAGAGCTAGGATTCAAATTAAAAAAACAAGTCCTCAAGGGTCATAATCTCCGGATTTCTGCCCGAGCCACGTGCAAATTGGCATAGGGAGGCAAGAATAAGGGACGTTAACACGTGGCTGAAAGAGTGGTGTGGGAAAGAGGGATTCCTTTTCATGGGACACTGGCATCAGTTTTGGGACAGAGAGGACCTATACGGTTGTGATGCTTTCCACCTGAACCGAGCTGGGACCAGTGTTCTGGCGGAAAGAGTAAATAGGGTGGTCAATAGGACTTTAAATTAGAGATTGGGCGGGGGGAGGGGGGAGGGGGGGGGAAGTCAGGGAACCAAGAGGTGAAGTAATCAGTGGGAACCGTAGCTGCTTAGGAATAAAAAAAGCACGAAACGACAGAACTCAGGAGAGTTTACGATAGTCCCCATCCCACAAAATATGACACAGTGTATGGAAAGGCTCAGTAAACCAAGGTCCACCACACTAAGAAAACAAAAAGGTACGGTCAATAGAGAATTAAAGGTGCTATATTTAAATGTGCGCAGTGTACGGAACAAGGTAGATGAGCTTGTGGCCCAGATTGTGACTGGCAGGTATGATGTGGTTGACATCACAGAGACGTGGTTGCAGGGGGTTCAGGACTGGCATTTAAACATCCAGGGATTCACAACCTATGAAAAGACAGAGAGTTGGGCAGAGAGGGCGGGGTTGCCTTGTTAATAAGGAATGAAATTAAATCAATAGCACTAAACGACACAGGGTCAGATGATGTGGAGTCTGTGTGGGTAGAGTTGAGGAACCACAACGGCAAAAAAGCCATAATGGGAGTTATGTACAGGCCTCCTAACAGTGGTCAGGACCAGGGGCACAAAATGCACCACGAAATAGAAAGTGCATGTCAGAAAGGCAAGGTCACAGTCTGACACAGGAATGCATCAAAGCAAAAGAGAAAGCCTATAATGTGGCAAAGAGTAGTGGGAAGTCAGTAGATTGGGAAGGCTACAAAAAAAAAAACTGAGGATAACAACGAGAGAAATAAGGAAAGAGAGGATTAATTATGAAGGTAGGTTAGCCAGTAACATTAGGAATGACAGTAAAAGTTTCTTTAAATACATTAAAAACAAACGGGATGCAAAAGTAGACATTGGGCCGCTCCAAAATAGCGCTGGTAATCTAGTGATGGGAGTTAAGGAAATAGCTGAGGAACTAAATAAGTACTTTGCGTCAGTCTTCACAGTCGAAGACATGAGTAATATCGCAACAAATCAGGAGAGACAGGGGGCAGAGTTGAATATGGTAGCCATCACAAAGGAGAAAGTGCGAGAGAAACTAAGAGGTCTGAAAATTGATAAATCTCCGGGCCCAGATTGGCTTCAGCCTCGAGTTCCAAAGGAGATAGCTGAAGGAAAAGTGGCGGCGTTAGGTATGATCTTTCAAAAGTCACTGGAGTCAGGGAAAGTCCCAGAGGATTGGAAAATCCCTGCTGTAACCCCCCTGTTCAAGAAGGGAACAAGGAAAAAGCTGGAAAATTATCGGGCAATTAGCCTAACCTCGGTTGTTGGCAAGATTCTAGAATCCATTGTTAAGGATGAGATTTCTAAATTCTTGGAAGTGCAGGGTCGGATCAGGACAAGTCAGCATGGATTTAGTAAGGGGAGATCGAGCCTGACAACCATGTTAGAGTTCTTTGAAGAGATAACAAATAGGTTAGACCAAGGAGTGCCAATGGATGTTATCTATCTTGACTTCCAAAAGGCCTTTGATAAGGTGCCTCACGGGGGACTGCTGAGTAAAATAAGGGCCCATGGTATTCGAGGCATGGATTGACGATTGGCTGTCACGCAGAAGGCAGGGAGTTGGGATAAAAGGTTCTTTTTCGGAATGGCAACCGGTGACGAGTGGTGTCCTGCAGGGTTCAGTGTTGGGGCCACAGATGTTCTCTTTATATATTAACGATCTAGATGACGGGACTGGGGCATTCTGGCTAAGTTTGCCGATGATACAAAGATAGGTGGAGGGGCAGGTAATATGGAGGAGGTGGGGAGGCAGCAGAAAGATTTAGACAGTTTAGGAGAGTGGTCCAAGAAATGGCTGAAGAAATTCAACGTGGGCAAGTGCAAGGTCTTGCACTTTGGAAAAAAGAATAGAGGCATGGAATATTTTCTAAACGGTGACAAAATTCATAATGCTGAAGTGCAAATGGACATGGGAGTCCTAGTCCAGGATTCTCTAAAGGTAAAGGGCCGTTCGGAGGAGGAGGAGCAGTCTCTCTCAGGGAGAGAACCTGAGAACATCTAAGACACTCAGCAGGTAAGAAGGTAAGTAAGTGATTTTTACTAATTTTTACTTTTATACCTTTTTCAAATTGTGTGTGAAGGGGGAAACTGAAGTGACATCACAGAAAAGCTGTGGCCTGAGTGGCTGGGTGGGAATCTACACTAAATTAAAAAAATTATGCATTGGTAACTAATTAAACATAATTACTTAATTATAATTTAGAGGGGTATCTAAGCCAGTGATCGGAGAGCACTATATTTAGCTTTCACATTTATGTTACAAATCTAGTGCGAGGAAACAGATAGTTAACAGTAACTTTAAAAAATAAAAAAACATAACATTTAAAAAAAACTTTTAATTTTAATTAATTGACGCAATGTCAGTTAGAGGGGTGCAGTGCTCTGACTGTGAGATGTGGCAGGTCCGGGAGGCTTCCAGCGTCCCGGATGGCTTCATCTGCAGAAAGTGCACCCAACTGGAGCTCCTCACAGACCGCATGGTTCGGTTGGAGCAGCAAGTGGATGCACTTAGGGGCATACAGGTGGCGGAAAGCGTCATAGATAGCAGTTCTATAAATGTGGTCACACCCAAGGAGCAGGCAGAGAAATGGGTGACCACCAGAAAGGGCAGGCAGTCAGTGCAGGAATCCCATGTGGTTGTCCCCCTCTCGAACAGGTATACCCCTTTGGATACTGTCGCGAGGGATAGCCTATCAGGGGAAAAGAGCAGCAGCCAGAGCAGTGGCACCACGGTTGGCTCTGATGTTGAGAAGGGAGGGTCAACGTTCAGAAGAGCAATAGTAATAGGGGACACTATAGTCAGGGGCACAGATAGGCGCTTCTGTGGACGTGAAAGAGGCTCCAGGATAGTATGTTGCCTCCCTGGTGCCAGGGTCCAGGATGTCTCCGAACGTGTAGAGGGCATCCTGAAGGGGGAGGGCAAACAGGCAGAGGTCGTTGTACATATTGGTACTAACGACATAAGCAGGAAGATTCATGAGGTCCTGCAGCAGGAGTTCAGGGAGCTCGGCAGAAAGTTAAAAGACAGGACCTCTAGGGTTGTAATCTCGGGATTACTCCGTGTGCCACGTGCCAGCGAGGCTAGAAATAGGAAGTTAGAGCAGCTAAACACGTGGCTAAACAGCTGGTGTAGGAGAGAGGGTTTCCGTTATCTGGACCACTGGGAGCTCTTCCGGGGCAGGTGTGACCTATATAAGAAGGACGGGTTGCATCTAAACCGGAGAGGCATGAATATCCTGGCCGCGAGGTTTGCTAGTGTCACACGTGAGGGTTTAAACTTGTATGGCGGGGGGGGGGGGGGGCGGGGGCACGGGAGCAATAGATCAGAAGGTAAGAGCATTGAGGGAGAACTAGGGAATAGGGACAGTGGGGCTCTGAGGCAGAGCAGACAGGGAGAAGTTGCTGAACACAGCGGGTCTGGTGGACTGAAGTGCATATGTTTTAATGCAAGAAGTATTACGGGTAAGACAGGTGAACTTAGAGCTTGGATTAGTACTTGGAACTATGATGTTGTTGCCATTACAGAGACCTGGTTGAGGGAAGGGCAGGGTGGGGGGGGTGCCGGGGAGGAGGATGGGGTCCGTGCAGGGGAGGGGGATGGGGGTGTCCGTGCTGGAGAGGGGGATGGGGGGGTGTCCGTGCCGGGGAGGGGGATGGGGGGTCCGTGCAGGGGAGGGGGATGGGGGGGGGGTCCGTGCCGGGGAGGAGGTTGGGGTCCGTGCCGGGGAGGGGAATGGGGGGGGGTCCGTGCCGGGGAGGAGGATGGGGGGGGGGCCCTTGCCGTGGAGGGGGGATGGGCCCGTGCCGTGGAGGAGGTTGGGGTCCGTCCCCGGAACGGAGAACCCCCATCCCCCTCCCCGGCACGCCCCCCCCCCCCATCCGCCTCCCCGGCACGGACCTCCCCCTCCCCGGCACGGACCCCCTCCCCCATCCCCCTCCCCGGCACGGGCCCCCCCCCATCCCCCTCCCCGGCACGGACCCCTACATTCTCCCCGGCACGGACCTCCACCCCCCATCCCCATCCCCCTCCCCGGCACGGGCACCACCCCCCCCCCCATCCTCCTCCCTGGCACGGACCCCCCCCCCCCATCCTCCTCCCCGGCACGGACCCCAACCTCCTCCACGGCACGGGCCCCCCCCATCCCCCTCCCCGGCACGGACCACCCCATCCCCCTCCCCGGCACGGACCCCAACCTCCTACCCGGCACGGACCCCCCCTCCCCGGCACGGGCCCCCCCCATCCCCCTCCCCGGCACGGACCCCAACCTCCTCCCTGGCACGGACCTCCACCCCCCCATCCCCATCCCCCTCCCCGGCACGGGCACCCCCCCATCCTCCTCCCCGGCACGGACCCCCCCATCCTCCTCCCCGGCACGGACCCCAACCTCCTCCCCGGCACAGGCCCCCCCATCCCCCTCCCCGGCACGGACCCCCCCCCCCATCCCTCTCCCCGGCACGGACCCCAACCTCCTCCCCGGCACGGACCCCCCATCCTCCTCCCCGGCACGGACCCCCCTCCCGGCACTCCCCCGGAGCCCAGCCCACTCTAACCACCCCCCCTGCCGCACACACACACACAACCCGAGACACACCTCTCCCCACACATTCAGACTGCGGCCACGCCATCGCCTGCCCAGTGGCCAACCCCCCCAGGCCGTCATTCACCTCCACGCTGGTCGGCACGAACCTGGAGCAAAGGTTCACGCCGATGAAAAGGAGGTTTGATTTACGTCGACGTGACCGGTCATCACGTCGACGGAACTACGGCCCATCCGGAAGGGAGAATATCGGCAGGCCCAAAATCGGCTGCCTTGCGCAGACCCATGCCATTCTCCGACGTCAGCGGCACCATTAACGCCCCGCCGACTTTTCTCCCTTCGGAGACTTCGGCAACCGGCGGGGGCGGGATTCACGGCGGCCAACGGCCATTCTCCGACCCGCTGGGGGGTCGGAGAATGACGCCCCTGATGTCTGCCACCCATCTATGCCCTCTCCTGATGCTTGTGGGACAACTTCTCCTGCAGGGACACAGAGTGGGCATCATTAGCCGCACGCATAGTTCACGTGGGAGGGGGAGTCGGGGGGGGGGTGGGGGGGGTGGGGGGGGGAGAAGGTTCACTGGGGGGGGGGCAGCATGGGTGGCATGGTTGGGCTAGTGCATGGGGCGGTGCTGGGAGAGGGCAGTGCCAGGCGCATTGCCATGGGTGGGGGGGGGGGTCCGGTGCCAACTCACCTGAGCGGCCCGGTGGAGATCGTTGACCGTCTTGTGGCCAGTCGCTGTCCTCCTGGTCACGCTGCCTGAGCTGACAGCCACTGCAACTTCCTCCCAGGCGTCACTGGCTGCCCTCCAGAACCTCAGGGGAGCAGGACATCCCTTAGGCCTCGGCCGACTCGAGGAGCCTCCCCAGGTTTGCACCCAAATCGTGGGGCCGATCGTCTCGGCACCATGGCTGTGAGCTGAATTTGGTTGGCTGTGCAAAAGCAGTTTATGTGCTGCTCTACCTTGTTAGCAAGGAGCTGGCAGGAACGGTCCCGGTAAATTGGCTGGTGAGCCATGATCTGCAGCGCGAAGCCCGTGGGGCGTCCTTAAGTGGATCAATTAATGTTGGATTGCGGTGGTGGCCTCGCCTCGCCGAGCACCGGGAAGCTCGCGGCAGTTCCCGCTCGCTGCCACACTTGAAATTTTCCATTGATAAGTGGAACTTAACAAAGCTGGTGGAGGAAGCTAGGGAGGATCCCAGGAAGGGGATACACTGGAGTTGACGTTGGCGGGGAGGGTCCAAATGGTGAAAATGAATATTCTGCTGAGGTTCTTGTTTATTTTCCGGCTCTGCCGATCTTATATCAAAGGCCTTTTTACGGGAATTGGACACAATCATTTGGGACTTTGTATGGGCGGGGAAGGTACCAAGGGTGGGGAGGACCCTGCTACAGAGGCAGCAGGGGGGTTTGCCGTTGCCGAACTTGCTTAATTATTATTGGGCGGCAAATGTGGACAAGGTGCGGCGGTGGTGGGAAGGAGATGGGGTAGAGTGTGTTAGGATGGAGGAGGAATCTTGTAAGGGGTCTAGTTTGAGGGCTATGGTGATGGCAGCGTTGCCAATGGCTCCGAGTAGGTATTCAGGGAGCACCGTGGTGCAGTCCACGGTGAAGATATGGAATCAGTTGAGGAGGCAATTTAGGGTGGAAGGGATGTCGGTGTTAACACCGCTGTGCGAGAATCATGGATTTGAGCCGGGAGGTGTGTGGTGATATGCATCACTGTAAATACACAAGAGGTTAATGCAAATACACTAAGACTAGATAAACACTAGAGGGAGCACCAGAGATATCATGACACACAGACATTCAACCAATAGTTCAGTAAGATAGTCCACGACCAATGGGCAGTCAAGACACACCCAGAGGTGACACTACCACAGGGGGACATTACACCAACCCATATAAAAGGACACAGCACAGATGCTCATCCACTTTCCAGTGGAGACACTTAGTGAGTACAGACAGGGTTGGTTGAAATACATCACACCCACCACATGGATTGTAACAGACTGGTTAGTTAGTCTGCGTAGCTATAGCAGGATTAACAGGAGAGTCGAATCCAAGTAGGAGAATTGTTAACAGTTTAATAAATGTGTTCACGCTATCTCCAAGTCTGAATCTTCCTTTTCCAGAGTGCACATCAAGGTGGCAGCTTATGCTACGCCAAGAGCATAACAAAACAGGGGGCTGGATAGTGTATACAGGAGGTGGAGGGAAGTGGGGCTGGTCAAGGTGAGGAATCTGAAAAAGGGGGAAAGATTTGTACAGAGTGTATAGTTGATTGCTGGGAAGTATGTTTCCCAGGGTTGTAACCTGTTTTGATACAGGTTTGTAATAAAATACATATTTTAAAAAAGGAATGTTTCATTGAATCGCGCCCTGGGTGTTCACTATTGGAAGGTCCTGCAGTTAAGGAATGCCACGACATCAGTCCTTCTGGGCTCATCAGCTATTTCCAACCTCGCCCCAACACCCCATCTCCTAGACCAAAATATTGCCATCCTGGCTACCTTAAACTGCAGAGTTAAAACAATCCCATGTTGTGTGGCACTACCATCATTCTAAATGGGATAGACGTCAAACAGATCTAGCAATTCAAGGCTGAGCATCCATTAGGTGCTGTGGGCCATCAGCAGCAGCAGAAGCTGATCACCCACTCTACCGTTACCACCAAGCCAGGGGATCAACCCTGGTTCCATGAGGAGGGCAGGAGCAACACCAGGCAGAACTACAAATGAGATGTCAATCAGGTGAAGCTACAATACAGGACTACTTGCATGCCAAGCAGCATAAGCAGCAAGTAATAAAGCTAAGCAATCCCACAACCGAGGGATCAGGGCGCTATTTAACATCCAAAAAACCAGTCCTGTTCTGGGCACATTTAGCGGGATGTTCCTCGACACCTGCAGTGCTGAGAACGATCCCGCTATTTAATGGGTTTCTGGCCTCGGTCGGGAATGACCCACTGAGGTCGCACTTACCTCACGTCCTGCATTGACAAGCCAGTGTAGAAAGAGATTGGACCACCATTTTGAAATGCCGCCCCGATCTCTTGACCCCTCATTGGACTCCCCACCATGGCCTCCGGACCACCCCAATGCTCTCACACTTCCCCTCACCCCGTCTCTTAAGGGCAGAGAACCTCCGGTCCCAATCGCTGACACGTGCAACCTGGCACTCGGACATCTATGCACAGCCAGCCTCACACCCAGCCTGGCAGTGTCACTCGGGCAGCCTGGCAGTGCCACCCCACCCAGGTGGCAGTGCCAAGGTGCCAGACTGGCAGTGCAATGGTGCCAGGGTGGCAGCAGGAGTGCCAGCATATCACTGTTATGGGCCAGGGTTTAGAGAACCCCAAAGTGTATCATGGAGTTCACCTGACCCACAACTTTTAATAGATTGTGGTATGGGGAGCACACGGCCCACTCTACAGGTGTGGTACAGCAGAAATGGAAAAGCATTTTTTTTTAAAGCAAAACAATGTTTATTCTAAGAATTCAAGTTAACCTTTTTAAAACATACAGTGAACATCTTAGCAATCATCAATTCAAATACAACCCCCAAAGAATACAACACTAAGTAATCCTTAATAACTTCCCAAACAACATCCAGAAGACAAAAGAAACACCTTCTAACAGAAGCACATTAGGTTTACATTCACTACTAAGAACATTTATAATTCTGAATTCACCAAACGATCAAGAGATAGTCTTTTCATGGCAGAGAGAACAGTAGTACACCTGCTTTGTCTGGCTTCAGCTCCAACACTGAAAACGAAACTAAAACACACCCTGCAGCAAACGGCCTAAAACGAAAGTAAAAAGCTGACAGCCAGCCCAGTTTGGAGGAAAATGTAACTGGTCTGATTAGTAAGTTTGCAGACGATACAAAGCTTAGTGGAATTGCGGATAGCGATGAGGACTGTCAGAGATTACAGCAGGATTTAGATTGTTTGGAGGCTTGGGCGGAGAGATGGCACATGGAGTTTGGTCCGGACAAATGTGAGGTAATGCATTTTGGAAGGTCTAATGAAGGTAGGGAATATACAGTGAATGGTAGAACTCACTAGAGTATTGTAAGTCAGAGAGATCTATGAGTACAGGTCCACAGGTCACTGAAAGGGGCAACACAGGTGGAGAAGGTAGTCAAAGGACATGCGCCATTTAGCCAAACTATAGCAATATCAATGTATCTTAAAAAAGAGGGATTAATGCACATGTGTTTTTAAGTCAAGGAGGATGACTGGACTGGTGTTTCTCAGCCAATACGGTTTGATTGACATGTATACTTCAGACAAGCATGATGAATGGACATCTGTCATTATTCCAATCAGGTTTAATGGATAAAGAAAGCCTTTAAAGAAAGCAGGATTCATGGACATGTATTTTTAAGACGAGCAGGATTAATGGACGTGCGACTTTAACACAAGAAGGCTTATCGGAATGTGTATCCAAGCCACTCAGTTTTAATGGACATTTATCTTTAAGACAGGCTTGATTAATGGAAATTAGTCTTTTATTCATGCAGGATTTTGGTTTAAATTAATCTATGTCATTTATATATATGGCGAATAATAGGGGACCTAGAACAAATGTATTTGCTACGTCACTGGATACTGGCTTCCAGTGACTATATCAGCCATCTGCCATCACCCCTATCTTCTAATTAGCTAAACTAATTTTGAATCCACAATAAGAAGTTACCCAATGTACCTTCTTTATAACTTTGACATTTGGAACCTTGTCAAAGGCTTTGCTGAAATCCATATAAACTACATCAACTTGCACCACTCTCATCTACACACCTGATCACATCATCAAATAATTCAATCCAATTTGTTGGCCTGACCTCCCTCTGACAAAACCTTGTTGACTTTCCTTGATTCTGAACTGCAGAATTTTCACCAATAGCTTCCATACCACTTATGTCAGATTCACTGCTCTGTAATTCCTTTGGTTATCTATACAAACGTTCTTAAATTATGGGACAAGAATATCTGTTGCCCAGTCAGATGGCATCTACCCGGTGGACGGTGAGGCTTAAAAAATTGGATCAGAGCCACTGCAATCTCTGACCTTGTCTCCCACAACAGCTTGTGAAGCAATTCAACTGGAGATTTATCCAGTTATAAGCATGCAAACCCATCCAATACATTGTCACTCCATCTTAATTTGATCAAGAACTTCACAGTCTCTCTCCTTGGGTTCCTTCTATTCCACCTTAATCTCCTGGGTGAAGACAGATGTGAAGTATTCTTTCAAAGCCCTACCATTGTCCTCCGACTCCACCAACAGATTTCCCTTTGATCCTGACTGCACTCTACGCTTTACCTTGTTATCTTCTTCCCAGTGATATACTTCTGGACTATTTGGGGATTTTCAGTACTTTCTTATATCCCTTCTTTGCTCTCCTAATGCCTTTCTTGAACTCCATCCTGCAATTACGCTACTCCACTAATTCCAACGATTATTTGTTCCACGTTAGCACAGTGGTTTGCACTGTTGCTTCACAGCGCCAGGGTGCCAGGTTCGATTCCAGGCTTGGGTCACTGTCTATGTGCAGTCTGCACGTTCTCGCTGTCTTTGCGTGGGTTTCCTCCGTGTGCTCCAGTTTCCTCCGACAAATCCCGAAAGTCGTGCTGTTAGGTAAATTGGACATTCTGAATTCTCCCTGTGTACCCTAACAGGCGCCGGAATGTGGCGACTTGGGGATTTCCACAGTAACTTCATTGCAATGTTAATGTAAGCCTACTTGTGACACTAATAAAGATTAATATTATTATTCCTTCTACATGCTAAAAGCCCATATTTTCCTTCTCATAGTATCCTGAATATATCTAGTCATCCATGGTTATCCTGGCTTGTTACTCCTTCCCAGCACTCTAGAATGAACATGCGGGGCCTATACACTCCCCAATGACGTTTCGCCCCCCCCCCCCCCCCCCCCCCCCCTCCGCCCCCCCCCCCCCTCCGCCCTCCCCACTGTTCTGCTCTAGATTTTCTCACATGTAAATCTTTCCAGTCACCCTTGGCCACATCCTGCCTTATTTTACGAAAGTACTTCATCCATAATAAACTTAAATGGTATCATGTTTTGTTGCTATCAATGAAATGCTCCCCACAACACATTAACTAGCTGTCCAGCGTGATTGCCCGGAGTTAGGTCCAGCACTGCGCCATCCCTCGTTGGACCCTGTACAAATTTTCTCGACTTGACAAGTTAATCTACAAAGGGAGATTTAAAAGACTCTGGTCGTTTTCCTTGAAGAAGAGTAGAAGGCGGGGCGACATGTTTGAGATGTCTAAAATTATTAGGCCCTGAGATCGACTGGACAGAAACAAACATTTCCCTTTTGGTGAAGGGATGAATGAGGAGGGGAAATATATTTAAGGTACGGGCGGGTGATGGAGCGGGGATCGGAATAAAATCCTTTTCACCCAGAGTCTGGAACACGCTGCCTGAAAGAGTAATGGAGGCAGCGACTCTCGCATCTAGATGGACAATTGCGATCTTAACGCATGGAAGGCTCCTGGCCAAGTTCTGTGAAATCGGAGTAGAGTAGTCATGTTGCTACTGATGACCAACGCAGACACGAAGGGCCGAAGGGTATTTCAAATGTTGTAAATCTCTATGACTCATCCTTCTCTGCTCCAAGAAAAACAACCGAGTTCTCAGCAGCCTCTCTTCATAGCTGAAACACCCGCTTGGGGCAGCACGGTAGCATAGTGGTTAGCACAATTGCTTCACAGCTCCAGGGTTCCAGGTTCGATTCCTGGGTCACTGTCTGTGCGGAGTCTGCACGTTCTCCCCGTGTGTGCGTGGGTTTCCTCCGGGTGCTCCGGTTTCCTCCCACAGTCCAAAGATGTGCAGGTGAGGTGGATTGGCCATGCTAAATTGCCCTTAGTGTCCAAAATTGCCCTTACTGTTGGGTGGGGTTACTGGGTTATGGGGATAGGGTGGAGGTGTGTCTATGTCTATGTCTATGTGTGGGCTTGGGTAGAGTGCTCTTTCAAAGAGCCGGTGCACTCAATGGGCTAATGGCCTCCTTCTGCACTGTAAATTCTATGAAAACCCCAGCACAAGCAACATCCTAATGAATCTCCTCTGCATCCCCTGTAGTGCAATCACGTACTTCCCATAATGTTGCGAACTGAATAGCGCACAGTTCTTCAGCTGTTGCCTAGCGAACGTTTTACGAAGCTCCATTATGACTGTTGAGACAAGTGATAGAATCATAGAATCATAGAAGTTTACAGCATGGAAACAGGCCCTTCGGCCCAACCAGTCCATGCCGCCCAGTTTTTACCATTAATCTAGTCCCAGTTTCCCGCACTTGGCCCATAACCCTCTATACCCATCTTACCCATGTAACTATCTAAATGCTTTTTAAAACACACAATTGTACCCGCCTCTACTACTACCTCTGGCAGCCCATTCCAGACACTGACTACCCTCTGAGTGAAGTAATTGCCCCTCTGGGCCCTTCTGAATCTCTCCCCTCTCACCTTAAACCTATGCCCTCTAGTTTTAGACTCCCCTACCTTTGGGAAAAGATGTTGACTATCTACCTTATCTATGCCCCTCATTATTTTATAGACCTCTATAAGATCACTCCTAAGCCTCCTACGCTCCAGGGAAAAAAGTCCCAGTCTATCCAGCCTCTCCTTATAACTCAAACCATTAAGTCCCGGCAACATACTAGTAAATATTTTCTGCACTCTTTCTAGTTTAATAATATCCTTATTCTGGACCATTATTGCATTTCTGTTTGTGGGATCGTGCTGTGCACAAATAGGCGTGGCCCACTTGATCCAAGTTGCAGCAGTGATTACGCTACAGTCTTTGGCTTTTAATCTATGAAGGCATGTCGGACTTTCCGAACATGTAATATAAATGCAAAACTGGCATTGAATGTAATAATACTTACCTTTCACTGTCACCTGCATCCAATCACTGTGGGCTGAGTGATATTCTTTCTCCTCTACAAATCTGGCATAACTGCAGGAATAATGCCATGCCCAATTTGTGTTGGTGTCATTGATGGTGAAATATGCTGACTGCCGTGGGCTTGACTCATGAAGGGTGCCGTTTTCTTCACGCTCTCTGTATAATAGAAACTGGCCTCCAGATGCTAGAATGGATCCGATGCAAGTAACTCGAATGTCCTGCCTCTGTTCACCACACATGAAAGTGGGTCCACCGAAATGTTGGCCTGCGGGAGTTCCTCTGCAATTGGACAGGCATAAATAGTATTTTTTCACAAGAGGTCACTGAACCAGACATTGGTGAGGCAGCAGAGAGGTATGGCGGTGTTCGGAAGGTTGACTGAAATAAAGATTGAAGAGTGAGCTAAATTGAAGATGACAGAAGGTTGGATTTCGCAGTGTTTAAAAAATTGGGGAAAAGTAAATTTACAGAGCGCAGTTGCCGCGAGGGGTTTTGTTATTCAACTGCTGCTCTCTCCCTGTTAATCTTGAATCCTCGCCACAACTGCACTCTTCATAGTTACTTGGTTCGAGGTTTGTGATGGTGGAATAACTGAGCGTGCAGAGTCTGAAACACAGCGAGTAACAATAGCTGCATCGTCAGGTTTCCTGTGGCATAGTGACCCCGGTAGCTGGTGGCGAGGTTAAACTGAACCGGTATCACCACTGTGAACACAACCCAGAGCAGATCTGGAGGATGTGGCTTTGGAAGTATATCGCTCACCAGCAGAACAGGTAGCACAAAAAAGAACGTTTGGTAATGTTTAGGGACTGTCAATTAATTATACAGATTGTTCTTCGAAAGAACAGACAATAATAATGATAATAATGATAATAATGATAATAACTGAACATGGATCGGAGTTATCAGTGAGGTGACGAGATTGGGGAATTAAGATGTTAAAGCCCAGGAGGATTTCCGTCGAATAAATGAGGAGGGAAACCGTGCCGGTTGTGGGAGAGCCACTGACGCCGGAAAGTGTTGAAATACAATTAGCCAGGTGACCAATGGAAGGAGAGAAGAGATGTCTTCCTGAGCAGTGAGGGGATATGAATCGGATGCAGTGGAGGGTTGTGGCTCCATTCTAATGAAAAGTGGATGATGGTATTCAGTAAATATGCATTGCAGGGTAAGATGGGGACACGGTGGGACGGGAAGGGTCAATGTTCGGGAAGCTGTGCCCTTGGGAACAGTGAAATAATTCATTGTGATTTACTTATAAGACCTAGCAGAGACAAGATTAAGCGAATGGCCTGTTGTGTTATCATTCTGAATAAGAATTTTGGTCTGTCTCACTTACCGATGGCAATTAACTGCACCGGTTCACTGTGTGGGGACTATCCACAGGTCCCGTTATTCTCAAAGAATTTTCGATATTTACAGGTGAGTGAGTTGAATTCTTCTTCAAACTGATGTGTGGCGTTGTAGTTTACTTCATTAAAACTACGGACTTTATTCTGATTGTTGTAGAAATCGACAGTACAGTTGGCGTAAAGGAAATGACACGTGAGTGAAAATGTCTCTCCTGGTAGAATGGCACCTGAAGGTGGATCCAGACACAGGGTGGGATTGGGTAAGTTCGTTGAAAAACAAACAACAATTCAGACACAGCAGGTTGAACAGAACTCGACTTATTCAGGCTTTGAATTATCTCTGCTGCCCTCATACGTTGAATAACTCCAGCCTGACAATGTTAACCTAACCGTAACCCATCCTAACCTCAACACCCATGGGGACATAGTCCAAATGGTGTCATGTAATAATCTTTGTTAGTGTCACAAGTAGGCTTACCATAACACTGCAATTAAATTACTGTGAAGAGCCCCTACTCGACACACGCCGGCGCCTGTTCGGGTACACAGAGGGAGAAGGGGAGAACGTGCAGACTCCGCACAGACAGTGACACGAGCTGGGAATCGAGCCGTGTTTCCTTGCGCTGTGAAGGAACAGTGCTAACCACTGTGCTGCCCTGCGGCACATTTAAACCCTGACCATTCAAGTTTCAGAATGAATCACCTCTGTTGCCTCACACACTCGATAACTGTTGTCTGACAATGGTAACCTAATTCTAACACTAACCTCACCACCCAGGGGTAAATAGATCACATGGGGTTAAATTTAAACCTGGCGTATCGACTTTTCGCAATGGATGAGCTCTGCTCCACCCACGTTATCAATATCTCTTGCAAAGTTAACCTAACCCTGACCCCTGAAGGCGAAACCTCACCACACTGCGGGAAATAAAGCAAATGTGTTCAAATTGAAAACCATAAAACCAAAAGACATGGGAACAGAATTATTCCACTCGTCCCATCGAGTCTTCTCCGCCATTCAATTATGGCTGATATTTTCTCATCCCCATTCTACTGCATTCTCCCCAAAACCCCTGATCCCCTTATTAAGCAAGAACCTATTTATCTCTATCTTAAAGACACTCAGTGATTGGGCCTCCACAGCCTTCTGCGGCAAAGAGTTCCACAGATTCCCTACCCTCTGGCTGAAAAAAATTCTCCTCATCTCTGTTTTAAAGGATCGTCCCTTTAGTCTGAGATAGTGTCCTCTAGTTCTCGTTTTTCCTACAAGTGGAAACTTCCTCTCCACGTCCACTCTATCCAGGCCTCAAAGTATCCCTCAAGATTCAGAAAGATCCCCCGCTCATCCTTCTAAACTCCAACGATTAGAGCCCCAGAGTGCTCAATCGTTACTCATACGACAAGGTTTTCACTCCAGGGATCATTCTTGTGAACATCCTCTGGACCCTTTCCAAGGCCAGCACATCTTTCCTTAAAAGGCAGAGAAAGAGCAGGAAGGCAGTGCAGGTGTCCCCTGCGGTCATCTCTCTCCAAAACAGGTATACCGTTTTGGATACTGTTGGGGGAGATGACTCACCAGGGGAAGAGAGTAGTAGCCAGGCGCATGGTACCGTGGCTGGTTCTGCTGCACAGAAGGTCGGGAAAAAGACTGGCATGGCTTTAGTCATAGGGGATTCAATCATACGGGGAGTAGACAGGCGTTTCTGTGGTCGAAAACGAGACTCCCGAATGGTATGTTGCATCCCGGGTGCACGGGTGAGGGATGTCTCAGATCGGCTGCAGGACATACTGAAGGGGGAGAGTGAAAAGTCAGTTGTCGAGGTGCATATAGGCACCAACGATATAGGTAAAAAAAACGGGATGATGTCCTACAATCAGAATTTAGGGAGTTAGGAGATAAGTTAAAAAGTAGGACCTCAAAGGTAGTAATCTCAGGATTGCTACCAGTGCCACGATACAGTCAGAGTAGAAATTCAAGAATAGTCAGAATGAATAGTGGCTTGAGAGACGGTGCAGGAGCGAGGGTACAGATTTTTGGGACATTGGAACGGTTCTGGGTGCGGTGGGCCCATTACAAATCGGATGGTCTACACCTGGGCAGGACTGGAACCAATGTCCTCGGGGGTGCTTTTGCTTACACTGTTGGGGAGGTTTTAAACATTAGTCGCAGGGGATGGGAACCAGATTAGGAAGTCAGAGTCAGTAAAGAGGCAGCAACTAAAGCCAGTAAGGCAATAGATAATAAACTCAATGTAACTGAGGGGAACAGTAGACAGGGAAGAGATGATGAACGCAAAGAGACAGGTGGTCTGAGGTGCATTTGTTTCAATGCGAGAAGTGTAGCAGGTAAGGCAGATGAATTTAGGGCTTGGATTAGTACCTGGGAATATGATGTTATTAGTATTACGGAGACTTGGTTGAGGGAAGTGCAAGACTGGCAATTAAATATCCCAGGGTATAGATGCTTCAGGAGGGATAGAGAGGGAGGTAAAAGGGGTGGAGGAGTTGCGTTACTGGTCGGAGATGATACCACAGCTCTGATTAAGGAGGGCACGATGGAGGAGTCGAGCCCTGCGGCAATATGGGTAGAGCTAAGAAATAGGAAGGGTACACTAACATTGTTGGGACTTTACAACAGGCCTCCCAAAAGCGAGCGTGAAGTAGAGGTACAAATATGTAGACAGATTATAGAAAAATGTAGGAGCAATAGGGTGGTCGTGATGGGAGATTCCAACTTCCCCAACATGAATGGGACTCATGTAGTGTTGGAGGCGTAGATGGAGCAGAATTTGTAAGGAGAATCCAGGAGAGTTTTTTTTAGAGCAGTATGTAAATAGTCCAACTTGGGAAGGGGCCATACTGGACATGGTGTCGGGGAATGATCAATGCCAGCTGGTTAAAGTTTCAATCGGTGATTACTTTGGGAATAGCGATCACAATTCCGTAAGTTTTAGAATACTCATGGACAAAGGCGAGAGTCGTCCTAAAGAAAGAGTGCTAAATTGGGGAAAGCCCAAGTATAACAAAATTCTGCAGGAGCTAGGGAATGTGGATTGGGAGCAGCTCTTTGAGGGTAAATCCACATTTGAAATGTGGGGGTGTCAATTACAAGGAGTCACGATTTCAAGATGAGAGGGGGAAAGTTTAAGGGAGATGTGCCTGGAAAGTTTTTTACGCAGAGGGTGGTGGGTGCCTGGAACGCTTTGCCAGCAGAGGTGGTAGAGGCGGGCACGATAGCATAACTTAAGATGCATCTAGACAGATATATGGACGGGCGGGGAACAGACGGAAGTAGCTCCTTGGAAATTGACGACAGGTTTAGATAAAGGATCTGCATCGGCGAAGGGTCTGTTCCTGTGCTGTAATTTTCTTTGTTCTTTGTTCAGACCTTTCAGATTCCCCAGAACCTTCTGCTTAGTGATGGCCACTGCAGTCACCTCTGTCCCCTGATTCTTCTGGAGCTCTGGCATCCCACTGGTGTCTTCCACGGTGAAGACCAATGTAAAATTCCTCTGCCATTTATTTGTTTCCTATTATTACTTCTCCAGCCACATTTTCCAGTTGCCCAATGTCTATTTTTGCCTCTCGCTTACCTTTTGTATATTGAAAGACTCACTTCCTATCACGTTTTATAGTACTAGCGAACTTGTGCTCATATTTCATCTTCTCCGCCCTGATTGCTTTTTTAGTTGTTCTCTGTTCGCTTTTAAAGGCTCCCTAATCCTCTGGCTTCCCACTAATCCTCGCCACTATGTATGCATTACCTTATTCTCTCATGCTGCCCTTGACTTCCATCGTCAGCCATGGATGCCTTGTCCTACCCTTAGCCAGTTTCCCCCTCATTGGGACCTCCTACATTGCCTCTAGAATAACCCCCTAAAACGCCTCCATTGCTGTTCCACTGTCCTCCCTACTTGGCTCATTTTCCAATCAACTCTGACCAGCTCCTCCCTCATGTCCTTGTAGTTTCCCTTTGTTCATTGTAATACATTTACATATGGTTGCAGCTTCTCCCTCGCAAACTGCAGGGTAAATTCTATCATATTGTTGTCACTGTCCTGGAAGGGCTCCTTCACCATAAGTTCCCTGATCAAGTCTGCCTCATTGCACACAACCACATCCAGTATTGCCTGTTCCATAGTAGGCTCGCCCACAAGCTGCTCCACAAAGACATCTCTTAGACATTCCACAAATTTATTTTATGGGGATTCTTTACCAACCTGATTTTCCCAGTTCACCTGCACATTGAACCATGCATTGAAAAATACATTTTTCCTCGATCTCCTGATTTATTTTCTGCCCGACATCCTGACTACTGCAAGGCGGCAGTACATACCTCCCCTCAGGGTCTTCTTACATTTCCGATTCCTCAATTCTACCCGCAGAGATTCTATGCCTTCTGATTCTATATTGCTCCTTGCTGTCGATTTAACTTAATTCCTTACTGTCATGTGAGATTGCCTTTAAGAAATTGTTGTTTAAGAAATGTATCTTTAAGAAATGGGTGTTTATCGGTGATGTCAGAGTGTGGGTGAGTGCGCTGTCTGTCAGCTTTTAACTTTCGTTTCAGGCTGTTTGCTTGAGGGTGAGTTTTAGTTTCGTTTTCAGAGCTGGATAGCTGCAGTGACAGCCAGAATATTGTATTAGAGTCTCTGTAATCGAAAGACGGTAAATCGATCCTTTGGCGATTTAAAACTAATAACTGCTCTCAGTAGTGACTTTAACCTGATGTGCTTCTATTAAAAGTTCTTTTTTTAAGTCTTATGGATGTTAAAAGGACAGCTTAAGGATTACTTACTTTTGTATTCTTTGGAGATTGTATTTGAATGAATGGTTGCTAAGATGTTCACTGTATGTTTAAAAAAAGGTTAACTTGAGTTTATAGAACAAACATTGTTTTGCTTTAAAAAATACTTTTCCATTTCTACTGTACCACAACTGTAGAGTGGGCCGTGTGCTCCCTATACCACAATCTAGTAAACATTGTGGGTCAGGTGAACTCCCTGATGCACTTAGGGTTCTCTAAAATCTGGCCCAGAACAAATTGGGAGTCGCCCGGGATAAAAGTCTATCTATTGGATGGGCTTAGTTAACTTAAAGACAGATTGTGGTTGCTTTGCAGGTGTGTTATTCTAGTTTATGTGGCGAGTGTGTTGTGGACAATGCCCCTTTCAGAGGCCCTGAAGTTTTTAGGGATGGAGACGGTCACACGCAGTACCTTACGGACTGAGACTAAAACAGACTTTTAGTGTTGTACCCTCAATAACGACACGATAGTGTGGAATGGTAAATTAAGGCTTTAATAAGCAGAGAACTAGCCAGCTGCAGAGACGTGTGCTCACTGAGTGCCGCCTACAGGTCGTCACTTTATATATGGCTCCCTACTTGCCGGAGGCGGAGTCCCCCAGGGTTCCAAACCCGGTCTTAAAGGGGCACCACCTACATGGTGTTAAGGGTACAGTAAACATTCATCACGTTCACCCCCTGTTTTAAAAAAACGCAAAGTCCGTGGGGGGGGGGGGGGGGGGGGGGAGGGGGTGAAGTGTAATTACATGTCTATTCTTTTCGGCTGCCTGATCGTCCTCGTCGACCTTCTCAGCTCGGGCGGTGTTGCGGCGGGCACGGACGTCTTTGGTGAGGGTACATCCGGGAGCCCGGTGGTCGGAGCTTTCGTCCGGGTCGGGGTAGGGGGTCAGGGTCAGGGGGAATAGCTGGGGGAATAGCTGGAGCTGTGGGTAGCCGTGCCGGCGTCGGCGGGGAGCATGGAGGGGTTGGGCGCTATGGAGGGGGTGCGGTCGGTGGGTGTCCAGGGGGGGCATCAGTGGGGGAACAAGCGGGTGCCAGGTTCTGTAGGGAAACAGCGAGCGGGGTGGCCTCAGTGGGGGAATCAACTGGTGCCAGATCCCAGAGGGAAACCGTGTCTTGAATGCCGTCGCGGTGCGCGACGTAGGCGTATCGGGGGTTGGCATGTAGCAGTTAGACCCTCTATACCAGGGGGCCCGTTTTATGGCTCCTCGTGTGCCTCCGGAGAAGAACAGGTATCGGAGTCGTCAGCCAAGGTGGAAGCGAGACCCCAGAGTTGGACTTCCTGGGGAAGACAGACACGCGGTTGTGAGGTGTCTCATTCGTGGCCGTGCAGAGGAGTGATCTAATGGAGTGGAGGGCATCGTGTAGGACCTCTTGCCAGTTGGGCGATTTCTCGACCATAGGGCCGGAAGTACAACCTTGCAAACTGTCACGTTCTCCCTCTCCACCTGCCTGCTTCCCCGCGGGTTATAACTGGTCGTTCTGCTCGAGGCGATGCCCTTGCTGAGCAGATACTGACGCAGCTCATCGCTCATGAACGATGTACCCAGGTCGCTGTGGATATAAGCGGGGAAACCAAACAGGCTGAAGATGCTGGGCAGTGCCTTTATCACAGTGGCCGAGGTCATGTCGGGACAGGGAGCGGCGAATGGGAAGCGGGAGAACTCTTCGATGACGGTTAGGAAGTAGGTATTGCGGTTGGTGGACGGGAGGGGACCTTTGAAGTCCACGCTTAGTCGCTCAAAGAGTCTCGAGGCCTTGACAAAGCGAACCTTGTCTGGCGGTAGAAGTGCGGTTTGCACTCCGCACAAATCTGGCAAACCCTGGTTATGGCCTTGACCTCCTTGGTGGAGTAAGGTAGGTTGCGGGACTTGATAAAGTGGGCGAGCCGAGTAACCCCCGGGTGACAGAGGTCACTCTGGGTGGCCTGTAGGAGATACACCTGCGCTTTGGCTCACGTGCCGCGGGACAGGGCACCTGGGGGCTGATTCAGCTCCCCTGGAAGGTACATAATATCGCAGTGGAGAGTTCGATCATCCACCTCAAAATGTTATCATTTTACAAATGCCCCGTTGTGCGAGATCAAACATGAATACATTCACCAATACCACTGGAGTTCCCACTAGCATCCCTCCGTCTGCCACAACACCCCCTCCCCCCCACATCCCTCACCCCGCCTTCCTCCCCCCCCCCCCCCCACCCCCCGATCCCGCACCTCTCTGGCCCCCGTAAACCAAATTTTCGTATTCAGCAGTATAGCGAGCCCCTCGACTTTAGTCGAACCTATACTTTCCCCATCATGCCCTTCCTCAGCATCATCTGTGCTCTGACCCGGAGATGTACACCCAAGGTACAGGACAAGAATAGCTGGGTTACAGTCAGGGGGAAAAAAACAAACAGGCAGAAAGTGCAGGGATCCCTCGTGGCCGTTCCCCTTCAAAACAAGTATACCGTTTTGGATGCTGTTGGGGAGGATGACCTACCGGGGGAAGGCCCTAGCGGCCAGGTCTCTGGCACTGAGTCTGGCTCTGGGGCTCAGAAGGGAAGGGGGGAGAATAGAAAAGCAATAGTTGTAGGAGATTCAATGGTTAGGGGAATAGATAGGAGATTCTGTGGTCGCGAGCGAGACTCCCGGAAGGTATGTTGCCTCCCGGGTGCCAGGGCCAGGGATGTCTCGGATCGTGTCTTCAGGATCCTTAAGGGGGAGGGGGAGCAGCCAGAAGTCGTGGTGCACATTGGTACCAACGACATAGGTAGGAAAAGGGGTGTGGAGGTAATAAACAAGTTTAGGGAGTTAGGCTGGAAGTTAAAAGACATGACAGACAGAGTTGTCATCTCTAGTTTGTTGCCGGTGCCACGTGATAGCGAGGCTAGGAATAGGGAGAGAGTGCAGTTGAACACGTGGCTGCAAGAATGGTGTAGGAGGGAGGGCTTCAGGTATTTGGATAATTGGAGCGCATTCTGGGGAAGGTGGGACCTGTACAAGCAGGACGGGTTGCATCTGAACCAGAGGGGCACCAATATCCTGGGAGGGAGGTTTTCTAGTACTCTTCGGGAGGGTTTAAACTAATTTGGGAGGGGAATGGGAACCGGATTTGTAGTCCAGCAACTAAGGTAGCCGATATTCAGGACGCCAAAGCGTGTAATGAGGCAGTGGGGAAGGGAACACAGACAAAGGAAAGTACTTGCAGGCACGGAGGTGGGTTGACGTGTGTATACTTCAACGCAAGAAGCATCAGGAATAAGGTGGGTGAACTTAAGGCATGGATCGGCACTTGGAACTACGATGTGGTGGCCATCACGGAAACTTGGATAGAAGAGGGGCAGAAATGGTTGTTGGAGGTCCCTGGTTGTAGATGTTTCAATAAGATTAGGGAGGGTGGTAAAAGAGGTGGGGGGGGTGTGGCATTATTAATTAGAGATAGTATAACAGCTGCAGAAAGGCAGTTCGAGGAGTATCAGCCTACTGAGGTAGTATGGGTTGAAGTCAGAAATAGGAAAGGAGCAGTCACCTTGTTAGGAGTTTTCTATAGGCCCCCCAATGGTAGCAGAGATGTGGAGGAACAGATTGGGAAACAGATTTTGGAAAGGTGCAGAAGTCATAGAGTAGTAGTCATGGGCGACCTTAACTTCCCAAATATTGAGTGGAAACTCTTTAGATCAAATAGTTTGGATGGGGTGGTGTTTGTGCAGTGTGTCCATGAAGCTTTTATAACACAGTATGTAGATTGTCCGACCAGAGGAGGGGCAATATTGGATTTAGTACTGGGTAATGAGCCAGGGCAAGTGATAGATTTGTTAGTGGGGGAGCATTTTGGAGATAGTGACCACAATTCTGTGGCTTTCACTTTAGTAATGGAGAGGGATAGGTGCGTGCAACAGGGCAAGGTTTACAATTGGGGGAAGGGTAAATACGATGTTGTCAGACAAGAATTGAAGTGCATAGGTTGGGGACATAGGCTGGCAGGGAAGGACACAAGTGAAATGTGCAACTTGTTCAAGGAACAGGTGCTACGTGTCCTTGATATGTATGTCCCTGTCAGGCAGGGAAGAGATAGTCGAGTGAGGGAACCATGGTTGACAAGAGAGGTTGAATGTCTTGTTAAGAGGGAAAAGGTGACTTATGTAAGGCTGAGGAAACAAGGTTCAGACAGGGCATTGGAGGGATGCAAGATAGCCAGGAGGGAACTGAAGAAAGCGATTAGGAGAGCTAAGAGAGGGCATGAACAATCTTTGGCGGGTAGGATCAAGGAAAACCCCAAGGCCTTTTACACATATGTGAGAAATATGAGAATGACTAGAGCGAGGGTAGGTCCGATCAAGGACAGTAGCGGGAGATTGTTTATTGAGTCTGAAGAGATAGGAGAGGCCTTGAACGAGTACATTTCTTCTGTATTTACAAATGAGAGGGGCGATATTGTTGGAGAGGACAGTGTGAAACAGATTGGTAAGCTCGAGGAAATACTTGTTAGGAAGGAAGATGTGTTGGGCATTTTGAAAATCTTGAGGATAGACAAGTCCCCTGGGCCTGACGGGATATATGCAAGGATTCTATGGGAAGCAAGAGATGAAATTGCAGAGCCGTTGGCAATGATCTTTTCGTCCTCACTGTCAACAGGGGTGGTACCAGGGGATTGGAGAGTGGCGAATGTCGTGCCCCTGTTCAAAAAAGGGACTAGGGATAACCCTGGGAATTACAGGCCAGTTAGTCTTACTTCGGTGGTAGGCAAAGTAATGGAAAGGGTACTGAAGGATAGGATTGCTGAGCATCTGGAAAGACACTGCTTGGATAGGGATAGTCAGCACGGATTTGTGAGGGGTTGGTCTTGCCTTACAAGTCTAATTGAATTCTTTGAGGAGGTGACCAAGCATGTGGATGAAGGTAAAGCAGTGGATGTAGTGTACATGGATTTTAGTAAGGCATTTGATAAAGTCCCCCATGGTAGGCTTATGCAGAAAGTAAGGAGGCATGGGATAGTGGGAAATTTGGCCAGTTGGATAACGAACTGGCTAACCGATAGAAGTCAGAGAGTGGTGGTGGATGGCAAATATTCAGCCTGGATCCCAGTTACCAGTGGCGTACCGCAGGGATCAGTTCTGGGTCCTCTGCTGTTTGTGATTTTCATTAATGACTTGGATGAGGGAGTTGAAGTGTGGGTCAGTAAATTTGCAGACGATACGAAGATTGGTGGAATTGTGTATAGTAAGGAGGGCTGTTGTCGGCTGCTAAGAGACATAGATAGGATGCAGAGCTGGGCTGAGAAGTGGCAGATGGAGTTTAACCCTGAAAAGTGTGAGGTTGTCCATTTTGGAAGGACAAATATGAATGCGGAATACAGGGTTAACGGAAGAGATCTTGGCAATGTGGAGGGGCAGAGAGATCTTGGGGTCTATGTTCATACATCTTTGAAAGTTGCCACTCAAGTGGATAGAGCTGTGAAGAAGGCCTATGGTGTGCTCGCGTTCATTAACAGAGGGATTGAATTTAAGAGCCGTGAGGTGATGATGCAGCTGTACAAAACTTTGGTAAGGCCACATTTGGAGTACTGTGTACAGTTCTGGTCGCCTCATTTTAGGAAGGATGTGGAAGCTTTGGAAAAGGTGCAAATAAGATTTACCAGGATGTTGCCTGGAATGGAGAGTAGGTCTTACGAGGAAAGGTTGAGGGTGCAAGGCCTTTTCTCATTAGAACGGTGAAGGATGAGGGGCGACTTGATAGATGTTTATAAGATGATCAGGGGAATAGATAGAGTAGACAGTCAGAGACTTTCCCCCCGGGTGGAACAAACCATTATAAGGGGACATAAATTTAAGGTGAAAGGTGGAAGATATAGGAGGGATATCAGCGGTAGGTTATTTACCCAGAGAGTAGTGGGGGCATGGAATGCACTGCCTGTGGAAGTAGTTGAGTCGGAAACATTGGGGACCTTCAAGCAGCCATTGGATATGTACATGGATTACGGCAAACTGATATAGTGTAGATTTATTTGTTCTCAAGGGCAGCACGGTAGCATTGTGGATAGCACAATTGCTTCACAGCTCCAGGGTCCCAGGTTCGATTCCGGCTTGGGTCACTGTCTGTGCGGAGTCTGCACGTCCTCCCCGTGTCTGCGTGGGTTTCGTCCGGGTGCTCCGGTTTCCTCCCACAGCCCAAAGATGTGCGGGTTAGGTGAATTGGCCAATGATAAATTGCCCTTAATGTCCAAATAGCCCTTGGTGTTGGGTGGAGGTGTTGAGTTTGGGGAGGGTGCTCTTTCCAAGAGCCGGTGCAGACTCAAAGGTCCGAATGGCCTCCTTCTGCAGTGTAAATTCAATGATAATCTATGATTAATCTAGGACAAAGGTTCGGCACAACATCGTGGGCCGAAGGGTCACCGCATTATAGGAAGGACGTGGAGGCTTTGGAGCGGGTGCAGAGGAGATTTACCAGGATGTCGCCTGGTATGGAGGGAAAATCTTATGAGGAAAGGCTGATGGACTTGAGGTTGTTTTCGTTGGAGAGAAGAAGGTTAAGAGGAGACTTAATAGAGGCATTCAAAATGATCAGGGGGTTGGATAGGGTGGACAGTGAGAGCCTTCTCCCGCGGATGGATATGGCTGGCACGAGGGGACATAACTTTAAACTGAGGGGTAATAGATATAGGACAGAGGTCAGAGGTAGGTTCTTTACGCAAAGAGTAGTGAGGCCGTGGAATGCCCTACCTGCTACAGTAGTGAACTCGCCAACATTGAGGGCATTTAAAAGTTTATTGGATAAACATATGGATGATAATGGCATAGTGTAGGTTGGATGGCTTTTGTTTCGGTGCAACATCGTGGGCCGAAGGGCCTGTACTGCGCTGTATTGTTCTATGTTCTATGTTCTATGAAGGGCCTGTTCTGTGCTGTATTTGCTATGTTCTATGTTCTATGTGTCTCCAGCAGGAAAATCAGCTTCGCCCTCAAACCTTTCAATTGCGAGAACATCCAGAACTGCTTTCTTCCCCAGTTACCCCACGGCCACTCCACGGGACCACATTTCAGGATTCTCATCGGTGCCCTCCCCCACTAGGCGCCGCCCACATCCCCCTTGGGCTCCTTCCCCGATCCCTTTTCTCAATAGGACACATCTTTGATGAATTACCACCCCGCCCATGCCCAAATGCATCTTACATATCGGCCGTGCCCCCTCCTCACCCAACCTCTTCCCACTTCCATCACCTCCTCCTGGCACATAGCTAAGCATCGCAGCCACCCCCTTCTTCACACTTCATTAACGTTCACTTGCGTCCCTTGCAGGCGTGGACTCCCACCTGAAGGCCCTAACCCAATGGCCCACCTTCACCACCCCTGCACCCAACGACCCCCACTTTGCTCCACCGCCTGTTGCTTATTTTTATCCCTCCTCTCGCTACCTCCCCCAGTACCCGGCACCAAACCAATGTTCCTGCCTGACCTTTATAATTTTCAATGCACTGCGACCATGTTTATGTTTAATGGATGATTGACATTGAGAAATGGGGTGGGGATGGTGAACGGGGTAAATGTAAGCGATCCACAAGCTGCTCGTCACTGAACTGAATTTGTGGAGTATATCAATTGTCGCTGCGCGGGAAAGACTCTGGACAAAATGCGCACAGCGCGATGTCACAGGCAAGGCCGGGCTGTTTAACCAGGATCCCACAGACATCACCACGAGCGACAAGGGCCCTGACAGAACATGTTATGTGTCTCTCTTCACAAAAAGGACGAATGGCCTATTGGTTCTGGCAGACCTGTCAATGATGATCTGCGGTGAGTCAGGTGATGACATGTGATTGGGCAGCTCAGCGATGCCGATTCAGGGGATCAGCTCAAGTTTCTGTAACAACAGTTCGTGAATTGAAACAATGTTTTTTAAATGTTTTAACAGTTGCTTAAACTGTTGGGACATCAAAGGTTAATCGTGGTGAAGTAAGACAAGAATAACGCTCAAAGTTTCGACTGGTATTGGGCCACCCACATTGGTCCCCTAGCTCCCATTCTGCCAGTCCACACACGCAATGCTTACACTTCCGCCAACCGGAAATGAAGAAGCCTGGACGCTGGAGATGAGGCCAAGGCTCAGTCTTTGTTTCAACGGTACAGGATGCGGTTACAATAAATCACATCTCAAGCGTTTTTGCAGAGACAGATATGCTTAGCGTGTTGAGTGATGATAACAATTCCAAGTCGGAACTGACAGGGCGAAATTGACTGTTCTGTTTTGAGGGGAACCAACACAAAAACAATAAGCCGAGTGGGATTGAGTCTGTTTCTCAAGGTGACCCAGAAGGCACACTGATCTCACTGTCACAGTCACCTCGCATATTAGCAGTGACTTCCACAGCCACATTTTCAACAGCTTTTGGGTTTCCATCCGTGCAGGGGTATAGTGAGAAAAAACTGAGGTAAGGGCTTGAAACTGGGAGGCTCTCTACCCGGATCATGAGTCAGAAGGTCACATATGCGTCTTGGAACGGCCGGTCACTTGTCTGAAGAAATTGATTTTCTATTGTGCACTGTGCAATATCTTCGCTGAAATCTGATGGGGCTAAAACGCAGATATTTGAGCAAAGGCAGGAAATTGGGAACGACAGTCCAATTGAATCATGATGCTGATTGGTAAGTCGCGACCTCCTACATTGCCGATCATTTTTAGGTGATTTGAAGACAGGAAACTTAAAGAAATAGTCGATAGGATTCCATAGAATGCCTACAGTGCAGATGGAGGGCATCCGACAATCGAGTCTGCACAGACCCTCTGGAAGAGCACCGGATATCGGCCCAATCGCCCCCTTCCCCCATTGACACACACCAATTCCCGCAACTACATCTAACCTGCGCATTTTTCGACACTAAGGGGTCATTTAGCATGTCAGATAAAGCAACCTAGATATCTTTGGATACTAAGTGGAAATTGATCATGACCAATCCACGTAACATGCGCATGATTGAGAGAATACCATGAATTCCATTAATTCCACCAATTCTGACCCGATGTTGATGGGTCAGTGGCGACATTCTGGATTGCGGTATGTTGTCCTTTTCAGGTGCTTGTAAGAATTTTATAAATGATCCATACACATATCGCCACTAATTTGGAGCTTGGGCCGATTAGAATGTTCCCCGGTAGCACTTCATTCTGTCACCTGTTCAGCTTCTGTAAGTAAATGGCAGATGTTTACAATGCTTGCAGCTGTGTCTAACTCAGTGTACATTTCTAACCGTTTGCAAGAAGGTGGGTTCTGTCAGAGCCACTATATCTCTGAGTTCCGATCTTCAGTTTCTCTGGTCATGCAGTCAATCCTGTATTCCTTTTTGATTCACAATTCAGTTTATATAATCATGATTTTAGAATCTTGCTGCTCATCTAAGCGCCACTCAGTTCGCAATTAGAGGAAGCTCAACCCAGACGATTGTTTCCAAGCTGTTCTCTATGTATTGCAGTCTGTAAACATCGATTTCAGGTGTCAAGTTGACGAAGGATTTTAGACAAAGAATTTCAAATTTGTGTGCATTTTATTCGATGTGTCAGCCGTTATTCAGTTCATTGACTGTCACTAACTTGCTTTAATGCTTTTTGCAAATTGGAATGAGTTTGGAATTGTTTCGTGTCGGGCGATGTTAATGTTGATCTTCATCAATAAAGTTTGATTTGGTGCGGAATATGCATAATGAACGTAATAAGCAAAGAAGGAGGAGAAATTAAATGAAGTGTTTGCGCAAATGTGAAAGACATCGAATGACGTAGAGAGATATGGAGCGAGAGAGATGTCAGAGAGAGGCAGACAATGTGATGGAGAGAGTGTTAGATTAACAGAGAGGGAGAGAATGTCAAAAGTGCAGTGTGCAGATTAGTGTCTGATTGGCTGAAGCTGCACCCACCCTACTGCTGAGTGGCAGTTATCTGGCAATCACCTGAGGCCTGTTTAGGGGCACAAAGGTATACATTGTATTCTTCTCTTTGAATTTTAAGTAGTGTGAGTCATCCTGGTCAGCTGAAGTCTGGATAAAAGACAGACAGAAAGCGCACTCAGAAAGCGTTGCGCAGGTCAAAGAGATATGACCTGAGTGAGACACATCCATGCTGGGAATTTGGAACTTGGTAATTTGTTGCTGTGAGGTAATTCGGTGCAGAGTGGGAGAAGATGCATTGTCCCTCCTGTTTTGTTCTCTCTCTTTCTTCTGGCCAGTAACTTTTAATCAGCAGGGAGAGAACCTGAGAATATCTGAGACCCTCATAAGGTATGTAAGTGATTTTCACTCATTTTTACTTTTACTACCTTTTCAAATTGTGTGTGTGTGTGTGGGGGGGGGGGGGGGGGGGACTGAAGCGTCATCACAGAAAAGCTGTGACCTGATTGGCTGGATGGGAATCTACACTAAATTTAAAAAAATTAAGCGTGGGTAAACTAATTAAACAAAATTAATTAATTATAATTTAGAGGGGTATCTAAGCCATACATCGCAGAGTACTATAATTAGGCTTCACATTTATAGTAGAAATCTAGTGCTCGGAAACATATAGTTAACAGTAACTTTGTTATTAACTTTTAAATTTAATTTACTAATCAATTGACGTAATGTCAATTAGAGGGGTGCAGTGCTGTGACTGTGAGATCTGGCAGGTCCGGGAGGCTTCCAGCGTCCCGGGTGGCTTCATCTGCAGAAAGTGCACCCAACTGGAGCTCCTTACAGACCGCATGGCTCGGTTGGAGCCGCAGTTTGATTGACTTAGGAGCATGCAGGTGGCGGAAAGCGTCAGAGATAGCAGTTATATAAATCTGGTCACACCCAAGGTGCAGGCAGAGAAATGGGTGACCACCAGAAAGGGCAGACAGTCAGTGCAGGAATCCCCTGTGGTTGTCCCCCTCTCGAACAGGTATACCCCTTTGGATTCTGTCGGGGGGGGATAGCCTATCGGGGAAAACAGCAGCAGCCAGAGCCGTGGCACCACGGCTGGCTCTGATGTTCAGAAGGGAGGGTCAAAGCGCAGAAGAGCAATAGTAATAGGGGACTCTATAGTCAGGGGCACAGATAGGCGCTTCTGTGGACGTGAAAGAGACTTCAGGATGGTATGTTGCCTCCCTGGTGCCAGAGTTCAGGATGTATCCGAACGGGTAGAGGGCATTCTGAAGGGGGAGGGCAAACAGGCAGAGGTCGTTGTACATATTGGTACTAACGACATAGTCAGGAAGGGGCATGAGGTCCTGCAGCAGGAGTTCAGAGAGCTAGGCAGAAAGTTAAAAGACAGGACCTCTAGGGTTGTAATCTCGGGATGACTCCCTGGGCCACGTGCCAGTGAGGCTAGAAATAGGAAGATAGAGCAGCTAAACACGTGGCTAAACAGCTGGTGTCGGAGGGAGGTTCTGGAGCACTGGGAGCTCTTCCGGGGCAGGTGTGACCTATATAAGAAGGTCGGATTGCATCTAAACCGGAGAGGCATAAGTATCCTGGCCGCGAGGTTTGCTAGTATCACACGGGAGGGTTTAAACTAGTATGGCACGGGGGTGGGCAGGAGAGCAATAGGTCAGAAGGTGAGAGCATTGAGGGAGAACTAGGGAATAGGGACAGTGGGGCTCTGAGGCAGAGCAGACAGGGAGAAGTTGCTGAACACAGCAGGTCTGGTGGCCTGAAGTGCATATGTTTTAATGCAAGAAGTATTACGGGTAAGGCAGATGAACTTAGAGCTTGGATTAGTACTTGGAACTATGATGTTGTTGCCATTACAGAGACCTAGTTGAGGGAAGGGCAGGATTGGCAGCTAAACGTTCCAGGATTTAGATGTTTCAGGCGGGATAGAGGGGGATTTAAAAGGGGAGGCGGAGTTGCGCTACTGGTTAGGGAGAATATCGCAGCTGTACTGAGGGAGGACACCTCAGAGGGCAGTGATGCTATATGGGTAGAGATCAGGAATAAGAAGGGTGCAGTCACAATGTTGGGGGTTTACTACACAGGTGGAGAAGGTAGTCAAGAAGGCATACGGCATGCTTGCCTTCATTGGCCGGGGCATTTAATGAAGGCGCCTCTACTGCTTCACTGGACAAGGAATTCCATAGATTCACAACCCTTTGGGTGAAGAAGTTCCTCCTAAACTCAGTCCTAAATCTACTTCCCCTTATTTTCCGGCGATGCCCACTAGTTCTGCTTTCACCCGCCAGTGGAAACAACCTGCCCGCATCTATCCTATCTATTCCCTTCATAATCTTATATGTTTCTATAAGATCCCCCCTCATCCTTCTAAATTCCTAAGAGGACAGTCCCAGTCTACTCAACCTCTCCTCGTAATCCAACCCCTTCAGCTCTGGGATTAACCTAGTGAATCTCCTCTGCACACCCTCCAGTGCCAGTACGTCCTTTCTCAAGTAAGGAGACCAAAACTGAACACAATACTCCAGGTGTGGCCTCACTAACACCTTATACAATTGCAGCAGAACATCCTTAGTCTTAAACGCCATCCCTCTCGCAATGAAGGACAAAATTCCATTTGCCTTCTTAATCACCTGTTGCACCTGAAAACCAACTTTTTGCGACTCATGCACTAGCACACCCAGGCCTCTCTGCACAGCAGCATGTTTTAATATTTTATCATTTAAATAATAATCCCTTTTGCTGTTATTCCTACCAAAATGGATAACCTCACATTTGTCAACATTGTATTCCATCTGCCAGACCCTAGCCTATCCAAATCCCTCTGCAGACTTCCAGTATCCTCTGCACTTTTTGCTTTACCACTTATCTTAGTGTCGTCTGCAAACTTGGACACATTGCCCTTGGTCCCGAACTCCAAATCATCGATGTAAATTGTGAACAGTTGTGGGCCCAACACTGATCCCTGAGGGACACCACCAGCTACTGATTGCCAACCAGAGAAACACCCATTAATCCCCACTCTTTGCTTTCTATTAATTAACCAATCCTCTATCCATGCTACTACTTTCCCCTTAATGCCATGCATCTTTATCTTATGCAACAACCTTTTGTGTGGCACCTTGTCAAAGGCTTTCTGGAAATCCAGATGTACCACATGCATTGGCTCCCCGTTATCTACCGCACTGTTAATGTCCTCAAAAAATTCCACTAAATTAGTTAGGCACGACTTGCCCTTTATGAAGCCATGCTGCGTCTGTCCAATGGGACAATTTCCATCCAGATGCCTCGCTATTTCTTCCTTGATGATAGATTCCAGCATCTTCCCTACTACCGAAGTTAAGCTCACTGGCCTATAATTACCCACTTTCTCCCTACCTCCTTTTTTATACAGTGGTGTCACGTTTTCTAATTTCCAATCCACCGGGAACACCCCAGAGTCTAGTGAATTTTGGTAAATTACCACTAGTGCATTTGCAATTTCCCTAGCCATCTCTTTTAGCACTCTGGGATGCATTCCATCAGGTCCAGGAGACTTGTCGACCTTTAGCCCCATTAGCTTGCCCATCACTACCTCCTTGGTGATAACAAAGGACTCAATGTCCTCACCTGTCTTAGCCGCATTTCCATCAGTCACTGGCATGTTATTTGTGTCTTCCACTGTGAAGACCGACCCAAAAAAACTGTTCAGTTCCTCACCCATTTCCTCATCTCCCATTATTAAATCTCCCTTCTCATCCTCTAAAGGACCAATATTTACCTTCGCCACTCTTTTTTGCTTTATATATTTGTAGAAACTTTTACTATCTGTTTTTATATTCTGAGCAAGGTTACTCTCATAATCTATCTTACTCTTCTTTATAGCTTTTTTAGTAGCTTTCTGTTGCCCCCTATAGATTTCCCAGTCCTCTAGCCTCCCACTAATCTTTGCTACTTTGTATGTTTTTTCCTTCAATTTGATACCCTCCCTTATTTCCTTAGATATCCACGGTCGATTTTCCCTCTTTTTACCGTCCTTCCTTTTTGTTGGTATAAACCTTTGCCGAGCACTGTGAAAAATCGCTTGGAAGGTTCTCCACTGTTCCTCAACTGTTTCACCATAAAGTCTTTGCTCCCAGTCTACCTTAGCTAGTTCTTCTCTCATCCCATTGTAATCTCCTTTGTTTAAGCACAAAACACTAGTGTTTGATTTTACCTTCTCACCGTCCATCTATATTTTAAATTCCACTTTATTGTCATCGTTCCTTCCGAGAGGATCCCTAACTATGAGATCCTGAATCAATCCTGTCTCATTACACAGGACCAGATCTAGGACCGCTTGTTCCCTCGTAGGTTCCATTACATACTGTTCTAGGAAACTATCGCGGATACATTCTATAAACTCCTCCTCAAGGCTGCCTTGACCGACCTGGTTAAACCAATCAACATGTAGATTAAAATTCCCCATGATAACTGCTGTACCATTTCTACATGCATCTGTTATTTCTTTGTTTATTGCCTGCCCCACCATAATGTTACTATTTTGTGGCCTATAGATTACTCCTATCAGTGGCTTTTTCGCCTTACTATTCCTGATTTCTACCCAAATGGATTCAACCTTGTCCTCCATAGCACCGATGTCATCCCTTACTGTTGCCCGGATGTCATCCTTAAATAACAGAGCTACACCACCTCCCTTACCATCCACTCTGTCCTTCCGAAAAGTTTAATACCCTCGGATATTTAACTCCCAGTCGTGACCATCCTTTAACCATGTTTCAGTAATGGCCACTAAATCATAGTCATTCACGATGATTTGCGCCATCAACTCATTTACCTTATTCCGAATGCTACGAGCATTCAGGTAACGTACACTTATGTTGGCTTTTTTACCTCTGTTCTGAATCTTAACACCTCGATCAGTAACCTCTCCGAAGTTATATTTCGTCTTCACCTTTCTCCTAACTTTCCTTGTCGTCGAACCCATATCTTCCTGTAACAACCTGCCGTGTCGCTTACCATTAATGTTTTCACTTCCCGTTTTATTTATTTTAGTATTCCTCGTCCTATTCACTGAGCTCCCCTCAGTCACTATACCTTGTACTGTCGCCCTTTTTGATTTTTGACTATGGCCTCTCTGCCTTACACTTTCCCCCTTATGCCTTTTATTTCTGTTCCTGTTTTACTACCTTCAAACTTCTTGCATCGGTTCCCATCCCCCTGCCACATGAGTTTAAATTCTCCCCAATACATGAATAGGATGGGAATAGAGGGATACGGACACAGGAAGTGTAGAAGATTGTAGTTTAGTCGGGCAGCACGGGATTGGAGGGCCGAAGGGCCTGTTCCTGTGCTGTACATTTCTTTGTTCTTTTGTTCTTTGTTGTTCTCACTGGAACGGCGGAGTTTGAGGAGAGACCTGATAGAGGTCTTCAAAATTATGTGGGGCATAGACAGTGTGGATAGTCAGATGCTTTTTTCCCAGGGTAGAGGGGCCAATTTCTAGGGGGCATGGGTTTAAGGTGTGAGGGGCAAAGTTTAGAGGAGATTTACGAGGAAATGTTTTTACACAGAGGGTAGTGGGTGCCTGGAACTCGCTGCCGGAGGAGGTGGTGGAAGCAGGGACGATAGTGACATTTAAGGGACATCTTGACAAATACATTAATAGGATGGGAATAGAGCGATACGGACCAAGGACGTGTGGAAGATTTTAGTTTAGACGGGCAGAATTGTCGGCTCAGGCTTGGAGGGCTGGAGGGCCTGTTCCTGTGCTGTACTTTTCATTGTTCTTTGTTCTTTGAAACCTTCTTGTACACACCTGACAAAATCTGCTCCATGCAAACCATTTGCACTGAGGAAGTTCCCGTCAATATCCGGGAAATTGAAGTCACCCATGTCAACAACTCTGTTACTTCTGCACCTTCCCGAGAGCTGCCGCCCAATCTGTTCCTCGATCTCTCTGCTGCGATTGGGGGTCTATAGAAAATTCCTAATAAAGTGACTGCTCCTTTCTTGTTTCTGACTTCCACCCATTCTGACTCAGCGGACAAACGCTCCTCAACTACCTCCTTTTCTCTAACTGTGATATACTCCCACATTCACAGCGCACCGCCCCCTCCTCTTTTACCTCCCTCCCTGTGAAATCCATGTCTCCGTGATGGCCACAACATCGTAGTTCCAAGTACTGATCCATGCTCTAATTTCATCTCCCTTATTCCTGACAATTCTTGCACTGAAACAGACACACTTTAACCCATCCCACTGAGTGCAACTTTGCCCGACCAACTGTCGATCATTCCTCACAGACTCGATGCATACTATTTCTACCTGCTCAACAGCTGCAGTATCCTCTGACCCATAGCTCTGGTTTCCATCACCCTGCCAAACTAGTTTGATCCCTCCTGAAGAGCTCTAGCAAATCTCCCACCCAGGATATTTGTGCCCGTCTAGTTTAGGGGCAATCCGTCCTTCATTTACAGGTCCCACCTTGCCCAAAAGATATTCCAATGACCCACATATCTGAAGCCGTCATTCCTGCACCAGCCCTGTAGCCACATGTTCAGCTGCACTCGCTCTCTGTTCCTTGCCTCACTTGCATGTGACACCGGTAGCGATCCTGAGATCACTACTCTGCTTGTCCTGCTCTTTAGCTTCCAAACTAACTCCCTAAAATCACTTTTTAGATATTCATCCGTTTTCGTAGCTATGTCGTTGATACATATGTTCACCACGACTTCTTGTTGCTCCCCCTCCCCCTTAAGAATCCTGTAAACTCGATCCGAGACATCCCTGGCCCTGGCACCGAGGAGGCAACATATCTTCCGAGATTCCCATTCGCGACAGCAGAATCCCCTATCCATTTACCTTACCATTGAGTCTCCTATCATTTTTGCTTTTCTATTCGCCCCCCTTCTCTTCTGAGCCACAGAGCCAGGCTCAGTGCCAGAGAACTGGTCGGCGTGGCCTTCGCCCGGTAACCTCCCCCACCCCCCCCCCCCCCCCACCTCCACCAACTGCATCCACAACGGTATACTTGTTTTGAAGAGGAACGGCCACGAGGAATCCCTGCACTGTCTGCCCGTTCCTTTTCTTTCCCCTGACTGTAACCCAGCTACTACTGTCTTGGATCTTGGGTGTGGTTACCTCCCTCTAACTCTTATGTTTCACCCTCTCTGCCTCCCGGATGATCCGAAGTTCATCCAACTCCAACTCCAGCTCCAGCTCCAGTTCTCTCAAGAGCTGGAGTTTGGTGCACTTCCCGCAGGTGCAGTCAGTGGAAACACCGGTCGTGCCCCTCACCACCCCACACCCTCCAGGAGGAGCTGCCCTGACCCCCCCCCCCCCCTCCATCCCCTCAGCTCTGAACTCCTGAAGAGATTAAAGGGAAAACAAAAGAAAAGATTAAACACCCGATAGGCCCTTCAAATATATATAGATATATGTATATACTGCTGCTACTCTCCCAAGTGAACTCTCTAAAATTGGTGATTTGCTAAATGACACAAAGATACTTTGCTACCCCAAAAATCAAAACACACACAAAAATTATAATGTTTTAAAAAACAAAAACAAACAACTCTTACCTGACAGAACGTAGCTGCCCTGTGAACCAACTGGAACTCCGCCCTCCGACTCTACTCCCAGACAGCTGCACTCTCTGTAAACTCCCGCCTCCCTTCACGCTCTTTTCGGAAATGTCGGGAAGGAAATGAAAGGAGCACCATGTTCCCTCCTCACCTTACTCTCTCAGCCACCAAACACTCACTTTAACACTCTAATTCGCACAAATTTAGCACTAAAGTGCAAACGTTTATGTTGGAAATATATCGAAATTATTTTCCGTCGCTTGATCAAAATCCTGGAACCCCGTCGCTTCCAGCAGGGTGTACCTACATCGCATGGCCTGCAGCGGTTCACAACTCTCTCCCACCACTACATTCCGAGGATAATTAGGAATGGCAAACAAGTGCTGGCAAGCCAGCTAAGCTCACATCCCGTAAAAATGAATTGAAAATACGTTGTTCAGGTTTCTTGTTACTTCTATTTTTCTTCTGCCTGAGAACGATAGAATTGGAATGAAAATGTTGGCTGGGCAATACATGCCTGTCACTTTTTATATGTCCCAATGCAATTAATTGTCATATCTGGTGGAAAGCATAACATGACGACAATACCACGGAATTTTCCTTCTGCGTCCTCGTGGAATTGCTAACAGTAATCTTTATTAGTTTCATAAGTAGGCTTACATTAACACTACAATGATGGTAATGTGAAAATCCTCTCGTCGCCACATTCCGGCGCCTGTTCGGGTACACAGAGGGAGAATTCAGAATGTCAAATTCACCTAACAGCACGTTTTTTGAGACTTATGGGAGGATACCGGAGCATCCGGAGGAAAGCCACGCAGACACGGGGAGAACGTGCAGACTCCGCACAGACAGTGACTCCAGATGGGAATCGAACCTGGGACACTGGGCCCTGAAGCAAGAGTGTTAATCACAGTGCTACCGCGCCACCCATGGCATCTTTTATTGATTCCTCGAGTTATCAGCCTGACACGCTTTACACGGCGTTGAAAATGGTCATGGATTTTTTAAAAATCGAATTCTGTTAATTTCCCCTCTTTTATTTTATATTTTTAAAAATAAATTTACAGTAACCAATTCATTTTTTTTCAATTAAGGGGCAATTTAGCGCTGCCAATCCACCTACACACGGGCAGTGACCAACTCCACACGGACAGTGACCCAGAATAGAATAGAATAGAATTTACAGTGCAGAAGGAGGCCATTCGGCCCATCGGTTCTGCACCGGCTCTTGGAAAGAGCACCCTACCCAAGGTCAACACCGCTAACCTATCCCCATAACCCAGTAACCCCACCCAACACTAAGGGCAATTTTGGATACTAAGGGCAATTTATCATGGCCAATCCACCTAACCTGCACATCTTTGGACTGTGGGAGGAAACCGGAGCACCCGGAGGAAACCCACGCACACACGGGGAGGATGTGCAGACTCCGCACAGACAGTGACCCAGAGGCGGGATCGAACCTGGGACCACGGTGCCGTGAGGCAGCAGTGCTAACCACTGCGCCAGTGTGCTGCCCTTTTCCCCACTTTCATTGCAAGCCACCAACCATTCGATCATCGGATGAACGTGAAAATCAATTGTATCACCGGCAATAATTGAGTTTAATGAATGGCGTCTTGCGGTCCATCGATACAAAGTGTCAGCAACTGCTTATATAACTATTCCACATGAACCTAAGTCAGAGTTGGCTATCTGTAGTTCAAACATCCGGTTACGGTTTCCATTGATCAAATAGGTCCAAACATTGGGTGATATCTATAATGGTTGACCAATTAGAATCCTAATTTACTCTTCAAATTAAATCATTTACTCGATCACAATATATTAAAGCCAAATTAACTTTTAAACTAGGGTGAGTACAACAGTGGAATAATAATCATTTTGTTAATTGACTCTTTAAGACTGGTGATTGTCTTCATAGATGCTTGGAATGATAGCAGTGGACAGGGTTCATGGAGTTAATGTGGTTTATATTGTCTCTCTGGTTTTTTTTAAAGCTTTGATGAATTCTTCATGGTATAGTTGATAATATTAGTAAAAGCTGTAAGATTATAGTCGGCAGCTGTGGTCTCGTTAAGAATAAGACAATACAAAGCGTAAGTAGGAATTAAATATGCTGTGATGTACGCTCGGCGGCGATATTCGAACAGTTCTGTTGCGTTTAGGAAGTGTTGGTTATTGTTGTGGAAGAGTATCGAAAGGGAAGACTATCAGGTATCTGCGGAGCATAGGGCGGTACAATGAACTTGATTAACTGCAATATCCTTCAGTGCTCAATGAGGAAGGAACGATGTATTTAGCACATGTAAACATCCAGAAAATGGCGGTGCAGAATCGTTGATTTTGATCTACATACCCACATCTGCCATCCTCTCTCTTCGTGGAGAAACTTAACATTGAGTTAGTATGTGCAGGCCTTCTACCAGAGGATACATCCCTTTAGACCATGGAAGGCCCAAAGCAAAGGCATGGTTGAAGAAGAGGAAAAAACACCATTGCAGGGATAGAGACATAGAAGCCAATCAACCAGGAGCAAGAGAACAGCCACCGGCCATTCAAGGCTGCTCCACCATTCAAGATAATCGTGTGTAATCTTCTATCTCAGTGCCAGACCCCAGCGTTCTCACCGTAATCGTGTATGCTGACACCATCCCGAAATCTCTCTCTTTCCCTCTTATATATAATCAGCAGCTTGACATTCGCACCCTTCAGAGGTCCAGAATTCCACAGGCTAACCAGGCTCTGAGTGAAGAATGCTCTCCCCATCTCAGCCCTCAATGACATACCTCGTATCCTGAAACTGTGACCAATGGTTCTGGATCCCCCTCAGCCAAAGGAAACACCATCCTTACATCGATTATGTCCTGGTATGACATGATTGTCTACCTTTCAATGACATACCTTCTGATTCATCTACATTCCGGTAAATACAGTCCCAGTTACCGGATACTTCCACATACGACACTCCTGACATCCCAGGAATCCGTCAGGTCAACATTCGCTACTCTTGCCCTTTGACAAGCACATATATATTTGGATACGGAGTAAAAAACTGCACACCAGACCACTGCTTTGTTCTAACCAATGGCCTTTACAGATGCAGCAAGACATCCTTGCTCCTGAACGAAAGTCCACATACAATGAAGGCAAACATAATTTCTCGTCTAAACTGATTGCTGAACCTACCTGCTTGCTTTCAGTGGTTGGTGTACAAGGTCACCCAGATCTTTCATGCGCCATTATTTCTCTATCTGGCACAAATTAAATGATACTCTACCGTATCAGAAGTGGACAACTCCACGTTATCCTGGATCTGCCGTGTATTTTACCACTCACATAACTTGTTAAATCACCTGAAGGCCTCTTCGCATCGCCCACGTTGCTCGCATTTCCACTCAGTGTTAAGACCTTGGAAAACTTGGCAATATTCTGATTTAGATTTATTGTCACGTACACCAAGGTACAGTGAAATGTACTGTTCTGCGTGCATTCCAGGAATGTCGTTCCATTCATGACAAACATTGGATATAAGACAAATACACAATCTAAATACATCGCCACAGATGTCGACTGAAGCATACGGAGTATGATTCTACAATAGTAAACAACGTGCATAGAGAGATCAGTTCAGGCCATAGGAAGGCCGGTCCGGATTCTGGTAACAGCGGCGAAGAAGCTTATTTTGAACCTGTTACTGCGTGTTCTCAGGCATTTGCATCTTCTGCCCGATGGAAGAGGTTGGGATAGAAAAATTACCTGGTTGGGAGAGGTCATTGATTATGCTGCCATCTTTCCCAAGGCAGCGGTTGGTATATAAAGAGTTAATCGATGGGAGGAGGGATCGTCTGATGGACTGGGATGTATTCACGACACTCTGTTGTTTCTTACAGTCTTGCGCCAAGCAGTTGCCTTACCAGGTTGTGATGCAGCCAGATAAAATGCTTTCTGTGGTGCATCTGTAAAAATTGGTAAGAGTCAATGTGGGCTTGCCGAAATTCCTTCGTTTGCTGAGGAAGTAAAGGTTCTGTTGGGCTGTCTTTGTCGTAGCGTCGACGTGGGTGGATCAGGACAGATTGTTGATGATGTGCACACCTAGGAATTTGAAGCTGTTGACATATAGACAATAAGGGAATAGTGTAGATGGGCTTTAGAGTGGGTTCACAGGTCGGCGCAACATCGGGGGCCGAAGGGCCTGTACTGCGCTGTAATGTTCTATGTTCTATGTTCTAACCATCTCCATCTCGGATCCATTGTTGCAGGCACGGGTGTATGCGAAATTTCGCTTTCTGAAGTTAATCATAGAATTTACAGTTCAGAAGGAGGCCATTCGGCCAATCGAGTCTGCACGGGCTCTTGGAAAGAGCACCTTACCAAGCCCACATCTCCACCCTATCCCCATAACTCAGTAACCCCACCCAACGCTAAGGGCAATTTTGGACACTAAGGACAATTTATCATGGCAAATCCACCCAACCTGCACGTCTTTTGACTGTGGGAGGAAACCGGAGCACGCGGAGGAAACCCACGCACGCACGGGGAGAACGTGCAGACTCCGCACAGGCATTGACCCAAGCCGGGAATCGAACCTGGGACCCTGGAGCTGTGAAGCAATTGTGCTAACCACTATGCTACCGTGCTGGCCAAAGTAATGACCAGCTCCTGTGCGGACATTGAGGGCGAAATTGTTGTCATCACATCACTCCATTCCCTACCTCCTGTGCTCTGTATCATCGCTGTTTTCGATCTGACCCAGTACGGTCGTATCATCAGCAAACTTGCAGATGGTATTGGAGCCAAAGTTTTCCCACAGTCATCTGCTTAAAAGGTGTTTAGCAGGCGGCGGAGTACGCAGCAATGAACCCGGTATTGAGGACTATCGCGGAGGAGGTGTTGTTGTTTATTTCTCCTCATTGTGGTCTATGGGTCTGGAAGTCGAGTATACATTTGCAGAGTGAGGGGCCAAGTCCTAGGTTTTGGGGCTGAATATGACCTTGGCTGGGATTATGATATTGAAGGAGGGTCTGGAGTCAGTAAATCGAGCCTGACGTCTGAGTCCTTGTTAACGAGGGTGATCCAGGGATGGGTTTCGGGCATTAGCTGTGTTCCGGTTGTGGCGGTATGTTAATGGCAGTGGATCAAGTGAGCTTGGAGGTATGGAGTTGATCCGTCTCAAGCCCAAACCATTTCATAACGATAGATGTAATCGTAAGGCACGTTGCCTCGTTCTCTTTTCGCTCCAGTTTGTTATTGGCCTTCATGAAACAGATGAGAATGTCGTAATGGAGCAGGGGAATTTTGAGGATGTCCGGGAATACACCTGCGAGTTGGTCCACGCAGGATCGGAGTGCAGTAACAGGGACAGCGTCAGGACCCATCGCATTCTCTCGGTTCACTATCAGGAAGGCCAATATTTAGAGAATGCATAGAATCCCTAGAGTGCAGACGGAGGCCATTCAGCTCATCGAGACTGCACCGACGCTAGGGCAGAATGCCCAACCTAGGCGCACACGTAAGCCCCGTAACCCAGTAACGCCAACTAACCTTTTTGGACACCGTTATAACCTGCCTTCTTACCACTGGCTGGGGATTCATTACAATCCCACAATCCGTCGGGAGTATGAGCTTCCCAAATGAGGGGGGCGGAGAAATCATTCGCAGGTCCCTGCATGAATTAAGCTGGCCAGTGTGGAACTATCTGGAGAGTAGTGGAACTATCTGGAGAGGAGTGAGCTGCAAGGGACTATATGCTGCCGTTGTATATATATATGTTATTGTAAATAAAGTTTCCTTTCTGTTCTACAAACTCGTGCTGGATTCTTCGTGGTTCTTATAAAACTGACGACGAGGGTTAAAGTGATCGCTTTTAGCGCAGCTGAAGCCAACTCCCTGGATTTTTGTTGGTTGGATTCAGGTTGGATGTTTTTTTTCTGTTACATCATGCCTCTTTGTGGATCTTTGGAAGTCTTTGATGCTGCGCTGTAGTGTTGGAACCAGTACGCACAACAGATGCGTTACTATTTATGGGCAAACAACATCACCGAAAACGAGCGTCAGGTGGTCATTTTGCTCACCGCCTGTGGCCCGCGTATGTTTGGAGTGAAATGGAGCCTTACCTACCCAGCTGCGCCGGACACCAAGACGCTTGATGAACTTGTGACGTTAGTGGGGCAACATTTTAACTCAACTCCGTCCACGATCGTCCAGCGTTAATGGTTTAATAACGCTGAGAGGACCCCAGGAAAATACCTTGCAGAGTTTCTATCCAGGCTATATAGGATTGCTGAGTACGGTGACGATGGTGAGGTATTGTCAGAAATCCGGATCGACGCCACTGGCCGCCGGACGTTTCTCTCCGAAAAGAGCCTTCTCCAGAAGCGAGGGATGAGGAGCCATGTCAGTGTGAGACTTGTGGACGCTGATCCTGTCGCGAACGCCGTTCGTGGGGGCATCAGAGGCGTCGTCGTTCCGATAGAAACTGGGGCCAGCCCAGGGGCCGTACCTTTCATTTGGATGAACCTGCGGGGACTACTCCCGAGGATGTGGAGACGGAGCTCCGACTGCCTGCAGCTGCATTGTGTGGGAGCTCCCAGTCTGTCCCCCATTAAGGTGACAGTTTGGGTCAATACTCACCCGCATGAGATGGAGTTGGACACAGGCGCAACGGTCTCTGTGGTCGCCCAGAGGACATTCAACCACATCAAGCAAGGGATACAGACCCTTACATTAACCGATGCACAGGCATGGTTGGCCACCTACATGGGGGAACCATTGGACATCGCTGGAACTACGGTGACTCCTGTTGTTTATGGACGCCAGGAGAGGCGTTTTCCACTTATCGTCGTGCGCTGCCATGGGCCCAGCCTGTGGTTCGGGACTGGTTGCGCCATTTTGCGGCTGCAGTGGCAGCACTTCCTCCAAACAGATTCTCGAGGGTTTCAGGAGGTGCTAGAACGGTACTCAGATGTATTCCAGCTCGGTTGTGGGAAGATAAAAGGGGCCGTAGCCCGTATCCAGGTCGAAGCAGGAGCCAGGCCGCGCTATTTCCGGCCGTGCCCAGTGCCTTACGCCTTAGCTGGAGAATGTAGAAGGGGAGCTCACTAGTTTCGAGTCCTTGGGTATTATCAGGCCCGTCCGTTTCGCTGACTGGACAACGCCAATTGTACCTGTAATGAAGCCAGATGCCACAGTTTGCTTGTGTGGCGACTACAAACTTACAATGAATGTGGCTTCCCGGCTCGACCGATATCCAATGACCCGCATAGAAGATCTCTACACAAAGCTTGCAGGTGGACTCTTGTTCACGAAATTAGATATGAGTCACGCCTACCTACAATTGGAGCTGGTCCCTGCCTCCCGGCCATATGTAATGATTAATACACACCGGGGACTGTATGAATATACACGGTTGCCATTTGGGGTAACCTCCGCCTGTGCTATTTTTCAACGCGTTATGGAGGGCATATTGAGAGGTTTACCGTGTGTTGCTGACTACTTAGACGACGTTTTGATTACAGGGACGTAGGAGCAGGTACATTTGTAAAATTTGGAGTCTGTCCTTAGACGCTTTTCAGAGGCTGGAGTCCGTTTACGTCGTACAAAGTGCGTCTTTCACGCGAAGGAAGTGGTCTACCTGGGTTATCGGGTGGACCGCGACTTTTTGCATCCGGTCGGAGAGAAAAGCAGTGTGATCCAGCAGGCCGCGACAGACACTTTGCATCTTCGTTCTTTTCTCGGCCTCGTAAACTATTGCGGGAAGTTCCTCACCAGTCTGACAACTACGCTGGCCCCGTTGCACCTTCTGCAAAAGAAGAATCACACATGGGTTTGGGATCAGCCGCAAGAAACCAGTTTGCGGCGGACAAAACAGCAATTGTCGTTGTCGTCGTTACTAACCTCTTACCATCCTGGAAAGCTTTTTCTCATCACAAGTGATGGTATTGGGGCCGTCCTGTCCCACAAGATGGAGAACGAGTCAGGGCAGCCGATAGCTTTTGATGCTGCACATTGACTGCAGCGGAAAAGAAGTACGTGCAGGTCGGGAATGAGTGCCTGGCGGTCTTTTTAGCGGTGAAACGCTTCCCCCATTATCAGTATGGCCTCCATTTCACTATCCTGACTGATCATATGCCTCTGCTGTGATTTGTCTGAGAGGATGAGCCAATACCGCCCATTGCTTCTGCACGTAACCAGCGCTGGGCTTTGTTGCTCGCTGACAACGAGTATGCTCTGGTGCAGAAACCAGGGCCCCAATAGCGAATATCGATGTACTGAGCCGATTGCATTTGTCGACCGGTCACATGCCGACACCCACGACAGGTGAGGTGGTTGCAACCCTACCTTTTATGGACTCCTTGCCCATCACAGCATCTCAGATCGTGAGTGGACTCAGACGGAGCCAGTCCTGTCAAAGTTTCGGCACATGGTCCTGTCTAGTGGGCGACATAGACAGCTACCAGGCGAGTTGCGGGCATTTTCTTCCAAGCTGTCAGGCTTTAGCGTGAGAGACGGTTTCCTCTTGTCGGGTACGCATGTGACTGTCCCGGAAAACGGACAGGAGCTGATACTGAAGGACTTGAACAATGGGCATCCGGGTTCGACAAAAATGAAAATGTTGGCCGGGAGTTATGCCTCGTGGCCAGGCCTCGACACCGACACTGAGAAGGTGGACCAAAACTGCTCCATTTGCGAGGAGCATCAGAAGCTACCGCCGGTCGCGCTGGTACATCACTGGGAATGGCCAGGGCGGCTTTGGTACACTTGCATGCGGATTTCGACGGCCCATTTCAAGGATCCATGTTCCTTCTATTAATCGATGCCCATTCCAAATGGCGGTAGGTGTATAAGATGGTCGGCACAGCGTCCTGCGCAGCGATCGAGAAGATGCGTTTTTCTTTCAGTACACATGGCTTCCCCAAGGTGCTGGTCACGGACAACGGCACTCCTTTCACAACAAAGAACAAAGAACAAAGAAATGCACAGCACGGAACAGGCCCTTCGGCCCTCCAAGCCCGTGCCGACCATGCTGCCCGACTAAACTACAATCTTCTACACTTCCTGGGTCCATATCCCTCTACTCCCATCCTATTCATGTATTTGTCAAGATGCCCCTTAAATGTCACTATCGTCCCTGCTTCCACCACCTCCTCCGGTAGTGAGTTCCAGGCACCCACTACACTATGCGGAAAAACTTGCCTCGTACATCTACTTTAAACCTTGCCCCTCTCACCTTAATCCTATGCCCCCCTAATAATTGACCCCTCTACCACGGGGAAAAGCCTCTGACTATCCACTCTGTCTATGCCTCTCATAATTTTGTACATCTCTATCAGGTCGCCCCTCAACCTCCTTCGTTCCAGTGAGAACAAATCGAGTTTATTCAACCGCTCCTCATAGCTAATGCCCTCCATACCAGGCAACATTCTGGTAAATCTCTTCTGCAGCCTCTCTGAAGCCTCCACATCCTTCTGGTAGTGTGGCGACCAGAATTGAACACAATACTCCAAGTGTGGCCTAACTAAGGTTCTATACAGCTGCAACATGACTTGCCAATTCTTATACTCAATGCCCCGGCCAATGAAGGCAAGCATGCCGTATGCCTTCTTGCCTACCTTCTCCACCTGTGTTGCCCCTTTCAATGACCTGTGGACCTGTACTCCTAGATCTCTTTGACTTGCAATACTCTTGAGGGTTCTACAACTCACTGTATATTCCCTACCTGCATTAGACCTTCCAAAATGCATTACCTCACATTTGTCCGGATTAAACTCCATCTGCCATCTCTCCGCCCAAGTCTCCAAACAATCTAAATCCTGCTCTATCCTCTGATAGTCCTCATCGCTATCCGCAATTCCACCAACCTTTGTGTCGTCTGCAAACTTACTAATCAGACCAGTTACATTTTCCTCCAAATCATTTATATATACTACAAACAGCAAAGGTCCCAGCACTGATCCCTGTGGAACACCACTGGTCACAGCACTCCAACTGGAAAAGCATCCTTCAATTGCTACTCTCTGCCTTCTATGACCTAGCCAGTTCTGTATCCACCTTGCCAGCTCACCCCTGATCACGTGTGACTTCACCTTTTGTACTAGTCTACCATGAGGGACCTTGTCAAAGGCCTTACTGAAGTCCACATAGACAACATCCACTGCCCTACCTGCATCAATCATCTTAGTGACCTCCTCGAAAAACTCTATCAAGTTAGTGGGACGCGACCTCCCCTTCACAAAACCATGCTGCCTCTCACTAATACGTCCATTTGCTTCCAAATGGGAGTAGATCCTGTCTCGAAGAATTCTCTCCAGTAATTTCCCTACCACTGAAGTAAGGCTCACCAGCCTGTAGTTCCCTGGATTATCCTTGCTACCCTTCTTAAACAGAGAAACAACATTGGCTATTCTCCAGTCCTCCGGGACATCATCCGAAGACAGTGAGGATCCAAACATTTCTGTCAAGGCCTCAGCAATTTCCTCTCCAGCGTCCTTCGGTATTCTGGGGTAGATCCCATCAGGCCCTGGGGACTTACCTACCTTAATATTTTTTAAGACACCCAACACCTCGTCTTTTTGGATCTCAATGTGACCCAGGCTATCTACACACCCTTCTCCAGACTCAACATCTACCAATTTCTTCTCTTTGGTGAATACGGATGCAAAGTATTCATTTTGTATCACGCCCATTTCCTCTGGCTCCACACATAGGTTCCCTTGCCTATCCTTCAGTGGGCCAACCCTTTCCCTGGCTACCCTCATGCTTTTTATGTAAGTGAGTCCCAGTCAATATTGGGGAAGTTGAGGTCTCCCATCACCACAACCCCGTTGTTTTTACGCTTTTCCAAAATCTGTCTACTTATCTGCTCCTCTATCTCCCGCTGGCTGTTGGGAGGCCTGTAGTAAACGCCCAACGTTGTGACTGCACCCTTCTTATTCCTGATCTCTACCCATATAGCCTCACTGCCCTCTGAGGTGTCCTCCTGCAGTACAGCTGTGATATTCTCCCGAACCAGTAGCGCAACTCCGCCATCCCTTTTACATCCCCCTCTATCCCGCCTGAAACATCTAAATCCTGGAACGTTTAGCTGCCAATCCTGCCCTTCCATCAACCAGGTCTCTGTAATGGCAAAAACATCATAGTTCCAAGTACTACTCCAAACTGTAAGTTCATCTGCCTTACCCGTAATACTTCTTGCATTAAAACATGTGCAATTCAGGCCACCAGACCCGCTGTTTTCAGCAACCTCTCCCTGTCTGCTCTGCCCCAGAGCCACACTGTCCCTAATCCCTAGTTCTCCCTCAATGCTCTCACCTTCTGACCTATTGCTCCCGTGCACCCCCGCCCTCCCCCCCCCCCCCCCCCCCCCCCCCGCCATACTCGTTTAAACCCTCCCGTGTGACACTATCAAACCTCGCGGCCAGGATTTTTATTCCTCTCCGATTTAGATGCAACCCGTCCTTCTTATATAGGTCGCACCTGCCCCGGAAGAGCTCCCAGTGGTCCAGATAACGGAAATCCTCCCTCCTAAACCAGCTGTTTAGCCATGTGTTTAGCTGCTCTTTCTTCCTATTTCTAGCCTCACTGGCACGTGGCACAGGGAGTAATCCCGAGATTAGAACCCTAGAGGTCCTGTCTTTTAACTTTCTGCCTAGCTCCCTGAACACCTGCTGCAGGACTTCATGCCCCTTCCTGCCTATGTCGTTAGTACCAATATGTACAACGACATCTGCCTGTTTGCCCTCCCCCTTCAGGATGCCCTCTACCCGTTCGGAGTCATCCTAGACCCTGGCACCAGGGAGGCAACATACCATCCTGGAGTCTCTTTCACGTCCACAGAAGAGCCTATCTGTGCCCTTGACTATAGAGTCCCCTATTACTATTGCTCTTCTGCGCTTTGACCCTCCCTTCTGAACATCAGAGCCAGCCGTGGTGCCACTGCTCTGGCTACTGCTGTTTTCCCCTGATAGGCTAACCCCCCGACAGTATCCAAAGGGGTATACCTGTTCGAGAGGGGGACAACCAAGGGGATTCCTGCACTGACTGCCTGCCCTTTCTGGTGGTCACGCATTTCTCTGCCTGCACCTTGGGTGTGACCACATTTATATAACCGCGATCTATGATGCTTTCCGCCACCTGCATGCTCCTAAGTGCATCCAATTGCTGCTCCAACCGAACCATGCGGTCTGTGAGGAGCTCCAGTTGGGTGCACGTTCTGCAGATGAAGCCATCCGGAACGCTGGAATCCTCCCGGACCTGCCACATCTCACAGCCAGAGCACTGCACCCCTCTAACTGACATTGCGTCAATTAATTAAAATTAAAAGTTTAAATTTATTTTTATTTTTTAAAGTTTAACCCTGAAAAGTGTGAGGTTGTCCATTTTGGAAGGACAAATATGAATGCGGAATACAGGGTTAACGGTAGAGTTCTTGGCATTGTGGAGGAGCAGAGAGACCTTGGGGTCTATGTTCATACATCTTTGAAAGTTGCCACTCAAGTGGATAGAGCTGTGAAGAAGGCCTATGGTGTGCTCGCGTTCATTAACAGAGGGATTGAATTTAAGAGCAGTGAGGTGATGATGCAGCTGTACAAAACTTTGGTAAGGCCACATTTGGAGTACTGTGTACAGTTCTGGTCGCCTCATTTTAGGAAGGATGTGGAAGCTCTGGAAAAGGTGCAAAGAAGATTTACCAGGATGTTGCCTGGAATGGAGAGTAGGTCTTACGAGGAAAGGTTGAGGGTGCTAGGCCTTTTCTCATTAGAGCGGAGAAGGATGAGGGGCGACTTGATAGAGGTTTATAAGATGATCAGGGGAATAGATAGAGTAGACAATCAGAGACTTTTTCCCCAGGTGGAACACACCATTACAAGGGGACATAAATTTAAGGTGAAAGGTGGAAGATATAGGAGGGATATCAGAGGTAGGTTCTTTACCCAGAGAGTAGTGGGGGCATGGAATGCACTGCCTGTGGAAGTAGTTGAGTCGGAAACATTAGTGACCTTCAAGCAGCTGTTGGATAGGTACATGGATTACGGGAAAATTATATAGTGTAGATTTATTTGTTCTTAAGGGCAGCACGGTAGCATTGTGGATAGCACAATTGCTTCACAGATCCATGGTCCCAGGTTCGATTTCGGCTTGGGTCATTGTCTGTGCGGAGTCTGCACGTCCTCCCCGTGTCTGCGTGGGTTTCCTCCGGGTGCTCCGGTTTCCTCCCACAGTCCAAATATGTGCGGGTTAGGTGAATTGGCCAATGATAAATTGCCCTTAATGTCCAAATTGCCCTTGGTGTTGGGTGGAGGTGTTGAGTTTGGGTAGGGTGCTCTTTCCAAGAGCTGGTGCAGACTCAGGGGGCCGAATGGCCTCCTTCTGCACTGTAGATTCAATGATAATCTATGATTAATCTAGGACAAAGGTTCGGCACAACATCGTGGGCCGAAGGGCCTGTTCTGTGCTGTATTTTCTATGTTCTATGTTCTATGTTACTGTTAACTATCTGTTTCCTCGCACTAGATTTCTAATATAAATGCGAAAGCTGAATATAGTACTCTCCTATGTCTGGCTTAGATACCCCTCTAAATTATAATGAAGTAATTATGTTTAATTAGTTACATATGCTTTATTTTTTAAGTTTAGTGTAGATTCCCAACCAGCCACTCAGGTCACAGCTTTTCTGTGATGTCACTTCAGTCCCCCCCATCCCCCGCCCCCCCCCGCCCCAACACACACACACACACACACACACACAAACACACACACAATTTGAAAAAGGTATAAAAGTAAAAATGAGTAAAAATCACTTACCTACCTTCTTACCTGCTGAATGTCTTAGATGTTCTCAGGTTCTGTCCCTGACAGAAACTGCTCCTCCTCCTCCGAACGGCTCCGAAACTAGGCCGCGATCTTTTAAAATCTCCGCTCTGACTAGCAGCTCCTGCGCTTTTTAAATCTCCTGCCCTTTCTAAATCTCCCGGCTCTCTCTCCTCTCGCGCTGTTTTCATTGTCCCGGCTCTCCTTCCTCCCGCGCTTTTTAAATCTCCCGCGCTTTTGAAATCTCCCGGCTCTCTCTCCTCCCTCGCTTTTTAAATTTCCCGGCTTTCTCTCTGTTTTCTATGTCCCGGCTCTCTCTCCTCCCGCACTTTTTAAATCTCCCGGCTCTCTCTCCTCACGCGCTTTTTAAATCTCCCGGCTTTCTCTCCTCTCGCGCTGTTTTCAACGTCCCGGCTTTCTCTCCTCCCATGCGTTTTAAATCTCCCGCTCTCTCTCCACTCGCGCTGGTTTCAATGACCCGGCTTTATCTCCTCTCGCGCTGTTTTCGCTGTCCCGGTTTTATCTCCTCTCGCGCTGCTTTCAATGTCCCAGAGTTTGCGTGGTTCATGAAGATAAACGGCATATGCCATATCCGCCCCATTCCATACACGCAGCTTCCAATGGGTTGGCGGAGCGCGCAGTGCAGACGTTCAAACGGATCCTAAAGAAGCAGCCTTCCGGGACGCTGGACAGGAGACTGGCTCGTTTTTTGCTTTCATATAGGACCACTCCACATGCGGTGACTGTGGTAGCTCCGGCGGAACTCCTGGTGGGCCGGAGACTTCTCGCCCACCTTAGCATTGTTTTTCCGGATATTGGCGCAAAAGTACGCCGCACTCAAGAACGGCAGGGACAAGGCGTTTCTCGGCATCGACTGATTCGGTGGTTTGCGCCTGGTGACCCGGTGTTCATTCGAAATTTTGCTGGTGGTGCCCAGTGGCTCCCTGGCGTTATCTTTCGTCGAACGGGCCCGATCTCTCACTAGGTGCAAGCCCAGGTCCGTCTCCAGCGCAAGTATGTAGACCACGTTCGGTCCAGAAGGCCACCTCTTCCAAAGATTGCACGCCCCCGGAGCTCACTTCTTCTGCTGCAGAGGCCAGACAGTGGAGGGTATTCATCACGATATTTCTCTGGCGCAGCACTCAAAGGCTGAACAGGTCGTTGCAGAGCCACGTGGAGATAGTGACGCCGAGATGACAGAGGCAGTAGACTCCGACTCCAAGATGGAGACACAGTACACGTCAGAATAGGATTCCTCGGTCCCACGGCCGTGGCTGTACAACCGTTACGCCGTTCATCACGGAAGCGCCGTTCTCCATCTCGTTACACGCCACCCGATCCAGCACCTCGTCCAAATGGTGTCCGACCTGCGGCAAAACGAGTCAGATGGCCTCCTTTGCCAGGGTCTTCGGTGGATTCCTTGGACTTTGGGTGGGGGGGGGGGGGGGGGGGGGGGCCGGGGGCGGGGCGGGGGGGCGGGGAAGAGGGATGTTATAACCTGCCGGCTCACCATTGGCTGGGGACGAATGGCAATCCCACTACCCTGACGGTGAATGAGCTTCCCCAATGAGGGGGGCGGATAAATCATTAGCAGGTACCTGTACAAATAAAGCTGGCCAGTGTGGAATGAGCAGCAAGGGAATAACTGCTGCTGTTGTATACATATATGTTATTGTAAATAAAGTTTTCTTTCTGTTCTACAACTCGTGCTGGATTCTTCGTGGCCCTCATAAAAGACACTAATGGGAAATTTAGCATGGCCAATCCTGCTAACCTGCACATTGGATTGGATTGGATTTGTTTATTGTCACGTGCGCCGAGGTACACTGAAAAGTATTTTTCTGCGAGCAGCTCAACAGATCATTACTATACATGAGAAGAAAAGGGAATAAAAGAAAATACATAATAGGGCAACACAACATATACAATGTAACTACAAACGCACTGGCATCGGATGAAGCATACAGGATATAGTGTTCATGAAATCAGTCCATAAGAGGGTCATTTAGGAGTCTGGTGACAGTGGGGAAGAAGCTGTTTTTGAGTCTGTTCGTGCGTGTTCTCAGACTTCTGTATCTCCTGCCCGATGGAAGAAGTTGGAAGAGTGAGTAAGCCGGGTGGGAGGGATCATTGATTATACTGCCCGCTTTCCCCAGGCAGTGGGAGGTGTAGATGGAGTCAGTGGATGGGAGGCAGGTTCGTGTGATGGACTCGGCGGTGTTCATGACTCTCTGAAGTTTCTTGCGGTCCTGGGCCGAGCAGTTGCCATACTGGTATAGGCGCTGTTGTGCTTTCTTGGTGGTAGCGTCGACGTGGGTGGACCAGGACAGATTTTTGTCCTACGGGGTGAAACCGGAGCACCCGCCTGAAATCTACTGTGAACCGTGCCGCCCGTTCATTTGGTCACTTCATCCAGATTATTGATGTAAATTGTGAATGGCTGGAGGCCAAGCAACGATTACTATCCGATGTCACTGATCATGGCTCGCCACTCCGAAAAACATAATTAGTTCATTATCTCTGTCTGACGTCTGCGAACCAATTTTCAATCTGTGTCAATCTATCACCCTTGATCAAGTGTGCCTTACTTTTTGCACATTAGTTGCAGAACGTTTTGTAGCCAAAAATACAAAATTAATTGTATGGGTTGGAATAGATTCACAGAGTAGAATGGAATGATAAACGAGAATCGTTTCATTTCAAGTCATGTCCTCAAATTTCCACCTGCCGGTCATAAGTTTCTGATCCATTCCAGGTGACTGTTTTGCAAAGATGGAATCATCGAATATTCAAAAGCTACTGGGTCCACTGAGTTTGTGCCGGCATTTTTGACAGACAATGCGCTTCATTCTTATTGCCACGGCGATCCATTTGTTTTCCTTCATTTATTTGTTTCACTCTCCAGGATTTCTACAAACATTTTAAAAAAATACAACAACTAAATCTGAAGCTGTAAAAACAACAAAAACGGTAGACGTTAGAGTCATAGAATCATACTGTACAGAAAAAAACTTCTGTCCATCGCCTTTGCACTGATTCAAAACAACCAGCGAAATATTCTTATCCCATTTTCCAGCACTTGGTCCATAGCTTGTCTGCCCTGGGATCTCAAGTGCATATCTAAATACTTCTTAAATATTATGAGGCTCCCTGTCTCCATACCTCTTTCAGTCATCCAGTTCCGAACCCAATGTACCACCTGGCCGGAATGTTTAGCCTCGCATCACCTCTAAACTTCCTGCCTTTTCCCTGAAATCCATGCTCCCTGTTCATTTATACCTCCACCAATGGGAATTATTTCTTCCTGCCTACTTTAGGCCCTTCGTAACATTATACATCTCAACCATGCGCCCCACCCCCCCCCCCCAGTCTCGTCTACTTCAAGCTAAACAATCTATCTTCATAGCGAAAGGGCTCCAGCCCAGGCACATTCCTATTAAATCTCCTCTGCATCCTTTCCAGTGCTAACACATCCCACCTGTAATGTGGATTTCAAAACTGGACACAATATTACAGATGGGGACGATCCAATGATTAATACAGTTCCAGTATAAACTCTTGATGTTAAACTCTGTGCCTGGGCTAATAAAAGCAAATGTCCCACATGCCTCCCTAACCACTATCCACTTGTTCTTCTACCTTAAGCGACCGGTGTACATGCTTACCAAGAGCCCACTGATCCTCGGTGCATCCCAGGGTCCTGCCGTTTATCACGTATTCCCTTGCCTTCCTTCCCATGTACATCACCTTATACTTATCGGGATTCAATTCCATTTGCAACTGATCAGCCAATCTGACCAGTCGGCCTGTATCGTCCTGCAATCGAACGTTATCATCCTCACTATGTAACACCCCACTATTTTTTGTATTATCCACATGCGTGATGAGCAATCAAAGACCAAATAACAAAGAACAAACAAAAGTACAGCACAGGAACAGGCCCTTCTGCCCTCCAAGCCTGTGCCGACCACGCTGCCCGTCTCAACTAAAATCTTCTACACTTCCTGGATCCGGATCGCTCTATTCCCATCCTATATATGTATATGTCAAGGTGCCCCTTAAACGTCACTATCGTCCCTGTTTCCACCACCTCGTCCAGCAGCGAGTTCCAGGCACCCACTACCCTCTGTGTAAAAAACTTGCCTCGTGCATCTCCTCTAAACCTTGCCCCTCGTACCTTAAGCCTATGCCCCATAGTAATTCACCCCTCTACCCAAGGAAAAATGATCTGACTACCCACCCTGTCTATGCCCCTCATAACTTTGTAGACCTCTATCAGGGCGCCCCTCAACCCCATTCGTTCCAGTGAAAACAAAGCAAGATTATTCAACGTATCCTTATAGCTAATGCCCTCCATACAAGGCAACATCCTGGTAAATCTCTTCTGCACCGTCTCTAAAGCCTCCACATCCTTCTGGTAGTGTGGCGACCAGAATTGAACACTATACTCCAAGGGTGGTCTAAATAGGGGCTGGTTTAGCACTGGGCAAAGAGCTGTCTTGCAATGCAGAACAATGCCAGCGGCGCTGGTTCAATTCCCGTACCAGCCTCCCCGAACAGGCGCCGGAATGTGGCTTCGCAGTAATTTCATTAAAGCCTACTTGTGAAAATAAGCGATTATTATTATTAACTAAGGTTCTCTCCTGCTGCAACATGACTTAAATTCTTATAGTCAACGCCCGGCCAATAGAGGCAAGCATGCCGTATGCCTTCTTGACTAACTTCTCCACCTGTGTTGTCCTTTCAGTGACCTGTGGACCTGTTCACCTAGATCGCTCTGACTGTCAATACTCTCAAGAGTATTGACAGTCAGAGTTCATGGGTTCTACCATTCACTGTATATTGCTACCTGCATTAGACCTTCCAAAATGCATTACTTCACATTTGTCCGGATTAAACACCATCAGCCATCTCTCCGTCCAAGTCTCCAAATGACCTAAATCCTGCTGTATCCTCTGACACCCCTCATCGATATCCGCAATTACACCAAACTTTGTGTCATCCGCAAACTTACTAATCAGATCAGTTACATTTTCCTCCAAATCATTGATATAAACTACGAACAACAAAGGTCCCAGCACTGATCCCTGTGAAACACCACTAGTCACAGCCCTCCAATCAGAAAAACACCCTTCCATTGCTACTCTCTGCCTTCTATGACCTAGCCAGTTTTGTATCCACCTTGCCAGCTCACCCCTGATCCCGTGTGACTTCACATTTTGTATTAGTCTACCATGAGGGACCTTGTCAAAGGCCTTAATAAAGTCCGTATATACAGCATTCACTGCCCCTACCTGCATCAATCATCTTTATTACCTCCTCCAAAAACTCTATCAAGTTAGTGAGACACGACCTCCCCTTCAAAAAACCGTGCTGCCTCTCGCTAATACTTCCATTTGCTTCCAAATGGGAGTAGAACCTGTCTCGAAGAATTTTATCCAGTAATGTCCCTATCACTGACGTAAGGCCCACCGGCTAGTAGTTCCCTGGATTATCCTTGCTATCCTTCGGAAACAAAGAAACAACATTGGCTATTCTCCAATCCTCTGGGACATCACCTGAAGACAGTGAATATCCTAGGATTTCTTTCAAGGCCTCAGCAATTTCCTCGCTTGCCTCCGTTAGTATTCTGGGGTAGACCCCATCAGGCCCTGGGGACTTATCAACCTTAATATTCTTCACGACGCCCATCACCTCGTCTTTTTGGATCTCAATATGACCCAGGCTTCAGCATACCCTTCTCCAGACTCAACATCCACCACTTCGTCCTCCTTTGTGAATACAGATACAAAGTACTAATTTAGCACCTCGCCCAATTCCTCTGACTCCACACATAGATTCCCTCCCCTATCCTTCAGTGGGACAACCCTTTTCGTGGCTACCTTCTTGCGTTTAATGTACGTGTAAAAACCCTTGGGATTTTCCTTACCCCTATTCGCCAATTAATTTCGTGACCCCTTTGGCCCTTCGGACTCCATGCTTAAGGTCCTTCCTACCTTCCTTATATTCCACACGGGCTTCGTCTGACTCCAGCCTTCTAGCCCTGACAAATGCCTCCATTTTCTTTTTGACGAGGTATACAATATCTCTCGTTATCCATGGCTCCCGAAATTTGCCGCATTTATTCTTCTTCATCACAGGAGCATGCCTGTCCTGAATTCCTTTCAACTGACATTTGAAATGCTCCCACATGTCAGACGTTGATTTACCCGCAAACATCCACCCACAATCTAGATTCTTCAGTTCCCGCCTAATATTGTTATAATTAGCCTTCCCACAATTTAGCGAATTCACCCTCGGACCACACTTATCCATGTCTACCAGTGACAAATTGAGATTTCTTTACCCGTCAGTCTGGCCTCAATAAAACTCGAGATGGATTTGTAGGCACAGTATTATTTATTTTTACCCGACTTGCAAGTCTGACTCGCTTCACAAAAACCCGGAACACAAGCAGCCTCCTGGGTCTTTAGAATCGAGTGCTGTTGGAGACTAACGAATCTCTACAAATACATTCAAATGGCATCAAATTTCACATAAACGATTCCCATAGGTCGTCCTATACCCCTCCTGACCTGGCCATACATCCTAATTGGCTCACTTCTTATTCCTTTCCCGTGGCCTCTTGGTACCCAGCATCCTTTTCTCCTCCTCCACTAGACACCCCTCCTCCTCCCGTGCCATGCTTTCTGAAATCCTTTGTCTGTGAACTCACTAGAATTAGACCGGCCTACATCTACATTACTGTAACTAATATATTTAACCTAACTATTTTATATCACATTCGTCACCGGCACTTTAAACTTACTGAATTGGGGTCACTGTTCCCAAAATGCTGCCCTACAGAAACTTCTACCACCTGGCCGGGCACATACCCCAATACCAGGTCCAGTACAGTACGTTGCCTAGTTGGACTGTGATTGAGTTATAAGGAGAGGCTGGATAGACTGGGACTTTTTTCCCTGGAGCGTAGGAGACTTAGGGGTGATCTTATAGAGGTCTATAAAATAATGAGGGGCATAGATAAGGTAGATAGTCAACATCTTTTCCCAAAGGTAGGGGAGTCTAAAACTAGAGGGCATAGGTTTAAGGTGAGAGGGGAGAGATTCAGAAAGGCCCAGAGGGGCAATTTCTTCACTCAGAGGGCAGTGAGTGTCTGGAATGGGCTGCCAGAGGTAATAGTAGAGGCGGGTACAATTGTGTATTTTATAAAGCATTTAGATAGTTACATGGGTAAGATGGGTATGGAGGGTTATGGGCCAAGTACGGGCAACTGAGACTAGCTTAATGGTAAAAACTGGGCGGCATGGACTGGTTGGGCCGAAGGGCCTGTTTCCATGCTGTAAACCTCTATGATTCTATGATCTACATATTGTTTTAAGAAGCCCTCCTGAATGCTCTTTACAAAGTCTGCCCCGCCCAAGCCCCGAGCATTCAGTGAATCCACAGTCAATATTGGGGAAGTTGAAGTCTCCCATCATAACAATTCTGTTGCTTTTATTCCTTTCCAAAATGCGTCTACCTATCTGCTCCTCTATCTCCCGCTCACTGTTGGTGGCCTGTAGTAAACCTCCAACATTGTGGCTGCTCCCTTCTTATTTTTGTTCTCTACCCATATAGCCTCTCTGCCCTCTGAGGTGTCCTCCCGCATTACAGCTGTGATATTCTCCCGAACTAGTAGCGCAACTTTTTACCCCTCTATCCTGCCTGAAACATCTAAGTCCTGGAACGTTGAGCTGCGAATCCTGTCATTCCCTCAACCAAGTCTCAGCCATGGCAACAACATCATCGTTCCAAGTACTAATCCGAGCTCTAGGTTCATCTGCATTACCTGTTATACTTCTTGCATGAAAACACATGCACTTCAAGCTACCAGTCACGCTGTTTTCAGCAAAAATCTCCCTCGGGCCAGTCTGCGCTTTCTCAGAGCCAGGCTGGCCCTCTTCCGTAGTTCTTCGTCAATGTTTTCACCTTCTGACCTATTGCTCCGGTACCCACCCCCTGCCATACACGTTTAAATCATCCTACATTCATATCTATATCATTTATATTAAGTAGTAACCGCACGGGCTCCAGAACTGGAGACGTGTACCCTAGACACGTATTCCAGTCAAACAATTGCCCTCGACATTCACTCTCGGCGTCCTGCGACTGAGCCAATTTTGTACCCAATTTGTCAGATTTCCTTGGATCCCATGGCATTAACCTTCGCTATCGTTCTCCCATATGGAAATTTATCAAAAAATGTTGTTTTTGTCCAAGAAGACTCGTCAAATGCATTTCCCTCATCTATACAGCTGGTCACCTCTTCGAAAAATTAAATGAAGTTAGCGAGACATGATATCTCCTTATCAAAACCATACTGACTGAACTTGATTAATCTCTGCCTCTCAAAAGCACATTGGCTGTCCTTCAGTCCTCCGGCAGTCATAGAATCATAGATGTTTACAGCATGGAAACAGGCCCTTCGGCCCAACCAGTCCATGCCGCCCAGTTTTTACCATTAAGCTAGTCCCAGTTGCCCGCACTTGGCCCATAACCCTCTATACCCATCTTATTGAGTTCTTTGAGAAGGTGACTGAACAGGTAGACGAGGGTAGAGCAGTTGATGTGGTGTATATGGATTTCAGCAAAGCGTTTGATAAGGTTCCCCACGGTAGGCTATTGCAAAAAATACGGAGGCTGGGAATTGAGGGTGATTTAGAGATGTGGATCAGAAATTGGCTAGCTGAAAGAAGACAGAGGGTGGTGGTTGATGGGAAATGTTCAGAATGGAGTACAGTCACAAGTGGAGTACCACAAGGATCTGTTCTGGGGCCGTTGCTGTTTGTCATTTTTATCAATGACCTAGAGGAAGGCGCAGAAGGGTGGGTGAGTAAATTTGCAGACGATACTAAAGTCGGTGGTGTTGTCGATAGTGTGGAAGGATGTAGCAGGGTACAGTGGGATATAGATGAGCTGCAGAGCTGGGCTGAGAGGTGGCAAATGGAGTTTAATGTAGAGAAGTGTGAGGTGATTCACTTTGGAAGGAATAACAGGAATGCGGAATATTTGGCTAATGGTAAAGTTCTTGAAAGTGTGGATGAGCAGAGGGATCTAGGTGTCCATGTACATAGATCCCTGAAAGTTACCACCCAGGTTGATAGGGTTGTGAAGAAGGCCTATGGAGTGTTGGCCTTTATTGGTAGAGGGATTGAGTTCCGGAGTCGGGAGGTCATGTTGCAGCTGTACAGAACTCTGGAACGGCCGCATTTGGAGTATTGCGTACAGTTCTGGTCACCGCATTATAGGAAGGACGTGGAGGCTTTGGAGCGGGTGCAGAGGAGATTTACCAGGATGTTGCCTGGTATGGAGGGAAAATCTTATGAGGAAAGGCTGATGGACTTGAGGTTGTTTTCGTTGGAGAGAAGAAGGTTAAGAGGAGACTTAATAGAGGCATACAAAATGATCAGGGGGTTGGATAGGGTGGACAGTGAGAGCCTTCTCCCGCGGATGGATATGGCTGGCACGAGGGGACATAGCTTTAAACTGAGGGGTAATAGATATAGGACAGAGGTCAGAGGTAGGTTCTTTACGCAAAGAGTATTGAGGCCGTGGAATGCCCTACCTGCTACAGTAGTGAACTCGCCAACATAGAGGGCATTTAAAAGTTTATTGGATAAACATATGGATGATAATGGCATAGTGTAGGTTAGATGGCTTTTGTTTCGGTGCAACATCGTGGGCCGAAGGGCCTATACTGCGCTGTATTGTTCTATGTTCTATGTTCTATGTACCCATGTAACTATCTAAATGGTTTTTAAAAGACACAATTGTTCCCGCTTCTACTACTACCTCTGGCAGCACATTCCAGACACTCACTACCCTCTGAATGAAGAAATTGCCCCTCTGGGCCCTTCTGAATCTCTCCCCTCTCACGTTAAACCTATGCCCTCTAGTTTTAGACTCCGCTACCTTTGGGAAAATATGTTGACTATCTACCTTATCTATGCCCCTCATTATTTTATAGACCTCTATAAGATCACCCCTCAACCTCCTACGCTCCAGGGGAAAAAGTCCTAGTCTATCCAGCCTCTCCTTATAAGTCAAACCATCAAGTCCCGGCAGCATCCTAGTAAATCTTTTCTGCACTCTTTCTAGTTTAATAATATCCTTTCTACAATAGGGTGACCAGAACTGCACACAGTATTCCAAGTGTGGCCGTACCAATGTCTTGTACAACTTCAACAAGACGTCCCAACTCCTGTGTTCAATGTTCTGACCAATGAAACCAAGCATGCCGAATGCCTTGTTCACCACCCTGTCCACCTGCGACTCCACCTTCAAGGAGCTATGAACCTGTACTCCTAGATCTCTTTGTTCTATAACTCTCCCCAACGCCATACCATTAACAGAGTAGGTTCTGGCCTGATTCGATCTGCCAAAATGCATCACTTCACATTTATCTAAATTAAACTCCATCTGCCATTCGTCGGCCCACTGGCCTAATTGACCAAGGTCCCGTGGCAATCCTAGATAACCTTTTCCACTATCCACTGTGCCACCAATCTTGGTGTCATCTGCAAACTTACTAACCATGCCTCCTAAATTCTCATCAAAATCATTAATATAAATCACAAATAACAGTGGGCCCAGCACCGATCCCTGAGGCGCACCACTGGTCACAGGCCTCCAGTTTGAAAAACAACCCTTTACAACCACCCTCTGTCTTCTGTCGTCCAGCCAATTTTGAATCCAATTGGCAACCTCACCCTGGATCCCATGAGCTTTTACCTTCTGCAACAACCTACCATGCGGTACCCTGTCAAAGGCTTTGCTAAAGTCCATGTAGACAATGTCTACTGCACTGCCCTCATCTACCTTCTTGGTCACCCCCACAAAAAACTCAATCAAATTTGTGAGACATGATTTTCCACGCACAAAGCCATGCTGACTGCCCCGAATCAGTCCTTGCCTCTCTAAATGTTTGTAGATCCTGCCTCTCAGAATACCTTCGCGCAACATACCTACTACAGACGTTAGGCTCACTGGTCTGTAGTTCCCAGGCCTTTCCCTTCTGCCCTTCTTAAACAAGGGCACAACATTCGCTACTCTCCAATCTTCAGGCACATCACCTTTGGCTGCCGATAATTCAAATATCTCTGGTAGGGGACCCGCAATTTCCTCCCTAGCCTCCCACAACATCCTGGGATACATTTCATCAGGTCCCGGGGATTTATCTACCTTGATGCGCGTTAAGACTTCCAGCACCTCCTCCTCTGTAATATGCGCACTTCTCAAGACATCACTATTTATTTCCCTTAGTTTCCTAACACCCATGCCTTTCTCCACCGTGAATACCGATGAGAAATATTCATTCAGGATCTCACCCAACTCTTGTGGCTCTGCACATAGATGTCCTTGTTGATCCTTAAGAGGCCCTACTCTGTCCCTAGTTACTCTTTTCCCCTTTATGTATCTGTAGAAACTCTTTGGATTCTCCTTTGCATTATTTCCCAAAGCAATTTCATGTCCCCTTTTTGCCCTCCTGATTTCCCTCTTAACTCTATTTCGACAATCTCTATACTCTTTAAGGGATCCACTTGATCCCAGTTGTTTATGTACGTCATATGCCTCCTTCTTCTTTTTGACCAGAGTCTCAATATCTCGAGTCATCCAGGGTTCCCTACTTCTACCAGCCTTGCCCTTCACTCGAAAGGGAATGTGCTTACCCTGAACCCTGGTTAACACATTTTTAAAAGCCTCCCATTTACCAGCCGTCCCTTTGCCTGCCAACAGTCTCCCCCAATCTACCTCTGAAAGTTCCTGTCTGATACCATCAAAATTGGCCTTGCCCCAATTAAGAATTTTAACTCTTGGGCCAGACCTAACATTCTCCATAGTTATCTTAAAACTAATGGAGTTATGGTCACTTGTCCCAAAGTGATCCCTCACTAACACATCTGTCACTTGCCCTTCCTTATTTCCCAAGACGAGGTCAAGTTTTGCCCCGTCTCTAGTCGGTCCACCCACATACTGAATAAGACATTCCTCCTGAATACACTCAACAAATTTCCCCCCATCCAAGCCCCTAATGCTATGGCTGTCCCAGTCAATGTTGGGAAAGTTAAAGTCCCCTACTATTACCACCCTATTTTTCTTGCAACTATCTGTAATCTCCTTACATATTTGCCCCTCAATTTCCCGCTGACTCTTTGGGGGCCTGTAGTACAGTCCTATCAAGGTGATCTCTCCCTTCTTATTTTTCAGTTCCACCCATAAAGACTCAGTGGGCGAACCCTCGGATATATCCCCTCCAAGTACTGCCGTGATGTTCTCCCTAATCAAAAACGCCACTCCCCCTCCTCTCTTACCTCCTGTTCTATCCTTTCTATAGCATCTGTACCCTGGAACATTGAGCTGCCAGTCCTGCCCCTCCCTTAGCCATGTTTCAGTCATAGCGATAATATCCCAGTCCCATGTGCCCATCCATGCCCTGAGTTCATCTGCTTTGCCCGTCAGGCCCCTTGCATTGAAATAAATGCAGTTTAATGTAGACATTCCTTGCTCTCTGCCCTGCTTTCTCTGGTCATGCTTTACACACTCTCCCTTCCTGCCTTTTGTTTCCGTCCCCACTGACTTCCTACATCGGTTCCCATCCCTCTGCCACATTAGTTTAAACCCTCCCCAACTGCGCTAGCAAACCCCCCCCCGAGAACATTGGTTCCGTTCCCACTCAGATGCAGACCGTCCGATTTGTACAGGTCCCACCTCCCCCAGAACCGGTTCCAATGTCCCAGGAATTTGAAACCCTCCCTCTTGCACCATCTCTCAAGCCACGTATTCATCCTAGCTATCCTGTCATTCCTACTCTGGCTATCACGTGGCATTGGTAGCAATCCTGAGAGTACTACCTTTGAGGTCCTACTTTTTAGTTTAACTCCTAACTCCCTAAATTCAGCTTGTAGGACCTCATCCCGTTTTTTACCTATATCGTTGGTGCCTATATGCACCACGTCAGCTGGCTGTTCACCCTCTCCCTCCAGAATGCCCTGCAGCCGCTCCGAGACATCCTTGACCCTTGCACCAGGGGGGGCAACATACCAACCTGGATTCTCGTTTGCGTCCGCAGAAACGTCTGTCTATTCTCCTTACAATTGAATCCCCTATCACTATAGCTCTGCCACTCTTTTTCCCGCCCTTCTGTGCAGCAGAACCAGCCACGGTGCCATGAACCTGGCGGCTGTCACCTTCCCCTGGTGAGCCATCTCCCCCAATAGTTTCCAAAACGGTAAATCTGTTTTGGAGGGAGATGACCGCAGGGGATCCCTGCACTGCCTTCCTACTCTTCCTCTGTCTGTTGGTCACCCATTCCCTATCTGCCTCAGTAATTTTAATCTGCGGTGTGACCAACTCACTGAATGTGCTATCCACAACTTCCTCAGCATCGCGGATGCTCCAAAATGAATCCATCCGCAGCTCCAGAGCCGTCAAGCGGTCTAACAGGAGCTGCAGTTGGACACACTTCTTGCAGATGAAGGAGTCAGGGACACCAGAAGGGTCCCTGAATTGCCACATCACACAAGAAGAGCATGACACGGGTCTGAGCTCTCCTGCCATGAATTAAACCTGAAGTTAAATTTGAACTACACTACACAGCTAAGACAAAGTCAAAGAGAGAAAAGAAAAATCACTTACCAGTCACAAGCCAATCACTTACCTGCTGGCTGTGATGTAATTGCTCCCGAGACTCCCTCACAGGTCTGCTTCTCTGCACCTCCTTAAGATGAGCACCAAATTCCCTTAACTAGTTAATTAATTTACTTAATTAATTGTTTTTTTTTTTTTTGGAAACTCAACCCCAAACACCAAACTCCAAAAAACACAGCACTCACTCACCTCTTACCCGAACTCAGCCTTACCCAAACTCAGATACACTCTGTTTGCTTCCAGCACTCTGTTTCTAAAGGCACTTCAGCCACACCTTTTGTATCCTTCCTGATTTACAGTCAGCCAATAGGCCTGCTCCCGGAACTGAACTCCCGATACTAACGGCTGACCTGCAAGGTAAGGAACTTTTAAAACAGCACTTACCTCTCCCAGCAGCACTTGCTCCCTGTGGCCGCTCCCGGAACTGAACTCCCGAAACTAACGGCTGACCTGCAAGGTAAGGAACTTTTTAAACATCATTTACCTCTCCCAGCAGCACTTGCTCCCCGTGGCCGCTCCCGGAGCTGAACTCCCGAAACTAACCTGCGACTAGAGAGAAATTGACAATAATTTTGAGCGCCCCTGCTTTTTCCTTCAACGCCTCACTCGACATATATTTCATTTGGCTCTCAAGATGTGTCTGCTTTTAAGCCTGCCAGAAGACTTAGAATCTTCTCTCCATCTATATTTATCTATGTAATTTATTAGAGTCGTTGTCCCTGATTCCTATACCCACACTGTCTTTCTCAAGAGACACCAAGTATTTTATTGATTTATTCAAGCTAAACCATTTCTTAATTATGAAAACCATCACATCTCCTCATAGCCTTAGCTGGTCGAGCAAGAACAAATCCTCCACCTCTAGTATATCATTGGAACTAGTAATTTCACCGTGAAAGGGAGTCTATGGATTCATCAAAACATCTTTCTGTGGACAGATTTTTTTCCGCATTTTGAGATTTGTACGTTTTGACTCTATTTATATATCCCTCAACTGTTTATTTCCAAACCTTCCCCTAGCATCGCCAAAGATTTATTTTACAGAAGTCTGGAACTCAATTTCGTCCTGCTTCCCTGGCAATTGCACGAATAATCTTGCATTTTCTCACCATTCTTCGTCCCGTAACGCGCAATGTGGTATATTGAATAAATGTCTGCTGTTCTGTGTCCACGAAGACACTATTATTGCTGTTCCCAATGTTTTGTTAATATGTGTGTCCTCTCTTGGAAGTTGAAGCCTTTCACCATGATACTAATTTCAAGGAATGCATCCACTTCTAAATCAGGTGTGAACAAACAGAAGAACAAAGATAAGTACATCACAGGACAGACCCTTCGTCCCTCCAAGCCTGTGCCGATCATGATATCCTAATTTTTTTTAAACTTCAGCCCCTACTCGGTCCATAACACTCTACTTCCTCCCTATCCATGTACCCATCCAGATGCCTTTTAAATGTTGCTGATGTGCCTCCTTCCACCACATCCTCTGTCAGCTCGTCCCAGGCAACCACCACTCTCTGCGTGAAATGCTTACCCCGCGCATCTCCCTTAAACTTTCCTGCTCTCACCTTGAACCTGTACCACCTTGTCATTCACAGTTCCAGCGTTGTAAAAACCTCTGACTGTCCACCCTGTCTATGCCTCTCATAATTTTGTACTATATCAGTTCTCCCTCAGCCTCTGACTTTCCAGAGAAAACATTTCTAGTTTATTCAATCTCTCGTCATAGCCAACGCCATCGAGACCAGACAAGTTCATAATGAACCTTCTTAGGACTCCACGTCCTCCTGAATAGGCATTGGCCAGAACTGCACGCAAAACTCTAAATGCGGCCTAACCTAATATTTTATACAGCTGCAACATGATTTCCCATTTCCTCCACTCAATGGACCTGCTGTTCAAGCCATGAATGCCATACGTCCTCTTAATTAACTTGGTCACCTGTGTTGGCACTTTCAGGGAACTATGGACCTGCAAGCCCAGATAACGCTGTGTCTTAATGTCCCTCAGGGTTTTGCCATTTACATTATAACTCACACCTAGATTTGATCCTCAAAAATGCATCACCTCGCATTTGTCCGGATTAAGCTCCATCTCCAAAGGGAGCGAGGGTGGAACCTGAGAGCCAGGACAAACCATGGTCTCATCTCTGGTTTGTTGCCGGTCTCACGTACTAGCGACGTGAGGAACAGGGAGAGAGTGCAGATAAACACGTGCCAACAAGGAATGGTGTAGGAGGGAGGGTTTCAGTTACGTGGTTAATTGGAAAATATTTTGGGGAAGGTGGTACCTGCACCTGAACCAGAGGGGCACCAGTATACTGGGAGGGAAATTTGCTACGGCACTTTTGCGGGGGGGGGGGGGGGGGTTAAACTAATTTGTCAGGGGATTGGGAAAACGAGCTGTAGTCCAGAAGCCAGTGTTGAGAGTATTGAGGTACTGAGGAGGAGGGTCGCAAGAATGTTCCGGCAGACAGAAAGGTGGGTTGAACTGTGTCTATTTCAATGTAAGGAGAATCCGGAATGAGGTCTGTGAATATGGGCGTGGACTGGTACTTGGGACTACGATGTTGTTGCCATTATGGAGACATGGTTAGAACAGGGACAGGAATGGCTGTTGGATGTTCCGGGGCATAGGTGTTTCAGTAAGAGTAGGTAAAAGAGGTGGAGGAGTCGCATTGTTAATCAAGGATAGTTTAACGGCTGCAGAAGGCAGTTCGACGGGGCTCTGCCTACTGAGATAATATGGGCCGAAGTTCGAAATAGGAAACGAGTGGTACGTTGTTAGGAGTTTTCTATAGCCCCCCAAATATTAAAAGAGATGTAGAGGAAGACATTTCAAAACATATTATGGATAGGTGTGGAGGTCTCATGGTAGTTGTCATGGGTGACTTTAACTTTCCAAATATTGATTGAAGTCGAACAGTTCGGATGGGGCAGTTTTTGTACAGTGTGTGCAGGAGGGTTTCCTGACACAATATGTGGATAGGCCGACAAGAGGGGGGGTCACATTGGATTTGGTACTGGGTAATGAACCGTGTCAAGTGTTAGATTTGTTTGTGGGAGAGCACTTTGGAGATCATGACCACAATTCGGTATATTTCACTGTTGCAATGGAGAGGGATAAGGCCATACGGCAGGGCAAGATTTATAATTAGGGGAGGGGTAATTATGATGCGATTAGACAAGAATTAGGGAGCATAAGATGGGATCAGAAACTGTCAGGGAAAGGCACAAATAAAAAGTGGAGCTTGCTTCAGGAACAAATACTGCATGTCCTTGATAGGTATGTCCCTGTCAGGCAGGGAGGAAATGGCCGTGTGAGGGAACCATGGTTCAAAAAAGTGGTTGAATGACTGGTCAAGAGGCAAAAGGAAGCGTAAGGATGAGAAAACAAGGTTCAGTTTGGTCGCTTGAGGGTTACAAGGTAGCAAGGAATGAGCCCCCAAAAAGGGCTTAGGAGAACTAGGAGGGGGCATGAGAAGTCTTCGGCGGGTCGGATCAAGGAAAACCCCAAGGCTTTTTACTCTTATGTGAGAAATAAAAGAACGACCAGGTTGAGGTTAGAGCCGGTCAAGGACAGTAGTGGGAACTTGTGCATGGAGCCAGAAGAAATAGGAGAGGTGATGAATGAATACTTTTCTTCAGTGTACACCAATGACAGGTGCCATGTTTTTGAGATGAGAGTGTGATAGGCGGGTAGGCTGGAGGAGGTAGATGTTCTGAGGAAGGATGTATTAGCTATTTTGAAAAACCTTAGGGTCGACACGTCCCCTGGGCCAGATGGGATATATCCTAGGATTGTTTGGGAGGCAAGGGATGAGATTGCAGAGACTTTGGCTTTGATCTTTGGGTCCTCACTGTCCACGGGGATAGTGCCAGAGGACTGGAGAGTAGCGAATGTTGTTCCTCTGTTCACGAAAGGGAATAGGAAAGACTCTGGTAATTATAGGCCGGTTAGTCTTACTTCGGTGGTCGGTAAGTTAATGGAAAAGGTCCTGAAGGATATGATTTCTGACCATTTGGAAAGATGCAGCTTAATCCGGGATCGTCAACACGAATTCCTGAAGGGTATGTCTTGCTTCACAAATTTGATTGAATTCTTTGAGGAGGTAACTAAGTGTGTAGATGAAGGTAGAGCAGTTGATGTCGTGTACATGGATTTTAGTAAGGCGTTTGAAAAGGTTTCCCATGGTCGGCTTATGAAGAAAGTAAGTAGGTGTGGGATAGAGGGAAAGTTGGCAAATTGGATAAGTAACTGGCTATCTCATAGAAGAGAGAGGGTGGTGGTGGATGGAATTTTTTTAGACTGGAGACCAGTTACCAGCGATGTACCGCACGGATCAGTGTTGTGTCCTCTGCTATTTGTGATTTTTATCAATGACTTGGAGAAGGGGGCTGAAAGGTGGGTCAGTAAATTTGCTGATGACACCAATATTGGTGGGAGTAGTGGATGAGGTGGAGGGGCTATTGTAGGCTGCAAAGAGACATTGACGGGATGCAGAGCTGGGCCGCAAAATGGCAGATGGAGTTTAACCCTGATAACTGCGTGGTGATTCATCTTGGTAAGAAAAATTTGAATGCGGATTACAAGATCAACGGCAGTTCTGAGGAGTGAAGAGGAACAGAGAGATCTTGGCGTTCATGTCTAAAGATCTTTGAAGGTTGCAACTCAAGTGGTTAGAGCCGTGAAGATGGCCTATAGTGTGTCAGCGTTTATTAACAGCTTAAGAGCCGCGGGGTTAGGCTGCAACTGTGCATGAACCTGGTGAGACCAATCTGGAGTATTGTTTGCAGTTCTGGTCACATCACTATAGGAATGATGTGGAAGCATTGGAAAGGGTTGCAGAGGAGATTTACCAGGATGCTGCCTGGTTTGCAGGATAGTCTTATGAGGAAAGGTTGAGGGAGCTGGGGCTTTTCTCTTTGGGGCGGAGGAGGCTGAGAGGCGACTTAATAGAGGTTTATAAGGTGATGACGGGGATAGATAGAGTGGACGTTCCGAGACTATTTCGTCGGGTAGATGTAGCTGTTACAAGGGGGCATAACTATAAGGTTCAGGGTCGGAGAAAAAGGAGGGATGTCAGAGGTAGGTTCTTTACTCAGAGAGTGGTTAGGATGTGGAATGGACTGCCTGCTGTGATAGTGGAGTCGGACACTTTAGGAACTTTCAAGCTGTTAATGGATAGGCACATGGAGCACACCAGAATGACAGGAAGTGGAATAGCTTGATGTTGCTTTCGGACAATGCTTAGCACAACATCGAGGGCCGAAGGGCCTGTTCTGTGCTGTACTGTTCTATGTTCTATCTGTCATTTCTGTGTCCGAGTCTCGAATCTATCTACATCCTGTTGTATCATCGGAAAATCCGCGGCACTATCGGTAACTCCGCCTATCTTCTTGTCATCCGCAAATTGACTAATCAGACCACGCACATTTTCCTCCATGACTTTTGTACAATCGGCAAACAACAGAGGTCCCGGTTGTAATCACTGCGGAACACGACTAGTGTTCGAATGAGCAGGGAAAAAGAGACTACGTCATTGAAGCACAATTCGTGGCGATGTGCGGAAGTTACGAATAGTATCAAATTGAAATGAGAGGTGCGACGTTTGGTGGTCGGAGAGATGGATGGATTTCAGAAATTCAGCAAAGCAAATCAAGAAGTGAATAATGAAGAGGGAAAATAGAATGTGGGAGTAAACTGAAAATACATTTTGAAAGCTATGGCGAATTTATGTCCCCCCGGCCCCCCCCCCCCCCCCCCCCCCGCCCCCCCCCTTCTTTTGCAAAATAAACAGCTCCGTCACCAATGCCATTGTAGGAATGAATTATAACGTACTGACCTGCTCCAGCCGAAAAGTTTCTCCAGACCCACAGGAATATAATTGACTGAACACTGCCAACTGAAGCATCTCTTTCTGGATAAAGGGCAATTCAGTGCGAGCAACAAATGTTGGCCTTGCCAGTGACTCCCACCTTTCGTGAAATAATAAATAAGCATCAATTGCTTTCCCTAGATTTGGAAAGGGCGACGGATTTGCTAAAATATTTGACATCATTCTTCGCAGGTGAAGAAACACGAAGAATCACAAGAATGAGTTCTCCCAGTGAGCCAGAGAAGACACAGCCGAGTGTGACAGAACCAAGGGTGAGTTTGGGAATTTGAATCTAGGTGGGAATTGAATCAAATCAGTAAGGCAGCTCCTTTTAAATTTCAGGAGTTAAAATTAATTTAAATTAAGCTAGAATTGTGCAGTGTAGGTTAACAAGGGCTGCCCCACCCACTCACATAACTGGTTGGCAGTTAAGTGTCAGTCACTTAAATCTACCATGATCTAAAAGCAGGTGGGGGAGGGGAGTCAATTCAGGACAATTTAAAAAGAGCAACTTGTAAACTCACTCCCAGTGAGTTCTCCCAGTGAGCCAGCGAAGACACAGCCAGAGTGATAGAGACCCAAGAGTGAGTTTGGGAATTTGAATCTAGGTGGGAATTCGAAGCTTTGGGGGGGGGGGGCGGGGAGGGGGGGGGGGGTTATCCCTGGTAAGTCACTGCTAAGTAGTGTTTCTGTTTTCTTTTTCTTTTCATTGGTATATTTATTTCTCTTTTTCTTCGTTGGTTATTTATTTATTTAATTTTGGGGGGGAAATTGTAATTGTTGAAGTTAACCGAAGGTTTAAGACATGGCAGGAGATCAACAGACCGGTGTCATGCTCCTCGTGTGCGATGTGGGCGCTCAGGAACACGTCCACTGTCCCTGACTCCTACACGTGCAGGAAGTGTGTCCAGTTGCAGCTCCTGTTAGACCGCTTGATGGCTCTGGAGCTGCGGGTGGACTCACTTTGGAGCATCCGCGATGCTGAGGACGTCGTGGATAGCACGTTTACCGAGTTGGTCACACCGCAGGTGAAAGGTACTGAGGGAGATAGAAAATGGCTGACCAAAAGACAGAGCAAGAGTAGGAAGGCAGTGCAGGTGTCCACTGCGGTCATCTCCCTGCAAAACAGATATACCGCTTTGGATGCTGTTGAGGGAGATGGCTCACCAGGGGAAGGCACCAGCAGCCAGGTTCATGACACCGTGGCTGTCTCTGCTGCGCAGCTGGGCAGGAAGAAGAATGGCAGGGCTATAGTGATCGGGGACTCAATTGTAAGGGGAATAGACAGGCGGTTCTGCGGACGCAATCGAGACTCAAGGGTGGTATGTTGGGGGTGGGGGGGGGGGTGGAGGAGGAGGGTGAACTGCCAGCTATCGTGGTGCAGAGAGGCACTAACGATATAGGTAAAAAACGGGACGAGGTCCTACCAGCTGAATTCAGGGAGTTAGGAGTTAAACTAAAAAAGTAGGACCTCATAGGTAGTAATCTCAGGATTACTACCAGTGCCCCGAGCTAGTCAGAGCAGGAATGACAGGATAGACAGGATGAATGCGTGGCTCGAGAGAGGGAGGGATTCAAATTCCTGGGGCATTGGAACCGTTTCTGGGGGAGGTAGGACCAGTACAAACCAGACGGTCTGCACCTGGGCAGGACTGGAACCGATGTCCTGGGGGGCGGGGGGGGGGGGGGGGGGCGGGGGGAGGTTGCTCGAGCTGTTGGGGAGAGTTTAAACTAATGTGGCAGGGGGATGGGAACCGATGAAAGAAGTTGGAAAGTAGTAAAACAGGGACAGAAGCACAAGGCAGTAAGGGGGAAAGTGTAAGGCAGAGAAGCCACAGTCAAAGATCAAAACGGGCGACAGTAAAAGGCACAGTGACTGAGGGGAGCTCAGTGAATAGGACCAGGAATACTAAAAGGAATAAAACGGGAAGTGAAAACATGTGAGCGATACTGCAGGTTTTTACATGAAGAAATGGGTTCAACGACAAGGAAAATTATGAGAAAGGTTAAGAGGAAATATAACTTAGGAGAAGTTACTGATCGAAGTGTTAAGATTCTGAACAGAGGTGAAAAAGCCAACATAAGAGTACGTTACCTGAATGATCGTAGTATTCGGAATAAGGTAAATGAGTTGATGGCGCAAGTCATCGTGAATGACTATGATTTAGTGGCCATTACTGAAACATGGTTAAAGGATGGTCACGACTGGAAGTTGAGTATCCGAGGGTATCATAGTATTCGGAAGGACAGAGTGGATGGTAAGGGAGGTGGTATAGCTCTATTATTTAAGGATGACATCCGGGCAACAGCAAGGAATGACATCGATGCTAAGGAGGATAAGGTTGAATCCATTTGGGTGGAAATCAGGAATAGTAAGGCGAAAAAGTCACTGATTGGAGTAGTTTATAGGCCAGCAAATAGTAACATTATGGTGGGGCAGGCAATAAACAAAGAAATAACTGATGCATGTAGAAATGGTACAGCAGTTATCATGGGGGATTTTAATCTACATGTCGATTGGTTTAACCAGGTCGATCAAGGCTGCCTTGAGGAGGAGTTTATAAAATGTATCCGCGATAATTTCCTAGAACAGTATGTAATGGAGCCTACGAGGGAACAGGTGGTCCTAGATCTGGTCCTGTGTAATGGGACAGGATTGATTCAGGATCTCATAGTTAGGGATCCTCTTGGAAGGAGCGATCACAATATGTGGAATTTACAATACAGATGGAGGGTGAGAAGGTAAAATCAAGCACTAGTGTTTTGTGCTTAAACAAAGGAGATTACAATGGGATGAGAGAATAACTAGCTAAGGTAGACTGGGAGCAATGACTTCATGGTGAAATAGTTGAGGAACAGTGGAGAACCTTCCAAGCGATTTTTCACAGTACTCAGCAAAGGTTTATACCAACAAAAAGGAAGGACGGTAGTAGGAGGGAAAATCGACCGTGGATATCTAAGGAAATAAGGGAGAGTATCAAATTGAAGGAAAAAGCATACAGAGTTGCAAAGATTAGTGGGAGACTAGAGGACTGGGGAATCTTTAGGGGGCAGCAGAAAGCTACTAAAAAAGCTATAAAGAAGAGTAAGGTTGATTATGAGTGTAAACTTGCTCAGAATACAAAAACAGATAGTCAACGTTTCTACAAATATATAAAACAAAAAAGAGTGGCTTAGGTAAATATTGGTCCTTTAGAGGATGAGAAGGGAGATTTAATAATGGGAGATGAGGAACTGGCTGAGGAACTGAACAGGTTTTTTGGGTCAGTCTTCACAGAGGAAGACACAAATAACATGCCAGTGACTGATGGAAATGAGGGTATGACAGGTGAGGACCTTGAGAGGATTGTGATCACCAAGGAGGTAGTGATGGGCAAGCTCATGGGGCTAAAGGTAGTCAAGTCTCCTGGCCCTGATGGAATGCATCCCAGAGTGGTAAAAGAGATGGGTAGGGAAATTGCAAATGCACTAGTGATAATTGACCCAAAATCTGGGATGGTCCCGCGGATTGGAAATTAGCAAACGTGACACCACTGTTTAAAAAAGTAGGTAGGCAGAAAGCGGGTAATTATAGACCAGTGAGCTTAACTTCGGTAGTAGGGAAGATGCTGGAATCTATTATCAAGGAAGAAATAGCGAGGCATCTGGATGGCAATTGTCCCATTGGACAGATGCATCATGGGTTCATAAAGGGCAGGTCGTGCCTAATTAATTTAGTGGAATTTTTTGAGGACATTACCAGTGCGGTAGATAACGGGGAGCCAATGGATGTGGTATATCTGGATTTCCAGAAAACCTTTGACAAGGTGCCACACAAAAGGTTGCTGCATATGATAAAGATGCTTGGCATTAAGGGGAAAGTAGTAGCATGGATAGAGGATTGGTTAATTAATAGAAAGCAAAGAGTGGGGATTAATGGGTGTTTCTCTGGTTGGCAATCAGTAGCTCGTGGTGTCCCTCAGGGATCAGTGTTGGGCCCACAACTGTTCACAATTTACATAGATGATTTGGAGTTGGGGACCAAGGGCAATGTGTCCAAGTTTGCAGACGACACTAAGATAAGTGGTAAAAAAAAAATCCAGCGGATACTGGAAGTCTGCAGAGGGATTTGGATAGGCTAAGTGAATGGACTAGGGTCTGGCAGATGGAATACAATGTTGACAAGTGTGAGGTTATCCATTTTGTTAGGAATAACAGCAAAAGGGATTATTATTATTTAAATGATAAAATATTAAAACATGCTGCTATGCAGAGAGACCTGCGTGTGCTAATGCATGAGTCGCAAAAAGTTCGTTTACAAGTGCAACAGGTGATTCAGAAGGCAAATGGAATTGTGTCCTTCATTGCTAGAGGGATGGAGTTTAAGACTAGGGAGGTTGTGCTGCAATTGTATAAGGTGTTAATGAGGTCACACCTGGAGTATTGTGTTCAGTTTTGGTCTGCTTACTTGAGAAAGGACGTATTGGCACTGGAGGGTGTGCAGAGGAGATTCACTAGGTTAATCCCAGAGCTGAAGTGGTTGGATTACGAGGAGAGGCTGGGTAGACTGGGACTGTACTCGTTGGAATTTAGAAGGATGAGGGGGGATCTTATCGAAACATATAAAATTATGAAGGGAATAGATAGGATAGATGCGGGCAGGTTGTTTCCACTGGCGGGTGAAAGCAGAACTAGGGGACATAGCCTCAAAATAAGGGGAAGTAGATTTAGGACTGAGTTTAGGAGGAACATCTTCACCCAAAGGGTTGTGAATCTGTGGAATTCCTTGCCCAGTGAGGCAGCAGAGGCTCCTTCATTAAATATTTTTAAGGGAAACAATTACTTGGAATGTAAATGGACTGAAGTCTTCCATATCCCTAGAACATAAGAAGTGGCATCCTTGGGTATTGAAAGAGGTGACTCGACCATAGTGATTGAATTGGAGGTAATCGTCCAAAATTCCCGCGAGCAAGTTAAAAGCGGGTTGGGAAAGCAAAAGGCAGCACATCTGTCCAAGAACGGCAGGAAACGGCAGGAAAAATAGACGATGTATTCTGAGAGCTTTCTTTGGGATAATTGTCGGATCATCTTTTGAAATGAAAGCAGGAAATTCAAATACAATCATGCAAAGACGAGATGGTTTGGAGAAACGGAAGTCACGTTTGACAATTTTGTCAGGCTTCCTTGAAAATGTAATTATCAGGTTTGATAAAGGGGAACCGGTAGATGTAAAGGATCTTAATTTCCAAATGGTTTCAATAAGGTGCCAAATACGAACTTCCCATGCAATGCAATGCAGTACAGTAGCAAGGGGAGATGGATGTCTAATTAACAGAAAACAAAGCGGAGATGGGCAGTGGAATTTATAGTTTCGAACATAGAAGGGAAATATTTCATGAATGGAAAAATGCTCAGGAATCTCTCAGTCAGAGAGATCTGGGTGTGCAGGTCCACAATATTTGAAAGTGGTAACACAAGTGGACAAGGTGGTTAAGAAAGCATATGGAATACTTGCCTTCATTGGACGGGGCACTGAGTATAAATACTGGCAAGTCATGCGACAGATGTTTGTACACTTGGTAAGGCTGCATTTGGAATGCGCATAATTCTGGCCACTACACTACCAGAAGGATGTGGTGGTATTGTAGACAGTGCAGAAGAGATTTACCAGGATGTTTCCTGGTCTGGAGGGTGTTAGCAATATGGAGATGCTGAATGGATTCGGACTGATTTCATTAGAAAGACGGAATTTGAGTGGTGACCTGATAGAGATTGTGTGGCATGGATAAAGTGGATGGGCAGGCATTCTTTCCAAGGTCGAGGGGTCAGTCACCAGGGGGCATAGATTCAAGGTCCGTGGCGCAAAGTTTACAGCAGATGTGCGGGGAATGTTTTTCACACAGAGGGTTGTGCATGTCGGGAACGCGTTGCCAGGGGAGATTGTGATAGCAGATACATTAACGGCGTTCAAAAGTCATCTCGCCAAAAACATGGATAGAATGGGTATAGAGGGTTACGGCACGAGAAAGTGCTCAGGGTTTTGGCCAAGGTTGGTATCATGACCGGTACAGGCTTGTAGGGCCGAAAGGCCTGTTCCTGTGCTGTATTGTTCTTTGTTCTTTAATTGTGGTGCCGTCTGCCCAGCACTAACCGCAGCTTCACATTTTGCCAGAAGGTGGCAGTATGACTGTACAAAGAACAAAGAAAATTCAGTTAATGAAACACGTACATGGGGGAGAATTCTTCCCCTACACGGTGCATCGACCAATCGGCTTGGAGTGTCCTTTACTGACGTTTAACGAATATTTGAGGGGGGATGAACAAAGAACAAAGAACAGTACAGCACAGAAACAGGCACTTCGGCCCTCCAAGCCTGTGCCGATCACGAGTCCCATCTAGACCAACCTCCTGTATCCTTCTATACCCCGTCTGGCCATGTGCCTATCCAGATAAGTCCCAATGGTCGCTAACGTATCTGCCTCAACCACCTCACTTGGCAGTGCATTCCAGGCCACCACCACCCTTTGTGTAAAACACTTGCCCCGCACATCTTCACTGAACCTTTCCCCCCTCACCTTAAACTTGTTCCCCCTTGTGATTTTCAATTCCGTCCTGGGGAAAACTGTTTACCCTATCTATATCCCTAATAATTTTATAAACTTCGATCTGGTCGATCCTCAGCCGCCGTTCCTCTAGGGAGAACAATTCCAGATCATTCAATCTCTCCTCATAGCTCAAACCTGGTGGGCCGCCAGCTGATTCATCCACCTTTCAGCTGGTGAGTTTGAAGATCACGACACCACATTTAAATACCAGTCCATCACCTCATATCACTTTCCCCAGCCCCTCTGTCTTCACCAGGCCTTGCAGGATATTAGCAATCCAGAGGGAAAAGGCTCACAGCCGAAAGAAGTCTGTTCCTCGATTCAACCACCCTCCCCTGTACCATCCCCTACGAGGTGCCCATGTCCCACTTGGACCTACACCCACTGAATCTGGTGTCTTCATTCACCCCATTATAGTAAACAATGTTGCATCCCTGTGACACCCCATTGTCTGTAAGCTTTTCATGCAACCTTGTCAAAGCCCAGTTTCCCTCCCCTCAATCTTCCCTCTACCTTTCATTATTTGTCTTCTTCAACCAGCTCCTCGCCTATTCTGCTATTTTGAGTACCAAGGCTTTGAAAAGGGCACAGAAAACCTGCCCAAAGCAACTCTGGCCATCCATGGTTCACTTGGCAAGTTAGAATAATGGAATCAGTATAGTGTAGAATGAGGCCATTAGATTCGGCGAGTTTGCACGGCCCCTCTGACAGAGCATGCCACCTCGCCCCCCCCGTCCTTGCCCCGAAACAATACCTTTTCTGCATATCGTGGACATTAAGGGCAAATTCAGCATGGCCAATGCACCCACCCTGCATTCCTTTGGACACCACGGTGAAATTTAGCATTGTCGATTAATCAAAAATGCAAATCAATGGACAATAAGGGGCAATTTAGCTTGTCCAATCCACCAAATCTGCAAACTGATCGGGTTCTCATATAGAATAAATTGTTCTTCCTTGTAACATTTGGCATTACTTCGTCTGTCCTGGTAGTGAAAGACAACATGCACCCCAACAACACGTAAGGCTCACTTATGCCGATAGTGATGGGGACCATCAGAAGATACAACAGGATTTGAGTCGGTTGGAGACATGTGCGGAGCGGTGGCAGATTGAGTTAAATCTGGACAAATGCGAGGTAATGCATTTTGAAGGTCTAATACAAACGAGAAATATACGGTAAATGGCAGAACCCTGAAGAGTATTGACAGGCAGGGGGATCTGGGTGCACACGTACACAGGTGACTGAATGCGGCAACTCAGGTGGAGAAGGTAGTCAAAAAGGCATGTCGAAGGGCAGCACGGTGGCACAGTGGGTTAGCCCTGCTGCCTCAGGGCGCCGAGGGCCCAGGTTCGATCCCGGCTCTGGGTCACTGTCTGCGTGGAGTTTGCACATTCTCCCCGTTTATTCGTGGGTTTCGCCCCCACAACGGAAAGATGTGCAGGCTAGGTGGATTAGCCAGGTTAAATTGCCCCTTAATTGGAAAAATTGAATTGGGTACTCTAAATTTGTAAAATAAAATGTATGTGACATGCTTGCCTTCATTGGCAAGGTAATGGAGTATGAAAGTTGGCAAGTCATGTTGCAGCAGGAAAGAACTTTAGTGAGGACACACTTCGTGTTCAATTCTGGCCTGCACAATACCAGAATGCTGTGGGGGCTTTGGATGGGTACAGAAAAGATTTACCAGAATGTTGCCTGGTATGGAGGGCTTTCGGTATGAACAGAGTTTGGAAAAACGTGATTCTTTTTCACTGGAACTAAGGTGGTTCAGGGGCGAACTGATAGAAGTCTACAAGATTATGAAGCGCATAGAACGAGTGGATTGTCAGAAGTTTATTCCCAGGATGGAAAAGGGAGGTAGCGAGAAAGCATGGAATTATAGATCAGTAAGCCTAATATCGGTAGTAGGGAAAATGCTTGAATCCATTATCAAGGACTTTATAGCGGAACATTTAGAAAGCAGTGGCAGTATCAGTCAAAGTCAGCATGGAGTTATGAAGGGACAATAATGCTTGTCAAATCTGTTGCAATTCTTTGAAGATGTAAACAGTACAATTGAGACGGGGGAACAAGACGATGTGGTATATTTAGACTTGCAGAAGGCGTTTGACAAGGTCCCGCATAAGAGATTAATGTGCAAAATTAAAGCGCATGGGATTGGTGGAAATGTATTGAGGTGGATAGAAAACTGTTTGGCAGAGAGGAAACAAAGAGTATGGACTAATGTTTTTTTTCCAAATTGACAGGCAGGAACTAGTGGGGTACCACAGGGATCGGCGCTGGGACAACAGCTATTCACAATATATATTAATGATTTGGATGAAGCAACGAAGTGTAACACCTCTTGGTTTGCAGATGATACCCTGTTGCGTGGGAGGGTGAATTAGATGCAGGGATCCAAGAGCACGATTTGGACACGTTGGGCGAGTGGCCAAATCAATGACAGGTGCAGTATTATTTGGATAAGTGTGACGTTATTCATATCGAAGCAAAAGGGGAAGGCAGATTACTAACTCATTGGTTGTAAATTGGGAGAGGGAAGTGCGCACCAGTCGCTGATGGTAAGCATGCAGTTGCAGCAGGCGGTAAAGAAGGCTAATCGTATGTTGGCCTTCATTGCAAGAGGTTTCGAATAAAGAAGCAGAAGCAGGGATGTGTTGCTGCAATTAGACAGGGCGCAGGAGGCGTCCTTTTGGCCCTTCGAGTCTGCTCCGCCATTCAACACAATCATAGCCGATAATCCAACTCAATAGTCTTAATCCTTTTTTTTAAATTAAGAGTATCCAATTCATTTTTTTTTCAATTAAGGGGCAATTTAATGTGGCCAATTCACCGACCTTGCACATCTTTGGGTTGTGGCGGCCAAACCCACGCAAACACGGGTAGAATGTGCAAACTCCACACGGACAGTGACCCAGAGCCGGGATTGAACCTGGGAACACGGCGCCGCGAGGCAGCAGGGCTAACCCACTGCGCCACCGTGCTGCCATCAATAGCCTAATCCTGCTTTCTCCCCAACGCCTTTGATCCCATTCTCCCCAACTGCTATATCCAGCCGCCTCTTGAATATATTCAAAGTTTTAGCATCAAATACTTCCTGTGGTAATGAATTCCACAGGCTCACCACGCTTTGTATGAAGAAATAGAACATAGAACAGTACAGCAGAAAACAGGCCCTTCGGCCCTCGATGTGTTGTCCGAAAGCAAGATCAGGCTATCCCACTCCCTGTCATTCTGGTGTACTCCATGTGCCTATCCAATAACCGCTTGAAAGTTCCTAAAGTGTCCGACTCCACGAGCACAGCAGGCAGTCCATTCATCACCCTAACAACTCTCTCAGTAAAGAACCTACCTCGGACATCCCTCCTATATCTCCACTCTGAACCTTATAGTTATGCCCCCTTGTAACAGCTACATCCGCCCAAGGAAATTGTCTCTGAACATCCACTCTATCTATCCCCCTCATCATCTTATAAACCTCTATAAAGTCGCCTCTCATCCTCCTCCGCTCCAAAGAGAAGAGCCCAGCTCCCTCAAACTTTCCTCAGAAGACTATCCTGCAAACCAGGCAGCATCCTGGTAAATCTGTTTTGCACTCTTTCCAATGCTTCCACGTCCTTCCAATAGTGAGGTGACCATAACTGCACACAATACTCCAAATGTGGTCTCACCAGGGTCATGTATAGTTGCAGCATAACCCCGCTGCTCTTTAACTCAAGCCCCCTGTTAATATACGCTGTGAACAAGAACCCCAAGATCTCTCTGCTCCTCCACATTCCTCAGAACCCTGCCGTTGACCCTGTAATCCGCATTCAGATTTTCCTACCAAAATTAATCACCGCGCATTTATCGGGCTTAAACTCCATCTGCAATTTTGTGGCTCAGCTCTGCATCCTTTCAATGTTTCTTTGCAGCCTACAACAGCTCTCCACCTCATCCATTACTCCACCAATCTTGGTGTCATCAGCAAATTTAGTGACCCATCCTTCAGCCCCCTCCTCCAAGTCATTGATACAAATCACAAATTGCAGAGGACCCAGAACTGATTACTGTGGTGCACCGCTGGTAACTGGTCTCCAGTCTGGAAATTTTCCATCCACCACCTCCGTCTGTCTTCTCTGTGATAGCCAGTTACTTATCCAATTGGCCAAATTTCCCTCTATCCCAAACCTTCTTACTTTCCTCAGAAGCCGACAATGGGGAACCTTATCAAACGGCTTACTAGAATCCATGCAAATGATATCAACTGTTCTACCTTCATCTACATACTTAGTTGCCTCCTCAAAGAATTCAAACAAATTTGTGAGGCAAGACTTCCCCTTCACGAATCCTTGTTGACTATCCCGGATTAATCTGCATCTTTCCAAATGGTCATTAATTGTCTCTGAGGACCTTTACATTAACTTACCGACCACCGAAGGGAGACTAACTGGCCTATAATTACAATGGTCATTCCTGTTCCCTTTCTTGAAAAGACGAACAACATTCGCCACTCTCCAGTCAAGAACAAAGAACAAAGAAATGTATAGCACTGGGTCAGGCCCTTCGGCCCTCCAAGCCCGTGCCGACCATGCTGCCCGACTAAACTACAATCTTCTACACTTCCTGGGTCCGTATCCCTCCATTCCCACCCTATTCATGTATTTGTCAAGATGCCCCTTAAATGTGACTACCGTCCCTACTTCCACCACCTCCTCCGGTAGCGAGTTCCAGGCACCCACTACCCTCTGCGTAAAAAACTTGCCTCGTACATCTACTCTAAACCGTGCCGCTCTCACCTTAACCCTATGCCCCCTAGTAATTAACCCCTCTACCCTGGGGAAAAGCCTCTGACTATCCACTCTGTCTCTGCCTCTCATACTTTTGTAGACCTCTATCAGGACGCCCCTCAACCTCCGTCGTTCCAGTGAGAACAAACAGAGTTTATTCAACCGCTCCTCATAGCTAATGCCCTCCATACCAGGCAACATTATGTTAAATCTCTTCTGCACCCTCTCTAAAGCCTCCACATCCTTCTGGTAGTGTGGCGACCAGAATTGAAAACTATACTCCAAGTGTGGCCTAACTAAGGTACTATACAGCTGCAACATGCCTTGCCAATTCTTCTACTCAATGCCCCGGCCAATGAAGGCAAGCATGCCGTATGCCTTCTTGACAACCTTCTCCACCTGTGCTGCCCCTTTCAGTGACCTCTGGACCTGTACTCGTAGATCTCGCTGACATTCAATACTCTTGAGGATTCTACCATTCACTGTATATACTGTGAATGGTATATACAGAGAATGGTAGAACCCCTACCTGCACTAGACCTTCTACAATGCATGACCTCACATTTGTCCGGATTAAACTCCATCTGACATCTCTCGGCACAAGTCTCCAAACAATCTAAATCCTGCAGTATCTTCTGACAGTCCTCATCGCTATCCGCAATTCCTCGAACCTTTGTGTCGTCTGAAAACTTACTAATCAGACCAGTTAAATTTTCCTCCAAATCATTTATATATACTACAAACAGCGAAGGTCCCAGCACTGATCCCTGCGGAACACCACTGGTCACATCCCTCCAATTAGAAAAGCATCCTTCCATTGCTACTCTCTGCCTTCGATAACCTAGCCAGTTCTCTATCCACCTTGCCAGCTCACCGTTGATCCCTCTGGCACTATCCCCGTGGACAGTGAGGACCCAAAGATCAAAGCCAATGGCTCTGCAATCTCGTCCCTTGCCTCCCAAAGAATCCTTGGATATATTCCATCTGGCTCAGGGAACTTGTCGACCTTAAGGTTTTTCAAAATTGCTAATACATCGTTCCTCAGAACATCTACCTCCTCCAGCCTACCCGCTGGATGTGTTGCCTCCTTAATGTCTCCGAAATGGTCTGTCCGAAATAGTTTACCCTGAATCCTCAGACTGTGAACCCTGGTGCATGACACACCCATCATTTGTAACAACTTCCCTGCATCTACGCGGTTTAGTCCGTTTAGAATTTTATAAGTCTCTATGAGATCCTCATCCTCATTCTTCTGAATCCAGCGAGAACAATCCTGACCTCGTCAATCTCTCCTCATATGACAGTCATCCCTGGACTCAGTCTGGTACACTTTCCCAGCACTACCTCGAGAACAAGAACATCCTTCCTCAGAGAAGATGACCAAAACTGCACACAATACACCAGATGGGGACGCATCAAGGCCCCGTACAATTGCAACACCACATCCGTGCTTCTGTACTCGAAGCCTCTCGCAATGAATGCGACAGTCAGGGATAGTCAGCACGGATTTGTGAGGGGTAGGTCTTGCCTTTCAATTTTTATTGAATTCTTTGAGGAGGTGACCAAGCATTTGGATGAAGGTAAAGCAGTGGATGTAGTGTACATGGATTTTAGTAAGGTATTTGATAAGGTTCCCCATGGTAGGCTTCTGCTGAAAGTAAGGTGGCATGGGATAGTGGGAAATTTGGCCAGTTGGAGAGCGAACTGGCTAACCGATAGAAGTCAGAGAGTGGTGGTGGATGGCAAATATTCCGCCTGGATCCCAGTTACCAGTGGCGTACCGCAGGGTCCTCTGCAGTTTGTGATTTTCATTAATGACTTGGATGAGGGTGTTGAAGGGTGGGTCAGTAAATTTACAGACGATACGAAGATTGGTGGCGTTGTGGATAGTGAGGAGGGCTGTTGTCGGCTGTAAAGAGACATAGATAGGGTGCAGAGCTGGGCTGAGAAATGGCAGATGGAGTTTAACCCTGAAAAGTGTGAGGGTGTCGATTTTGGAAGACAAATATGAATGTGGAATACAGGGTTAACGGTAGAGTTCTTGGCAATGTGGAGGAGCATAGAGATCTTGGGGTCCATGTTCATACATCTTTGAAAGTTGCCACTCAAGTGGATAGAGCTGTGAAGAAGGCCGATGGTGTGCTAGCGTTCATTAACAGAGGGATTGAATTTAAAAGCCGTGAGGTGCTGATGCAGCTGTACAAAACTTTGGTAAGGCCACATTTCGAGTACTGTGTACAGTTCTGGTCGCCTCATTTTAGGAAGGATGTGGAAAAAGGTGGAAAAGGTGCAAAGGAGATTTACCAGGATGTTGCCTGAAATGGAGAGTAGGTCTTACGAGGAAAGGTTGAGGGTGCTAGGCCTTTTCTCATTAGAACGGAGAAGAATGAGGGGCGACTTGATAGAGGTTTATAAGATGATCAGGGGAATAGATCGAGTAGACAGTCAGAGACTTTTCCCCTGGGTGGAACAAACCATTACAAGGGGACATAAATTTAAGGTGAATGGTGGAAGATATAGGGGGCATGTCAGAGGTAGGTCCTTTACCCAGCGAGTAGTGGGGGCATGGAATGCACTGCCTGTGGAAGTAGTTGAGTCGAAAACATTAGGGACCTTCAAGCAGCTATTGGATAGGTACATGGATTACGGTAAAATTATATAGTGCAGATTTATTTGTTTTTAAGGGCAGCACGTTAGCATTATGGATAGCACAATTGCGTCACAACTCCAGGGTCCCAGGTTCGATTCCGGCTTGGGTGACTGTCTGTGCGGAGTCTGCACATCCTCCCCGTGTCTGCGTGGGTTTCCTCCGGGTGCTCCGGTTTCCTCCCACAGTCCAAAGATGTGCAGGTTAGGTGGATTGGCCATGATAAATTGCCCTTAGTGTCTAAAATTGCCCTTAGTGTTGGGTGGAGGTGTTGACTTTGGGTAGGGTGCTCTTTCCAAGAGGCAGTGCAGACTCAATGGGCCGAATGGCCTCCTTCTGCACTGTAAATTCAATGATAATCTATGATTAATCTAGACCAAAGGTTCGGCACAACATCGTGGGCCGAAGGGCCTGTTCTGTGCAGTATTTTTCTCTGTTCTATGTTCTATACCATGAGCCTTCTACACTGCCTGCTGCAACTGCATACTTACCTTCAGCGACTGGTGCACAAGGACACCCAGGTCCCGCTGCACACTCCACTCTCCCATTTTTAAAATAAATTTAGAATACTCAATTCATTTTTTCCAATTACGGGGCAATTTATCGTGTTCAATCCACTTACCTTGCACATCTTTGGGTTGTGGGGGCGAAACCCTCGCAAACACGGGGAGGTTGTGCAAACTCCACACGGACAGTGATCCAGAGCCGGAATTGAACATGGGACCTCGGCGCTGTGATATTGCAGTCCTACCATTGCGCCACTGGGCTGCCTTATCTCTCCCAATATTTATGGAGATTTAAAAAGCGCCAGAGCTGCGAGTCGGAGCGGATATTTAAAAAGCGCGGGAGCTGCGAGTCGGAGCAGAGATTTAAAAAACGCGGGAGCTGCGAGTCGGAGCGGAGATTTAAAAAGCGCGGGAGCTCCATGTCGGAGCTGAGATTTTAAAAAGCGCCAGAGCTGCGAGTCGGAGCGGAGATTTAAAAAGCGCAGGAGCTGCGAGTTGGAGTAGAGATTTAAAAAGCGCCGGAGCTGCGAGTCGGAGCAGAGATTTTAAAAGCGTGGGAGCTGCGAGTCGGAGCGGAGATTTAAAAAGCGCCGGAGCAGCGAGTCGGAGCGGAGATTTTAAAAGATTGCGGCCTAGTTTCGGGAGCCGTTCGGAGGTGGAGGAGCAGTCTCTGTCAGAGAGAGAACCTGAGAACATCTGAGACCCTCAGGAGGTAAGTAAGAGATTTTTACTCATTTTTACTTTTATTACCTTTTCAAATTGTGTGTGTTGATGGGGGACGGGGACTGAAGTGACATCACAAAAAAGCTGTGACCTGAGTGGCTGGTTGGGAATCTACACTAAATGAAAAAAAAAGCATTGTTAACTAATCAAACTAAGATGAACTTAATTATAATTTAGAGGGGTATATAAGCCAGAAATCGGTGAGTACTATATTTAGCTTTCACATTTATAGTAGAAATCTAATGCTAGGAAACAGATAGTTAACAGTAACTTTTTTTTTTACATTTTAACTTTTAACTTTAATTTACTAATTAATTGACGCAATGTCAGTTAGAGGGGTGCAGTGCTCCGACTGTGGGATGTGGCAGGTCCGGGAGGCTTCCAGCGTTCCCGATGGCTTCATCTGCAGAACGTGCACCCAGCTGGAGCTCCTCACAGACCGCATGGTTCGATTGGAGCAGCAATTGGATGCACTTAGGAGCATGCAGGTGGGGGAAAGCGTCATAGATAGCAGTTCTATAAATGTGGTCACACCCAAGCTGCAGGCAGAGAAATGGGTGACCACCAGAAAGGGCAGGCAGTCAGTGCAGGAATCCCCTGTGGTTGTCCCCCTCTCGAACAGGTATACCCTTTTGGATACTGTCGGGGGGATAGCCTATCAGGGGTAAACAGCAGCAGCCAGAGCAGTGGCACCACGGCTGGCTCTGATGTTCAGAAGGGAGGGTCAAAGCGCAGAAGAGTAATAGTAATAAGGGACTCTATAGTCAGGGGCACAGATAGGCGCTTCTGTGGACGTGAAAGAGACTCCAGGATGGTATGTTGCCTCCCTGGTGCCAGGGTCCAGGATGTCTCCGAACGGATAGCGGGCATCCTGAAGGGGGAGGGCAAACAGGCAGAGGTCGTTGTACATATGGGTACTAACGGCATAGGCAGGAAGGGGCATGAGGTCCTGCAGCAGGGGTTCAGGGAGCTAGGCAGAAATATAAAAGGCAGGACCTCTAGGATAGTAATCTCGGGATTATTCCTTGTGCCACGTGCCAGTGAGGCTAGAAATAGGAAGATAGAGCAGCTAAACACGTGGCTAAACAGCTGGTGTAGGAGGGAGGGGTTCCGTTATCTGGACCACTGGGAGCTCTTCCGGGGCAGATGTGACCTATACAAGAAGGACGGGTTGCATCTCAACTGGAGAGGCATAAATATCCTGGCCGCGAGGTTTGCTAGTGTCACACGGGAGGGTTTAAACTAGTATGGCAGGGGGTGGGTATCGGAGCAATAGGTCAGAAGGTGAAATCATTGAGGGAGAATAGGGAATAGGGCCAGTATGGCTCTCAGGAAGAGCAGACAGTGAGTTGATGCTGAAAACAGCGGGACTTTGGCCTGAAGTGCATATGTTTTAATGCAAGAAGTATAACGAGTAAGGCAGATGAACTTAGAGCTTGGATTAGTACTTGGAACTATGATGTTGTTGCCATTACAGAGACCTGGTTGATGGAAGGGCAGGATTGGCAGCTAAACGTTCCGGGACTTCGATGTTTCAGGCGGGATAGAGGGGGATGTAAAAGGGGTGGCGGAGTTGCGCTACTGGTTAGGGACGATATCACAGCTGTTCTGCGGGAGGACGCCTCAGAGGGCAGTGAGGCTATATGGGTAGAGATCACGAATAAGAAGGGTGCAGTCACAATGTTGGGAGTTTACTACAGGCCTCCCAACAGCCAGCGGGAGACAGAGGAGCAGATAGGTAGACAGATTTTGGAAAAGAGTAAAAATAACAGGGTTGTGGTGATGGGAGACTTCAACTTCCCCAATATTGACTGGGACTCACTTAGTGCTAGGAGCTTAGACAGGGCAGAGTTTATAAGGAGCATCCATGAAGGCTTCTTAAAACAATATGTAGACAGTCAAACTAGGGAAGGGGCGGTACTGGACCTGGTATTGGGGAATGAGCCAGGCCAGGTGGTAGAAGTTTCAGTAGGGGAGCATTTAAGGAACAGTGACCACAATTCAGTAAGTTTTAAAGTGCTGGTGGACAGGGATAAGAGTGGTCCTAGGGTGAATGTGCTAAATTGGGGGAAGGCTAATTATAACAATATTAGGCGGGAACTGAAGAACCTAAATTGGGGGCGGATGTTTGAGGGTAAATCAACATCTGACATGTGGGAGGCTTTCAAGTGTCAGTTGAAAGGAAATCAGGGCCGGCATGTTCCTGTCAGGAAGAAGGATAAATACGGCAATTTTCGGGAACCTTGATAACGAGAGATATTGTAGGCCTCGTCAAAAAGAAAAAGGAGGCATTTGTAAGGGCTAAAAGGCTGGGAACAGACGAAGCCTGTGTGGAATATAAGGAAAGTAGGAAGGAACTTAAGCAAGGAGTCAGGAGGGCTAGAAGGGGTCACGGAAAGTCATTGGCAAATAGGGTTAAGGGAAATCCTAATGCTTTTTAAACGTACATAAAAATCAAGAGGGTAGCCAGGGAAAGGGTTGGCCCACTGAAGGATAGGCAAGGGAATCTACGTGTGGAGCCAGAGGAAATGGGCACGGTACTAAATGAATACTTTGAATCAGTATTCACCAAAGAGAAGGAATTGGTAGATGTTGAGTCTGGAGAAGGGTGTGTAGATAGCCTGGGTCACATTGAGATCCAAAAAGACGAGGTTTTAGGCGTCTTAAAAAATATTCAGGTAGATAAGTCCCCAGGCCCTGATGGGATCTACCCCAGAATACGGAAGGAGGGTGGAGAGGAAATTGCTGAGGCTTTGACAGAAATCTTTGGATCCTCACTGTCTTCCAGTGATCTCCCGGAGGACTGGAGAATAGTCAATGTTGTTCCTCTGTTTCAGAAGGGTAGCAAGGATAATCCAGGGAAATACAGGCCGGCGAGCCTTACTTCAGTGGTAGGGAAATTACTGGAGAGAATTCTTCGAGACAGGATCTACTCCCATTTGGAAGCAGATGGACGTATTAGTGAGAGGTAGCATTGCTTTGTGAAGGGGAGGTCGTGTCTCACTCGCTTGATAGTTTTTCGAGGAGGTCACAAAGATGATTGATGCAGGTAGGGCAATGGATGTTGTCTATATGGACTTCAGTAAGGCATTTAACAAGGTCCCTCATGGTAGACTGGTACAAAAAGTGAAGTCACACGGGATCAGGGGTGAGCTGGCAAGGTGGATACAGAATTGGCTAGGTCATAGAAGGCAAAGGGTAGCAATGGAAAGATGCTTTTCTAATTGGAGGGCTGTGACCAGTGGTGTTCCGCAGGGATCAGTGCTGGGACCTTTGCTGTTTGTAGTCTCTATAAATCATTTGGAGGAAAATGTAACTGGTCTGACTAGTAAGTTTGCAGACGACACAAAGGTTAGTGGAATTGCGGATAGCGATGAGGACTGTCAGAGGATACAGCAGGATTTAGATTGTTTGGAGACTTGGGTGGGGAGATGGCAGATGGAGTCTAATCCGGAGAAATGTGAGGTAATGCATTTTGGAAGGTCTAATGTAGGTAGGGAATATTCAGTGAATGGTAGCACCCTCAAGAGTATTGAAAGTCAGAGAGATCTAGGAGTAGAGGTCCACAGGTCATTGAAAGTGGCAACACAGGTGGAGAATGTAGTCAGGAAGGCATACGGCATGCTTGCCTTCATTGGCCGGGGCATTGAGGTTAAGAATTGGCAAGTCATGTTGCAGCTGTATAGAACATTAGTTAGGCCACACTTGGAGTATAGTGTTCAATTCTGATCGCCACACTACCAGAAGGATGTGGAGGCTTTGGAGAGGGTGCAGAAGAGGTTTACCAGAATGTTGCCTGGTATGGTGGGCATTAGCAACGAGGAGCGGTTGCATAAACTCGGTTTATTCACACTGGAACGACGGAGGTTGACGTGTGACCTGATAAAGGTCTACAAAATTATGAGGGGCAGAGACAGAGTGGATAGTCAGAGGCGTTTCCCAGGGTAGAGGGGTCAATTACTAGGGGGCATAGCTTTAAGGTGAGAGGGGCAAGGTTTAGAGTAGATGTACGAGGCAAGTTTTTTACACAGAGGGTAGTGGGTGCCTGGAACTCGCTACCGGAGGAGATGGTGGAAGCAGGGATGATAGTGACATTTAAGGGGCATCTTGACAAATACATGAATAGGATGGCAATAGATGGATACGGACTCAGCAAGTGTAGAAGATTGTAGTTTAGTCGGGCACCGTGGTCGGCACGGGCTTGGAGAGCCGAATGGCCTGTTGCTGTGCTGTACATGTCTTTTTTCTTTTGTTCAATTTATAACCATTCAGGTCGTAATCTGTCTTCCTGTTTTTGCTTCCAAAGTGAATAGCCATCATTTACAATCCGTACTAATTATCGAATCAAATAGATCCAGTGAATCAATTATAGTCCGAATGGGTGCGGGGGGGGGGGGGGTTGATTTTTAAAAAATTTGGAACAGGACGGGCACTTCAAAAGAAAAATCTTATTCCTCGCAATATGAACTTTCTTTTAATTCATTGAGAGTACCCAATTATTTTTCCTAATTGAGCAACAATTTAGTGTGACCAATCCACCTCCCCTGCACATCTTTGGGTTGTAGGGGTGAAACCCACGCAGGCACGGGGATAATGTGCAAACTCCACACATGCAGTGACCCAGAGCCGGGATCGATCCTGGGTTCTCGACGCCGTGAGGCAGCAGGGATAACCACTGAAACACCGTGCCGCCCAGCACAGTGTACTTCAGAAAGACAACGGGAATTAAAGACCAGCAGCGTAACGTTGTAATAGTCCTTTTCCCAAAAAAGCTTAGAGGGACTTTCATTGACTTCAGGAAGTTTGCCCAGGCCAATTCATGAGACGGTGTTCCACTGGAAATGTACGTGATATTTGGGCAGTCGGGCAGCACAAGTGGATGGCACTGTGGCTTCACAGCGCCAGGGTCTCAGGTTCCATTCCTTGCTGGGTCACTGTCTGTGCGGAGTCTGCACGATCTCCCCGTGCCTGCGTGAGGTTCCTCCGGGTGCTCTGGTTCCCTCTCACAGTCCAAAGTCGTGCAGGTTAGGTGGATTGGACATGATAAATTGCCCTTAGTGACCAAAAGGTTAGGAGGGGTTATTGGGTTCCCGGGATAGGTCGAAGTGAGGGCTTAAGTGGGTCGGTGCAGACTCGTAGGGTCGAATGGCCTCCTTCTGCACTGATTCTATGTTCTATGGTATTGTATTCTGGAGATCCATCCAATATTCTCGGGACAGGTGTTCCATTCGAAGGTGGAGGAATTTCAATCAAATTAATATAAATTACAGAAGTTAAGAATTTTCTTTTTGTAATGGTAATCCTGAAAGCTGTCACCAAGGGCCTTTACGATAGCGCAGTGGTTAGCGTTACGATAGCTCAGTTGATAGCAGTGCTGCCTTACAGTGCTAGCGACACGGGCACAATGCCAACCTTGCTTCGCTGTCTATGTGAAGGTTGAACGTCACCCCCCCCCCCCCCCAACATGTCCGCGTGAGATTCATCTGGGTGCTCTGGTTTCCACCCCCAGTCCAAAGCTGTGCTGGTTAGGTGGGTTAGCCTTGATAGAAATCCCCTTTCGTGTCCATAGGTTGGCTGGGGCGATGGGGATATAGTGGGAGAGTTGGCCTGTGTTGGTGCTCTTGTGCTCTTTCAGAGTGTCAGTGCAGTTTCGAAGAGCCAGCTGTCCTCCTTATTCACTGTAATGATTCAATGATTTGATTCTCTCATGCCCCAAATGAAAGACATCTGCCACCCTTACCTTTCATGTGTTTCGGGACAGGAAGTGTTTGAGTCTTGGAATGGCCTGGCCTAGCAACGCCACATCATATAAATTAATCATAGATCATAGAATTTACAATGCAGAAGGAGGCCATTCGGCCCATCGAGTCTGCACCGGTTCTTGGAAAGAGCACCCCACTTAAGTCCACAACTCCACCCTTTCCCCGTTACCCAGTATCCCCACCTAAACTATGGGCAATTTAGCACGGCCAATCCACCTAAGTCTGCACTTCCTTGAACTACGTGAGGAAACAGGAGCACCCGGAAGAAGCCCACACAGACACGGAGAGAACGTGCGGACTCCGCAATGACAGTGACCCAAGTCGGGAATCAAACTTGGGACCCTGGAGCTGTGAAGCAACTGTGCTAACCACTATGCTACCGGGCTGCCCCATGCCACAGCTGGCTGAATATCAGGAATTATTCTGTATTGGGAGTAGACTGACCCTGTCGATGTCAACACAGAGAAATCGACGACTGATCCTCAGAATTTCCATTTCATTGCGAGTTTGCAGTTTGCTGGCATTCATGGCTGACAGCCTGTGAGGAAGAGGAACACGATTGACCATATTGTCCGACTAAATAAATAGGGTGTATAGGTAGAACCAGAGCAGCTGCAGAGCTGATTTGCATACACAAAGTTTCCACTAGATGTTCCTGTCAGTGAATACCCTCCGCGACATTGACGACATTGTTATATTTGTACAATTGACGACATTGTTATATTTGTCTACTCTGTAAGTAGGAGATTTCCACGTTCAGATTCCCCATGGTATCCGATAGATACCGTGGGGAAGTGAAAGTACATGTGACAGCGAAAGGGCAACAGAAAGAACAAAACACAGTTTGATCAAATGCATCAGGCTGTGGGTTTTATAGACTAACTATAAATGCACAGCGCACCTGATTGTTTGCACAAAATAGATTTTTTGTTGTTGCTTACATTTGATAACTTATGTTCCGTAGCTGATGGAGCGGCTGCCTTGTTTTTCCAGAGATGTTCACTGACGCCCATTTTGCTGACTGAAATGATGAAATGTTCGTACTGAGAAGTGGAATTGGTGTTGGAGAAGTGATTGAACATGACTCATATGCCCATTTCCATTGTCACTTCGAAACTGCTGCTCAAATTTGAGGCGTTCCTTTGCGTTTTCTCAAACAAAATTGATAAGTTGCCAGTGCAAATGAAGAGCAAAATTTGTTTTGTTGATTGTGGTATCTGTTTTGATAACAAATTCCGAGTAAAGATTTAAGATTAAATTAGATTCCCAGTGTTCCGTTTGAAGTGACTAGACTTCTAAATGTGTTTTAAAGAGCAGGTGTGTCGCCTGACATTTCTGGTGTAGTTAATATCCTGAATGAATGATTTAGAAGCAATGCGCATTAAAGTGATAATAACTGGAAACCTTTTTTAGAAATAGTTTATGCAGTAGAATGTCAACTAGCGAAGTTCGAAGATAAAGTGCGGCACTGTGCCACAGTGGTTAGCACTGCTGCCTGATGGGCGGCACGGTGGCACAGTCGGTAGCACAGCTGATTCACGGAGCCGACGGCCCCAGTTCGATCCCGGACCAGGCTGTTTGTCCGTGTGGAGTTCTCACATCCCTCTGTGTCTGCGTTGGTCTCACCACACAAATCGTACAGGTGGATCTGGGGATTGGACACACTAAATTCCCCTTATCTGGAAATAAACAATAATTGAGTACTTTAAATTAAAACAGAAGCAAAAAAAACATTGCTGCCTCACAGCGCCTGGCAACAGCCAGCCTTGGGCGATTGTCTGTCGTTGTGGAGTTTGCACGTTCTTGAGTGGTCTCGTCGCACAGTCGGAAGTGTGCAGCTTAGGTGGATTGGCCATGCTAAAATAGTCACTGAGTGTCTGAAAATGTGCAGGTTAGGTGGGGGCTATGGGGGAGTGGGCCTAGTTAGGGTGTTTTTTCAGAGTGTGGGTGAAGATTCGATGGTTGAATGTTCCCGATCGTTGAATGGTCTCTTTCGGTATCATATACATTTTATGATAAGAAGCAGCACGAGGAGGCAATTTTACCCTCGAGGCTGCACCGGCATTCATAAACATCATCTTTCATCCTGCCCCTAGCTCATCAATCCTGCTCTTTCTGCGCATCAACAACTCTTGACTTCCCTGCACATCAACAATTCTGTTTCTTCTAGAAGGCACCCACCGTTAAACCTGCTGCACGATTGAATCTTTGACGGAAAACTAAGAGAAGAAACCTCCTCTGATGTAGAAGGTTTAGACCACTCAGCTCTGAATTCCTCCAGGAGGAGAAAGTTCTCTCACTATCTTTCACATTTCAGTAAGATCACGATCAATTCTCCGAAAGCGTAATGAAATGAAGACGAACATGCACAACCAATCATCAAAATATTGGCCATCCACCTCTCCGCCCACCGTAGCCCTCCTCTCCGAACACCGGTGAAAATAACGAGTGACATTTTGTTCTGCTGCCCCAATTAACATTTATCCTTCCTTCAGGAAAATGAAATGAAAATCGCTTATTGTCAAGAGTAGGCTTCAAAGAAGTTACTTTGAAAAGCCCAGCGTCGCCACATTCCGGCACCTGTTCAGAGAGACTAGTACGGGAACTGAACCGTGCTGCTGGCCTGCCTTGATCTGCTTTAAAAGCCAGCAATTTAGCCTAGTGAGCTAAACCAGCCCTTCGTTGAAAGCGGAACGTTTTGTGTGGTGTCTCCTTCTTTTCTATTCCCTTACACTTGCAGTGGCCATTCTACTTGTCTTCGTAATTTCTTGCTTCACCTGCAGACATTTTGCTGTTCTTGGAGGAGGAGACCCAATCCCTCTGTATAATAATATTCGGCTGGAGCTAATCAGTGCAGTGGTCTCATATTGCCTGGGCTTTTCGGACCTCACATCTTTTCATGTAGTCTTCTATCGGTAGTGATTGTTAACATGGATATGTAGAAGCATAGAATGTATAAGCCAGATTGGGTTATTCGGTCCTACTCGCCTGCTCCACCATCCAATGTACTGATTGCTGAACCTCGGTCTAAAAGCCATATTCCTGCTGTATCGCCAAACCCCTGCACGCCATTAGAACCACACATAAACTGTCGGTTTACTGAACACAGTGACTTCAGACTCTACTGGATTCGAAGATGTCACCATTACACCACCCATCCTGTGAAGAAGTATTTCCGCATTGGCACCTCCATATACTGAGATTGTGTCCACAGATTCTTGATGCCCCGAGTCGTGAAGACGTCGAGTCTGTCCAGCTCTGTGGGAATGTAATACCTTTCAATCAGGTTTCCTCTCATATTTCTAAATCTAGTGAATCCAGGCCCAGTTGAACCAAGTTCTCCTCCGACAACATTCCTGCCAATGCCGATATAACCCTGGTGAACCACCGCTGAATTGTCTGTGACAATTATATCCTTTCTTACATACCGAGAACAAAGCTGCAGGCAATACTCCAGGTGTGGTCTCAATAGGCCATCTATAACTTCAAGAAAACATCCCTACTTCCGAACTCAAAACCATTTGCAATAACGGGCAACATCCATTTGCTTAACGCCTGCCTCTCCCCTTTCATTGACTATTGCACAAGTGCACCTGGATCCCATTGAACATCCTCATTTTGCAACATATCATCATTTATACAATACATTTCCTTTCTGTTTTTCATGGAAAAGTGTATAACTTCAACTTCATACATGTTCTACTGCATCTGTCATGTGTCTGACCATTCCACGCCCTTGCCTAAATTAAAATGATGCTTGTTTTAATCCTCCGCAGAACTCACAGTTCAGCCCAATATTGAGTTGTCAGTAAATTTGGAAATGTTGCATTTGGTTCCGTCATCTCGGCTTTGGATATAAATTCTGAATAACCGGGGTCCACGCAATGATCGCTGAGTGACCCCAACAGGGGGCAGAGTTGAATATGGTAGCCATCCCAAAGGAGAAAGTGCTAGAGAAACTAAGAGGTCTAAAAATTGATAAATCTCCGGGCCCAGATGGGCTACATCGTAGACCTCCAAAGGAGTTAGCTGAAGAAATAGTGGAGGCGTTAGTTATGATCTTTCAAAAGTCACTGGAATCATGGAAAGTCGCAGAGGATTGGAAAATCGCTGTTGTAACCCCCTTGTTCAGGAAGGGAACAAGGAAAACGATGGAAAATTATAGGCCAATTAGCCTAACCTCGGTTGGCAAGATTCTAGAATCCATTGTTAAGGATGAGATTTCTAAATTCTTGGAAGTGCAGGGTCGGATTAGGACAAGTCAGCATGGATTTAATAAGGGGAGGTTGTGCCTTACAAACCTGTTAGAGTTCTTTGAAGAGATAACAAATAGGTTAGACCAAGGAGAGCCAATTGATGTTATCTGTCTTGACTTCCAAAAGGCCTTTGATAAGGTGCCTCACGGGAGACTGCTGAGTAAAATAAGGGCCCATGGTATTCTAGGCAAGACATGGATTGACGATTGGCTGTCAGGCAGAAGGCAGAGAGTTGGGATAAAAGGTTCTTTTTCGGAATGGCAACCGGTGACGAGTGGTGTCCCGCAGGGTTCAGTGTTGGGGCCACAGCTGTTCTCTTTCTATATTAACGATCTAGCTGACGGGACTGGGGGCATTCTGGCTAAGTTTGCCGATGATACAAAGATAGGTGGAGGGGTAGGTAGTATGGAGGAAGTGGGGAGGCTGCAGAAAGATTTAGACAGTTTAGGAGAGTGGTCCAAGAAATGGCTGATGAAATTCAACGTGGGCAAGTGCGAGGTCTTGCACTTTGGAAAAAAGTATAGAGGCATGGACTATTTTCTAAACTGTGACAACATTTATAATGCTGAAGTGCAAAGGGACTTGGGAGTCCTAGTCCAGGATTCTCTAAAGGTAAACGTGCAGGTAGCGTCCGTAATTAAGAAAGCAAATGCAATGTTGTCATTTATCTCAAGAGGCTTGGAATATAAAAGCAGGGATGTACTTCTGAAGCTTTATAAAGCATTGTTAGGCCCCATTTAGAATACTGTGAGCAATTATGGGCCCCACACATCAGGAAGGACATACTGGCACTGGAGCTGGTCCAGCGGAGATTCACATGGATGATCCCAGGAATGGCAGGCCTAACATACGATGAACGTCTGAGGATCCTGGGATTATATTCATTGGAGTTTAGGAGGTTGAGGGGAGATCTAATTGAAACTTAGAAGATAATGAATGGCTTAGATAGGGTGGACGTAGGGAAGTTGTTTCCATTCGCACGGGAGACTAGGGCCCGGGGGCACAGCCTTAGAATAAAAGGGAGTCACTTTAGAACAGAGATGAGGAGAAATTTCTTCAGTCAGAGAGTGGTGGGTCTGTGGAATTCATTACCACAGAGGGCGGTGGAGGCTGGGACGTTCATTGTCAGGCAGAAGTTGATAAATTCTTGATTTCTCGAGGAATGAAGGGCTATGGTGAGAGAGCGGGTAAATGGAGTTTAAATCAGCCATGATTTAAATTTGCAGACGATACTAAAGTCGGTGGTGTTGTCGATAGTGTGGAAGGATGTAGCATGTTACAGAGGGATATAGATAAGCTGCAGAGCTGGGCTGAGAGGTGGCAAATGGAGTTTAATGTAAAGAAGTGTGAGGTGATTCACTTTGGAAGGAATAACAGGAATGCGGAATATTTGGCTAATGGTAAAGTTCTTGAAAGTGTGGATGAGCAGAGGGATCTAGATGTCCATGTACATAGATCCCTGAAAGTTGCCACCCAGGTTGATAGGGTTGTGAAGAAGGCCTATGGAGTGTTGGCCTTTATTGGTAGAGGGATTGAGTTCCGGAGTCGGGAGGTCATGTTGCAGCTGTACAGAACTCTGGTACGGCCGCATTTGGAGTATTGCGTACAGTTCTGGTCACCGCATTATAGGAAGGACGTGGAGGCTTTGGAGCGGGTGCAGAGGAGATTTACCAGGATGTTACCTGGTATGGAGGGAAAATCTTATGAGGAAAGGCTGATGGACTTGAGGTTGTTTTCGTTGGAGAGAAGAAGGTTAAGAGGAGACTTAATAGAGGCATACAAAATGATCAGGGGGTTGGATAGGGTGGACAGTGAGAGCCTTCTCCCGCGGATGGATATGGCTGGCACGAGGGGACATAACTTTAAACTGAGGGGTAATAGATATAGGACAGAGGTCAGAGGTAGGTTCTTTATGCAAAGAGTAGTGAGGCCGTGGAATGCCCTACCTGCTACAGTAGTGAACTCGCCAACATTGAGGGCATTTAAAAGTTTATTGGATAAGCATATGGATGATAATGGCATCGTGTAGGTTAGATGGCTTTTGTTTCGGTGCAACATCGTGGGCCGAAGGGCCTGTACTGCGCTGTATTGTTCTATGTTCTATGTTCTATGATTGAATGGTGGAGTGGACTCGAAGGGCCGAATGGCCTTACTTCCGCTCCTATGGCTTATGGTCTTATAGTAAGTGCCTGCCACTTGGAAAAATACTTTCTGTTTCTTGTCAATTAACCAATTCGTTTCTTTGCCTATATATTAGTTCAGAACACATGTGCTTTTCAATTGATAACTATCCTGTAGTAAGGGATCATATCTAAAGCTTTCTCGATGTCTAAATACATCACACCCACTGATTCTCCCTTATGTAGTCTGCGAATTAATCCTTCTTAGCGTCCAGTAGATTGGTGAAGTATTATTTTCCTTTCGTAATTATGTACTGAATTTGACCCATCTCGTTAATGCTTTATAAATGTTCTGTTATGACAATTTTGATCATAGATAGTTGCATGTTCCCTACCACTGATGTCAGCATAGTTGGTAATTTTCCCTCCTTCCCTTTTTAGATAGTGGACTTACGTTTTCCACTTGCCCAGATGGCGGAACATGGACTGATTCTATAACATTTTGGAAGATATCCACCACTGAATCCAATATTTCCAGGGCCACTTCCTTTACCACTGTGAGTTGTGGATTTTTAGGCCCAAGCGATGTGTGAGCCTTTAACGTCAATAATTTTCACAGCACCATTTTCTAATCTAACACTGACCTCCCTCAGTTCCTTCTTTTCACGCCGCCATTGCTTCGCTAAGATTTCGGGTAGTTATATGTACTGTTGTCTATGATGACAGAACCACAGTGTGTTATCACTTCTTCTTTTATTTCTTTGTTCCCCATTATAAATTCCCCAGCTTTTGCGTTTGTTTTTACTAATTTCTTTCGCTTCAAGGTTTTAACAGGGAATGCCAGGGGTTTATTTCCAGTTGTTGATGATTCTAAACGTAGGGTGCATAGTTTGGAAAATAGCGATAGACCATTCAGTGGAGAGTTTGGAATAACCGCTTCACTCAAAGAGTGGTCGATATTTGGAACTTTCCGTCACAAACAGCAGTTTAAGCGAGATCAGTTGTTAAATTTGAATATGAGATGCTAGATTTTTGTTCAGCACTGATACTAAGCGATATGAGCCAAAGACAGGAACATGAGGTTAGGTCACAGATCACAGATTTAATGGCGGGGTAGTCTCGAGGGACTGAATAGCTTCCACCTGATCATATAATCCTATGTTCTTCACATATTTACAGAAGCTGTAACGGTCAGCTTCCATTTTCCCTTCAATTTTAATTATATATTTCATATTACCTGCTCTTAATCATTTTTTGTCCTCTTTTGGTGAATTCTAAAATTGCCCCAATCCTCAGGCTTGTTGTTTTTTCTGGCAATATTCAATGTTACCGCTTTGGATTTAATATTGTCCATAATTTCGCATGTGAGCCCTGGTTCAGCCACGTTTCTTCGTTTATTTTGTTTCAGACAAGAATGAATAACTGTTGTGCTTCATGCAGACCTTGTTTAAATAAAAACCATCGCCTATCTACCGTCGACAAGCCCTCCAATCTGTCCTCACTAATTAGGGCTCCTTAACCTTATATTTACCTTTATTAATATTCGGGACCCTGGTTCATGATTTGACGAAATCACCCTCTATCATAATAAATCATTATGTCATATTGTGATTTAAACTTGACCCGGTAAATTCATTAATCCCTTCTCATTGCACAGTGTCCAGTCTTTTCTCTAGTTGGTTAATCGACTAATTGGTTTGAAAAAATAAATCAGTTTCGTACTCCTGGAACTCTTTCTCCACTCTATCACAGCTAGTTTTGGTTTGTCTGATCTTTGTGTAAATTCAAGTCACCGACGATTCCATTCGTACCCTTATTGGAGGCATCTCCGTTTTATTATTTCACAACGTCCTTCATATCTCTACCATTGTTTGAGGGCATATAAAGTACCCCCAGCAACGTGATCCTCACTTGGCGTTCCATCTGTCAAGCCATATAGATTTGAAACCAAGATTTACCGACGCAATCAACTTTCTCACTATTGGATTTATATTCTCCTTTACTAACAATGCGAACCCACCTCATTGACACTTTAATATGTCCCTCCAAAATGGTGACTATCACTGATGTTTCAGTTCCCATCCTTAGTCTCCCTGGGGCCACGTCTCTGTAATTGTAACTTTAACATGTCCTTCTGTATCTACTTCCATTTTTAAATCATGTACCTTATTGTGAATGTTCCGCACATTATGGCACATAGCATTTTGACCTATCGTTTCAAGCGTCTTCGCCATCTGAGCATTATTTTGCGCTTTGGCTCAGATTTTTGATTTTCAAAAATATTTTTGGATTCAGGCACGTAATCCACCAATATATCTTTGCTGTTTGAATGTGCACTTCTCATCTGGAGGCTGGTTTAGCACATTGGGCTAAACAGCTGGCATATAATGCAGAACAATTCCAGCACTGCGGGTTCAATTCCCGTACCAACCTCTCTGAACAGACGCCGGAATGTGGCGACTAGGGTTTTTTCCACAGTAACTTCATTAAGCCTACTTGTGAAAATAGACTATTATTATTACAAAATAAAACCTTAAGACAGAGGAACAAAATTAAACCACTCGGCCCATCGAGTCTGCTCCGCCATCCAGTCTGCTCCGACCAGGGATGTACTTCTGAGGCTGTACAAGGCTCTGGTCCGACCACATTTGGAGTACTGTGAGCAGTTTTGGGCCCCATATCTAAGGAAGGGTGTGCTGGCCTTGGGGAGGGTCCAGAGGAGGTTCACAGGAATGAAGAACTGTGTCATATGATGAACGCTTGAGGTCTCTGGGCCTGTACTCGTTGGAGTTTAGAAGGATGAGAGGGGATCTTATTGAAACGTACAAGATACTCCGAGGCCTGGATAGAGTGGACGTGGGGAGGGTGTTTCCACTTGTAGGAAAAACTAGAACCAGAGGACACCATCTCAGATTAAAGGGACGATGCTTTAAAACAGAGATGAGGAGGAATTTGTTCAGCCAGTGGGTGGTGAATCTGTGGAACTCTGCCGCAGAAGGCTGTGGAGGACAATTCACTGAGTGTCTTTAAGGCAAAGATAGATAGGTTCTTGATTAATAAGGGGATCAGGGGTTATGGGGATATGGCAGGAGAATGGGGATGAGAAAAATATCAGCCATGATTGAATGGCGGAGCGGACTCGATTGGCCGGGTGGTCTAATTCTTCTCTTTTGCATTAAGGTCTTATTCAATCATGGCTGATATTTTTCTCATCGCCATTCTCCTGCCTTTTGCACATAATCCCCGACCCCTGTATTAATCAAGAATCTATCTATCTCGTTCTTAAAGACACTCAGTGATTTGGCCTCCACAGCCCTCTGCAGCAAAGAGTTCCACAGATTCATCACCCTCTGGCTGAAGAAATTCCTCCTCATCTCTCTTTTAAACGATCACCCCTCTTGTCTGATTGTGTCCTCTGGTTCTTGTTTTTCCTACCAGTGGAAATATTCTCTCCACATCCACTGTATCCAGGCCTCGCAGTATCCTGTCAGTTACAGTAAAATTTCCCACTCATCCTTCTAAACTCCAACGACTACAGACCCAGAGCCCTAAACCGTTCCTCATACGACAAGTCCTTCATTCCAGGGGTTATTCTTGTGAACCTCCTCTGGACTCTTTCCAAGGCCGGCACATCCTTCCTTTGATATGGGGCTCACAATACTCCAAATGGCGTCTGACCAGCGGTTTGTACAGCCTCAGAAATACATCCCTGAACATGTTATTTTAGCCCTCTCGACATAAATGATTAATGACAATAATAATCTTTAATAATGTCACCAGCCGGCTTGCATTAAACTGCAGTAAAGTTACAGTGAAAATCCCCTAGTCGCCACACTCCATCGCCTGTTCGGTTAAACTGAGGGAGAATTCAGAATGTCCAATTCACCAAACAGCACGTCTTTCGGGACTTGTGGGGGGAACTGGAGCACCCGGAGCAGAATGTGGGGACTTGGGGAGAACGTGCAGACACCAAACGTATATCTACCCACGATGGGAATCGGAACCTGGGTCACTGGTGCTGTGAAGGAACAGCGCTAACCACTGTGCTGCCGTGCCGCCCTTATCACTGAATTCCACAGTTCATAAGAACCTCGTTGCCCATCGAGTCTGTATCGACACGTGGAAACACGTGTCCTACCTACCGGCTCCCATTTACCAGCGTTTACCTGCTTGTGCTGGATCCACACCATGATTCTCCGAGACAATAATGCCAATTGGATTGATTTTATTATTTACTACCCTTACTACCTCACCCCTTCCACTTTTGCCCGTTATTTCTAAATAGGGAATATACCGAGTGTTGAGTTCCCATGCTTTGCAAACCTGAAGCCAACTCTCTTATTTGCAGTGATATTATTGCCGTTGTTATCTCTTTTACGTTTTTAATGATTTACCTTATTGTGAATGCTCCGCAAATTAAGACAACGCCTTTAGAATCGTCTTTTTAACCATGTCCGCCACCTCAGCATTATTTAGCAATCTGGCCCCATTTGACGTTTAAGAATGTTTCTGTGGTACAACAAGTAAACCAGCTCTGTGTCTTGGCACACTCTTTCTGTCCTTGTCATCACAGAATCACGGGATTACACAGTGCAGAAGACGCCGCTCGACCCATTTAGTCAGCACCGACACGTGAAAAAACACCTGATCTACCCACGTAATCCCATTTACCATAATGTATGGCCTTGTACAGGTCTTACTTTCTCCAGAAACTGTCGAACGATCCAGGAGTCGTATAGCCTCCCTCCTGCATCAATGCTCCAATCATGCATTCACCTGCGCGATTCTCCAATTCCTGTGCTCGCGAGTAATCGAGAAATCATTACCGCAGAGACCCCACTTTATATCCTACTGTCCGGCTCTCTGAATATGTGAGCATGGCATGATCCCTCTTTCTACCTATGCCATTGGTAACAGCATGTACTATGCTTTGTCACCCTCCACCTTCAGGGTGCAGCCGTTCAGAGACATCTCGGAACCTGGCACCATGGAGGCAGCGCACCATTCTGGAGTCAGATTGATGGCACCTATCTGTTGCCTTGACTATAGAAGTTCCGATTACTATTGATTTTCTACTCTTGCTATAGAGACAGACTACTTTTGTTGCCAGTGTGTTTGACTCTGTCTCAACATCCCGAAGGAATGAGATCCCTCACCAAACTCCATAATAGAACGCCCATTTTCGAGTGTTACCTCAGGAGGCTCCTGAACTACTTGCCTGTTGATTTTAGACTGCCTGGTGCACATGCATTCGCTAACATCCTCAAATCCCTTCAGCTGCGGTGGGACCACCGTTCCAAATGTGCTCTCCACGATGTTATCAGGTTCCCCGTGTCTCCAGCTTCCCCAGAGCCGTTCCAGCTCTGATACACGAGCTTTCAGGAGCTGCAGGTGGTCACACCTCCTGCACACAGGCTGCTCCCAGGCACTGCAAAAGTACCCACCCATCCACATAAAGCAGGAGGAGCACTCCACCGTACTGATCTGTCCTGCCATGAACAAAACCATTGACTTGTGTAGGACGTTTTAATTATTTTCCGTATTGAATCTTTGTTTCTGAAATTCAATACATCTCATCCGGCAGGTTCCCCTATCTAGGTCGGCCACACTTGGAGTATAGTGTTCAGTTCTGGTCGCCACACTGTGAAATGAAAATCGCTTATTATCACAAGTAGGCTTCAAATGAAGTTACTGTGAAAATCCCCTAGTCGTCACATTCCGGCGCCTGTACGGGAGGCTGGTACGGGAAGGATGTGGAGGCTTTAAAGAGGGTGCAGAAGAGATTTGCCAGGATATTGCCTCGTATGGAGGGCATTAGCTATGAGGAGACAAGATTTATAATCATCTAGATAGGAATAATATGATCAGGGATATTCAGCATGGCTTTGTAAAGGGTAGGTCATGCCTCACAAACCTTATCGAGTTCTTTGAGAAGGTGACTGAACAGGTAGACGAGGATAGAGCAGTTGATGTGGTGTATATGGATTTCAGTAAAGCGTTTGATAAGGTTCCCCACGGTAGGCTATTGCAGAAAATACGGAGGCTGGGGATTGAGGGCGATTTAGAGATGTGGATCAGAAATTGGCTAGCTGAAAGAAGACAGAGGGTGGTGGTTGATGGGAAATGTTCAGAATGGAGTTCAGTTACAATTGGCGTACCGCAAGGATCTATTCTGGGGCCGTTGCTGTTTGTCATTTTTATCATGGCCTAGAGGAAGGCGCAGAAGGGTGGGTGAGTAAATTTGCAGACAACACTAAAGTCGGTGGTGTTGTCGACAGTGTGGAAGGATGTAGCATATTACAAAGGGACATAGCTAAGCTGCAGAGCTGGGCTGAGAGGTGGCAAATTGAGTTTAATGTAGAGAAGTGTGAGGTGATTCACTTTGGAAGGAATAACAGGAATGCGGAATCTTTGGCTAATGGTAAAGTTCTTGGAAGTGTGGATGAGCAGAGGGATCTAGGTGTCCATGTACATAGATCCCTGAAAGTTGCCATCCAGATTGATAGGGTTGTGAAGAAGGCCTATGGAGTGTTGGCCTTTATTGGTAGAGGGATTGAGTTCCGGAGTCAGGAGGTCATGTTGCAGCTGTACAAAACTCTGGTACGGCCGCATTTGGAGTATTGCGTACAGTTCTGGTCACCGCATTATAGGAAGGACGTGGAGGCTTTGGAGCGGGTGCAGAGGAGATTTACCAGGATGTTGCCTGGTATGGAGGGAAAATCTTATGAGGAAAAGCTGATGGCCTTGAGGTTGTTTTCGTTGGAGAGAAGAAGGTTAAGAGGAGACTTAATAGAGGCATACAAAATGATCAGGGGGTTAGATAGGGTGGACAGTGCGAGCCTTCTCCCGCAGATGGAAATGGCTGGCACGAGGGGACATAGCTTTAAACTGAGGGGTAATAGATATAGGACAGACGTCAGAGGTAGGTTCTTTACGCAAAGAGTAGTGAGGCCGTGGAATGCCCTACCTGCAACAGTAGTGAACTCGCCAACATTGAGGGCATTTAAAAGTTTATTGGATAAGCATATGGATGATAATGGCATAGTGTAGGTTCGATGGCTTTTGTTTCGGTGCAACATCATGGGTCGAAGAGCCTGTACTGCGCTGTATCGTGCTATGTTCTATGTTCTATGTAGGAGAGGTTGAATAAACTCTGTTTTTTCTCACTAGAACGACCGAGATTGAAGGGCGACCTGATGGAGGTCTGCAAAATTATGAGGGGCATAGACAGAGTGGATAGTCAGAAGCTTTTCCCCAGGGCAGAGGCGTCAATTATTTGGGAGCATAGGTTTAAGGTGCGAGGGGCAAGGTTTAGAGGAGAGGTACGAGGAAAGTTTTGTGCACTGAGGGTAGTAGATGCCTGGAACTCGCTGCTGGAGAAGGCGGTGGAAGCAGGGACGATAGTGACGCTTAAGGGGCATCTTGACAAATTCATGAAAGGATGGGAATCGATGGATATGGACGCCGGAAGTGCAGAAGATTTTAGTTTAGACGGGCAGCATGGTCGGCACAGGCTTGGAGGGCCGAAGGGACTGTTCCTGTGCTGTACTTTTGTTTGTTCTTTGTTCTATATTAGTAGAGACAATGTGCTGGGAAAACTGATGGATTGAAAGCGGATAACCCCCATGGCCTGAGAATCTGCATCGTAGAGTGCTTAAGTAGGTGGCTCTGGGAATAGTGGATGCATTGGTGGTCATGTTCCGGGATTCTATAGAATCTGGAAGTGTCCCTGCAGATTGGAGTGTAGCTCACGGCACTCCGATATTCAAAAAGTGAGGTAGCGAGAAAGCAGTGAATTATGGACCCGTAAACCTGACATCGGTAATGCTTGAATTCATTATCTTCTTTTTCAATGGATTTAGAGAACCCAATTCGTTATTTTTTTTCCAATTAAGGGGCAATTGAGCGTGGCCAATCCACCGAGCCTGCACATCTCTGGTTGTGGGGGCGAAACCTAAGCGAAACCCACAGGGACAATGTGCAAACTGCACACGGATAGTGACCCGGGATCGAACCTGGCACCACTGCGCTATCGGTTGCCCCCTTGAACCTTTATCAAGGACTTTATAGCGGAACATTTCGAAAGCAGTGGCAGGATCAGTCAGAGTCAGCATGGATATATGAAGGTAAAATCATGCTTGACAAATCTGTTGGAATTCTTTGAAGAGGTAACCGTACAGTCGACATGTGGTAGCCAGTCGATGTGGTATATTTGGACTTTCAGAAGGCGTTTGACAAAGTCCCGCTTTAGAGATTATTGTGCAAAATTAAAGCGCATGGGGTTGGGGGAAATGTATTGATGTAGATAAAAAATTGGTTTGTCAGAGAGGAAACAAAAGTAGGGATTAATGGGTCCTTTTAAAATTGGCAGCCAGTGACCAGTCGGGTACCACAGGGGTCGGTGCTGGGACCCCAGCTATTCACAATATATATTAAAGATTTGGATCAGGGATCAAAATGTAACAACTCAAAGTTTGCAAATGATCCCAAATTATGATGGGAGGGTGAATTGTGACGAGGATGCACGGATCCTACAGCAAGATCTGGACAGGTTGGGCGAGTGGGCAAAGCAATGGCAGATGCAGTACAATTTGGATAAGTGTGAGGTTATTAATTTTGGAAGAAAAAACAGGAAGGCAGGTTACTACCTGAATGGTGGAAAATTGGGAGAGGGGAGTGTGCATTGGCACCTGGGTGTCCTTGTGCACCATTCGCTGAAGGTAAGCATGCAGGTGCAGCAGGCGGTAAAGAATGCTGATGGTATGTTGGCCTTCATTGCGAGAGGTTTCGAGCATAAAAGCAGGGATGCGTTGCTGCAATTGTACAGTGCCTTGGTGAGGCCACACTTGGAGCATTGTTTGCAGTTTTGGTCTCTTTCTCTGAGGATGGATGTTCTTGCTCTTGAGGGAGTGCAGCGAAGATTTACCAGACTGATTCCAGGGATGGCGGGACCGTCATATGAGGAGAGATTGACTCGGTTGGGGTTGTTGTTACAGGAGTTCAGAAGAATGAGGGGGGATCTCATCGAGACTTACAAAATTCTAACAGGACTAGACAGCGTAGATACAAGGAAGATGTTACCCATAATAGGTGTGTCCATAACCAGGGGTGACGGCCTGAGGATTCAAGGTAAACCATTTCAGGCAGAGATAAGGAGACACCTCTTCACACAAAGAGTGATGAGCCTCTGGAATTCATTACCACAGGAAGTAGTTGATGCTAAAACTTTGAATATATTCAAGAGGCGGCTGGATATAGCACTTGGTGAGAATGGGATCAAAGGCTATGGGGAGAATGCAGGGTTGGGCTGTTGAGTTGGATCATCAGCCATGATCGTGATGAATGGCGAAGCAGGCTCAAAGGGCCAAAAGGCCTCCTCCTGCTCCTATCTTCTATGTATCTATGTATCTGTGTAGTAGAACATGTTCTTCAATAAGCCATCTTCCTCTGCAAATAGGATATTTTGTGTCCGGGGTGAGGTAAAATTATCAACCGTAGGTGAGTCAAAAAATATACTTTCATCAACGCCCATGTAGCAAAGCTGTTGTACTTGTTCATGGTGCCAGTGAGAGTATTAATAAATTCATATCACTCACATATAATCAACCGGAATCTAACAACACAATGAAAACAACACATCTAATGCATCCATTTTCTAGCGTATTGTGTGCAAAGCGTGGGCCAGGCACGTACTGAGCGGCTTAATCGAGTTTAATATAATTTTAGATCATTGTCTCTAATAGAGAGACACACCTGTAACTGGACTGAGCCAGATCGCGCGTTGCAAAGAACAAATAACAATACAGCACAAGACACTTCCGCGTGCGGCTATGCAGAGCTAGGTCGCATATTCGGTAGCTCCCGCTTGGACTGGACTGTTGGGCTCTTTTACAGGGACCCCACGGCATTTGTTTGACATTTCACGGTGTGGGAAGAAGACTGCACTTTTCCCCTGACAGTGTCCCCCAGGAATGTTATGTCTTTCGACTACCAGACCCGGCAGAAACAGTAAAAGATTTGGCTGCAACAGGATAAACAGGGCCTCTTCCAGCATGCAGGCAGGGGAAGGTCAAGCTTAAAGCTACAATCTGACTTGACTCTATCAAAGGTGAATTCGAGCAGCAGAGGGAACAACTGTGAAAAGATCTACCAAGGCCATTGAAGAAGCAGGGACGAGGCTTCTAATGGCGGCCATGGAGGAGTAGGTCGCGCATTCGGCAGCTCCCGTCTGGAACGGACTCCCAGAACTTTTTCAGGAGTTTCCATAGACTTTTTGGGGCAGACTAGTGAAGCGAACACTGACAAAAGGATACCCCCTCGACTTCCGGTTGCGGCTATGCGGAGCTAAGCCACACGATTCGGCAGCTCCCGCTACCACGGACTTTCGGGCTCGTTAGAGGAGCCCCAACGGAACTTTTTTTTTTATTTGACGCAGCCCGTGGGGAAGGGAAGAGAGAAGTCCCCCTCCAACTTCTATGAAACGGACCAGAAGTGTAACGGCCAAAGGAGCGGCACTGGAGCAACGAGAGAAGCGAGGGGAAGAAAACAAAATGGCGGCGGCCAAGGACAAAGGGGATCTCAGGAGTTAATCAAGCGCTGCTTCGAGGAGCAGCGCGAGGAGATGCGCAAGGAGATGTTGGCGCCAATGCTTTCGGCAATTCAAGAACTCGGGATCACCCAGAAGGCCCACGAAGCTAAGATCCAGAAGATACAGAAAAGAGTCAGTCAGAACGAGGACGAGCTCGTGGGCCAGGCGGCGAGAGTGGAGCACAACGAGGCGCTACACAAAAGGTGGGCGGGAAGACTCGAAGACCTGGAGAACAGGTCGAGGACAAAGAATCTGCGAATCCTGGGTCTCCCTGAGGGAGTGGAGGGGGCTGATGCCGAGGCATACGCGAGCACGATGCTCGAGGCGATGATGGGAACGAAGGCCCCTTCGAGGCCGCTGGAGTTGGATGGGGCACATCGGGTGCTGGCAAAGAAGCCCCAGGCAAATGAACCGCCAAGCGCGATGGTGGTGAGGTTCCACCGGTTCACGGACAGAGAGTGGGTCCTGAGATGGGCCAAGAAGGAGCGGAGCAGTAAGTGGGACAATGCAGAGATCCGAATATACCCGGACTGGAGCACGGAGGTTGCAACGCGGAGAGCGGGTTTCAACCGGTCCAAAGCGGCGTTGTACCAGAAAGAAGTGAAATTCGGAATGCTGCAGCCAGCGCGACTGTGGGTCACATACAAGGGCCTGCACTATTACTTCGAAACGCCTGAAGAGGCGTGGACCTTTGTACAAGCCGAAAGGTTGGACTGTAACTGAGGGTTTGTGAGGGTGGGGAGGATGTTTTGGGGTCTGATGTGTGATGGTTGTTGTGTATAGAGGGTCAATAACGCGCAGGAAATGTTCCTGGGCTAGGGGGAGACAGACAAGGCCGCGACAGTAGTTGCGCCAGAGTGGGCAGAGCGGGCTTTGGAAAGGTGGGAAGGGGAACGAAGGAATGCATATGGGTTGGGAGACTTCTACGCGGGGAGGTCAATGGGGCGGCGGGGGATGCCGGGGTCAGCAGGCGTCAGTTGACTTACGGGAGTGACATCGGGGGAGCAGAAAAGCTAGACTGGGGTAGCGGGGGGAGGGGAGGGGGGAAGGGGGGGGGAGGGTTGCTGCTGCACTGGCCGAAAGGGAATGGGACACAGAAGAGGTGGTCGGGACGGGGGTCCCCCCTCTGGGGGACTGGCGGGTGAGGGAGGCGTGGACACGGGACTGGCCCAGAAAAGGAGATGGCTAGTCGGCGGGGCGTGGGGGGGGGGGGGAGGGCGGGGGGGGGGGGGTATGAAAGCCCCTCCAATCAGGCTGATAACGTGGAATGTGAGGGGCCTGAATGGGCCGGTGAAGAGGGCTCGAGTGTTTGCGCACTTAAAGGGACTGAAGGCGGACGTGGCCTTGCTCCAAGAGACACACATGAAGGTGGCGGACCAAGTCAGGATAAGAAAGGGATGGGTAGGACAGGTGTTCCACTCGGGACTGGACGCGAAGAATAGAGGGGTGGCAATATTGGTGGGAAAGCGGGTGTCATTTGAGGCCAAGACTATTGTAGCGGACAATGGAGGGTGATATGTAATGGCGAGCGGTAGGCTGCAAGGGACGTGGGTGGTGTTGGTAAACGTATACGCCCCGAACTGGAATGATGCAGGATTCATGAAGCGCATGTTGGGGCGCATTCTGGACCTGGAGATAGGAGGCCTGATAATGGGAGGGGACTTCAATACAGTGTTGGATCCAGCACTGGACCACTTCAATTCAAGGACTGGAAAGAGGCCGGCGGCGGCTAAGGTACTTAGGGGGTTTATGGATCAGATGGGGGAAGTGGACCCATGGCGGTTTGCAAGGCCGCAGGCCAGGGAATTTCCTTTCTTCTCCCATGTACATAAAGCCTACTCCCGGATAGTTTTCTTTGCTCTGGGTAGGACGCTCATCCCGAGGGTGGAGGGGACGGAGTATTCGGCTATAGCCGTTTCGGACCATGCCCCACACTGGGTGGAACTGGAGCTGGCAGAGGAGAGGGACCAACGCCCGTTGTGGCGGCTGGATGTGGGACTGCTCGCGGACGAGGTGGTGTGTGGGAAGGTGAGGGGGTGTATCGAAAGGTACTTGGAGGCCAACGACATTGGGGAGGTGTGGGTGGGGGTGGTATGGGAGGCGTTGAAGGTGGTGATCGGGGGAGAGCTAATTTCCATTAGGGCTCATAGGAAGAAGACAGAGGGTGTTGAAAGGGAGAGGTCAGTGGGGGAGATTTTGAGAGTGGACAGGAGATATTCAGAGGCCCCGGAGGAAAGATTACTTGGGGAAAGACGACGGCTCCAGATGGAGTTTGACCTGTTGACCACAGGGAAGGCGGAGGCATAGTGGAGGCAAGCGCAGGGGGCGACCTACGTGTATGGGGAATAGGCTAGTCGGATGCTGGCACACTAGCTCCGTAAGAGGATGGCAGTGAGGGAAATACAGCGAGTCAAAGATGGAAGGGGTGCTACGGTTCGGAGTGCGACGAAAATAAACGAGGTATTCAAGGCCTTTTATGAAGAGCTGTACAGATCCCAGCCCCCAGCGGGGGAAAAGGGGATGAGACGATTCCTAGATCAGCTGAGATTCCTGAGGGTGGAGGAGCAAGAAGTGGCTGGTTTGGGGGCACCAATTGGGTTGGAGGAGCTGAGCAAGGGTTTGGGAACCATGCAGGCGGGGAAGGCCTCGGGACCGGACGGATTCCCGGTGGAGTTCTACAGGAAGTACGCAGACCTGTTGGCCCCGCTACTGGTGAAGACCTTCAACTCAGCAAGAGAGGACCATGCCCCCGAGAATGTCGGAAGCGACAATTTCTTTGATCCTAAAGCGGGACAAGGACCCACTGCAATGTGGATCGTACAGGCCGATCTCGCTCCTTAATGTGGATGCAAAGTTGCTGGCAAAAGTGCTGGCCACGAGGATCAAGGACTGTGTCTCGGGGGTAATCCACGAGGAGCAGACGGGATTTGTAAAGGGCAGGCAACTAAACACCAATGTGCGGCGGCTCTTAAACATGATAATGATGCCATCAGAGGAGCGAGAGGCGGAGATCATGGCAGCTATGGACGCGGAGAAGGCCTTTGACCGAGTAGAGTGGGAGTACCTCTGGGAGGTGCTGCGTAGGTTTGGGTTCGGCGTAGGGTTTATCAATTGGGTTAAGCTCCTTTACAGAGCCCCGATGGCGAGTGTAGTGATGAACCGGCGGAGGTCAGAGTACTTTCGACTGTACCGAGGGACGAGGCAGGGGTGCCCCCTGGCTCCCCTGTTGTTCGCATTGGCGATCGAACCATTGGCCATGTCATTGAGGGAGTCTAATAAATGGAGGGGGGTGGTCCGAGGGGGAGAAGTGCATCGGGTGTCGCTATATGCGGATGACCTGTTGCTGTACGTGGCGGATCCAATGGAGGGGATGGTGGAGGTCATGCAGACTCTAAGGGAATTTGGGGAGTTTTCGGGCTATAAGCTCAATGTAGGGAAGAGTGAGCTCTTTGTATTACAGGCGGGGGACCAAGAAAGAGGGATAGGGGGCCTACAGCTGAGGAGGGCGGAGGGGAGCTTTCGGCATCTGGGGATCCAGATAGCCAGGAGTTGGGGGACCCTACATAAACTGAATCTGACGAGGTTGGTGGAGCAAATGGAGGAGGATTTCAAAAGATGGGACATGTTACCGCTCTCGCTGGCGGGTAGAGTGCAGTCGGTCAAAATGGTGGTCCTTCCGAGGTTTCTGTTTGTGTTTCAGTGCCTTCCCATCGTGATCACTCAGGCCTTTTTTGAGAGAGTAGGCAGGATTATTATGGGGTTTGAATAAGACCCCAAGAGTAAGGAGAGGGTTCCTGGAACGCAGTAGGGACCGAGGAGGGTTGGCGCTGCCAAACCTGGGGAGCTACTACTGGGCAGCAAATGTGGCGATGGTCCGCAAGTGGGTTATGGAGGGAGAGGAGGGGGCGGCATGGAAGAGGATGGAGATGGCGTCCTGTAAAGGAACGAGCCTGGGGGCGTCGGTGACGGCACCGCTGCCGCTCTCGCCGACAAAGTATACTACGAGCCCGGTGGTGGCGGCAACGCTAAGGATCTCGGGCCAGTGGAGACGGCACCGGGGTGCAATGGGAGCATCGGTGTGGTCCCCGATCAGGGGTAACCACCGGTTTGTACCGGGGAAGATGGACGGGGGGTTCCAGAGCTGGCATCGGGCGGGGATTGGAAGAATGGGGGACCTGTTCATCGACGGGACGTTTGCGAGCCTAGGGGCACTGGAGGAGAAGTTCGAGTTACCTCCGGGAAATGCCTTTAGATATATGCAGGTGAGGGCTTTTGTGAGGCGACAGGTGAGGGAATTCCCGTTGCTCCCTGCACAAGAAGTTCAAGATAGGGTGATCTCGGGTGTATGGGTCGGGGAGGGCAAGGTGTCGGAAATACACCAGGTGTTGAAAGAAGAGGGGGAAGCGCTGGTAGAAGCGTTGAAGGGTAAATGGGAGGAGGAGCTGGGGGAGGAGATCGAGGAAGGCCTGTGGGCTGATGGCCTAGGTAGGGTTAATTCCGCCTCCTCGTGTGCCAGGCTCAGCCTGATACAATTTAAGGTGGTCCACAGAGCGCACTTGACGGGGGCGACGTTGAGTAGGTTCTTTGGGGTAGAGGATAGATGTGGAAGGTGCTCAGGGAGCCGGGCGAACCATGTCCATATGTTTTGGTCATGCCCGGCACTGGAGGGGTTCTGGAGAGGAGTGGCGGGAGCAATATCTCAGGTGGTGAAAGTCCGGGTCAAGCCAAGCTGGGGGCTAGCAATATTTGGAGTAGTGGACGAACCGGGAGTGCAGGAGGCGAAATAGGCCGGCATTCTGGCCTTCGGCCCAGCGAAGGATCTTGCTAATGTGGAAGGAGGCGAAGCCCCCCAGCCTGGGGGCCTGGATAAATGATATGGCTGTGTTCATAAAGTTGGAGAGGATTAAGTTCGACTTCAGAGGGTCTGCGCAGGGGTTCTACAGGTGGTGGCAACCGTTCCTAGACTATCTCGCGGAGCGTTCGAGGAAGGTCGGTCAGCAGCAGCAGCAACCTTGGGGTGGGGGGGGGGTTGGAGGCGACGTCCTGGGAGGGGGGAGGGTGGGGAAAGGGGGGACTGCCTGGGAGGGTGGATGAGCAAGAGATAACATGAAGGGTTGGGGAAACTGGCACGTACGAGTGAGGGCCAGTGTACAAAGCTGTGTAAATATATCATTTTGCCATGTATATATCTTGCTCTGCGCGATTTCTCGATTTTATTTGTTCCGAGGGGGGGGGTTATTGTTTGTAAGGGAGAAAAATTGTGTTAAAAAACTTTAATAAATATATTTTTTTAAGAAAACAATACAGCACAAGAACAGGCCCTTCAGCCATGCAAACCTGCACCAGTCATGATATCGCCTTTGATCAAAGCCCTCAGCACTTCCTAGTGCCATAAATATCTATAACCATCCTGTCCATAGAGTAATCGAGATGCCTCTTGAACGCCGTTAATATATTTGCTTCCACAACCTCCTGTGGCATCGCGTTCCAGGCACTCACCACCAACTCTGTAAAAAAAAAACTTAACACGCACACCTCTTCTAAACATTCTCCACGGACCTTAAACCTAGGCCCCTGGTGACTGACTCCTCCATTCTGGGTGAGAGGCCTGCCCATCCACTCCATCCATTCCCCTCATGATCTTGTAGACCTCTATAAGGTCACACCTCAAGATCCGTCGTTGAATGAAAACAGTCCGAGTCTGTTCAACCTCGCCACAGAGCTAAGACCCCCCCCCCCCCCCCAAATCAGGCAATATACTGGTAAACCTCCTTTGCACCCCATCAAAAGCCTCTACATCCTTCTGGTAGTGTAGTGGCCAGAACTATGTGCAATATTCCACGTGCGACCATATCGAGGTTCTATACAACCGCAGCATGATTTGCCAGTATTTATACTCGTATGCCCCTTCGAGTGAAGGCACGGATTTCGTATGAATTCTTGACTACCTTGTCCATTTGTGTTGCCGGTTTGAAAGATGTGTGGAACTGCATGGCCATATCTCTCTGACTTTCAATATTCCGAATAGGTTTGGCATTTACGGTGTAATTCTCCTTTCTGTAAGACCTTCAGAACGACCCCTTTTCACAAAACTATGCTGTCTATCGCTAATGAGTCCATTTCGTTCCAGTCCCTGAGAATTCACTAGAACAACTTATCTGCTAACGGCGTGCGGCTTATCATTTCCTGGATTATCACAGCTATCTTTTATAAACAGCGCTACCACCTTTGCTATTCCCCAGTCCTCTAGGATCTCACCTGTTGTCAACGAGATACAAATATGTCAGTTAAGACTCCAGTAATTTCCTCCCTTGCTTCGCTCAATATTCTAGGGAAAGTCCCATCCGGCCCAGGAGACTTATCTAGCTTAGCATCTTATCAAACACCCAATAACTCCTCCTTTCAGATGTCGACATGGCCCAGACTGTCCAAACACTCGACCCAAGTATCATCTTCCACAAAGTCCTATTTTTTGGTGATCAGTGGTGAAAGATATTTATTTAGTACCTCGCCCATTTCCTCGGTCTCACCACATCGAATCCCCGCACTGTCCTTAAGTGGTCAAATCCTTTCCCTGGCCACCGTCTTGATTTTATATATCAATAATATTGTTTGAGATTCACCTTAATACAACTTATCAGGAATTTCCATAGCACTTCCCAAATCTCTCAATTGCCGACTTAAGAACCATCCTACTTTCTATGTACTCCTCAAGGGGTTCGACTGTCTCCACCCTTCTACACTGTACAAAAGCCTCCTTTCTCTTTTCGATGATACTCCCAATATCCCTCCTTACACAAGGCTCCCTAAACTTCTCATACTTATCCTTCGTTCTCTCAGGAACATGACATTCCTGAATACTAATGGACTGGCACATGAAAGGCTTCCTCATGTCCGATGTTGATTTATCTTCCAACAGCCGCACCCAATCCTAATTCGTCAATTCCTGTCTAATGTTAACGTAATTTTCCCTTCCCCAGTTTCACACCTTAACGCGAGGGTTACCCTCATGCCGATCCAAAAGTATCCTAAAACTTACGGAATTGTGGTCACGACTCCCAAAATGTTCCCCGACTGATACCTCAAACACCTGCCCAGGCTCATTCCGCGATATCAGGTCATGAACTGCCCCTTGCCTGTTTGGTTGCCCTACATATTTCATCAAGAAGCCGTCTTGGATACTCCTTACACACTCATTCGAACATAAGAACTAGGAGCAGGAGTAGGCCACCTGGCCCCTCGAGCCTGCTCTGCCATTCAATGAGATCATGGCTTATCTTTTTTGGACTCAGCTCCACTTTCCGGCCCGAACACCATAACCCTTAATCTCTTTATTCTTCAAAAAAACGTTCATTCTTAATCTTAAAAATATTTAATGAAGGATCCCTACCTGCTTCACTGGGCAAGGAATTCCATAGATTCACAATCCTCTGGGTGAAGAAGTTCCTCGTAAGCTCAGTCCTAAATCTATTTCCCCTTATTTTGAAGCTATGCCCCCTAGTTATGCTTTCACCCGCCAGTGGAAACAATCTGTCCGCATCTATCCTATCAAAGAACAAGGAACAAAGAAAAGCACAGCACAGGAACAGGCCCTTCGGCCCTCCAAGCCCTTGCTGCCCGTCTAAACTAAAATCTTCTACACTTCCTGTGTCCGTACCCCTCTATTCCCATCATTACATGTATTTGTCAAGATGCCCCTTAATTGACACTAGCGTCCCTGCTTCCACCACCTCCTCTGGCAGCGTGTTACAGGCACACAGTACCCTCTGTGTAAAACACTTGCTTCGTACATCTCCTCTAAACCGTCCCCCTCACACCTTATACCTATGCCCCTTAGTAATTGAAACCTCTACCCTCGGGAAAAGCATTTGACTCACCACTATGTCTATGCCTCTCATATTTTTGTAGACCCCTATCAGGTCGCCCCTCAACCTCCGTCGTTCCAGTGAGAACAAACCGAGTTTATTCAACCGCTCCTCATAGGTAATGCCCTCCATACCAAGCAACATCCTGGTCAATCTCTTCTGCACCCTCGCTAAAGCCTCCACATCCTTCTGGTAGTGTGGCGACCAGAATTGGACACTATACTCCAAGTGTGGTCTAACTATGGTTCTATTCCCTTCATAATTTTACACTTTTCTATAATATTCCCCCCCCCCGCCCCCCCCCCCCCATCCTTCTAAATTCCAACGAGTACAGTCCCAGTCTACTCAACCCCTCATCGTAATCCAACCCCTTCAGTTCTGGGTTCAACCTAGTGAATCTCCTCTGCACACCCGACAGCGCCAGTACGTCCTTTCTCAGGTAAGGAGACCAAAACTGAACAAAATACTTCTGGTGTACTCTGCTCCATCAAAACCCCTAAGTGAGTCCCAGTCAATAGAGGAACAAAATATATCTGCTACCAAAACAACTCTGTTACTTTTGCACCTATCCTAATTCTCTGTACCTATCTGCTCCTCTATCTCTCGCTGGCTGTTGGGGGGGCCTGTAATAAACGCCCAATATTTTGATTTTTCCCTTTCCTGTTCCTGAGATCAACACAGATTGATTCATTGTCTGGGCCCTTGTCCTCCCGCAGTACGACTATAATATTCTCAATCGCCAGTAATGCTACTTTCCCAACCCTTATATATCCCCCTCTATCTCTCCAGAAGTATCTATATCCTCCAACGTTCAACCGCCAATCCTGCCGTTCCTTCAACCACGTTGCATTTCGTATTGAACGATGATTAAATTTATGATTCAATAAAAGATAAACTGCATAAAAATCATGTCAGCCCTTTGAAGACCTCTTAACATGCATCCTGGGAGGTGATCACTCAATTTTCCAGAGATATGCACATTCACGGCCTAAAGTTCATGGAGGTTAAATCCCTTCACGTCCGCTAGCTACCGTTGCAAAGGGCTCACGCAGTATATAACGTTTGACTGGTCTCCCCGGTCGCAAATAATCACGAAAGTAGCCGCAGCCTGTCCCGTCTCTGTTTTAATGACACACATTTTGGTTGCCATCGATCATAGTTGGAACAGCTGCAGGGATGTGTGTGACACAGACTCCACCCGTACCCTTCTGATAAGGCTGCACTTCAAACCTTGCAGGCAGAGTTTGCTTTGCAGCTCGAGGGTGGACTCGCTCGATGTATTCGGTAGAATTTCCTCATTTTGCTCATGTGGTTAGCGGTCACGCTTATCACACCCGCGCACTTATCAGGGGGTGAACAACGAGATACGCCAGCCTGCACTCGGGCATTTGACTGAGCCTGCGCTCCTGAATCGAAGCAAGTCCAGATACTGGATTATTCTAAATCATTACTTTTATGTTTTCGCGCGAAAAATGGGATGCAACTGCAAAGTGCAACCCGCACTGACATAATACTGAACTGCGATCAATCGATTAAGACTGCTGCTTCACAGCGCCAGGAACCTGAGTTCGTTTCGGAACTTCAGTGACCGTCAGCTTGGAATTTGCACTTTCTTCCCGTGGCCGGCTGCTCCGGGTTCTCCCACAGTCCCAGATATCTGCAGGTCAGGTTGGGTTGGGGTGAGTGGGTCGAGGTAGTGTGCTCTTTCAGAAGGTCAGTGCAGACTCGATGGGCAGAATGTTCTCCTTTTCACTGCAGGAATTATATGACTCTCAACCTTTCAAAGACCTTGGAAAGACTGGCGGGAGCGAAATCCCTAAATCTTCCCCGCTTAAATCTATGATTCTGTTTTTCAGGTAACCAGGAGAGGGAGGGTTGATCTGAGAGTTGTTCGGAATTAAGTCTATCGGCCTCTTCCAGATCTTCTGTAAGTGATTGCAACATATGAACATTACTTTTTATTTTAACTACGTCATTGACCCAGAACCTGCAATCAGATTTAAACTTTTAATTCTCTAACAGGGATTGACAGACCGAAGAGGTTCTGAAAGATAAATATCTAATTAATCTAAGCTCGTAAGCAAATGTTGCAGGTTCTGAAAATGTGAAGTAAACGTGCAAATGATAAGGTGGTATTATTTTATCATTCGACAGAGTAAAAATATTTTGTAAGATCGAGGATCTTGGATTTCAAGCATCGATCATAACACTCTGGACAATGATACACAATTGTAACAATACCTAGAACACGTTCAGCTTTAATTGGTAAGTTGCGAGTAAAAGACGAATCACATACCCAAAATTGAAGCCACCTTGAACATTTTAGAGCCTAATTCTGTCATTTATTTGCATTAATATTGCTGATGCTGAAATTAAAACCGTGGGCGTTCGGTCTGATTGGAAATGTAATGGAACTTTTAAATATGTAGCCTGCATCCAGGTGCAGGTCAGGGACAGGGATTCCGTCACATTAATGCAAACTATTGTTTCTTAAAGCCTGTCAGTCGCGGGCGGTCCTAACTCTTACGACGGTGGGTACTTGGGTTCGATCCCGGCCCCATCATTGTCCATGTGCATTTTGCACATTTTCGCCGTCTCTGCGTGGGCTTCGCCGCCACAACCCAAAGATGTGCAGGATAGGTGGATTAGCCACGCTAAGTTGCTCCTCCCTTGGAATGAATAAAAAGCATTGGGTACTTTGGATTTACAGCAAAAATGCCTATCAGTCACCTATAAAACCTGTACTGGAGGCTGGGTGAGACAGGGGCAGGGAAGCGGGCCCCAAACAACATTGGCATGGAGTAACTGACAGTAGCTCCGTAAATGGAAGGTTTAAAGGAAAAACGGAGGCCACGAAACGTGGGAATCGGATCATAAGACCGGCTTCCCCTGGGTGGAAGGGACGGATGGGAGCGGTGTTGCCTGGCGAGGGTGTTGGTGGATCGGGTGTGGGGAGTTGTACCGTCCTGTGCCTTGGACAAGAGGCTGTGATTAATTCAGGATGGGATGGGGCAGACTGGGAGTTAATAATAATAATAATAATCGCTTATAGTCACAAGTAGGCTTCAATGGAGCTACTTAGTCTGCGATGGGAGTGAGTTCGGGGAGGCTGGGGATCATTTGGTAGGTGGTGTGTGTCCTGGATGGGGGCTCAGACGGTCAGTGGAATTCGGTTAGATAGGGGGAGCCACTCGTGGAGAGCGAGTTTAGTCTGGGAGGGGTTGATTAGTCCGGGAAGCCCTTTGCATTGGGAACGGAGATGGGGTGACGTCTGATGCAGCGGCAGATGGAGGGGGGAAACGTTGGGAGGGCGTGGCAGACCAGAGGTGTGTGGGGGGGGGGGCGGTACAGAGCAGGGAGATTCGAACTGGTGGGGTCGGGTTCTTCCGAACTGAGCGGGGGCGGGGAGGCGGCTCAGACTGGAGAACGTTCCAGTCGAACCAGGAAGAGAAATGTGAGCAGGGACTTGTGGTCAAACCAAGGGGTGTGAGGGTGGGACTGAAGTAGGGTCTGGCAACGGAGTGAGTGGGATGGGACGGGAGCGGTGGATGTCGGACCGGAAGGAGTCCCGATCAGGAGAGACAGGGAGAGAGACAGAGAGAGAGACCACTTACCTTTACAGGAGCAGCCCTTTGGATTTCGGCGGCAGCGGTGCGCAGGGGCCTTCTGGGAGGTGAGTAGTGAGTTTAAAAGCTCTTACCTTTACAGGAGCAGCCCTTTGGATTTCGGCGGCAGCGGTGCGCAGGAGCCTTCTTGGAGGTGAGTAGCGACTTTAAAACCACTTACCTTTACAGGAGCAGCCCTTTGGATTTCGGCGGCAGCGGTGCGCAGGGGCCTTCTGGGAGGTGAGTAGTGTATTTAAAAAGCCTTACCTGGTCCCGTGTCTGTTCTTCTTTTCTGTTTTATTTGTTTTTATATAAGGCGGGAAACGGAAGTTCGACCTCTGGCAAGTCCCCCCCCCCCCCCCAACCAATAAATTCTGGTGGAGAGGTTGCGAGTAAAATACGTGTAGTGTCTCCCACCCGCCCTCCTCCTCTAACCTAATAATAAGACCCATTGGTGTAAGGTAAGTGCCATATTATATTATTATATTATTAGCATTGTGCAGGTCAAGGATCGGAGGTGGAGGAGCAGTCTCTGTCAGCCAGAGAACCTGAGAACATCTCAGACACTCAGAAGGTAAGAAGGTAAGTAAGTGATTTTTACTTTTATACCTTTTTTCAAATTGTGTGTGTCGGGGGAAACTGAAGTGACATCACAGAAAAGCTGTGACCTGAGTGGCTGGTTGGGATTCTAACCTAAATTTAAAAAAAAAAAAAATTTGAGTATTTGGGAACTAATTAAACATAATAACTTAATTATAATTTATAGGATATCTAAGCCAGAGATCGGAGAATATTATAGTTAGCTATCGCATTTCTATTAGAAATCTAGTGCTAGGAAACAGATAGTTGACAGTAACTTTGCAATTTTAAAAAAAAGTATTTAAAAAAAAAAAGACAAATTTTAATTTTAATTAATTGACGCAATGTCAGTTAGAGGGGTGCTGTGCTCTGACTGTGAGATGTGGCAGGTCCGGGAGGCTTCCAGCGTCCCGGATGGCTTCATCTGCAGAAAGTGCACCCAACTGCAGCTCCTCACAGACCGCATGGTTCGGTTGGAGCAGCAATTGGATGCACTTAGGAGCATGCAGGTGGCGGAAAGCGTCATAGATCGCAGTTATGTAAATGTGGTCACACCCAAGGTGCAGGCAGAGAAATGGGTGACCACCAGAAAGGGCAGGCAGTCAGTGCAGGAATCCCCTGTGGTTGTCCCCCTCTCGAACAGATATACCCCTTTGGATACTGTCGGGGGGGATAGCCTATCAGGGGAAAACAGCAGCAGCCAGAGCAGTGGCACCACGGCTGGCTCTGATGTTCAGAAGGGAGGGTCAAAGCGCAGAAGAGTAATAGTAATAGGGGACTCTATAGTCAGGGGCACAGATAGGCGCTTCTGTGGACGTGAAAGAAACTCCAGGATGGTATGTTGCCTCCCTGGTGCCAGGGTTCAGGATGTCTCCGAACGGGTAGAGGGAATCCTGAAGGGGGAGGGCAAACAGGCAGAGGTCGTTGTACATATTGGTACTAACGACATAGGCAGGAAGGGGCATGAGGTCCTGCAGCAGGAGTTCAGGGAGCTAGGCAGAAAGTTAAAAGACAGGACCTCGAGGGTTGTAATCTCGGGATTACTCCCTGTGCCACGTGCCAGTGAGGCTAGAAATAGGAAGATAGAGCAGACAAACACGTGGCTAAACAGCTGGTGTAGGAGGGAGGGTTTCCGTTATCTGGACCACTGGGAGCTCTTCCGGGGCAGGTGTGACCTGTATAAGATGGACGGGTTGCATCTAAACCGGAGAGGCATAAATATCCTGGCCGCGAGGTTTGCTAGTGTCACACGGGAGGGTTTAAACTAGTATGGCAGGGGGGTGGGCACGGGAGCAATAGGTCAGAAGGTGAGAGCATTGAGGGAGAACTAGGGAATAGGGACAGTGTGGCTCTGAGGCAGAGCAGACGGGGAGAAGTTGCTGAACACAGCGGGTCTGGTGGCCTGAAGTGCATATGTTTTAATGCAAGGAGCATTACGGGTAAGGCAGATGAACTTAGAGCTTGGATTACTACTTGGAACTATGATGTTGTTGCCATTACAGAGACCTGGTTGAGGGAAGGGCAGGATTGGCAGCTAAACGTTCCAGGATTTAGATGTTTCAGGCGGGATAGAGGGGGATGTAAAAGGGGAGGCGGAGTTGCGCTACTTGTTCGGGAGAATATCACAGCTATACTGCGAGAGGACACCTCCGAGGGCAGTGAGGCTATATGGGTAGAAATCAGGAATAAGAAGGGTGCAGTCACAATGTTGGGGGTATACTACAGGCCTCCCAACAGCCAGCGGGAGATGGAGGAGCAGATAGGTAGACAGATTTTGGAAAAGAGTAAAATCAACAGGGTTGTGGTGATGGGAGACTTCAACTTCCCCAATATTGACTGGGACTCACTTAGTGCCAGGGGCTTAGACGGGGCGGAGTTTGTAAGGAGCATCCAGGAGGGCTTCTTAAAACAATATGTAAACAGTCCAACTAGGGAAGGGGCGGTACTGGACCTGGTATTGGGGAATGAGCCCGGCCAGGTGGTAGATGTTTCAGTAGGGGAGCATTTCGGTAACAGTGACCACAATTCAGTAAGTTTTAAAGTACTGGTGGACAAGGATAAGAGTGGTCCGAGGATGAATGTGCTAAATTGGGGGAAGGCTAATTATAACAATATTAGGCGGGAACTGAAGAACATAGATTGGGGGCGGATGTTTGAGGGCAAATCAACATCTGACATGTGGGAGGCTTTCAAGTGTCAGTTGAAAGGAATACAGGACAGGCATGTTCCTGTGAGGAAGAAAGATAAATACGGCAATTTTCGGGAAACTTGGATGACGAGTGATATTGTAGGCCTCGTCAAAAAGAAAAAGGAGGCATTTGTCAGGGCTAAAAGGCTGGGAACAGACGAAGCCTGTGTGGCATATAAGGAAAGTAGGAAGGAACTTAAGCAAGGAGTCAGGAGGGCTAGAAGGGGTCTTGAAAAGTCATTGGCAAATAGGGTTAAGGAAAATCCCAAGGCTTTTTACACGTACATAAAAAGCAAGAGGGTAACCAGGGAAAGGTTGGCCCACTGAAGGATAGGCAAGGGAATCTATGTGTGGAACCAGAGGAAATGGGCGAGGTACGAAATGAATACTTTGCAGCAGTATTCACCAAAGAGAAGGAATTGGTAGATGTTGAGTCTGGAGAAGGGGGTGTAGATAGCCTGGGTCACATTGTGATCCAAAAAGACGAGGTGTTGGGTGTCTTAAAAAATATTAAGGTAGATAAGTCCCCAGGGCCGGATGGGATCTACCCCAGAATACTGAAGGAGGCTGGAGAGGAAATTGCTGAGGCCTTGACAGAAATCTTTGGATCCTCGCTGTCTTCAGGGGATGTCCCGGAGGACTGGAGAATAGCCAATGTTGTTCCTCTGTTTAAGAAGGGTAGCAAGGATAATCCCGGGAACTACAGGCCAGTGAGCCTTACTTCAGTGGTAGGGAAATTACTGGAGAGAGTTCTTCGAGACAGGATCTACTCCCATTTGGAAGCAAATGGACGTATCAGTGAGAGGCAGCACGGTTTTGTGAAGGGAAGGTCGTGTCTCACTAACTTGATAGAGTTTTTCGAGGAGGTCACTAAGATGATTGATGCAGGTAGGGCAGTAGATGTTGCCTATATGGACTTCAGTAAGGCCTTTGACAAGGTCCCTCATGGTAGACTAGTACAAAAGGTGAAGTCACACGGGATCAGGTGTGAACTGGCAAGGTGGATACAGAACTGGCTAGGCCATAGAAGGCAGAGGGTAGCAATGGAGGGATGCTTTTCTCATTGGAGGGCTGTGACCAGTGGTGTTCCACAGGGATCAGTGCTGGGACCTTTGCTCTTTGAATATATATAAATGATTTGGAGGAAAATGTAACTGGTCTGATTAGTAAGTTTGCAGACGACACAAAGGTTGGTGGAATTGCGGATAGCGATGAGGACTGTCTGAGGATACAGCAGGATTTAGATTGTCTGGAGACTTGGGCGGAGAGATGGCAGATGGAGTTTAATCCGGACAAATGTGAGGTAATGCATTTTGGAAGGGCTAATGCAGGTAGGGAATATACAGTGAATGGTAGAACCCTCAAGAGTATTGAAAGTCAAAGAGATCTAGGAGTACAGGTCCACAGGTCATTGAAAGGGGCAACACAGGTGGAGAAGGTAGTCAAGAAGGCATACGGCATGCTTGCCTTCATTGGCCGGGGCATTGAGTATAAGAATTGGCAAGTCATGTTGCAGCTGTATAGAACCTTAGTTAGGCCACACTTGGAGTATAGTGTTCAATTCTGGTCGCCACACTACCAGAAGGATGTGGAGGCTTTAGAGAGGGTGCAGAAGAGATTTACCAGAATGTTGCCTGGTATGGAGGGCATAAGCTATGAGGAGCGATTGAATAAACTCGGTTTGTTCTCACTGGAACGAAGGAGGTTGAGGGGCGACCTGATAGAGGTATACAAAATTATGAGGGGCATAGACAGAGTGGATAGTCAGAGGCTTTTCCCCAGGGTAGAGGGGTCAATTACTAGGGGGCATAGGTTTAAGGTGAGAGGGGCAAAGTTTAGAGTAGATGTACGAGGCAAGTTTTTTACGCAGAGGGTAGTGGGTGCCTGGAACTCACTACCGGAGGAGGTAGTGGAAGCAGGGACGATAGGGACATTTAAGGGGCATCTTGACAAATATATGAATAGGATGGGAATAGAAGGATACGGACCCAGGAAGTGTAGAAGATTGTAGTTTAGTCGGGCAGTATGGTCGGCACGGGCTTGGAGGGCCGAAGGGCCTGTTCCTGTGCTGTACATTTCTTTGTTCTTTGTTGTTCTTTGAGATGCATTTGTCGCCTATTCTTTCACCACCAAAGAGTAAGGGATTGCCAGAAAGATCAGCACTGCTGACTCTTAGCGCGAAGGACCAGGGTTCAATTACGAACTTGAATGACTGTCTGCGGAGTTTGCACGGTGTCCACGTGTCTGCAGAGGTTTCCACCGGATGCGCCAGTTGCCTCCTGCCGTCCAAACATTTGCAGGCTAGCCGGATTGTCCACACTAAATTACCCCTTCATGTCCAAAGGCTACAGGGACAGGCTTGGAGAGTGTTTGTAGGTAGGGTGCTCTTTCGGAGGACCGTGGAAGACCCGATCGGTAGAATAGCCTCATTCTGCACAGCAGGGTGTCTGTAATAAGAAAAAACAGCAGGCAGAGGCCATTTCCCCCTGGAGTAGGCATCATCATTCATAAACTTCATAAATATTCTGATTATTGCCTGAACCTCACCTTTCAGCCGGCTCCCGGTCCATTAATCTTGACTTCCCGGCACATCAAACATTATGTCGAACCGATCTTTGCTGTATAACGGCGGCAGTCATATAATCATAGAAGTTTACCGCATGGAAACAGGCCCTTCGGCCCAACCAGTCCATGCCGCCCAGTTTTTACCATTAAGCTAGTCCCAGTTGCCCGCACTTGGCCCATAACCCTCTATACCCATCTTACCCATGTAACTATCTAAATGCTTTTTAAAAGACACAATTGTACCCGCCTCTACTACTACCTCTGGCAGCCCATTCCAGACACTCACTACCCTCTGAGTGAAGAAATTGCCCCTCTGGGCCCTTCTGAATCTCTCCCCTCTCACCTTAAACCTATGCCCTCTAGTTTTAGACTCCCCTACCTTTGGGAAAAGATGTTGACTATCTACCTTATCTATGCCCCTCATTATTTTATAGACCTCTATAAGATCACCACTAAGCCTCCTACGCTCCAGGGGAAAACGTCCCAGTCTATCCAGCCTCTCCTTATAACTCAAACCATCAAGTCCCGGCAATATCCTAGTAAATCTTTTCTGCACTCTTTCCAGTTTAATAATATCCTTTCTATAAAAGGGTGACCAGAACTGCACACAGTATTCCAAGTGTGGCCGTACCAATGTCTTGTACAACTTCAACAAGACGTCCCAACTCCTGTATTCAATGTTCTGACCAATGAAGCCAAGCATGCCGAATGCCTTCTTCACCACCCTGTCCACCTGCGACTCCACCTTCAAGGAGCTATGAACCTGTACTCCTAGATCTCTTTGTTCTATAACTCTCCCAAACGCCATACCATTAACTGAGTAGGTCCTGGCCTGATTCGATCTGCCAAAATGCATCACCTCACATTTATCTAAATTAAACTCCATCTGCCATTCGTCGGCCCACTTGCCTAATTGATCAAGATCCCGTTGCAATCCGAGATAACCTTCTTCACTATCCACTGTGCCACCAATCTTAGTGTCATCTGCAAACTTACTAACCATGCCTCCTAAATTCTCATCCAAATCATTAATATAAATCACAAATAACAGTGGACCCAGCACCGATCCCTCAGGCACACCACTGGTCACAGGCCTCCAGTTTGATAAACAACCCTCTACAGCCATCCTCTGCCTTCTGTCGTCCAGCCAATTTTGAATCCAAGTGGCAACCTCACCCTGGATCCCGTGAGCTTTAACCTTCTGCAACAACCTACCATGCGGTACCTTGTCAAAGGCTTTGCTAAGGACCATGTAGACAACGACTACTGCACTGCCCTCATCTACCTTCTTGGTCATCCCCTCAAAAAACTCAATCAAATTTGTGAGACATGATTTTCCACGCACAAAACCATGCTGACTGCCCCGAATCAGTCCTTGCCTCTCTAAATGCTTGTAGATCCTATCTCTCAGAATACCTTCTCGCAACTTACCTACTACAGATGTTAGGCTCACCGGTCTGTAGTTCCCAGGCTTTTCCCTGCTGCCCTTCTTAAACGAGGGCACAACATTCGCCACTCTCCAATCTTCAGGCACCTCACCTGTGGCTGCCGATGATTCAAATATCTCTGTTAGGGGACCCGCAATTTCCTCCCTAGCCTCCCACAACATCCTGGGATACATTTTATCAGGTCCCGGGGATTTATCTACCTTGATGCGCTTTAAGACTTCCAGCACCTCCTCCTCTGTAATATGCACACTTCTCAAGACATCACTATTTATTTCCCTTAGTTTCCTAACACCCATGCCTTTCTCCACCGTGAATACCGATGAGAAATATTCATTCAGGATCTCACCCAACTCTTGTGGCTCTGCACATAGATGTCCTTGTTGGTACTTAAGAGACCCTACTCTGTCCCTAGTTACTCTTTTCCCCTTCATGTATCTGTAGAATCTCTTTGGATTCTCCCTTGCATTATTTGCCAAAGCAATTTTATGTCCCCTTTTTGCCCTCCTGATTTCCCTCTTAACTCTATTTCGACAATCTCTTTACTCTTCAAGGGATCCACTTGATCCCAGTTGCTTATGTACGTCATATGCCTCCTTCTTCTTTTTGACCAGAGTCTCAATATCTCGAGTCATCCAGGGTTCCCTACTTCTACCAGCCTTGCACTTCACTCTAAAGGGAATGTGCTTACCCTGCACCCTGGTTAACACATTTTTAAAAGCCTCCCATTTACCAGCAGTCCCTTTGCCTGCCAACAGTCTCCCCCAATCTACCTCTGCAAGTTCCTGTCTGATACCAACAAAATTGGCCTTGCCCCAATTAAGAATTTTAACTCTTGGGCCAGACCTATCATTCTCCATAGCTATCTTAAAACTAATGGAGTTATGGTCACTTGTCCCAAAGTGATCCCTCACTCGCACTTCTGTCACTTGCCCTTCCTTATTTCCCAAGACGAGGACAAGTTTTGCCCCCTCCATTCCAAATTTCCCTCCATCCAAGCCCCTAATGCTATGGATGTCCCAGTCAATGTTGGGAAAGTTAAAGTCCCCTACTACTACCACCCTATTATTCTTGCAGCTATCTGTAATCTCCTTACATATTTGCTCCTCAATTTCCCGCTGACTATTTGGGGGCCTGTAGTACAGTCCTACCAAGGTGATCTCTCCCTTCTTATTTTTCAGTTCCACCCATATAGACTCAGTGGGCGAACCCTCGGATATATCCCCTCTAAGTACTGCCGTGATGTTCTCCCTAATCAAAAAAGCCACTCCCCCTCCTCTCTTACCTCCTGTTCTATCCTTTCTATAGCATCTGTACCCTGGAACATTGAGCTGCCAGTCCTGCCCCTCCCTTAGCCATGTTTCAGTCATAGCTATAATATCCCAGCCCATGTGCCCGTCCATGCCCTGAGTTCATCCGCTTTGCCCGTCAGGCCCCTTGCATTGAAATAAATGCCGTTTGATGTAGACCTTCCTTGCTCTCTGCCCTGCTTTCTCTGGTCATGCTTTAAACACTCTCCCTTCCTGCCTTTTGTTTCTGTCCCCACTGACTTCCTACATCGGTTCCCATCCCCCTGGCACATTAGTTTAAACCCTCCCCAACTGCACTAGCAAACACACCCCCGAAAACATTGGTTCCGGTCCCACCCAGATGCAGACCGTCCGATTTGTACAGGTCCCACCTCCCCCAGAACCGGTCCCAATGTTCCAGGAATTTTAAACCCTCCCTCTTGCACCATCTCTCAAGCCACGTATTCATCCTACCTATCCTGTCATTCTTACTCTGACTATCACGTGGCACTGGTCGCAATCCTGAGATTACTACCTTTGAGGTCCTACTTTTTAGTTTAAAGCCTAACTCCCTAAATTCAACTTGTGGGACCTCATCCCGTTTTTTTACCTATATCGTTGGTGCCTATATGCACCACGACAGCTGGCTGTTCACCCTCCCCCTCCAGAATGCCCTGCAGCCGCTCCGAGACATCCTTGACCCTTGCACCAGGGAGGCAACATACCAACCTGAATTCTCGTTTGCGTCCGCAGAAACGCCTGTCTATTCCCCTTACAATTGAATCCCCTATCACTATAGCTGTGCCACTCTTTTTCCCGCCCTTCTGTGCAGCAGAGCCAGCCACGGTGCCATGAACCTGGCTGCTGCCACCTTCCCCTGGTGAGCCATCTCCCCCAACAGTTTCCAAAACGGTAAATCTGTTTTGGAGGGAGATGACCGCAGGGGATTCCTGCACTGCCTTCCTACTCTTCCTCTGTGTTGGTCACCCTTTCCCTATCTGCCTCAGTAATTTTAATCTGCGGTGTGACCAACTCACTGAATGTGCTATCCACAACTTCCTCAGCATCGCGGATGCTCCAAAGTGAGTCCATCCGCAGCTCCAGAGCCGTCAAGCGGTCTAACAGGATCTGCAGTTGGACACACTTCTTGCAGATGAAGGAGTCAGGGACACCAGAAGGGTCCCTGACTTGCCACATCTCACACGAGGAGCATGACACGGGTCTGAGCTCTCCTGCCATGACTTAAACCTGAAGTTAAATTTGAACTACACTACACAGCTAAGAAAAGTCAAAGAGAGAGAAATCACTTACCAGTTACAAGCCAATCACTTACCTGTTGGCTGTGATGTAATTGCTCCCGAGACTCCCTCACAGGTCTGCTTCTCTGCACCTCCTTAAGATGAGCACCAAATTCCCTTAACTAGTTAATTAATTTACTTAATAAATTTGATTTTTTTTTTTTTTGTCACTCCCCTCTTACCCGAACTCAGCCTTACCCAAACTCTGATACACTCTGTTTGCCTCCAGCACTCTGTTTCTATAGGCACTTCAGCCACACCCTTTGTATCCTTCCTGATTTACAGTCAGCCAATAGGCCTGCTCCCGAAACTGATCTCCCGAAACGAACAGCTGAACTGCAAGGTAAGGAAGTTGTTAAGCAGTACTGTTAAGCAGTCACCACTGAAATCTGAAGAAAAGGTTTGACAAGATGAAAAACATTCTCAACAAACACAGACACCACATCCACTGATACTCCCGTATCTATTCTACTAATTAAGTCCTCTCAAACTCCCGTAGATTTGTTGAGCATTATTTGCCATCCAATAACACATGCTGACTTTGTCCAATTCCGTTGGTGTTTTCCAAACGTTATGTTATCATCGTTTTCAAAATTAGACGTTTGTATCTTCCATCCTGCTGATGTCATAGATTATCATAGAATTTACAGTGCAGAAGGAGGCCATTCGACCCATCGAGTCTGCACTGGCTCTTGGATAGAGCATCCTACCCAAGGTCACCTGCACCCTATCCCCATAACCCACTAACCCCACCCATCACTAAGGGCAATTTTGGACACTAAGGGCAATTTATCATGGCCAATCCACCTAACCCGCGCATCTTTGGACTGTGGGAGGAAGCCGGAGCACCCGGAGGAAACCCACGCACACACGGGGGGGATGTGCAGACTCCGCACAGACAGTGACCCAAGCCGGAATTGAACCTGGCACCCTGGAGCTGTGAAGCAATTGTGCTATCCACAATGCTACCGTGCTCACGACAATTCGCCCCTATTTCTCCTTTTTTTCTCTCCTCTTTAAAATAGTGTGGTTTAATTTGCCAGCCTTCTATCTGCAGGAACTGCAACAGCGTCGATAAACGTTTGAAAGATGTCCACCACTACATCCAATACTTCCAGGGCCACTGTGAGATATCGATTATTAGGCCCATGTGATTTGTGAGCCTTTAATCTTATTAATTTCCACAACACCATTTTCTAATCTAACACTGATCTCCCTCAGTTCCGGCCTTTCACTGGTCCACTGTTTCCCTCAGATTTATGGCAGGTTTTTGTGCCCTGGTCTATGAAGACAGAACCTAAGTAAATGTTTCTGCTGTTCTTTTATTCCCCATCATAAATTCCCCAGCTTCTATGTTTCTCGTCACTGGTCGGTGTGACTTCAGGATATAAACATGGAAAGAGAGGATATTATAATTAGTTGTTGGAGGGTCTAACATTGGGGTGCATAGTCTCGAAATTAGGGCTAGACCATTCGGCAGAGATTTTCGGAAGAATGTCTTCACGCAAAGTGTTGTCGAGGTTTGAACCTCACTCGAATAAACCCGAGTTTATTCAACCTCTCATCGTAGGTAATGCCCTCCATACTGGGCAACATCCTGGTAAATCTGTCCTGCACCCTCTAAAAATCTTCCACATCCTTCTGGTGGTGTGGCGACCAGAATTGAACACTATACTCCAAGTGTGGCCTCACTAAGGTTCTGTACAGCTGCAACACGTCTTGCCAATTTTTATACTCAATGCCCCGGCCAATGAAGGACAGCATGCATTCTGCCTTCTTGACTACCTTCTCCACCCGTGTTGCCCCTTTCAGTGACCTGTGGACTTGTACACCTAGATCTCTCTGACTGTCAATACTCTTGAGGGTTCTACCATTCACTGTATATTCCCGAACTGTATTAAATCTTCCAACACATTACCACACATATGTCCGGATTAAACTCCATCTGCCACCTCTCCGCCCAAGTCTCCAACCGATATAAATCCTGCTGTATCCTCTGACAGTCCTCATCGCTATCCGCAATTCCATCAACCGATGTGTCGTCCGCAAACTTACTAATTAGACCAGTTACATTTTGCTCCAAATAATTTATATATACTACAAACAGCAAGCGTCCCAGCACTGAACTCGGGTGAATGTGCTAAATTGGGGGAAGGCTAATTATGACAATATTAGGCAGGAACTGAAGAACCTAGATTGGGGGCGAATGTTTGAGGGTAAATCAACATCTGACATGTGGGAGGCTTTCAAATGTCAGTTGAAAGGAAATCAGGACCGGCATGTTCCTGTGCGGAAGAAGGATAAATACCGCAAATTTCGGGAACCTTGGATAACGAGAGATGTTGTAGACCCCGTCAAAAAGAAAAAGGAGGCATTTGTGAGGGCTGGAAGGCTGGGGACAGACGAAGCCTGTGTGGAATATAAGGAAAATAGGAACGGACTTAAGCAAGGAGTCAAGGGGGCTAGAAGGGGTCACGAAAAGTCATTGGCAAATAGGGTTAAGGAAAACCCCAAGGCTTTTTACACATACATAAAAAGCAAGAGGTTAGCCAGGGAAAGGGTTGGCACACTGAAGGATAGGCAAGGGAATCTATGTGTTGAGCCAGAGGAGATGGGCGAGATACTAAATTAATACTTTGCATCAGTATTCACCAAAGAGAAGGAATTGGTGGATGTTGAGTCTGGAGAAGGGTCTGTAGATAGCCTTGGTCACATTGAGATCCAAAAAGACGGGGTGTTGGGCGTCTTGAAAAATATTAAGGTAGATAAGTTCCCAGGGCCCGATGGGATCTACCCCAGAATACTGAAGGAGGCTCGGAAGGCTGAGGCTTTGACAGAAATCTTAGGATCCTCGCTGTCTTCAGTTGATGTCCCGGAGGACTGGAGAATAGCCAATGTTGTTCCTTTGTTTAAGAAGGGTAGCAAGGATAATCCAGGGAACTACAGGCCGATGAGCCTTATGTCAGTGGTAGGGTAATTACGAGAGCTAATTCTTCGAGACAGGATCTACTCCCATTTGGAAGCAAATGGACGTATTAGTGAGAGGTAGCATGGTATTGTGAAGGGGAGGTCATGTCTCACTAACTTGGTAGAGTTTTTCTAAGAGGTCACAAAGGTAATTAACAGGTAGGGCAGTGGATGTTGTCTATATGGACTTCAGTAAGGCCTTTGACAAGGTCCCTCATGGTAGTCTGGTACAAAACGTGAAGTAACACGGGATCAGGGGTGAGTTGGCAAGATGGATACAGAACTGGCTAAGTCATAGAAAGCAGAGAGTAGTAATTTTCTAATTGGAGGGCTGTGACTAGTGGCATTCCGCAGGGATCAGTGCTGGGACCTTTGCTGTTCGTTGTCTATATAAATGATTTGGAGGAAAATGTAACTTCTGATTTGTAATTTTGCAGACGACACATCGGGTGTTGGAATTGCGGATAACGCCGAGGACTGTCAGAGGATAGAGCAGGATTTAGATTGTTTGGAGACTTGGGCGGAGAGATGGCAGATGGGGTTTAATCTGGACAAATGTGAGGAAATGCATTTTGGAAGGTCTAATGCAGTTAGAGAATATGCAGTCAATGGTAGAACCCTCAAGAGTATTGAAAGTCAGAGAGATCTAGGTGTACAGGTCCATAGGTCACTGAAAGGGGGAACACAGGTGGCGAAGGAAGTCAGGAAGACATACGGCATGAGTCCCTTCGTTGGCCGGGGCATTAAGTATAAGAACATAAGAACATAAGAACTAGGAGCAGGAGTAGGCCATCTGGCCCCTCGAGCCTTCTCCGCCATTCAATGAGATCATGGCTGATCTTTTGTGGACTAAGCTCCACTTTCCGTCCCGAATATCAGAACCCTTAATCCCATTATTCTTCAAAAAACTATCTATCTTTATCTTAAAAACATTTAATGAAGGAGCCTCTACTGCTTCACTGGGCAATGAATTCCATAGATTCACAACATTTTGGGTGAAGAAGTTCCTCCTAAACTCAGTCCTAAGTCTACTTCCCCTTATTTTGAGGCTATGCCCCATAATTCTGCTTTCGCCTTCTGCTTTCGCCCGCCAGTGGAAACAATGAGTCCTCATCTATCTTATCTATTTCCTTCATAATTTTTCTGACTCTATAAGATCCCCCCTCATCCTTCTAAATTTAAACGAGTACAGTCCCAGTCTACTCAACCTCTCCTCGTAATTCAACCCTTTCAGCTCCGGGATTAACCTGGTGAATCTCCTCTGCACACCCTCCAGCGCCAGTACGTCCTTTTACAAGTAAGGAGACCAAAACTGAACACAATGCTCCAGGTGTGGCCTCACTAACACCTTATACAATTGCAGCATAACTTCCCGAGTCTTAAACGCCATCTCTCTAGCAATGAAGGACAAAATTCCATGCGCCTTCTTAATCACCTGTTTCACCTGTAAACCAACTTTTTGCGACTCATGCACTAGCACACCCAAGTCTCTTTGCGCAGCAGCATGTTTTAATAATTTATCATTTAAATAAGAATCGCTTTTGCTGCTACTCCTACCAAAATGGATAACCTCACTTTTGTCAACATTGTATTCGATCTGCCAGACTCTAGCCAATTCACTTAGCCTATCCAAATCCTTCTGCAGACTTCCATTATCCTCTGCACTTTTTGCATTACCACTCATCTTAGTGTCGTCTGCAAACCTGGACACATTGCCTTGGTCCTCAACTCCAAATCATCTGTGTAAATTGTGAACAATTGTGGGCGAACACTGATCCCTGAGGGACACCACTAGCTACTGATTGCCTAACCAGAGAAACACCCATTAATCCCCACTCTTTTCTTTCTATTAATTAATCAATCCTCTATCCATGCTACTACTTTCCCCTTAATGCCATGCATCTGTATCTTATGCAGCAAACCTTTGTCTGGCATCTTGTCAAAAGCGTTCTGGAAATCCAGATGTACCACATCCATTGGCTCCCCGTTGCCTACCGCACTGGTAATGTCCTCAAAAAATTCTATTAAATTAGTTAGGCCCGACCTGCCCTTTATGAACCCATGCTGCGTCTGCCCAATGGGACAGTTTCCATCAGATGCCTCTCTATTTCTTCCTTAATGATAGATTCCAGCATCTTCCCTACTACCGAAGTTAAGCTCACTGGCCTATAATTAACAGCTTTCTGCCTACCTCCTTTTTTAAATAGTGGTGTCACGTTTGCTAATTTCCAATCCGTCGGGACCACCCCAGAGTCTAGTGAATTGTTGTAAATTATCACTAGTGCATTTGCAATTTCCCTAGCCATCTCTATTAGCACTCGGGAATGCATTCTTTCAGGGCCAGGAGACGTGTCTACCTTTAGTCACATTAGGTTTCCCATCACTCCCTCCTTAGTGATAATCCTATCAAGGATTGGAAGCGTGAACGTTTAGCTAACATTTTCCCTTTAATTTCGACCATATTCTATTTTCCTCCTCTTGATCATGTTTTTGCATTATTTTCCTGAATTCTAAAATTGGCTCATCCTCATGCTTTCTGCTTTCCAGGCAGTGTGTGAGCCGTGGTTGAGCCGTGGATGAGCCACCTTCCCTCTTTTATCTTATTTCCAGACAGAAATGAATAATTGTTGTAGTTCTTGCAGGTGTTCTTCAAAGGCAAAACATTACTTACCCACCGTCAAACAATTATTTCAAGTTCACCAATATATCCTTATTAATTTGGGCCTCCTGCCCTTATATTCCCCTTTATTAAGATTCAGGTCCCTAGATTCGGATTCAACGAAGTCACCATCGAACTTTATAAAGCATTACGTCATATTCTGTTCCCACATCCTCAAGTGACCAGGCAAATTCATTTATCCCTTATCATTGCACAGAACACAGCCTTGCCTGTTGTTGGTGATTTGACGTGGGAAAAAAATAACTGAGGTATTAGTTTGGTTTCTCTTATGTGTGTGTACATTAACAGTACGAAGTCTTACAACACCAGGTTAAAGTCCAACAGGTGTGTTTCGATGTCACTAGCTTTCAGAGCGCTGCTCCTTCCTCAGGTGAATGAAGAGGTATGTTCCAGAAACACATATATAGACAAATTCAAAGATGCCAAACAATGCTAGGAATGCGACCATTAGCAGGTGATTAAATCTTTACAGATCCAGAGATGGGGTAACCCCAGGTTAAAGAGGTGTGAATTGCATCAAGCCAGGACAGTTGGTAGGATTTTGCAGGCCAGATGGTGGGGGATGAATGTAATGCGACATGAATCCCAGGTCCCGGTTGAGGCCGCACTCATGTGTGCGGAACTTGGCTATAAGTTTCAGCTCGGCGATTCTGCGTTGTCGCGCGTCCTGAAGGCCGCCTTGGAGAACGCTTACCCGGAGGTCAGAGGCTGAATGCCCTTGACTGCTGAAGTGTTCCCCGACTGGAAGGGAACATTCCTGCCTGGTGATTGTTGCGCGATGTCCGTTCATTCGTTGTCGCAGCGTCTGCATGGTCTCGCCAATGTACCACGCTTCGGGACATCCTTTCCTGCAGCGTATGAGGTAGACAACGTTATGGGGATAGGGTGGAAGTGTGTCCTTCTGCACTGTAAATTCTCCACATCATGTGTACATTAAAGTCACCCTTGATTATATTCGTACCCTTATTGGATGCTTATCTGATTTCTTGATTTCCAGCCTCCACCACTGTTTGTTGGCATATTAACTACCTTTACTCACTCTTCGTATTTCATATATCATGCAATATAGATTCCACACATGGTTTTACGAGGCAGTATCCAATCTCAATACTGGACTGATTTCCTTTATTACGAACACTGCTCCCCCACTTCCTTACAGTTGTCTCTCTCCATCCGAAATACTGAATACCTCAGTTGCTCACCTCCCATAGTCGGCAACTCTGAAGCCATGTCTCTGTAATTGCAGCCTTATCAGAACCGTTTATATATATACGCACTGTTAAATCATCTACCTTATTGTGAATGTTTCACGCATTAAGTGAGAGTGTTAATAGATTCATATCACTCACACATATTACCTGGAATATGACAACATAAATGAAATAACAATTCTAATGCATCCGTTTTCTATCATATTGTGTGCAAAGGTAGCATAGTGGTCAACACAATTGCTTCACAGCTCCAGGGACCCAGATTCGATTCCTGGCTTGGGTCAGTCTGTGCGGAGTCTGCATGTTCTCCCCGTGTGTGCGTGGGTTTTCTCCGGGTGCTCCGGTTTCCTCCCACAGTTCAAAGATGTGCAGGTTAGGTGGATTGGCCATGCTAAATTGCCCTTAGTGTCCAAAATTGCCCTTAGTGTTGGTTGGGGTTAGTGGGTTATGGGGATAGGGTGGAAGTGTGGGCTTGGGGTAGGGTGCTCTTTCCAAGAGCCGGTGCAGACTCGATGGGCCGTATGGCCTCCTTCTGCACTGTAAATTCTATGAAAGCATGGGCCAGGCACGCACTGAGCGGTTGGATCTGGTTAAAAATGATATTAGATCATTGTTTCTAAGAGAGAGACAAATTTGGACTGATCTGAGTCAGCTATCTCAATATCAGTAGGTTGGTAATTAAAGATGATAATTCTGCTTAAAAGTCATGACACCGGTCATCTCTTTGAAGAACTCTCAGATTACGTCCTGGGAGTTGATCATTAATTTAGCCAGATTTAAACACATTCAGTGCCCATAAGTCATGGCGGTTTAATTCCATCAAATGCCGTGCAGGACACACACAGTTGATAAAGTATGACTGGTCTCCTCGGTCGCAAATAATGTCTCTCTTTTAATGGCAGACGTTCTGGTGACAATAACGCATAATTGGAACAGCTGAAAGGCAGTGTGTGACAGACTCCATCCGCCCCCTTTTGATAAGGCTGCATTTGAAAGAGTTTGCTTTTCAGCTCGAGGCTGGACTCGCTCGATGCATCCGGTAGAATTTCCTCATTTTGGTCCTGTGGTCAGCGGTCACCTCATCACACCCGCGCACTTACCTCGGGGGTGAGCAGCGAGATCCGCCTGCCTACTCTGGGGCAACTGAGTGAGCCTCGCTCTCCACACTGCAAGAAAGTACTGATACAGGATTGTTATGAATATTGTTTTCGGTCTTTTCACGCGAATAATGGGATGGAATTGCAAAAGTGTAACCTGCACTGAAATGATACGGAACTGGGACAGATAGTTTGGAACTGCCGCCTCACAGCGCCAGGGACCTGGGTTCGTTTCAGAACTTGGGTGACCATTAGTTTGGAATTTGCACTTTCTCCACGTGTGCGGCTGCTCCGGGTTCTCCCACAGTCCCAGATATCTGCAGGTCAGGTTGAGTTGGGATGAGTGGATCTAGGTCGTGTAATCCTTCAGAGGGTCAGTGCAGATTCGATGGGCAGAATGGTCTCCTTCTGCACTACATGTATTCTGTGACTCTCAATCCTTCAAAATCATGAGAATGGCTCGAGGGACTGAAATCGCTCATTTCCACTCGCCTAAATCTATGATTTTACTTTTCAGGTAACCAGGAGAGGGGGAGTTGATCTGAAGGTTGTTCGGAATGAAGTACATCCGCCTTTTCCAGGTCTTCTGTAAGTGATTATAACATATGAGCGTTATATTTTTAACAGCGTCATTGACCGCCAATCTGCGATCAACTATTCACAGTCCAACAAGGGTTGATAACCAAAGAGGTTCGGAAACATATGTATCACATTACACTGTGCTATGGAGTAAATATTGCAGCATCTGGAAATGTGAAATAAAAGCCAAAATGATGAGCTGGTATGTTCTCATCTTTCGAAAGTGTAATGAACATTTTGTCAGATCGAAGATCTTGGATTTCCAGCATTGGCTCTGACACTCCGGACCACGATGCTCAATTGTAATCAGCCCCAGATCACTTTCAGCTGATCAATTGGAGATGAAAAAGGAACCGCACATTCACAATTTAAACCATCTCGAACATTTCAGCGTCAGAATCTGACATGATTTTGGATTAATGTCGCTGATACCCACATTAACATAATGGGCACTCCTACTGAATGGATTGAATTGCAATTGTAACTGTCATATATGTAGTTTCCCGACAGGAGCAGGTCGGAGACTGGCTTCCCGTCACAAATGTTCAAGCTCTTGCTCTCTAAAGCCCATAAGATATATGATCTCGGCTGCATTAGATGGGAGCAGCGAAATAGGCCCAAGGCAGCATCGGCATGGGAAAGCTGGCAGTATATGCCGTAAAAAATGATGGTGACAGGAATAACTGAGACAAGGAAAATGAGGGAACGGACAATTAATGGAGCTCGAAAAAGCGTTGAGAGGTGGGTATCACACCAGATGAGGGTTGGACCGATGGAAGAGGATTGTAATGGAGAGGGGAGGAGGTCATTCCAGGGTGGGTGAAACGGCGGGTTTCGGTCCAGACAGTGATAAAGCATTGGACAGGGGTGGGATGCAAATAGCGGTTCGTTCTGTTTAGTGAGGGGTTCGGTTCGGGCAGACGGGTGCGGACGTGGAAGTGGCGGTTTAGTCCTGGAGACGGGGGTGTCAGACTATTGGGATAGTGAGAAGTGGCGGTTCAGTCCTGGAGACGGGGGAGTCAGACTGTGGGGACAGGGAAGGAGGGAAGTGGCGTTGCGCGGAGTCGGACAGTCCCTGAGCGGAATCCATCTTGGAGGCAGCAGGAAATTTCAGGACGAATATTAGACTGCGATGGGGTTGCGTCCGGGGGGGTGGGGGTTGTTTCCTGGGTTAGGATCAGCACGGCAGATGGAGTAAGTATCGTTGTGGAGGGTGTAGTCAGTTAGGGAGACGTTGCATAGTTGCGGAGTTGGTTGGGACCGAGAAGCAGGGTGGAGTGACGATCAGCGAAGCTCGGGTGGGGTGGATGGGTAGTTTGGGGAGAGGAGGCAGACAGACAGAGTGGCGCGGAACAGACCTCGGGTGGAGATCGGACCAGAGCAGGGGCATTCGGACTGGTGCGATGTGATTCTTCGAACTGGTGGTGACGCAGACGGGAGAGGATTGCAATAAAACCAGGAAGGGGAGGTAGAGTAGGAAGGAGTGATCGATCATTATGGGTGCTTGTTGAAACCATGCGGTGGTGTCTCACCGGAGTGGTGGGGTCGAAAGGGGTATTGGGGGCAGCACGGTGGCGCAGTGGTTAGCACTGCTGTCTCACGGCGCAGTGGTTAGCACTGCTGTCTCACGGCGCCGAGGTCCCAAGTTCGATCCCGGCCCTGGGTCACTGTCCGTGTGGAGTTTGCACACTCTCCTCGTATTTGCGTGAGTTTCACCCTCACACTCAAAGATGTGCAGGTTAGGTTGATTGGCTACACTAAATTGCCCCTTATTTGGGACAAAAGTGGGTACTCTAAATTTATATTTAAAAGAAAGGGGTATTGGAGGTATTACTGTAGGACAAAGCGGCCCATAGAGACAGGGTGTTAGTCCTGGTGTGAGTCTCAGTACAAGGGTGGTTAATCAGATTGGAGGTGTCAATCGATATGGAGGGTCCAGTCCGGGATGGTGCAGTCAGTGTGAGAGGAGGGGTCTTTCACAGAGGAGGTGACAGTCTGTGAGGAAGACTAAGCACGAGAAAACGGGTCAGTCTGGAGGGGGATTCAGTCTGAGAGGAGGGGTCAATCTGATAGAACGTGGACAATTTGAGCGGAGGAGTCAGTGAGAGAGGAGTGGTCAGTGTCAGAGCAGGGGTCAATGTGAGAGGAGGGGTCACTGTGAGAGGAGGGGTCAATGTAAGAGGGAGGTCAGTGTGAGGGGAGGGGTCAATGGGAGAGGAGGGGTCACTGTGATGGAAGTGGTCAGTCTGAGAGGAGGAGTCAGTGTGATAGAACGAGAGAGTGTAAGAGGAGGGGGTCAGTGTGAAGGGGAGGGTCAGCGTGAGAGGAGGGGTCATTGTGAGGGGAGGGGTCAGTGTGAAGGGGTGGGTCAGCGTGAGAGGAGGTGTCATTGTGAGGGAAAGGGTCAGTTTGAGAGGCGGGGTCAGTGTGAGGGGAAGGGTCAGTGTGAGGTGAGTGGTCAATGGGAGAGGAGGGGTCACTGTGAGGGAAGGGGTCAGTCTGAGAGGGGGAGTCAGTGTGAAGGGGAGGGTCAAATTGAGAGGAGGGGCCATTGTGAGGGGAGGGGTCAGTGTGAGATGAGGGGGTCAGTGTGAGAGGAAGGGTCAGTGTGAGGTGAGTGGTCAGTGTGAGAGGGGGATCAGAGTGAGAGGAGGGATCAGTAAGGGAAAAGGGTCAATGTGAGGGGGGTGCCACTGAGAGGAGCGATTCATGTGAGAGGCGGGGTCAGTGTGAGTGGAGGTGTCAGTGTGAGGTGAGGGGTCTATGTGAGGGGAGGGGTCAGACTGAGAGGAGGGGTCGGTGTGAGGGGAAGAGTCAGTACGAGAGGAGGGGTCAGTGTGAGGGGTGTGGTCTGTGTGAGAAGAGGGATCAGTGTGAGGGGAGGGGTCAGTGCGAGAGGTGGGGTCAGTGTGAGGGGAGGGGTCAATCTGAGGGGAGCTGTCAGTGTGAGAGGAGGGGTCTGTGTGAGAGGAGGTTTCAATATGAGAGGAGGGGTCACTGGGGTTTCAGCGGGAGCGGAGTGCAGAGGCTGCTGGTGGGTGAGTATTGAAGTTTAAAATAACTTACCTTGCAGGAGCATCTCTTGGAGTTTCAGCGGCAGCAGAGTGCGGGGGCTGCTGGTGGGTGAGTATTTAAGTAAACACTTACCTGGTCCCGTTTCTGTTCCTCTTTGCTGTTGTATTTCAAAAAAAAAAAATTTAAGGCGGGAACAGGAAGTTCGTCCCGCGGACTTCTGGGAAGTCCCTCACCAATAGATTCTGGTGGAGAGGAAACCCGAGACACTACACGTGTAGCGTCTCCCACCCGCCCTCCTCCTCTAACCTAATAATAAAACCCATTGGTGTGAGGTAAGTACCATATTGTATTATTATTTTTTTTTTTAAAAATTGTTGTTAGCCAGATCTTGGTAGAAAGTTAGAGGGATGGCAGGGAAGGGAGTGCAATGTTCCTCCTGCAGGATGTTTGAGGTGAGGGATGCCGTTAGTGGTCCTGCTGATTTTACCTGCAGGAATTGCTGCCATCTCCAGATCCTCCAAGTCCGAGTTAGGGAACTGGAGCTGGAGTTGGAAGAACCTCGGATCATTCGGGAGGCAGAGGGGGTCATAGACAGCAGCTTCAGGGAATTAGTTACACCAAAGATTGGAGATAGATGGGTAACTGCAAGAGGGACTTGGAAGAAGCAGTCAGTGCAGGGATCCCCTGCGGTCGTTCCCCTGAGAAACAAGTATACCGCTTTGGATACTTGTGGGGGGGGACTTACCAGGGGTAAGCTATGGGGTACGGGCCTCTGGCACGGAGTCTGTCTCTATTGCTCAGAAGGGAAGGGGGGAGAGAAGCAGAGCATTAGTAATTGGGGACTCTATAGTCAGGGGCACAGATAGGAGATTTTGTGGGAGCGTGAGAGACTCACGTTTGGTATGTTGCCTCCCAGGTGCAAGGTTACGTGATGTCTCGGATCGTGTTTTCCGGGTCCTTTAAGGGGGAGGGGAAGCAGCCCCAAGTCGTGGTCCACATTGGCACTAACGAGATAGGTAGGAATGGGGACAAGGATGTCAGGCAGGCTTTCAGGGAGCTAGGATGGAAGCTCAGAAATAGAACAAACAGAGTTGTTATCTCTGGGTTGTTGCCCGTGCCACGTGATAGTGAGATGAGGAATAGGGAGAGAGAGCAATTAAACACGTGGCTACAGGGATGGTGCAGGCGGGAGGGATTCAAATTTGTGGATAACTGGGGCTCTTTCTGGGGAAGGTTGGACCTCTACACACAGGATGATCTACATCTGAACCTGAGGGGCACAAATATCCTGGGGGGGAGATTTCTTAGTGCTTTTTTTTTGGGGGGGGGGGGGGGAGGTTAAACCAATGCAGCAGGGGCATGGGAACCTGGATTGTAGTTTTAGGGTACAGGAGAATGAGAGTATAGAGGTCAGGAGCACAGATTTGACGTCGCAGGAGGGGGCCAGTGTTCAGGTAGGTGGTTTGAAGTGTGTCTACTTCAATGCCAGGAGTATACGAAATAAGGTAGGGCAACTGGCAGCATGGGTTGGTACCTGGGACTTCGATGTTGTGGCCATTTCGGAGACATGGATAGAGCAGGGACAGGAATGGATGTTGCAGGTTCCGGGGTTTAGGTGTTTTAGTAAGCTCAGAGAAGGAGGCAAAAGAGGGGGAGGTGTGGCGCTGCTAGTCAAGAGCGGTATTACGGTGGTGGAGAGAATGCTGGATGGGGACTCATCTTCCGAGGTAGTATGGGCTGAGGTTAGAAACAGGAAAGGAGGGGTCACCCTGTTGGGAGTTTTCTATAGGCCTCCAAATAGTTCTAGGGAAGTAGAGGAAAGGATGGCGAAGATGATTCTGGATAAGAGCGAAAGTAACAGGGTAGTTATTGTGGGAGACTTTAACTTTCCAAATATTGACTGGAAAAGATATAGTTCGAGTACATTAGATGGGTCGTTTTTTGTACAGTGTGTGCAGGAGGATTTCCTGACAATATGTTGACAGGCCAACAAGAGGCGAGGCCACGTTGGATTTGGTTTTGGGTAATGAACCTGGCCAGGTGTTGGATTTGGAGGTAGTAGAGCACTTTGGGGACAGTGAGCACAATTCGGTGACGTTTACATTTGTGATGGAAAGGGATAATTATACACCGCAGGGCAAGAGTTTTAGCTGGGGGAAGGGCAATTATGATGCCATTAGACGTGACTTGGGGGGGGGGGGGGGGATAAGGTGGAGAAGTAGGCTGCAAGTGTTGGGCACACTAGATAAGTGGAGCTTGTTCAAGGATCAGCAACTGCGTGTTCTTGATAAGTACGTACCGGTCAAGCAGGGAGGAAGGCGTAGAGCGATGGAACCGTGGTTTACCAAAGAAGTGGAATCTCTTGTGAAGAGGAATAAGGAGGCCTATGTGAAGATGAGGTGTGAAGTTTCTGTTGGGGCGATGGATAGTTACAAGGTAGCGAGGAAGGATCTAAAGAGAGAGCTAAGACGAGCAAGGAGGGGACATGAGAAGTATTTGGCAGGTCGGATCAAGGAAAACCCAAAAGCTTTCTCTCGGTATGTCAGGAACAAGCGAATGACTAGGGTAAGAGGAGGACCAGTCAAGGACAGGGATAGAAAGTTGTGTGCGGGGTCTGAAGAGATAGGCGAGATAATAAATGATTATTTTTCGTCAGTATTCACTCAGGAACAAGATAATGTTGTGGAGGAGAATGCTGAGACCCAGGCCATTAGAATAGATGGCATTGAGGTACGTAGGGAAGAGGTGTTGGCAATTCTGGACAGGCTGCAAATAGATAAGTCCCCGGGGCCTGATGGGATTTATCCTAGGATTCTCTGGGAGGCCAGGGAAGAGATTGCTGGACCTTTGGCTTTGATTTTTATGTCATCATTGGCTACAGGAATAGTGCCAGAGGACTGGGGGATAGCAAATGTGGTCCTGTTGTTCAAAAAGGGGAGCAGAGACAACCCCGGCAACTATAGACCGGTGAGCCTCACGTCTGTAGTGGGTAAAGTCTTGGAGGGGATTATAAGAGACAAGATTTATAATCATCTAGATAGGAATAATATGATCAGGGATAGTCAGCATGGCTTTGCGAAGGGTAGGTCATGCCTCACAAACCTTATCGAGTTCTTTGAGAGGGTGACTGAACAGGTAGACGAGGGTAGAGCAGTTGATGTGGTGTATATGGATTTCAGTAAAGCGTTTGATAAGGTTCCCCACGGTAGGCTATTGCAGAAAATACGGAGGCTGGGGATGAGGGTGATTTAGAGATGTGGATCAGAAATTGGCTAGCTGAAAGAAGACAGAGGGTGGTGGTTGATGGGAAATGTTTAGAATGGAGTTCAGTTACAAGTGGCGTACCACAAGGATCTGTTCTGGGGCCGTTGCTGTTTGTCATTTTTATGAATGACCTAGAGGAAGGCGCAGAAGTGTGGGTGAGTAAATTTGCAGACGACACTAAAGTCGGTGGTGTTGTCGGCAGTGTGGAAGGATGTGGCAGGTTACAGAGGGACATAGATAAGCTGCAGAGCTGGGCTGAAATGTGGCAAATGGAGTTTAATGTAGAGAAGTGTGAGGTGATTCACTTTGGAAGGAATAACAGGAATGCGGAATATTTGGCTACTGGTAAAGTTCTTGGAAGTGTGGATGAGCAGAGGGATCTAGGTCTCCATGTACATAGATCCCTGAAAGTTGCCACCCAGGTCGATAGGGTTGTGAAGAAGGCCTATAGAGTGTTGGCCTTTATTGGTAGAGGGATTGAGTTCCGGAGTCAGGAGGTCATGTTGCAGCTGTACAAAACTCTGGTACGGCCGCATTTGGAGTATTGTGTACAGTTCTGGTCACCGCATTATAGGAAGGACGTGGAGGCTTTGGAGCGGGTGCAGAGGAGATTTACCAGGATGTTGCCTGGTATGGAGGGAAAATCTTATGAGGAAAGGCTGATGGACTTGAGGTTGTTTTCGTTGGAGAGAAGAAGGTTGAGAGGACACTTAATAGAGGCATACAAAATGATCAGGGGTTTAGATAGGGTGGAGAGTGAGAGCCTTCTCCCGCGGATTGAAATGGATGGCACGAGGGGACATAGCTTTAAACTGAGGGGTAATACATATAGGACAGAGGTCAGAGATAGGTTCTTTACGCAAAGAGTGGTAAGGCCGTGGAATGCCCTACCGGCAACAGTAGTGAACTCGCCAACATTGAGGGCATTTAAACATTTTTTGGATAAGCATATGGATGATAATGGCATACTGTAGGTTAGATGGCTTTTGTTTCGATGCAACATCGTGGGCCGAAGGGCCTGTACTGCTCTGTATCGTTCTATGTTCTATAATAGGAGGGGTCAGTGTGAGAGGAGGGGTCAGTCTGAGAGGAGGTGACAGTATGAGAGGAGGAATCAGTCTGAGAGGAGGGTTCAGTGTGAGGGGAGGGGAAAGAGTGGGGAGTGGAGTCAGTTTGTGGTGAGGGACCAGTGTGAGGGGAAGGCCCAGTCTGAGAGGAGGGGGTCAGTTTGAGTGGAGGGGTCAGTGTGAGAGTAGCAGTCAGTGTGATGGCAGGTGTCAGTGTGAGGGAAGAGGTCTGTCTAAGAGCAGGGGTCAGTGTGAGAGTAGGCGTCAGTGAGAGAGTAAGGGTCTGAGTGAGAAGAGTGATCAGTGTGAGGGGACGGGTCAGTGTGAGAGGACGTGTCAGTGTTAGATGGGGGTCAGTGTCACAGGAGGGGTCAGTCTGGGAGGAAGAGTCAGTGTGAGAGGACGGGTCAATATGCGGGGAGGGGGCAGTGTGAGAGGAGGGGTCAGTGAGGGAGGAGAGGTCAGTGTGAGGGGAGGGGTCAGTGTGAGGGTAGCGGTCAGTGTGAGAGGAAGCGTCAGTGTGAGAGGAGGGGTCAATGTGAGAGGAGGGGTCAATCTGAGAGAACGTGGTCAGTGTGAGAGGAGTGGTCAATGTGAGAGGGGGGGTCAGTGTGAGAGGAGGGATCAGTGTGAGGGGATGAGTCAGTCTGAGGGGAGCTGCTAGTGTGAGGGGTCTTTGTGAGACGAGGGGTCTGTGGGAGAGGAAGGGTCAGTTTGAGACGAGGGGTTATTGTGAGTGGAGGGGGTCAGTGTGAGGGGAGGTGTCAGTCTGTGGGGCGGGGAAAGTGTGAGAGAAGAAGCCAGTGTGACGGGTGGGGTTCGTGTGAGAGGAGTGATGAGTGTGAGGGGAGGGATCCTTGTGAGAGGAGAGGTCTGTGTGGGGAAGGGTCAGTGTGAGAGGACGGGTCAAGGAGAGGGGAAGCTTCTGTGTGAAGACAGTGGTCAGTGTGAGAGGAGGGGTCAGTGTGAGTGGAAGGGTCAGTGTGAGAGGAGTGGTCAGTGTGAGGGGTGGGGTCAGAGTGAGGGGAAGGGTCAGTGTGAGAGGACGGGTCAAGGAGAGGGGAAGCTTCTGTGTGAAGACAGTGGTCAGTGTGAGAGGAGGGGTCAGTGTGAGTGGAGCGGTCAGTGTGAGAGGAGTGGTCAGTGTGAGGGGTGGGGTCAGAGTGAATGGGTGGATCACTGAGAGGATTTGTCAGTTTGAGAGGCGTGGTCAGTGTGAGGGGCGAGGCCCGTCTGAGAGGTTGGGTCAGTGTGACGGGAGGGTTCAGTTTGAGAGGAGGGGGTCAGTCTGAGAGGAGGCGTCAGTGTGAGAAGAGTGGTGAGTGTGACGGCTGTGCTCAGTGTGAGAGGAGGGATCAGGGTGATGGGAGGCGTCAATGTGAGAGGAGGGGTCAGTGTGAGGGGAGGGGTCCACCTGAGGGGAAGGATCTGCGTATGGAGAGGGGTCAGTGTGAGGGGAAGGGTCAGTGTGTGGGGAGGGATCAGCGTGAGGAGAGGGATGACTGTGGGAGGAAGGGTGAGTGTGAGAGGAGGGATCAGTGTGAGGGGAAGGATCCGTGTGAGGAGAGGGGTCAGTGTGAGGGGAGTGGACTGTCTGAGAGGAGGGGTCAGTCTGAGGGGAGGGTCAGTGTGAGACGAGTAGTCAGTGTGAAGGGAAGGAGCCGTGTGAGGGGAGGGTTCAGTCTGAGGGGAGGGTTCAGTCTGAGGGGAGGGGTCTGTCTGAGAGTCGGGGTCAGTGTGAGGGGAGGGGTCAGTGTGAGAGGAGTGGTCAGTGCGAGGGGCGGGGTCCGCCTGAAAGATAGGGTCAGTGTAAGGGGAGGGGTCCACCTGAGGGGAAGGATCTGCGTATGGAGAGGGGTCAGTGTGAGAGGACAGGTCAGTGTGACGGGAGGGGTCTGTGTGAGAGGAGGGGTCAGTCTGAGAGGAGGGGTGAGTGTGACGGGAGGGGTCTGTGTGAGAGGAGGGGTCAGTCTGAGAGGAGGTGTCCGTGTGAGGAGGTGTACATCTGAGAGGAGGGGTGAGTGTGAGAGGAGGGGTCAGTGTGAGGGGGGGGTCAATCTGAGGGGATGGATCTGCGTGAGGAGAGGGGTCAGTGTTAGAGGACAGGTCAGTGTGACGGGAGGTGCCAGTGCGAGGGGAGTGGTGAGTTTGAGAGGTGTGGTCAGTGTGAGGAGAAGAGTCCGTGTGTGGGGAGGGGTCTGTGTCAGGTGATGAGTCTGTCTGAGCGGATGGGTCAGTGTGACGGGAGGGGTCACTGGGAGAGGACGGGCCAGTCTGAGAGAAGGTGTCAGTGTGAGGGGAGTGGTCAGTGTGAGGGGTGGGATCCATTTGAGGGGATGGGACAGCGTGAGGGGTGGGGTCAGTGTGAGAGGAGAGGTCAGTGTGAAGGGACGTGTAAGTCTGAGAGGAGGGGTCAGTGTGAGCAGAGGGGTCATTGTGAGGGGAGGTGTCAGTGTGAACCTTAGAACCTTAGTTAGGCCACACTTGGAGTATAGTGTTCAATTCTGGTCGCCACACTACCAGAAGGATGTGGAGGCTTTAGAGAGGGTGCAGAAGAGATTTACCAGAATGTTGCCTGGTATGGAGGGCATAAGATATGAGGAGCGATTGAATAAACTCGGTTTGTTCTCACTGGAACGAAGGAGGTTGAGGGGCGACCTGATAGAGGTATACAAAATTATGAGGGGCATAGACAGAGTGGATAGTCAGAGGCTTTTCCCCAGGGTAGAGGGGTCAATTACTAGGGGGCATAGGTTTAAGGTGAGAGGGGCAAAGTTTAGTGTAGATGTACGAGGCAAGTTTTTTACGCAGAGGGTAGTGGGTGCCTGGAACTCACTACCGGAGGAGGTAGTGGAAGCAGGGACGATAGGGACATTTAAGGGGCATCTTGACAAATATATGAATAGGATGGGAATAGAAGGATACGGACCCAGGAAGTGTAGAAGATTGTAGTTTAGTCGGGCAGTATGGTCGGCACAGGCTTGGAGGGCCGAAGGGCCTGTTCCTGTGCTGTACATTTCTTTGTTCTTTGTTTGTTTGTGAGGCGTCTTTGTGAGAGGAGAGGGTCTGTTTGAGAGAAAGGGTCAGTGTGAGAGGAGGGGTCAGTGTGAGGGGTGGGTCAGTGTGAGGGGAGTGGTCAGTGTGAGAGGAGAGGTCAGTGTGAGAGGGGGGTCAGTGTGAGAGGAGGGTTTACTCTGGGAGGAAGGGTGAGTGTGAGAGAAAGGAGCAGTGTGAAGGGAAGTATCCGTGTGAGGGGAGGGGTCACTGTGAGGGGAGGGGTCTGTCAGAGAGGAGGGGTCAGTGTGAGGGGCGGGGCTCGTCTGACAATTTGGGTCAGTGTGACGGGAGGGGTCAGTGTGAGAGGAGGAGTCAGTCTGGAGGAGGTGTCAGTGTGAGGGGGGTCAACCTGAGAGGAGTGGTCAGTGTGAGAGGAGGGGTCAGTGTGACGGGGGTGTTAATCTGAGAGGAGGGGTCAGTGTGAGTGGAGGGGTCAGTGTGAGGGGAGTGGTCATTGTAAGGGAGGGGTCTGTGTGAGGTGATGAGTCTGTCCCAGAGGAGGGGTCAGTGTGAGGTGAGGGGTCTGTGTGAGGTGATGAGTCTGTCCCAGAGGAGGGGTCAGTGTGAGGTGAGGGGTCTGTGTGAGAGGACGGGTCAATATAAGAGGAGGTGTCAGTGTGGGGGGAATGGTCAGTGTGAGGGGAGGGGTCAATCTGAGGGGATGGGCACTGTGAGAGGAGAGGTCAGCATGGGGGAGGCGTCAATGTGAGGGGAGGGGTCAGTTGAGAGGAAGGGTCAGTGTGAGAGGAGGGGTCAGTGTGAGGGGAGAGGTCAGTTTGAGAGGTGGGGTCAGTGAGGGAGGAGAGGTCAGTGGGAGGGCAGGGGTCAGTGTGACGTCAGTCGTCAGTGTGAGGGCAGCGGGCGGAGTGAGAGTAAGTGTCAGTGTGCGAGGAGGGGTCAGTGTGAGAGGAGGGGACCATCTGAGAGAACATCGGCAGTTTGAGCGGAGGTGTCAGTGAGAGATGAGTGGTCAATGTGAGAGGAGGGGTTATTGTGAGGGGAGGGTTCAGTGTGAGGTGAGCTGCCAGTGTTAGGGGTCTTTGTGGGAGGATGGGTCTGTGTCAGAGGAAGGGTCAGTGTGAGAGGAGGGGACATTGTGAGAGGAGGGGCCAGTGTGATGGGAGGCGTCAGTATGAGGGGTGGGAAAATTGTGTAGGGAGGGGTCTGTGTGAGGGGAGGGACCAATGTGAGAAGAGAGGCCAATGTGACGGGAGGTGTCAGTGTGAGAGGCGTGGTGAGAGTAGGGGGAGGGGTCTGTCTGAGAGGAGGGGTCAATGTGGGAGATGGGTCAGTGTGAGGGGAGGTGTCCGTGTGAGTGGAGGTGTAAGTGTGAGGGCAGAGGTCAGTGTGGTGGGAGGGGTTACTGTGTGTGGAGGGGTCAGTGTGAGAAGATCAGTGAGTGTGGGGGTGGGGTCAGTCTTGGAGGAGGGGTGAGTAAGAGAGGAGTTGTCAGTGTGAGGCTGGGTTCAGTCGGAGAGCAGCGGTTGGGTTGGGAGGTGGGGTAAGGGCGAGGGGAAGTTCCTCCTGAGGGGAGTGGTCAGTGTTTGAGGAGGGGTCAGTGTGAGGTGACGGGTCAGTGTGTGAGGAGCGGTCAGTGTGAGAGGAGGGCACAGACCGGTAGAGGGGCTCGGGGTGAGGGGAGTGGTCAGTGTGAGAGGAGGCATCAGTTGAGAGGAGTGGTCAGTGTGAGAAGAGGTGTCAGTGTGAGGCGAGAGGTCAGTGTGAAAGGAGGGGCCAGTGTGAGGGCAGAGGTCAGTGTGGTGGGAGGTGTCACTGTGAGTGGAGGGGTCAACGTGAGGGGATGGGTCAATGTGAGGGAAGGGGTCAGTCTGAGAGCCAGGGTCAGTGTGATATGAGTGACCTGTGTGACGGGAACGATCCGTGTGAGGGGAGGGGTCAGTGCGAGGGGAGATGTCTGTCTGAGGGGAGATGTCTGTCTGAGGGGAGATGTCTGTCTGAGGGGAGATGTCTGTCTGAGGGGAGATGTCTGTCTGAGGGGAGATGTCTGTCTGAGGGGAGGGGTCAGTGTAAGAGGAGGGGTCAGTGAGAGGGAAGGGGTCAGTGAGAGGGGAGGGATCAGTGTGAGGGGAGGTGTCCGTCGGAGAGGAAGGGTCAATGTGAGGGGAGGGGTCAGTGTGAGAGCAGGGGTCAGTGTGAGAGCAGGGGTCAGTGTGAGGGGAGGGGAGAGTTTGAGATGAGGGGTCAGTGTGAGTGGAGGAGTCAGTGTGAGAGGAGGGGTCAGTGTGAGAGGAGAGATCAGTGTGAGAAGAGGGGTCAGGGCGAGGGGAAGTTTCCATGTGAAGGCAGTGGTCAGTGTGAGAGGAGGGGGTTGGTGTGAGAGGAGGGGGTTGGTGTGCGTGGAGGGGTCAGTGAGAGAGGAGGGGTCACTGAGAGAGGAGGGGTCAGTGTGAGAGGAGTGGTCAGTGTGAGAGGAGTGGTCTGTGTGACGGGCGGGGTCCGCCTGAGAGATAGGGTCAGTGTAAGGGGAGGGGTCCACCTGAGGGGAAGGATCTGCGTGTGGAGAGGGGTCAGTGTGAGAGGACAGGTCAGTGTGACGGGAGGGGTTTGTGTGAGAGGAGGGGTGAGTGTGAGAGGAGGGGTCAGTGTGAGGGGGGGGTCAATCTGAGAGGACGTGTCAGTGTGAGAGGAGGTGTGAGTCTGAGGGGAGTGGTCAGTGTAAGGGGCGGGGTCCATCTGAGGGGATGGATCTGCGTGAGGAGAGGGGTCAGTGTTAGAGGACAGGTCAGTGTGACGGGAGGTGCCAGTGCGAGGGGAGTGGTGAGTGTGAGAGGTGTGGTCAGTGTGAGGAGAAGAGTCCGTGTGTGGGGAGGGGTCTGTGTCAGGTGATGAGTCTGTCTGAGCGGATGGGTCAGTGTGAGGGGAGATGTCACTGTGATGGGAGTAGTCAGTGAGAGGGGCGGGGTCCGTCTGAGAGGTTGTGTCAGTGTGACAGAAGGGGGTCAGTGTGTGAGGAGGGGTCAGTCTGAGAGGAGGTGTTAGTGTGAGGGGGGTCAGTGTGAGAGGAGAGGTCAGTGTGAGAGGAGGGGTCAGTGCGAGGGGGGCGTTAATCTGAGGGGAGGGGTCAGTGTGAGGGGAGGGGTCAGTGCGAGAGGAGGGGTCAGTGTGAGGGGAGTGGTCAGTGTGAGAGGAGGGGTCAGTGTGAGCAGAGTGGTCAGTGTAAGGGGAGGGGTCCATCTGAGGAGATGAATCTGCGTGAGGGGAGGGGTCAGTGTGAGAGGAGAGGTCAGTGTGACGGGAGGTGTCAGTGCGACGGGGGGGTCAGTGTGAGAGGTGTGTTCAGTGTAAGGGGAAGGGTCCCTGTGAGGAGAGGGGTCAGTGTGAGGGGATTCGTCTGTCTGAGAGGAGGGGTCAGTCTGATGGGAGGTGTCAGTATGAGAGGAGGTGTCAGTGTGAGGGGAGTGGGCAGTCTGAGGGGAGTAGTCCATCTGAGGGGATGGGTCAGCGTGAGGGGAGGGGTCAGTGTGATGGGAGGTGTCAGTCTGAGAGGAGGAGTCAGTCTGAGAGGAGCCGCCAGTGTGAGGAGAGGGGTCAGTGTGAGGGGAGATGTCAATGTGAGGGGTCTTTGTGAGAGGAGGGGGTCTGTGTGAGAGAAGGGGTCAGTGTGAAGGGAGGGGTCAGTGTGAGAAGAGAGCTGAGTGTGACGATTGGGGCCAGTGTGAGAGGAGAAGTCAATGCGAGAGGTGGGGTCAGTGTGAGGTGAGGTGTCACTGTGAAGGCAGAGGTCAGTGTGACGGGAGGGGTCACTGTGAGTGGAGGGGTCAGCGTGAGGGGAGGGGTCAGTGTTAGGGGAGGGGTCAGTGTTAGGGGAGGGGTCAATGTGAGGGATGTGGTCAGTGTGAGAGGAGGTGTCAGTGTGAGAGGAGGTGTCAGTGTGAGAGGAGGTGTCAGTGTGAGAGGAGGTGTCAGTGTGAGAGGAGGTGTCAGTGTGAGAGGAGGTGTCAGTGTGAGAGGAGGTGTCAGTGTGAGAGGAGGTGTCAGTGTGAGAGGAGGTGTCAGTGTGAGAGGAGGTGTCAGTGTGAGAGGAGGTGTCAGTGTGAGAGGAGGTGTCAGTGTGAGAGGAGGTGTCAGTGTGAGAGGAGGTGTCAGTGTGAGAGGAGGTGTCAGTGTGAGAGGAGGTGTCAGTGTGAGAGGAGGTGTCAGTGTGAGAGGAGGTGTCAGTGTGAGAGGAGGTGTCAGTGTGAGAGGAGGTGTCAGTGTGAGAGGAGGTGTCAGTGTGAGAGGAGGGGTCAGTGTGAGAGGAGGGGTCAGTGTGAGAGGAGGGGTCAGTGTGAGAGGAGGGGTCAGTTTGTGAGGAGCGGTCAGTGTGAGAGGCGGGTCAGTGTGAGAGGAGGGATCAGTGTGGGAGGAATGGTGAGTGTGAGAGGAGGGATCACTGTGAGGGGAAGGATCCGTATGAGGGGGCGGTCAGTGTGAGCGGAGGTAACTGTCTGAGATGAGGGGTCAGTCTGAGAGGAGGGGTCAGTGTGAGAGGAGTAGTCAGTGTGAGGGGAAGGATCCGTGTGAGGGGAAGGATCCGTGTGAGGGGAAGGATCCGTGTGAGGGGAGGGGTCAGTGTGAGGGGAGGGGCCACTGAGAGGCAAGGAGTCCGTGTGAGGAGATGGGTCAGTTTGAGAGGAGTGGTCAGTGTGAGGGGCGGGGTCCGTCTGAGAGGTTGGGTCACTGCGATGGGAGGGGTCAGTGTGTGAGAAGGGGTCAGTGTGAGAGGAGGTGTCAGTGTGATGGGGTTAATATGAGAGGAGGGGTCAGTGTGAGAGGAGGAGTCAGTGTGAGAGGAGGGGTCAGTGTGAGCGCAGTGGTCAGTGAAAGCGGAGAGGTCCATCTGAGGGGATGAACCTGCGTGAGGGGAGGGGTCAGTGTGGGGGAGGGGGTCAGTGTGAGGGGATGAGTCTGTCTGAGAGGAGGGGTCAGTGTGAGGGGAGGGGACAGTGTGAGAAGACGGCTCAAAGTGAGAGCCATCTCCCGCGGATGGAAATGTCTGGCACGAGGGGACATAGCTTTAAACTGAGGGGTAATACATATAGGACAGAGGTCAGAGGTAGGGTCTTTACGCAAAGAGTAGTGAGGCCGTGGAATGCCCTACCTGCTACAGTAGTGAACTCGCCAACGTTGAGGGCATTTAAACGTTTATTGGATAAACATATGAATGATAATGGCATAGTGTAGGTTAGATGGCTTTTGTTTCGGTGCAACATCGTGGGCCGAAGGGCCTGTACTGCGCTGTAGCGTTCTATGTTCTATGTAATGTGAGGGGACTGGTCACTGTGAAGGGGGGGGTCCGTCTGAGAGGATGGGTCAGTGTGACGGGAGGGGTCACTGGGAGAGGACGGGCCAGTCTGAGAGAAGGTGTCAGTGTGAGGGGAGGGGTCAGTGTGAGGGGAGGGATCCATCTGAGGGTATGGGTCAGCGTGAGGGGAGGGGTCAGTGTGAGAGGAGAGGTCAGTGTGACGGGACGTGTCAGCCTGAGAGGAGGGGTCAGTGTGAGCAGAGGGGTCAGTATGAGGGGAGGTGTCAGTGTGAGGCGTTTTTGAGAGAGGAGAGGGTCTGTTTGAGAGAAAGGGTCAGTGTGAGAGGAGGGGTCAGTGTGAGGGGATGAGTCCGTGTCAGGGGAGGGGTCTGTGTGAGGTGAGGGGTCTGTGTGAGGTGATGAGTCTGTCCCAGAGGAGGGGTCAGTGTGAGTTGAGGGGTCAATCTCAGGGGATGGGCACTGTGAGAGGAGGGGTCAGCATGGGGGAGGGGTCAATGTGAGGGGAGGGGTCAGTTGAGAGGAAGGGTCAGTGTGAGAGGAGGGGTCAGTGTGAGGGGAGAGGTCCGTTTGAGAGGTGGGGTCAGTGAGGGAGGAGAGGTCAGTGGGAGGGCAGGGGTCAGTGTGACATCAGGGGTCAGTGTGAGGGCAGCGGGCGGTGTGAGAGGAAGTGTCAGTGTGCGAGGAGGGGTCAGTGTGAGAGGAGGGGTCAGTGTGAGAGGAGGGGTCAGTGTGAGAGGAGGGGTTATTGTGAGCGGAGGGTTCAGTGTGAGGTGAGCTGCCAGTGTTAGGGGTCTTTGTGGGAGGACGGGTCTGTGTCAGAGGAAGGGTCAGTGTGAGGGGAGGGACCAATGTGAGAAGAGAGGCCAGTGTGACGGGAGGTGTCAGTGTGAGAGGCGTGGTGAGAGTAGGGGAGGGGTCTGTCTGAGAGGAGGGGTCATCGTGAGAGGATGGGTCAGTGTGACGGGAGGCGTCAGTGCGAGAGGAGAGGTCAGTGTGAGAGGAGGGGTCAGTCTGAGGGGAACGATCCGTGTGAGGGGAGGGGTCAGTGTGAGAAGAGCAGTGAGTGTGGGGGTGGGGTCAGTCTTGGAGGAGGGGTGAGTAAGAGAGGAGTTGTCAGTGTGAGGCTGGGTTCAGTCGGAGAGCAGCGGTTGGGTTGGGAGGTGGGGTAAGGGCGAGGGGAAGTTCCTCCTGAGGGGAGTGGTCAGTGTTTGAGGAGGGGTCAGTGTGAGGCGACGGGTCAGTGTGTGAGGAGGGGTCAGTGTGAGAGGAGGGCACAGACCGGTAGAGGGGCTCGGGGTGAGGGGAGTGGTCAGTGTGAGAGGAGGCATTAGTTGAGAGGAGTGGTCAGTGTGAGAAGAGGTGTCAGTGTGAGGCGAGAGGTCAGTGTGAAAGGAGGGGCCAGTGTGAGGGCAGAGGTCAGTGTGATGGGAGGTGTCACTGTGAGTGGAGGGGTTAACGTGAGGGGATGGGTCAATGTGAGGGAAGGGGTCAGTCTCAGAGCCAGGGTCAATGTGAGAGGAGTGGCCTGTGTGACGGGAACGATCCGTGTGAGGGGAGGGGTCAGTGCGAGGGGAGATGTCTGTCTGAGGGGAGGGGTCAGTGTAAGAGGAGGGGTCAGTGTAAGAGGAAGGGTCAGTGTGAGGGGAGGGGAGAGATTGAGATGAGGGGTCAGTGTGAGTGGAGGAGTCAGTGTGAGAGGAGGGGTCAGTGTGAGAGGAGAGATCAGTGTGAGGGGAGGGGTTAGTGTGAAAAGAGGGGTCAGGGTGAGGGGAGGGGGTCAGTGTGAGAGGAGGGGTCAGTGTGAGCTAAGGGGTCAGTGTGAGAGGAGGGGTCAGGGCGAGGGGAAGTTTCCATGTGAAGGCAGTGGTCAGTGTGAGAGGAGGGGGTTGGTGTGCGTGGAGGGGTCAGTGTGAGAGGAGGGGTCAGTGTGAGGGGAGGGGTCAGTGTGAGAAGAGAGGTGAGAGTGATGGATGGGTTCAGTGTGAGAGGAGCGGTCAATGTGAGTGTAGGGTTCAGTGTGAGAGGAGGAGTCTGTGTGAGAGGAGAGGTCAGTGTGAGAGGGGGTGAGTGTGAGAGGAGGGATGAGTGTGTGGGGAAGGATCCGTGTTAGGGGAGGGGTCAGTTTGAGGGAAGGGGTCTGTCTGAGAGGAGTGGTCAGTGTGAGAGTAGTAGTCCGTGTGAGGGGAAGGATCCGTGTGGGAGGCAGTGTCAGCGTGATGGAAGGGGTTTAACTGAGAGGAGGGGTGAGTGTGAGGGGAGGGGTGAGTGTGAGGGGAGGGGTGAGTGTGAGGGGAGGGGTGAGTGTGAGGGGAGGGGTGAGTGTGAGGGGAGGGGTGAGTGTGAGGGGAGGGGTGAGTGTGAGGGGAGGGGTGAGTGTGAGGGGAGGGGTGAGTGTGAGGGGAGGGGTGAGTGTGAGGGGAGGGGTGAGTGTGAGGGGAGGGGTGAGTGTGAGGGGAGGGGTGAGTGTGAGGGGAGGGGTGAGTGTGAGGGGAGGGGTGAGTGTGAGGGGAGGGGTGAGTGTGAGGGGAGGGGTGAGTGTGAGGGGAGGGGTGAGTGTGAGGGGAGGGGTGAGTGTGAGGGGAGGGGTGAGTGTGAGGGGAGGGGTGAGTGTGAGGGGAGGGGTGAGTGTGAGGGGAGGGGTGAGTGTGAGGGGAGGGGTGAGTGTGAGGGGAGGGGTGAGTGTGAGGGGAGGGGTGAGTGTGAGGGGAGGGGTGAGTGTGAGGGGAGGGGTGAGTGTGAGGGGAGGGGTGAGTGTGAGGGGAGGGGTGAGTGTGAGGGGAGGGGTGAGTGTGAGGGGAGGGGTGAGTGTGAGGGGAGGGGTGAGTGTGAGGGGAGGGGTGAGTGTGAGGGGAGGGGTGAGTGTGAGGGGAGGGGTGAGTGTGAGGGGAGGGGTGAGTGTGAGGGGAGGGGTGAGTGTGAGGGGAGGGGTGAGTGTGAGGGGAGGGGTGAGTGTGAGGGGAGGGGTGAGTGTGAGGGGAGGGGTGAGTGTGAGGGGAGGGGTGAGTGTGAGGGGAGGGGTGAGTGTGAGGGGAGGGGTGAGTGTGAGGGGAGGGGTGAGTGTGAGGGGAGGGGTGAGTGTGAGGGGAGGGGTGAGTGTGAGGGGAGGGGTGAGTGTGAGGGGAGGGGTGAGTGTGAGGGGAGGGGTCAGTGTGAGGGGAGGGGTCAGTGTGAGGGGAGGGGTCAGTGTGAGGGGAGGGGTCAGTGTGAGGGGAGGGGTCAGTGTGAGGGGAGGGGTCAGTGTGAGGGGAGGGGTCTGTGTGAGGGGAGGGGTCTGTGTGAGAGTAGTAGTCCGTGTGAGGGGAAGGATCCGTGTGGGAGGCGGTGTCAGCGTGATGGAAGGGGTTTAACTGAGAGGAGGGGTGAGTATGAGGGGAGGGGTCAGTGTGAGGGGAGGGGTCAGTGTGAGGGGAGGGGTCAGTGTGAGCGGAGGGTTTAGTGTGAGCGGAGGGTTCAGTGTGAGAGGCGGTGTCAGTGTGAGAGGAACGGTCAGTCGGAGAGGTGGAGTCAGTCTGAGGTTAGGGCTCACTCAGACTGGAGGGGTCAGTGTGAGAGGAGTGGTCAGTGTGAGTTCAGGGGTCACTGAGGAGAGGGGTCAGTGTGAGCGGAGGGGGGTCAGTATGAAGGTAGAGTCCGTGAGGAGAGGGTTCAGTGTGAGGTGGGGTGGTCAGTGCGAGAGGAGCGTCAGTGAGTGGAGGGGTCACTGTGAGAGGAGGGGTCACTGTGAGAGGAGGGTTCAGAGTGAGAGGAGGGTCCAGTGTCAGAAGATGTGTCAGGACGGGAGGGGCCAATGTGAGAGGAGTGGTCAGTGCGTAAGGAGGGGTCAGTGTGAGAGGAGGGGTCAGTACAGGAGAGGAGGGGTCAGTGTGAGAGGAGGGGTCAGTGTGAGAGGAGGGGTCAGTGTGAGGGGAGGGGTCAGTGTGAGGGGAGGGGTCAGTGTGAGGGGAGGGGTCAGTGTGAGAGGAGGGGTCAGTGTGAGAGGAGGGGTCAGTGTGAGAGGAGGGGTCAGTGTGAGGGGAGGGGTCAGTTTGAGGGGAGGGGTCAGTGTGAGGGGAGGGGTCAGTGTGAGGGGAGGGGTCAGTGTGAGGGGAGGGGTCAGTGTGAGGGGAGGGGTCAGTGTGAGGGGAGGGGTCAGTGTGAGAGGAGGGGTCAGTCTGATAGTATGTGTCAATGTGAGGGGAGGGTTCAGTGTGAGACGAAGACCGTGTGAGAGGAGGGGTCAGTCTGAGTGTAGGGGTCAGTGTGAGGGGTGGCGTCAGTATGAGAGGAGTGGTCAGTGTGAGAGGAGGGATCAGTATGAGTGGAGGGGTCAGTCTGAGTGTAGGGGTCAGTGTGAGGTGTGGGGTCAGTGTGAGAGGAAGTGGTCTCTCTAAGGGTAGATGTCAGTGTGAGGGGTGGGGTCCGTGTGAGAGGAGGGGTCAGCGTGAGATGAGGGATCAGTCTGAAGGGTCAGTGTGAGAGAAGGTATCAGTGTGAGAGCGGTCAGTGTGAGTGGTGGGGTCAGTGTGAGAGGCGGGGTCAATGAGAGGGGAAGGGTCAGTGTGAGAGGAATGGTCAGTGTGAGAGGAGGGGCCAGTGTGAGAGGAGTGGTCAGTGTGAGAGGAGGGGTCAGTGAGAGGGGAGGTGTCAGTGTGAGAGGAGGGTCAGTGTGAGAGGCGGGCTCAGTGTGAGAGACTGGGTCAGTGTGAGATGAGGAATCAATGTGAGGGGAGGGGTCAGAGTGAGAGGAGTGGTCAGTGTGAGGGGAGGGGTCCGTGTGAGGGGAGGTGTCAGTATAAGGCGAGAGGTCAGTGTGAGAGGAGGGGGTCAGGTCTAGGGGAAGTTTCCGTTTGAAGGGGGTGGTCAGTGTGAGAGGAGGGGTCAGTGTGAGTGGATGGGTCAGTGTGAGACGAAGTCAGTGTGAGAGGAGGGGTCAGTCTGAGTGTAGGGGTCAGTGTGAGGGGTGGCGTCAGTGTGAGAGGAGGGGACAGTGTTTGAGGAGGGATTAGTATGAGTGGAGGGGTCAGTCTGAGTGGAGGGGTCAGTCTGAGTGTAGGGGTCAGTGTGAGGTGTGGGGTCAGTATGAGAGGAGGGGTCACTCTCAGGGTAGGTGTCAGTGTGAGGGGTGGGGTAAATGTGAGTGGAGGGGTCATTCTAAGGGGAGGGTTCAGGGTGAGGGGAGGGTTAAATGTTTGAGGAGGGGTCAGTGTTAGAGGAGGGGTCAGCGTGAGAGGAGGCATCAGTCTGAGGGGTCAGTGTGAGAGGAGGTATCAGTGTGAGAGCGGTCAGTGTGAGAGGCGGGGTCAGTGTGAGAGGCAGTGTCTGAGAGGGGAGGGGTCAATGTGAGCGGAGTGGTCAGTGTGAGAGGAGGGGTCACAGAGGGGAGGGGTCGGTATGAGAGGAGGGTCAGTGTGAGAGGCGGGGTCAGTGTGAGAGGCGGGGTCAGTGGGAGAGGTGGGGTCAGCGTTAGATGAGGGGTCAGTGTGAGGGGAGGGGTCTGTGTGAGAGGAGGGGTCTGTGTGAGAGGAGGGGTCTGTGTGAGAGGAGGGGTCAGTGTGAGAGGAGTGGTCAATGTGAGAGGAGGGGACAGTGTGAGGGGAGGGGTCAGTGTATGAAGAGAGGTGAGTGTGACGAGTGGGTTCAGTGTGAGAGGAAAGGTCAATGTGAGAAGAGGTGTCAGTGTGAGAGGCGGGGTCAGTGGGAGAGGCGGGGTCAGTGGGAGAGGCGGGGTCAGCGGTAGATGAGGGGTCATTGTGAGGGGAGGGGTCAGTGTGAGAGGAGGGGTCAGTGTGAGGGGAGGGGTTAGTGTGAGAGGAGGGGTCAGTGTGATGGGAGGGGCCAGTGTGAGAGGAGGGGTCAGCGTGAGGGGAGGGGTCAGCGTGAGTGGGGTGGTCAGTTTGAGGGGAGGGGTCAGTGAGAGGGGAGTGGTCAGTGAGGGAGGAGAGTTCAGTGGGAGGGCAGGGGTCAGTGTGAGTGCAGGGGTCCATCTGAGAGAACATCGGCAGTTTGAGCAGAGGTGTCAGTGAGAGATGAGTGGTCAATGTGAGAGGAGGAGTTATTGTGAGGGGAGGGTTCAGTGTGAGGTGAGCTGCCAGTGTTAGGGGTCTTTGTGGGAGGAGGGGTCTGTGTCAGAGGAAGGGTCAGTGTGAGAGGAGGGGACATTGTGAGAGGAGGGGACAGTGTGAGGGGAGGCGTCTGTATGAGGGGTGGGAAAATTGTGTCAGGAGGGGTCTGTGTGAGGGCATGGACCAATGTGAGAAGAGAGGCCAGTGTGACGGGAGGTGTCAGTGTGAGAGGCGTGGTGAGTTTGAGGGGAGGGGTCTGTCTGAGAGGAGGGGTCATCGTGAGAGGATGGGTCAGTGTGACGGGAGGGGTCAGTGCGAGAGGCGTGGTCAGTGTGAGGGGAGGTATCAGTGCGAGAGGAGGGATCAGTGTGAGAGGAGGGGTCAGTCTGAGAGGCGAGGTCAGTGTGAGAGGAGGGATCAGTGTGAGAGGCACGGTCAGTGCGAGGGGAGGGGTCAGTGTGAGGGGAGGTGTCCGTCGGAGAGGAAGGGTCAATGTGAGGGGAGGGGTCAGTGTGAGAGGACGGGTCAGTCAGAGAGGAGTTGTCACTGTGAGGGTGGGTTCAGAATGAGAGGATGTGTTGGTGAGGGCAGAGGTCAGTGTGAAAGGTTGTGTGACTGTGAGTGGAGTGGCAGCGCGATGGGAGAGGTCCATGTGAGGGGAAGGGTCAGTGTGAGAGGAGGTGTCAGTCTGAGAGCAGGGGTCAGTGCGGAAGGTGGGTCAGTGTGAGGGGAGGTGTCAGTGTGAGTGGAGGGGTCAGTGTGAGGGCAGAGGTCAGTGTGATGGGAGGTGTCACTGAGAGTGGAGGGGTCACTGTGAAGGGGAGGGGTCAGTGTGAGAAGAGCGGTGAGTTTGGGGGTGGGGTCAGTCTGAGAGGAGCTGTGAGACAGCGAGGAGTTGTCTGTGTGAGGCTGTGTTCAGTCTGAGTGGAGGGGTTGGGTTGGGAGATGGGGTCAGGGCGAGGGGAAGTTTCCTTCTGAGGGGACTGGTCAGTGTTAGAAGAGGGGTCAGTGTGACGCGACTGGTCAGTGTGTGAGGAGGAGTCAGCGTGAGAGGGGGGCTCAGTACGGGAGGGGGCTCGAGGTGAGGGGGGGTCAGTGTGAAAGGTGGCATCAGTTTGAGAGGAAGGGTCAGTGTGAGAGGAGGTGTAAGTGTGAGGCGAGAGGTCAGTGTGTAAGGAGGGGGTCAGTGTGATGGGAGGTGTCACTTTGGGTGGAGGGGTCAATGTGAGGGGAGGGGTCAATGTGAGGGGAGGGGTCAATGTGAGGGGAGGGGTCAATGTGAGGGGAGGGGTCAATGTGAGGGGAGGGGTCAGTGTGAGAAGTGGTGTGAGTCTGAGAGGATGGGTCAGTGTGAGGAGAGGGTTCAGTGTTAGGGGATGTGTTAGTGTGAGTTGAGGAGTAAGTGTGGGGGCAGAGGTCAGTCTGAGAGGATCGGTCAGTGTGAGGGCTGAGGTCAGTGTGCAAGGAGGGGTCACTGTGGGAGGAGGGGTCAACGTGGGGGGAGGAGTCAATGTGTGGGGAGGGGTCAGTTTGAGAGGAGGGGTTTGTTTGAGAGGAATGGTCAGTGTGAGAGGAGGGGTCAGTGTGAGAGAAGAGGTCAGTTTGAGAGGAGGGGTCAGTGTGAGAGGAGCGGTCAGTGTGAGGTGAGGGGTCGGTGTGAGTGGAGGAGTCTGTATGGAAGGAGGGGTCAGTGTGAGAGATGGGGTCATGGTGAGGGGAGGGGACAGTGTGAGAAGTGTTGTGAGAGTGGCGGGTAGGGTCAGTGTTAGAGGAGGGGTCAGTATGAGGGGACGGGTCAGTGTGAAGAGAGGGGTCAGTTTGACAGGAGTGGTCAGTGTGAGGGGAGAGGTCAGTGTGAGGGGAGAGGTCAGTGTGAGGGGAGGGGTCAGTCTGAGAGGAGGCTTCAGTGTGAGAGGAGGCTTCAGTGTAAGGAGAGGGGTCAGTGTGAGTGGAGGGGTCAGTGTGAGTGGAGGGGTCAGTGTGAGTGGAGGGGTCACTGTGAGTGGAGGGGTCACTGTGAGTGGAGGGGTCACTGTGAGTGGAGGGGTCACTGAGTGGAGGGGTCAGTGTGAGGGGAGGTGTCAGTGTGAGGGGAACGATCCGTGTGAGGGGAACGATCCGTGTGAGGGGAACGATCCGTGTGAGGGGAGGGGTCAGTGTGAGAGGAGGGGTCAGTGTGAGAGGAGGGGTCAGTATGAGGAAAGGGGTCAGTGTGAGGGGAGGGGTCAGTGTGAGAGGAGGGGTCAGTATGAGGAAAGGGGTCAGTATGAGGAAAGGGGTCAGTGTGAGGGGAGGGGTCAGTGTGAGGGGAGGGGTCAGTGTGAGGGGAGGGGTCAGTGTCAGAGGAGGGGTCAGTATGAGGAAAGGGGTCAGTGTGAGGGGAGGGGTCAGTGTGAGAGGAGGGGTCAGTGTGGGAGACGGGTCAGTGCGAGTGGAGGGGTCAGTGTGAGGGCAGAGGTCAGTGTGACGGGAGGGTCATTGTGAGTGGAGCGGTCACTGTTAGGGGAGGTGGCGGTGTGAGAAGTGCGGTGAGTGTTGGGGTGGGGTCAGCATGAGAGGAGGGGTGAGTCAGAGAGGAGTTGTCTGTGTGAGGCTGTGTTCAGTCTGAGAGGAGGGGTTGGGTTGGGTGGTGGGGTCAGGGCGAGGGGAAATTTCCTTCTGAGGGGAGTGGTCAGTGTTAGAGGAGGGGTCAGTGTGAGGCGACGGGTCAGTGTGTGAGGAGGGGCCAGTGTGAGAAGAGAGCTCAGTCCAGGAGGGGGGCTCGGGGTGAGGGAAGGGGCCAGTGTGAGAGGAGGCATCAGTTTGTGAGGAGGGGTCAGTGTGAGAAGAGGTGTCAGCCTGAGAGGATGGGTCAGTCTGAGGAGAGGGGTCAGTGCGGGGGCAGAAGTCAGTCTGAGAAGATCGGTCAGTGTGAGGGCAGAGGTCAGTGTGACAGGAGTTGTCCCTGTGAGAGGATGGGTCAGCGTGGGGGGAGGGGTCAATGTGAGGGGAGTGGTCAGTTTGAGAGGAGGGGTCAATGTGAGAGGGGCGGTCAGTGTGAGGTCAGGGGTCAGTGTGAGGGAGGAGTCAGTTTGGAAGGAGGGGTCAGTGAGAGAGATGGGGTCATGGTGAGAAGAGGGGTCAGTGTGAGAAGTGTGTTGAGAGTGTCGGGTATGGTCAGTGTGAGAGGAGGGGTCAATGTGAGAAGAGAGGTCAATGTCAGGGGAGGTGTCAGTGTGGGACACGGGTCAGTGTGAGGGGAGGTGTCAGTGTGAGTGGAGGGGTCAGTGTGAAGGCAGAGGTCAGTGTGACGGGAGGGGTCACTGTGAGTGGAGGGGTCACTGTAAGGGGAGGGGTCAGTGTGAGAAGCGCGGTGAGTGTGGGGGTGGGGTAAATCTGACAGGGGGGCTGAGTCAGAGAGGAAATGGCAGTGTGAGGCTGGTTCAGTCTGAGAGGAGGGGTTGAGTTGGGAGGTGGGGTCAGGGCGAGGGGAAGTTTCCTTCTAAGGGGAGTGGTCAGTGTTAGAGGAGGGGGTCAGTATGAGGGGACGGGTCAGTGTGAGAGGAGGGGCCAGTGTGAGAGGGGGGGGTCAGTGTGAGAGGGGGCTTGGTGTGAGGGGAGGGGTCAGTGTGAGAGGTGGCATTAGTTTGAGAGGAGGGATCAGTGTGAAAGGAGGGGTCTGTGTGAGGACAGAGGTCAGTGTGATGGGAGGTGTCACTATGAGTGGAGGGGTCAACGTGAGGGGAGGGGTCAGTGTGAGAAGAGGTGTCAGTCTGAGAGGAGGGGTCAGTGTGAGGAGAGGTTAGTGTGAGGAGATGTGTTAGTGTGAGTGGAGGGGTCAGTGTGGGGGCAGAGGTCAGTCTGAGAGGTTCTGTCAGTGTGAGGTCAGAGGTCAGTGTGACGGTAGGGGTCACTGAGTGGAAGGGTCAGTGTGAGAGGAGGGGTCAGTGTGGGAGGAGGCATCAGTTTGTGAGGAGGTGTCAGTGTGGGAGACGGGTCAGTGTGAGGGGAGGTGTCAGTGTGAGGGGAGGGGTCAGTGTGAGGGCAGAGGTCAGTGTGAGTGGAGGGGTCACTGAATGGAGGGGTCACTGTGAGGGGAGGGGTCAGTGTGAGAAGCGCGGTGAGTGTGGGGGTGGGGTAAATCTGAGAGGGGGGCTGAGTCAGAGAGGAAATGTCAGTGTGAGGCTGGGTTCAGTCTGAGAGGAGGGGTTGAGTTGGGAGGTGGAGTCAGGGCGAGGGGAAGTTTCCTTCTAAGGGGAGTGGTCAGTGTTAGAGGAGGGGGTCAGTATGAGGGGACGGGTCAGTGTGAGAGGGGGCTTGGTGTGAGGGGAGGGGTCAGTGTGAGAGGAGGCATCAGTTTGAGAGGAGGTATCAGTGTGAGAGGAGCCGTCAGTGTGAGGCGTTAGGTCAGTGTGAAAGGAGGGGTCTGTGTGAGGACAGAGGTCAGTGTGATGGGAGGTGTCACTGTGAGTGGAGGGGTCAACGTGAGGGGAGGGGTCAGTGTGAGAAGAGGTGTCAGTCTGAGAGGAGGGGTCAGTGTGAGGAGAGGGGTTAGTGTGAGGAGATGTGTTAGTGTGAGTGGAGGGGTCAGTGTGGGGGCAGAGGTCAGTCTGAGAGGATCGGTCAGTGTGAGGTCAGAGGTCAGTGTGACGGTAGGGGGTCACTGAGTGGAAGGGTCAGTGTGAGAGGAGGGGTCAGCGTGGGGGAGAGGACAGTGTGAGTGGAGTGGTCAATTTGAGAGGAAGGGTTTGTTTGAGAGGAAGGGTCAGTGTGAGGGAAGAGGTCAGTGTGAGAGGAGGGGTCAGTGTGAGAGGAGGGGTCAGTGTGAGGTGAGGGTCAGTGTGAGGGGAGGAGTCAGTATGGAAGGAGGGGTCAAAGTGAGAGATGCGGTCAGTGTGAGGGGAGGGGTCAGTGTGAGAAGTGTGGTGATAGTGGCGGGTAGTGTCAGTGTGAGGGGATGAGTCAATGTGAGAGGAGAGGTCAATGTCAGGGGAGGGGTTAGTGTGAGAGGAGGGATCAGTGTGAGGGGAGGGATCAGTGTGAGGGGAGGGGTCAGTGTGAGAAGAGGTGTCAGTCTGAGAGGAGTGGTCAGTGTGTTAGTATGTGTCAATGTGAGGGGAAGGTTCAGTGTGAGACATGTCAGGGTGAGGGGAGGGGTCAGTATAAGGCGAGGGGTCAGTGTGAGAGGAGGGGTCAGGTCCAGGGGAAGTTCCCGTGCGAAGGGAGTGGTCAGTGTGAGAGGAGGCGTCAGTGTGAGTGGATGGGTCAGTGTGAGAAGAGGGGTCAGTGTGAGGGGAGGGGTCAGAGTATGAAGAGAGGTGAGTGTGACACGTGGGTTCAGTGTGAGAGGAAATGTCAATGTGAGAGGAGGGATCAGTGTGATGGGAGGGGCCAGTGTGAGAGGAGGGGTCAGTGAGAGGGTAGGGGTCAGTGTGAGTGGGGTGGTTAGTGTAAGGGGAGGGATCAGTGTGAGGGCAGAGGTCAGTGTGAAAGGTTGTGTCACTGAGTGGAGGGGCAGCATGAGGGGAGAGGTCAATGTGGGGGAGTGGTCAGTGTGAGAGGAGGTGTCAGTCTGAGAGCAGGAGTCAATGTGGGAGAGGGGTCAGTGTGAGGGGAGGTGTCAGTGTGAGTGGAGGGGTCAGCGTGGGGGCAGAGGTCAGTGTGTTAGTATGTGTCAATGTGAGGGGAGGGTTCAGTGTGAGACGAAGTCAGTGTGAGTGGAGGGGTCAGTCTGAGTGTAGGGGTCAATGTGAGGTGTGGGACCAGTGTGAGAGTAGGGGTCACTCTACGGGTAGGTGTCAGTGTGAGGGGTGGGGTCAGTGTGATAGGAGGGGTCATTCTGAGTGGAGGGTTCAGGGTGAGGGGAGGTTTAAATGTTAGAGGAGGGGTCAGTGTGAGAGGAGGGGTCAGCGTGAGAGGAGGCATCAGTCTGAGGGGTCAGTGTGAGAGGAGGTATCAGTGTGAGAGCGGTCAGTGTGAGAGGCGGGGTCAATGAGAGGGGAAGAGCCCAGATGAGAGGAGTGGTCAGTGTGAGAGGAGGGGTCAGTGAGAGGGGAGGGGTCGGTCTGAGAGGAGGGTCAGTGTGACGGGAGGAGTCAGTGTGAGGTGAGGGGTCAGTGTGAGTGGAGCTGTCAGTCTGAGAGGAGGGGTCAGTGTAAGGAGAGGGGTCAGTTTCAGGGGAGGTGTTAGTGTGAGGGGTCTTTGTGAGAGGAGGGGTCTGTTAGAGAGGAAGGGTCAGTGTGAGACCAGGGGTCAGTGTGAGGGGAGGGGAGAGTTTGAGATGAGGGGTCAGTGTGAGTGGAGGGGATAGTGTGAGAAGCGGGGTCAGGGTGAGGGGAGGGGGTCAGTGTGAGAGGAGGGTTCAGTGTGAGAGGAGGGTTCAGTGTGAGAGGAGAGATCAGTGTGAGGGGAGGGGATAGTGTGAGAAGCGGGGTCAGTGTGAGGGGAGGGGGTCAGGGTGAGAGGAGGGGGTCGGTGTGCGCGGAGGGGTCAGTGTGAGAGGAGGGGTCAGTGTGAGGGGAGGGGTCAGTGTAAGAAGAGAGGTGAGAGTGACGGATGGGTTCAGTGTGAGAGGAGCGGTCAATGTGTGTGGAGTGGTCAGTGTGAGGGGAGGGGTCAATGTGAGAGGTGGGATCAGTGTGAGAGGAGGAGTCTGTGAGAGGAGAGATCAGTGTGAGAGGGGGTGCGTGTGAGAGGAAGGATGAGTGTGAGGGGAAGGATCCGTGTTAGGGGAGGGGTCAGTTTGAGGGAAGGGGTCTGTCTGAGAGGAGTGGTCAGTGTGAGAGTAGTAGTCCGTGTGAGGGGAAGGATCCGTGTGGGAGGCGGTGTCAGCGTGATGGAAGGGGTTTAACTGAGGGGAGGGGTCAGTGTGAGGGGAGGGGTCAGTGTGAGGGGAGGGGTCAGTGTGAGGGGAGGGTTTAGTGTGAGCGGAGGGTTCAGTGTGAGAGGCGGTGTCAGTGTGAGAGGAACGGTCATTCGGAGAGGTGGTGTCAGTCTGAGGTTCGGGCTCACTCAGACCGGAGGGGTCAGTGTGAGAGGAGTGGTCAGTGTGAGTGTAGGGGTCACTGAGGAGAGGGGTCAGTGTGAGCGGAGGGGGGTCAGTGTGAAGGTAGAGTCCGTGAGGAGAGGGTTCAGTGTGAGTGGGTGTGGTCAGTGTGAGAGGACGGTCAGTGAGGGGAGGGGGAAGTGTGAGAGGAGGGATCACTGTGAGAGGAGGGTTCAGTGTGAGAGGAGGGTCCAGTGTCAGAAAATGTGTCAGGACGGGAGGGGCCAATATGAGAGAAGTGGTCAGTGCGTAAGGAGGGGTCAGTGTGATAGGAGGTGTCAGTGCGAGAGGAGGGGTCAGTGTGAGAGGAGGGGTCAGTACAGGAGAGGTCAGTGAGAGCGGAGAGGTCAGTGTCAGAGGAGGGTTCAGTGTGAGAGGAGGGGTCAGTGTGAGAGGAGGGGTCAGTCTGATAGTATGTGTCAATGTGAGGGGAGGGTTCAGTGTGAGACGAAGACCGTGTGAGAGGAGTGGCCAGTCTGAGTGTAGGGGTCAGTGTGAGGGGTGGCGTCAGTGTGAGAGCAGTGGTTAGTGGGAGAGGAGGGATCAGTATGAGTGGAGCGGTCAGTCTGAGTGTAGGGGTCAGTGTGAGGCGTGGGGTCAGTGTGAGAGGAAGGGGTCTCTCTAAGGGTAGATGTCAGTGTGAGGGGTGGGGTCCGTGTGAGAGGAGGGGTCAGCGTGAGATGAGGGATCAGTCTGAAGGGTCAGTGTGAGAGGAGGTATCAGTGTGAGAGCGGTCAGTGTGAGTGGTGGGGTCAGTGTGAGAGGCGGGGTCAATGAGAGGGGAAGGGTCAGTGTGAGAGGAGTGGTCAGTGTGAGAGGAGGGGCCAGTGAGAGGGGAGGGGTCAGTGTGAGAGGCGGGGTCAGTGAGAGGGGAGGTGTCAGTGTGAGAGGAGTGTCAGTGTGAGAGGAGTGTCAGTGTGAGAGGCGGGCTCAGTGTGAGAGGCGGGCTCAGTGTGAGAGGCGAGGTCAGTGTGAGATGAGGAATCATTGTGAGGGGAGGGGCCAGAGTGAGAGGAGTGGTCAGTGTGAGTGGATGGGTCAGTGTGAGAGGAGGGGTCAGTGTGAGGGGAGGGATCAGAGCATGAAGAGAGGTGAGTGTGACAGGTGGGTTCAGTGTGGGAGGAAAGGTCAATGTGAGAGGAGGGGTCAGTGTGACGGGAGTGGTCAGTGTGAGTGGGGTGGTCAGTGTGAGGTGAGGGGTCAATGTGAGGGCAGAGATCAGTGTGAAAGGTTGTGTCACTGTGTGGAGGGGCAGCATGAGGGGAGAGGTCAATGTGGGGGACGGGTCAGTGTGAGAGGAGGTGTCAGTCTGCGAGCAGGAGTCAGTGTGGGAGAGGGGTCAGTGTGCGGGGAGGTGTCAGTGTGAGTGGAGGGGTCGGTGTGAGGGCAGAGGTCAGTGCGTTAGTATGTGTCAATGTGAGGAGAGGGTTCAGTGTGTGACGAAGTCAGTGTGAGAGGAGGGGTCAGTCTGAGTGTAGGGGTCAGTGTGAGAGGGGGGGACAGTGTGTGAGGAGGGATTATTATGAGTGGAGGGGTCAGTCTGAGTGGAGGGGTCAGTGTAAGGTGTGGGGTCAGTATGAGAGGAGGAGTCACTCTAAGGGTAGGTGTCAGTGTGAGGGGTGGGTTAAATGTGAGTGGAGGGGTCATTCTGAGGGGAGGGTTCAGGGTGAGGGGAGGGTTAAATGTTTGAGGAGGGGTCAGTGTTAGAGGAGGGGTCAGCGTGAGAGGAGGCATCAGTCTGAGGGGTCAGTGTGAGAGGAGGTGTCAGTGAGAGCGGTCAGTGTGAGAGGCGTGGTCAGTGTGAGAGGCGGTGTCAGTGAGAGGGGAGGGGTCAATGTGAGCAAAGTGGTCAGTCTGAGGAGGGGTCACTGAGAGGGGAGGGGTCGGTGTGAGAGGAGGGTCAGTGTGAGAGGCGGGGTAAGTGAGGGGAGGTCTCGGTGTGAGAGAAGGGTCAGTGTGAGAGGCGGGGTCAGTGTGAGAGGCGGGGTCAGCGTGAGAGGAGGGTTCAGTGTAAGGGGAGGGGTCAGTGTGAGGGGAAGGGTCAGTGTGAGGGGAGGGGTCAGTGTGAGCGGACGGGTCAGTGTGAGGGGAGGGGTCAGTGTGAGAGGACGGATCAGTGTACGTGGATGGGTCAGTGTGAGAGGAGGGTTCAGTGTAAGGGGAGGGTTCAGTGTAAGGGGAGGGGTCAGTGTGAGGGGAAGGGTCAGTGTGAGCGGACGGGTCAGTGTGAGGGGAGGGGTCAGTGTATGAAGAGAGGTGAGTGTGACGGGTGGGTTCAGTGTGAGAGGAAATGTCAATGTGAGAGGAGGGGTCAGTGTGAGGGGAAGGGTCAGTATGAGGGGAGGGGTCAGTGTGAGAGGAGGGGACAGTGTGAGAGGAGGGGACAGTGTGAGGGGAGGGGTCAGTGTATGAAGAGAGGTGAGTGTGAGGGGTGGGTTCAGTGTGAGAGGAAATGTCAATGTGAGAGGAGGGGTCAGTGTGAGGGGAAGGGTCAGTATGAGGGGAGGGGTTAGTGTGAGCGGACGGGTCAGTGTGAGGGGAGGGGTCAGTGTGAGAGGACGGGTCTGTGTGATAGGAGGGATCTGTGTGATGGGAGGGGCCAGTGTGAGAGGAGGGGTCAGTGTGAGTTGGGTGATCAGTTTGAGGGGAGGGGTCAGTGTGAGGGGATTGGTCAGTGAGGGAGGAGAGGTCAGTGGGAGGGCAGGGGTCAGTGTGAGGGCAGGGGTCCATCTGAGGGAACATCGGCAGTTTGAGCGGAGGTGTCAGTGAGAGATGAGTGGTCAATGTGAGAGGAGGGGTTATTGTGAGGGGAGGGTTCAGTGTGAGGTGAGCTGCCATTGTTAGGGGTCTGTGTCAGAGGAAGGGTCAGTGTGAGAGGAGGGGACATTGTGAGAGGAGGGGACAATGTGAGGGGAGGCGTCTGTATGAGGGGTGGGAAAATTGTGTGAGGAGGGGTCTGTGTGAGGTGAGGGACCAATGTGAGAGAGAGGCCAGTGTGACGGGAGGGGTCAGTGTGAGAGGCGTGGTGAATGTGAGGGGAGGGGTCTGTCTGAGAGGAGGGGTCATCGTGAGAGGATGGGTCAGTGTGACGGGAGGGGTCAGTGCGAGAGGAGTGGTCAGTGTGAGGGGAACGAACCGTGTGAGGGGAGGGTTCAGTGCGAGGGGAGATGTCTGTCTGAGAGGAGGGGTCAGTGTGAGGGGAGGGGTCAGTGTCAGAGGAGGGGTCAGTGTGAGGGAAGGCGTCAATGTGAGGGGAGGGGTCAGTGTGAGGGGAGGTGTCCGTCGGAGAGGAATGGTCAATGTGAGGGGAGGGGTCAGTGTGAGAGGAGGGGTCAGTCAGAGAGGAGTTGTCACTGTGAGGGTGGGTTCAGAATGAGAGGATGTGTTGGTGAGGGCAGAGGTCAGTGTGAAAGGTTGTGTGACTGTGAGTGGAGGGGCAGCGCGATGGGAGAGGTCCATGTGAGGGGAAGGGTCAGTGTGAGAGGAGGTGTCAGTCTGAGAAGGGGTCAGTGTGGGAGACGGGTCAGTGTGAGGGGAGGTGTCAGTGTGAGTGGAGGGATCAGTGTGAGGGCAGAGGGCAGTGTGATGGGAGGGGTCACTGAGAGTGGAGGGATCACTGTGAGGGGAGGGGTCAGTGTGAGAAGAGCGGTGAGTGTGGGGGAGGGGTCAGTGTGAGAGGAGTTGTGAGACAGCGAGGAGTTGTCTGTGTGAGGCTGTGTTCAGTCTGAGAGGAGGGTTAGGGTTGGGATGTGGGGTCAGGATGAGGGGAAGTTTCTTTCTGAGGGAAGTGGTCAGTGTTAGAAGAGGAGTCTGTGTGACGCGACTGGTCAGTGTGTGAGGAGGAGTCAGTGTGAGAGGGGGGCTCAGTACGGGAGTGGGGCTCGAGGTGAGGGGGGTCAGTGTGAGAGGTGGCATCAGTTTGAGAGGAGGGGTCAGTGTGAGAGGAGGTGTCAGTGTGAGGCGAGAGGTCAGTGTGAAAGGAGGGGTCAGTGTGATGGGAGGTGTCACTGTGGGTGGAGGGGTCAATGTGAGGGGAGGGTCAATGTGAGGGGAGGGGTCAATGTGAGGGGAGGTGTCAGTGTGAGAAGAGGTGTGAGTCTGAGAGGATGGGTCAGTGTGAGGAGAGGGGTCAGTGTGAGGGGATGTGTTAGTGTGAGTTGAGGGGTAAGTATGGGGGCAGAGGTCAGTCTGAGAGGATCGGTCAGTGTGAGGGCTGAGGTCAGTGTGACAGGAGGGGTCACTGTGGGAGGAGGGGTCAGCGTGGGGGGAGGAGTCAATGTGAGGGGAGGGGTCAGGTTGAGAGGAGGGGTTTGTTTGAGAGGAATGGTCAGCGTTAGAGGAGGGGTCAGTGTGAGTGGAGAGGTCAGTTTGAGAGGAGGGGTCACTTTGAGAGGAGCGGTCAGTGTGAGGTGACGGGTCAGTATGAGGGGAGGAGTCTGTATGGAATGAGGTGTCAGTGTGAGAGATGGGGTCATGGTGAGGGCAGGAGTCAGTGTAAGAAGTGTGGTGAGAGTGGCGGGTAGGGTCAGTGTTAGAGGAGGGGTCAGTATGAGGTGACGGGTCAGTGTGAGAGGAGGGGTCAGTGTGAGAGGAGAGGTCAATGTCAGGGGAGGGGTCAGTGTGAGAGGAGGGATCAGTGTGAGGGGAGTGATCAGTGTGAGAGGAGGGGTCACTGTGAAGAGAGGGGTCAGTATGTCAGGAGTGGTCAGTGTCAGGGGAGTGGTCAGTGAGAGGGGAAGGGTCAGTCTGAGAGGAGGGGTCAGTGTGAGAGGAGGAGTCAGTGTGAGGGGAGTGGGTAGTGTAAGGAGAGGGTTCAGTGTGAGGGGAGGTGTCACTGTGAGTGGTGGGGCCAACGTGAGTGGAGGGGTCAATGTGAGGGGAGGTTTCAGTGTGAGGGAAGATGTCTGTCTGAGATGAGGGGTCAGTGTGAGGGGAGGTGCCTGTCGGAGAGGAAGGGTCAATGTGAGGGTGGGTTCAGTATGAGAGGATCGGTTGGTGAGGGCAGAGGTCAGTGCAAAAGATGGTGTTACTGTGAGTGGAGGGTAAGCGTGATGGGAGAGGTCAATGTGAGGGGAGGGGTCAGTGTGAGAGGAGATGTCAGTCTGAGAGCAGGGGTCAGTGTGGGAGACGGGTCAGTGTGAGGGGAGGTGTCAGTGTGACGGGAGGGTCACTGAGTGGAGCCGTCACAGTTAGGGGAGGTGTCAGTGTGTGAAGAGCGGTGAGTGTGGGGCTGGGGTCAGTATGACAGGAGGGGTGAGTCAGAGAGGAGTTGTCAGTGTGAGGGTGGGTTCAGTCTGAGAGGAGGGGTTGGGTTGGGTGGTGGGGCCAGGGCGAGGGGAAGTTTCCTTCTGAGGGGAGTGGTCAGTGTTAGAGGAGGGGTCAGTGTGAGGCGACGGGTCAGTGTGTGAGGAGGGGTCAGTGTGAGAGGAGAGCCCAGTCAAGGAGGGGGGCTCGGGGTGAGGGGAGGGGCCAATGTGAGGGAAGAGGTCAGTGTGAGAAGAGGTGTCAGTTTGAGAGGATGGGTCAGTGTGAGGAGAGGGGTAAGTGTGGGGGCAGAAGTGAGTCTGAGAATATCGGTCAGTGTGAGGGCAGAGGTCAGTGTGACAGGAGTTGTCACTGTGAGAGGATGGGTCAGCGTTGGGGGAGGGGTCAATGTGAGGGGAGTGGTATGTTTGAGAGGAGGGGTCAGTGTGAGAGGAGCGGTCAGTGTGAGGTGAGGGGTCAGTGTGAGGTGAGGAGTCAGTATGGAAGGAGGGGTCAGTGTGGGAGATGGGGTCATGGTGAGGGGAGGGGTCAGTGTGAGAAGTGTGTTGAGAGTGGCGGGACGGGTCAGTGTGAGAGGAGGGGTCAATGTGTGAAGAGAGGTCAGTGTCAGGGGAGGGGTCAGTGTGGGAGACGGGTCAGTGTGAGGGGAGGTGTCAGTGTGAGTGGAGGGGTCAGTGTGAGGGCAGAGGTCAGTGTGACGGGAGGGGTCACTGAGTGGAGGGTCACTGTGAGGGGAGGGGTCAGTGTGAGAAGAGCGGTGAGTGTGGGCGTGGAGTCAGTCTGAGAGGAGGGGTGAGTTAGCGAGGAAATGTCAGCGTGAGGCTGGGTTCAGAATGAGAGGAGGGGTGGGTTGGGAGGTGGGGTCAGGGCGAGGGGAAGTGTCCTTCTGAGGGGAGAGTTCTGTGTTAGAGGAGGGGTCAGTATGAGGGGACGGGTCAGTGTGAGAGGAGGGGTCAGTGTGAGAGGAGGTGTCAGTGTGAGGCGAGTCGTCAGTGTGAAAGGAGGGGTCTGTGTGGGGGCAGAGGTCAGTGTGATGGGTGGTGTCACTGTGAGTGGGGGGGTCAACGTGAGGTAAGGGGTCAGTGTGAGAAGACGTGTCAGTCTGAGAGGAGGGATCAGTGTGAGGAGAGGTGTCAGTGTGCAGGCAGAGGTCACTCTGAGAGGATCTGTCAGTGTGAGGTCAGAGGTCAGTGTGACGGTAGGGGTCACTGAGTGGAAGGGTCAGTGTGAGAGGAGGAGTCAGCGCAGGGTGAGGGGTCAGTGTGAGGGAAGAGGTCAGTTTGAGAGGAGGGGTCAGTTTGAGAGGAGCGGTCAGTGTGAGGTGAGGGGTCAGTGTGAGGGGAGGAGTCAGTATGGAAGGAAGGGTCAGTGTGAGAGATGTGGTCAGTGTGAGGGGAGGGGTCAGTGTGAGAAGTGTGGTGAGAGTGGCGGGTGGGGTCAGTGTGAGAGGAGGGGTCAATGTGAGAGGAGAGGTCAATGTCAGGGGAGGGGTCAGTTTGAGAGGAGGGAGCATTGTGAGGAGAGGGATCAGTGTGAGAACATAGAACATAGAAAATACAGCACAGAACAGGCCCTTCGGCCCACGATGTTGTGCCGAACCTTTGTCCTAGATTAATCATAGATTATCATTTAATTTACAGTGCAGAAGGAGGCCATTCGGCCCTTTGAGTCTGCACCGGCTCTTGGAAAGAGACCCTACCCAAACTCAACACCTCCACCCAACACCAAGGGCAATTTGGACATTAAGGGCAATTTATCATTGGCCAATTCACCTAAACCGCACATCTTTGGACTGTGGGAGGAAACCGGAGCACCCGGAGGAAACCCACGCAGACACGGGGAGGACGTGCAGACTCCGCACAGACAATGACACAAGCCGGAATCGAACCTGGGACCACGGAGCTGTGAAGCAATTGTGCTATCCACAATGCTACCGTGCTGCCCTTAAGAACAAATAAATCTACACTATATCATTTTACCGTTATCCATGTACCTATCCAATAGCTGCTTGAAGGTCCCTAAAGTTTCCGACTCAACTACTTCCACAGGCAGTGCATTCCATGCCCCCACTACTCTCTGGGTAAAGAACCTACCTCTGATATCCCTCCTATATCTTCCACCTTTCACCTTAAATTTATGTCCCCTTGTAATGGTTTGTTCCACCCGGGGAAAAAGTCTCTGACTGTCTACTCTATCTATTCCCCTGATCATCTTATAAACCTCTATCAAGTCGCCCCTCATCCTTCTCCGCTCTAATGAGAAAAGGCCTTGCACCCTCAACCTTTCCTCGTAAGACCTACTCTCCATTCCAGGCAACATCCTGGTAAATCTTCTTTGCACCTTTTCCAGAGCTTCCACATCCTTCCTAAAATGAGGCAACCAGAACTGTACACAATACTCCAAATGTGGCCTTACCAAAGTTTTGTACAGCTGCATCATCACCTCACGGCTCTTAAATTCAATCCCTCTGTTAATGAACGCGAGCACACCATAGGCCTTCTTCACAGCTCTATCCACTTTAGTGGCAACTTTCAAAGATGTATGAACATAGACCCCAAGATCCCTCTGCTCATCCACATTGCCAAGAACTCTACCGTTAACCCTGTATTCCGCATTCATATTTGTTCTTCCAAAATGGACAACCTCACACTTTTCAGGGTTAAACACCATCTGCCACTTCTCAGCCCAGCTCTGCATCCTATCTATGTCTCTTTGCTGCCGACAACAGCCCTCCTTACTATTCACAACTCCACCAACCTTCGTATCGTCTGCAAATTTACTGACCCACCCTTCAACTCCCTCATCCAAGTCATTAATGAAAATCACAAACAGCAGAGGACCCAGAACTGATCCCTGCGGTACGCCACTGGTAACTGGGATCCAGGCTGAATATTTGCCATCCACCACCACTCTCTGACTTCTATCAGTTAGCCAGTTTTGGCCAGTAACTGGCCAAATTTCCCACTATCCCATGCCTCCTTACTTTCTGCATAAGCCTACCATAGGGAACTTTATCAAATGCCTTACTAAAATCCATGTACACTACATCCATTGCTTTACCTTCATCCACATGCTTAGTCACCTCCTCAAAGAATTCAATAAGATTTGTAAGGCAAGACCTACCCCTCACAAATCCGTGCTGACTATCCCCAATCAAGCAGTGTCTTTCCAGATGCTCAGAAATCCTATCCTTCAGTACCCTTTCCATTACTTTGCCTACCACCAAAGTAAGACTAACTGGCCTGTAATTCCCAGGGTTATCCCTCGTTCCTTTTTTGAACAGGGGCACGACATTCGCCACTCTCCAATCCCCTGGTACCACCCCTGTTGACAGTGAGGACAAAAAGACCATTGCCAACGGCTCTGCAATTTCATCTCTTGCTTCCCATAGAATCCTTGGATATATCCCGTCAGGCCCGGGGGACTTGTCTATCCTCAAGTTTTTCAAAATGCCCAACACATCTTCCTTCCTAACAAGTATTTCCTCGAGCTTACCAATCTGTTTCACACTGTCCTCTCCAACAATATCGCCCCTCTCATTTGTAAATACAGAAGAAAAGTACTCGTTCAAGACCTCTCCTATCTCTTCAGACTCAATACACAATCTCCCGCTACTGTCCTTGATCGGACCTACCCTCGCTCTAGTCATTCTCATATTTCTCACATGTGTAAAAGGCCTTGGGGTTTTCCTTGATCCTACCCGCCAAAGATTGTTCATGCCCTCTCTAAGCTCTCCTTTTCCCTTTCTTCAGTTTCCTCCTGGCTATCTTGTATCCCTCCAATGTCCTGTCTGAACCTTGTTTCCTCAGCCTTACATAAGTCTCCTTTTTCCTCTTAACAAGACATTCAACCTCTCTTGTCAACCATGGTTCCCTCACTTGACCATCTCTTCCCTGCCTAACAGGGACATACATATCAAGGACACGTAGCACCTGTTCCCAGGTGCGAGGAGGGGACACTGTGAAGAGAGGGGTCAGTGTGAAAGGAGTGGTCAGTGTCAGGGGAGGGGTCAGTGTGAGGGGAGTGTGTCAGTCTGTGAGGAGGGGTCAGTGTGAGAGGAGGAGTCAGTGTGAGGGGAGGGGTCAATGTGAGGGGAGGTGTCAATTTAAGGAGAGGGCTCCATCTGAAGGAATGGATCAGCGTGAGGGGAGGGGTCAGTGTGAGAGAAGAGGTCAGGGAGAGTGGAGGGGTCAGTGTGGGAGGTGTGGTCAGTGTGAGTGGAAGGGTCCTTGTGAGGAGAGGGGGCAGTGTGAGGGGATGGGGCTATCTGAGAGGAGGGGTCAATGTGAGGGGAGGGGTCAGTGTGAGGGGAGTGGTCAGTGTGAGGGGAGGGATCCATCTGAGGGAATGGTTCAGCGTGAGGGGAGGGGTCAGTGTGAGGGGTGGTGTCAGTCTGAGAGGAAGAGCCAGTGGAAGGAGAAGGGTCAGTTTGAGGGGAGGTGTCACTGTGAGAGGAGGGGTCAGTGTGAGAGGAGGGGTCAGTGTGAGAGGAGGGATCAGTGTGAGAGGAGGGGTCAGTGTGAGAGGAGGGGTCAGTGTGAGGGGAGGGATCAGTGTGAGAGGAGAGGTGAGTGTGAAGGATGGCCTCATGGTGAGAGGAGGGGTCAGTGTGAGAGGAGAGGTTAGTGTGAGGGGAGGGGTCAGTGTGAGTGGAGTAGTCTGTGAGAGGGGCGGTGTCAGTGTGAGGGGAGCTGTCAGTGTGAGTCGAGACGTCAATGTGAAAGTAGGGGTCAGTGTGAGGGCAGAGGTCAGCGTGACGGGAGGTGTCACAGTTAGTGGAGGGGTCAACGAGAGTGGAGGGGTCAATGTGAGGGGAGGGGTCAGTGTGAGAAGAGGAGTGAGTCAGAGGAGTGGTCAGTGTGAGGAGAGGGGTCAGTGTTAGGGGAGGTGTCAGTGTGAGTGGATGGGTCAGTATGAGGGCAGAGGTCAGTGTGACGGGAGGGGTTTCTGTGAGTGGAGGGGTCAGCGTGAGGGGAGGTGTCAATGTGAGGGGAGGGGTCAGTTTGTGAGGAGGGGTCTGTTTGAGAGGAAGGATCAGTGTAAGAGGAGGGGTCAGTGTGAAGGGAGTGGTCACTGTAAGGGGAGGGGTCCATCCGAGGAGATGGACCAGCGTGAGGGGAGGGGTCAGTGTGAGAGGAGAGGTCAGTGTGAGGAGAGGGGTCAGTGTGACGAGAGGGTTCAGTGGGAGAGGAGGGGTCAGTCTTAGAGGCGGTGTCAGTGTGAGGGGAATAGTCAGTGTGAGGGGAGGGGTCCATCTGAGGGAATGGTTCAGCGTGAGGGGAGGGGTCAGTGTGAGGGGTGGTGTCAGTCTGAGAGGAAGAGCCAGTGGAAGGAGAAGGGTCAGTTTGAGGGGAGGTGTCACTGTGAGAGTAGGGGTCAGTGTGAGGGGAGGGGAGAGTTTGAGAGGAGGGGTCAATGTGTGTGGAGGGGTCATTGTGAGAGGAGGGGTCAATGTGAGGGGAGGGATCAGTGTGAAAGGAGAGGTCAATGTGAGAGGAGAGATCAGTGTGAGCTGAGATGTCAGTGTGAGAGGAGGGGTTAGTATAACGGGAGGGGTCAGTATGAGAGGAGGGGTCAGTATGAGAGGAGGGGTCAGGGCGAAGGGAAGTTTCCATGTGAAGGCAGTGGTCAGTGTGAGAGGAGGGATCAGTGTGAGAAGAGAGGTGAGTGTGACGGATGGGCTCATGGTGAGAGGAGAGATCAATGTGAGAGGAGGGGTCAGTGTGAGAGGAGGGGTTAGTGTGAGGGGAGGGGTCATTGTGAGGGGAGGGGTCAGTGTGAGTGGAGTTGTCTGTGAGAGGGGAGGGGTCTGTGTGACGGGCGGGGTCAGTGTGAGGGGAGCTGTCAGTGTGAGTCAAAGAACAAAGAAGAACAAAGAAATGTACAGCACAGGAACAGGCCCTTCGGCCCTCCAAGCCCGTGCCGACCATACTGCCCGACTAAACTACAATCTTCTACACTTCCTGGGTCCGTATCCTTCTATTCCCATCCTATTCATATATTTGTCAAGATGCCCCTTAAATGTCCCTATCGTCCCTGCCTCCACTACCTCCTCCGGTAGTGAGTTCCAGGCACCCACTACCCTCTGCGTAAAAAACTTGCCTCGTACATCTACTCTAAACTTTGCCCCTCTCACCTTAAACCTATGCCCCCTAGTAATTGACCCCTCTACCCTGGGGAAAAGCCTCTGACTATCCACTCTGTCTATGCCCCTCATAATTTTGTATACCTCTATCAGGTCGCCCCTCAACCTCCTTCGTTCCAGTGAGAACAAACCGAGTTTATTCAATCGCTCCTCATAGCTTATGCCCTCCATACCAGGCAACATTCTGGTAAATCTCTTCTGCACCCTCTCTAAAGCCTCCACATCCTTCTGGTAGTGTGGCGACCAGAATTGAACACTATACTCCAAGTGTGGCCTAACTAAGGTTCTATACAGCTGCAACATGACTTGCCAATTCTTATACTCAATGCCCCGGCCAATGAAGGCAAGCATGCCGTATGCCTTCTTGACTACCTTCTCCACCTGTGTAGCCCCTTTCAGTGATCTGTGGACCTGTACTCCTAGATCTCTTTGACTTTCAATACTCTTGAGGGTTCTACCATTCACTGTATATTCCCTACCTGCATTAGCCCTTCCAAAATGCATTACCTCACATTTGTCCAGGTTAAACTCCATCTGCCATCTCTCCGCCCAAGTCTCCAGACAATCTAAATCCTGCTGTATCCTCAGACAGTCCTCATCGCTATCCGCAATTCCACCAACCTTTGTGTCGTCTGCAAACTTACTAATCAGACCAGTTACATTTTCCTCCAAATCATTTATATATACTACAAAGAGCAAAGGTCCCAGCACTGATCCCTGTGGAACACCACTGGTCACAGCCCTCCAATTAGAAAAGCATCCCTCCATTGCTACCCTCTGCCTTCTATGGCCTAGCCAGTTCTGTATCCACCTTGCCAGTTCACCCCTGATCCCGTGTGACTTCACCTTTTGTACTAGTCTACCATGAGGGACCTTGTCAAAGGCCTTACTGAAGTCCATATAGACAACATCTACTGCCCTACCTGCATCAATCATCTTAGTGACCTCCTCGAAAAACTCTATCAAGTTAGTGAGACACGACCTCCCCTTCACAAAACCGTGCTGCCTCTCACTAATACGTCCATTTGCTTCCAAATGGGAGTAGATCCTGTCTCGAAGAATTCTCTCCAGTAATTTCCCTACCACTGAAGTAAGGCTCACCGGCCTGTAGTTCCCGGGATTATCCCTGCCACCCTTCTTAAACAGAGGAACAACATTGGCTATTCTCCAGTCCTCCGGGACATCCCCTGAAGACAGTGAGGATCCAAAGATTTCTGTCAAGGCCTCAGCAATTTCCTCTCCAGCCTCCTTCAGTATTCTGGGGTAGATCCCATCCGGCCCTGGGGACTTATCTACCTTAATATTTTTTAAGACACCCAACACCTCGTCTTTTTGGATCACAATGTGACCCAGGCTATCTATACCCCCTTCTCCAGACTCAACGTCGAGACGTCAATGTGAAAGTAGGGGTCAGTGTGAGGGCAGAGGTCAGCGTGACGGGTGGTGTCACGATTAGTGGAGGGGTCAATGTGAGGGGAGGGGTCAATGTGAGGGGAGGGGTCAGTGTGAGAAGAGGGGTCAGTGTTAGGGGAGGTGTCAGTGTGAGTGGATGGGTCAGATTGGGGGCAGATGTCAGTGTGAGAGGATGGGTCAGTGAGAGGGCAGAGGTCAGTGTGACGGGAGGGGTTTCTGTGAGTGGAGGGGTCAGCGTGAGGGGAGGTGTCAATGTGAGGGGAGGGGTCAGTTTGTGAGGAGGGGTCTGTTGGAGACGAAGGATCAGTGTAAGATGAGGGGTCAGTGTGAGGGGAGTGGTCACTGTAAGGGGAGGGGTCCATCCGAGGAGATGGACCAGCGTGAGGGGAGTGGTCAGTGTGAGAGGAGAGGTCAGTGTGTGGTGAGGGGTCAGTGTGGGAGGTGTGTTCAGTGTGAGGGGATGGGTCCGTGTGAGGAGACGGGGCAGTGTTAGGGAATGGGTCTGTCTGAGAGTAGGGGTCAGTGTGAGGGGAGGGGTCAGTGTGAATGGATGAGTCCGTCTGGGAGGATGGGTCAGTCTGACGGGAGGGTTCAGTGGGAAAGGAGGGATCAGTCTGAGAGGAGGTGTCAGCGTAAGTGGAGGGGTCAGTGTGAGAGGAGTGGTCAGTGTAACGGGAGGGGTTAGAGTGAGGGGAGAGGTCAGTGTGAGAAGAGGTGTCAGTCTGAGAGGAGTGGTCAGTGTAAGGAGAGGGGTCAGTGTGAGGGGAGGTGTCAGTGTAAGGAGAGGGGTCCATCCGAGGGAATGGATCAGCGTGAGGGGAGGGGTCAGTGCGAGAGGAGAGGTCAGGGTGAGGGGTGGGGTCAGTGATGCAGGTGTGGTTAGTGTGAGGGGAAGTGTCCTTGTGAGGAGAGGGGGCAGTGTGAAGGGAGGATTCAGTGGAAGAGGAGGGGTCAGTCTGAGAGGAGGTGTCCATCTGAGGGGATGTGTCAGCGTCAGGGGAGGGGTCAGTGTGAGAGGAGGGATCAGTGTGATGCGAGGGGTCAGTGTGAGAGGAGGGGTTAGTGTGAGGGGCGGGGTCAGTGTGAGAAGAGTTGTCTGTGTGAGGGGAGGGGTCTGTGTGAGGGGAGGGGTCTGTGTGAGGGGAGGGGTCTGTGTGAGGGGAGGGGTCTGTGTGAGGGGAGGGGTCTGTGTGAGGGGAGGGGTCTGTGTGAGGGGAGGGGTCTGTGTGAGGGGAGGGGTCTGTGTGAGGGGAGGGGTCTGTGTGAGGGGAGGGGTCTGTGTGAGGGGAGGGGTCTGTGTGAGGGGAGGGGTCTGTGTGAGGGGAGGGGTCTGTGTGAGGGGAGGGGTCTGTGTGAGGGGAGGGGTCTGTGTGAGGGGAGGGGTCTGTGTGAGGGGAGGGGTCTGTGTGAGGGGAGGGGTCTGTGAGAGGGGAGGGGTCTGTGAGAGGGGAGGGGTCTGTGAGAGGGGAGGGGTCTGTGAGAGGGGAGGGGTCTGTGAGAGGGGAGGGGTCTGTGAGAGGGGAGGGGTCTGTGAGAGGGGAGGGGTCTGTGAGAGGGGAGGGGTCTGTGAGAGGGGAGGGGTCTGTGAGAGGGGAGGGGTCTGTGAGAGGGGAGGGGTCTGTGAGAGGGGAGGGGTCTGTGAGAGGGGAGGGGTCTGTGAGAGGGGAGGGGTCTGTGAGAGGGGAGGGGTCTGTGAGAGGGGAGGGGTCTGTGAGAGGGGAGGGGTCTGAGAGGGGAGGGGTCTGAGAGGGGAGGGGTCTGTGAGAGGGGAGGGGTCTGTGTGAGGGGAGGGGTCTGTGTGAGGGGAGGGGTCTGTGTGAGGGGAGGGGTCTGTGTGAGGGGAGGGGTCTGTGTGAGGGGAGGGGTCTGTGTGAGGGGAGGGGTCTGTGTGAGGGGAGGGGTCTGTGTGAGGGGAGGGGTCTGTGTGAGGGCAGAGGTGTCACAGTGAGTGGAGGGGTCAATGAGAGTGGAGAGGTCAATGTGAGGGGAGGGGTCAGTCTGAGAGGAGTGGTCAGTGTTTGGAGAGGGGTCAGTGTGAGGGGAGGGGTCAGTGTGAGGGGAGGGGTCAGTGTGGGGGCAGAGGTCAGTGTGGGGGCAGAGGTCAGTGTGAGAGGATGGGTCAGTGTGAGGCCAGAGGTCAGTGTGACGGGAGGGGTTTCTGTGAGTGGAGGGGTCAGCGTGAGGGGAGGTGTCAATGTGAGCGGAGGGGTCAGTCTGACAGGAGGTGTCAGCGTAACTGGAGGGGTCAGTGTGAGGGGAGGTGTCAGTGTAAGGAGAGGGGTCCATCCGAAGGAATGGATCAGCGTGAGGGGATGGGTCTGTCTAAGAGGAGGGGTCAATGTGAGGGGAGGGGTCAGTGTGAAGGGATGAGTCGTCTGGAAGGATGGGTCAGTGTGACGGGAGGGTTCAGTGGGGGAGGACGGGTCAGTCTGAGAGGAGGTGTCAGTGTGAGGGGAGTGGTCAGTGTGAGGGGAGTGGTCAGTGTGTGGGGAGGGGTCTATCTGAGGGGATGGTTCAGCGTGAGGAGAGGGGTCAGTGTGAGAGGAGAGATCAGTGTGACGGGAGGAGTCAGTGTGAGGTGAGGGGATAGTGTGATGGGTGGTGTCAGTCTGAGAGGAGGGTTCAGTGTCAGGGGAGGGGTCAGCTTGAGGGGAGGTGTCAGTGTGAGGGGTCTTTGTGAGAGGAGGGGAGTGTTTGAGAGGAGGGGCCAGTGTGAGGGGAGGGGCCAGTGTGAAGGGAGGGATCAGTGTGAGGGGAGGGATCAGTGTGAGGGGAGGGATCAGTGTGAGGGGAGGGATCAGTGTGAGGGGAGGGATCAGTGTGAGGGGAGGGATCAGTGTGAGGGGAGGGATCAGTGTGAGGGGAGGGGTCAGTGTGAGGGGAGGGGTCAGTGTGAGGGGAGGGGTCAGTGTGAGGGGAGGGGTCAGTGTGAGTGGATGGGTCAGTGTGGGGGCAGAGGTCAGTGTGAGAGGATGGGTCAGTGTGAGGGCAGAGGTCAGTGTGAAGGGAGGGGTTTCTGTGAGTGGAGGGGTCAGCGTGAGGGGAGGTGTTAAAGTGAGGAGAGGGGTCAGTCTGAGAGGAAGTGGCAGCGTACAGGGAGGGGTCAGTATCATAGGAGAGGTCAGCGTAACTGGAGGGGTCAGTGTGAGGGGAGTGGTCAGTGTAAGGAGAGGGGTCAGTGTGACGGGAGGGTTCAGTGGGAGAGGAGGGGTCAGTCTGACAGGAGGTGTCAGTGTGAGGGGAGTGGTTAGTGTGAGGGGAGGGGTCCATCTGAGGGGATGGTTCAGCGTGAGGGGAGGGGTTAGTGTGAGAGGAGAGATCTGTGTGACAGGAGGAGTCAGTGTGAGGTGAGGGGTAAGTGTGATGGGTGGTGTCAGTCTGAGAGGAGGGGTCAGTGTGATGGGTGGTGTCAGTCTGAGAGGAGGGGTCAGTGTGAGTGGAGGGGTCAGTGTGAGAGGAGGGATCAGTGTGAGTGGAGGGGTCAGTGTGAGAGGAGGGGTTAGTGTGAGGGGCGGGGTCAGTGTGAGAAGAGTTGTCTGTGTGAGGGGAGGGGTCTGTGTGAGGGGAGGGGTCCATCCGAAGGAATGGATCAGCGTGAGGGGATGGGTCTTTCTAAGAGGAGGGGTCAATGTGAGGGGAGGGGTCAGTGTGAAGGGATGAGTTGTTTGGAAGGATGGGTCAGTGTGACGGGAGGGTTCAGTGGGGGAGGACGGGTCAGTCTGAGAGGAGGTGTCAGTGTGAGGGGAGTGGTCAGTGTGAGGGGAGTGGTCAGTGTGTGGGGAGGGGTCTATCTGAGGGGATGGTTCAGCGTGAGGAGAGGGGTCAGTGTGAGAGGAGAGATCAGTGTGACGGGAGGAGTCAGTGTGAGGTGAGGGGTTAGTGTGATGGGTGGTGTCAGTCTGAGAGGAGGGTTCAGTGTCAGGGGAGGGGTCAGCTTGAGGGGAGGTGTCAGTGTGAGGGGTCTTTGTGAGAGGAGGGGAGTGTTTGAGAGGAGGGGCCAGTGTGAGGGGAGGGATCAGTGTGAGGGGAGGGATCAGTGTGAGGGGAGGGATCAGTGTGAGGGGAGGGATCAGTGTGAGGGGAGGGATCAGTGTGAGGGGAGGGATCAGTGTGAGGGGAGGGATCAGTGTGAGGGGAGGGATCAGTGTGAGGGGAGGGATCAGTGTGAGGGGAGGGATCAGTGTGAGGGGAGGGGTCAGTGTGAGGGGAGGGGTCAGTGTGAGGGGAGGGGTCAGTGTGAGGGGAGGGGTCAGTGTGGGGGCAGAGGTCAGTGTGAGAGGATGGGTCAGTGTGAGGGCAGAGGTCAGTGTGAAGGGAGGGGTTTCTGTGAGTGGAGGGGTCAGCGTGAGGGGAGGTGTTAAAGTGAGGAGAGGGGTCAGTCTGAGAGGAAGTGGCAGCGTACAGGGAGGGGTCAGTATCATAGGAGAGGTCAGCGTAACTGGAGGGGTCAGTGTGAGGGGAGTGGTCAGTGTAAGGAGAGGGGTCAGTGTGACGGGAGGGTTCAGTGGGAGAGGAGGGGTCAGTCTGACAGGAGGTGTCAGTGTGAGGGGAGTGGTTAGTGTGAGGGGAGGGGTCCATCTGAGGGGATGGTTCAGCGTGAGGTGAGGGGTAAGTGTGATGGGTGGTGTCAGTCTGAGAGGAGGGGTCAGTGTGATGGGTGGTGTCAGTCTGAGAGGAGGGGTCAGTGTGAGTGGAGGGGTCAGTGTGAGAGGAGGGATCAGTGTGAGTGGAGGGGTCAGTGTGAGAGGAGGGGTTAGTGTGAGGGGCGGGGTCAGTGTGAGAAGAGTTGTCTGTGTGAGGGGAGGGGTCTGTGTGAGGGGAGGGGTCAGTGAGAGGGCAGAGGTCAGCGTGAGGGGAGGGGTCAATGTGAGGGGAGGAGTCAATGTGAGGGGAGGGGTCAATGTGAGGGGAGGGGTCAATGTGAGGGGAGGGGTCAATGTGAGGGGAGGGGTCAATGTGAGGGGAGGGGTCAATGTGAGGGGAGGGGTCAATGTGAGGGGAGGGGTCAATGTGAGGGGAGGGGTCAATGTGAGGGGAGGGGTCAATGTGAGGGGAGGGGTCAATGTGAGGGGAGGGGTCAATGTGAGGGGAGGGGTCAATGTGAGGGGAGGGGTCAATGTGAGGGGAGGGGTCAATGTGAGGGGAGGGGTCAATGTGAGGGGAGGGGTCAATGTGAGGGGAGGGGTCAATGTGAGGGGAGGGGTCAATGTGAGGGGAGGGGTCAATGTGAGGGGAGGGGTCAATGTGAGGGGAGGGGTCAATGTGAGGGGAGGGGTCAATGTGAGGGGAGGGGTCAATGTGAGGGGAGGGGTCAATGTGAGGGGAGGGGTCAATGTGAGGGGAGGGGTCAATGTGAGGGGAGGGGTCAATGTGAGGGGAGGGGTCAATGTGAGGGGAGGGGTCAATGTGAGGGGAGGGGTCAATGTGAGGGGAGGGGTCAATGTGAGGGGAGGGGTCAGTGTGAGGGGAGGGGTCAGTGTGAGGGGAGGGGTCAGTGTGAGGGGAGGGGTCAGTGTGAGGGGAGGGGTCAGTGTGAGAGGAGGGGTCAGTGTGAGAGGAGGGGTCAGTGTGAGAGGAGGGGTCAGTGTGAGAGGAGGGGTCAGTGTGAGAGGAGGGGTCAGTGTGAGAGGAGGGGTCAGTGTGAGAGGAGGGGTCAGTGTGAGAGGAGGGGTCAGTGTGAGAGGAGGGGTCAGCGTGAGGGGAGGGATCAGTGTGAGAAGAGAGGTGAGTGTGACAGGTGGTGTCAGTGTGAAAGGAGAGGTTAATATGAGAGGAGGGGTCAGTTTGAGAGGAGAGATCAATGTGAGGGGAGGGGCCAGTGTGAGCTGAGATGTCAGTGTGAGAGAAGGGGTTAGTATAACGGGAGGGGTCAGTGTGAGAGGAGGTGTCAGGGCGAGGGGAAGTTTCCACGTGAAGGCAGAGGTGAGTGTGACGGGAGGGGTTTCTGTGAGTGGAGGGGTCAGAGTGAGGGGAGGTGTCAATGTGAGGGGAGGGGTCAGTTTGAGAGGAGGGGTCTTTTGGCGAGGAAGTGTCAGTGTAAGAGGAGGGGGTCAGTGTGAAGGGCGTGGTCAGCGTAAGGGGAGGGGTCCATCCTATGAGATAGATCAGCATGAGGGGAGTGGTCAGTGTGGGAGGTGTGTTCAGTGTGAGGGGATGGGTCCGTGTGAGGAGACGGGGCAGTGTGAGTGGATGGGTCTGTCTGAGAGGAGGGGTCAGTGTGAGGGGAGGGGTCAGTGTGAAGGGATAAGTCCGTCTGGGAGGATGGGTCAGTCTGACGGGAGGGTTCAGTGGGAGAGGAGGGGTCAGTCAGAGTGGAGGTGTCAGCGGAGGGGTCATATGAGAGGAGAGGTCAGCGTAACGGGAGGGGTCAGTGTGAGGGGTGTGGTCAGTGTGAGGGGAGGTGTCAGTGTGAGGGGAGGTGTCAGTGTGAGGGGAGGTGTCAGTGTGAGGGGAGGTGTCAGTGTGAGGGGAGGTGTCAGTGTGAGGGGAGGTGTCAGTGTGAGGGGAGGTGTCAGTGTGAGGGGAGGTGTCAGTGTGAGGGGAGGTGTCAGTGTGAGGGGAGGTGTCAGTGTGAGGGGAGGTGTCAGTGTGAGGGGAGGTGTCAGTGTGAGGGGAGGTGTCAGTGTGAGGGGAGGTGTCAGTGTGAGGGGAGGTGTCAGTGTGAGGGGAGGTGTCAGTGTGAGGGGAGGTGTCAGTGTGAGGGGAGGTGTCACTGTGAGTGGAGGGGTCAATGTGGGGAGAGGGGTCAGTGTGAGGGGAGGTGTCAGTGTAAGGGGAGGGGTCCATCCGAGGGAATGGATCAGCGTGAGGGGATGGGTCTGTCTAAGAGGAGGGGTCAATGTGAGTGGAGTGGTCAGTGTGAAGGGATGAGTCGTCTGGAAGAATGGGTCAGTGTGACGGGAGGGTTCAGTGGGAGAGGAGGGGTCAGTCTGACAGGAGGTGCCAGTGTGAGGGGAGTGGTCAGTGTGTGGGGAGGGGTCCATCTGAGGGGATGGTTCAGCGTGAGGGGAGGGGTTAGTGTGAGAGGAGAGGTCAGTGTGACGGGAGGAGTCAGTGTGAGGTGAGGGGATCGTGTGATGGGTGGTGTCAGTCTGAGAGGAGGGGTGAGTGTAAGGAGAGGGGTCAGTTTGAGGGGAGGTGTCAGTGTGAGGGGTCTTTGTGAGAGGAGGGGTCTGTTTGAGAGGAAGTGTCAGTGTGAGAGTAGGGGTCAGTGTGAGGGGAGCGGAGAGTATGAGAGGAGGGGGTCAGTGTGAGTGGAAGAGTCAGTGTGATCGGAGGGGTCAGTGTGAGGGGAGGGATCAGTGTGAGAAGAGAGGTGAGTGTGACAGATGGTGTTAGTGTGAAAGGAGAGGTCAATATGAGAGGAGGGGTCAGTTTGAGAGGAGGTGTCAGTTTGAGGGGAGGTGTCAGTGTGACGGGAGGAGTCAGTGTGAGGTGAGGGGTAAGTGTGATGGGTGGTGTCAGTCTGAGAGGAGGGGTCAGTGTAAGGAGAGGGGTCAGTTTGAGGGGAGGTGTCAGTTTGATGGGTCTTTGTGAGAGGAGGGGTCTGTTTGAGAGGAAGTGTCAGTGTGAGAGGAGGGGTCAGTGTGAGGGGAGGGATCAGTGTGAGAAGAGAGGTGAGTGTGAGCTGAGATGTCAGTGTGAGAGAAGGGGTTAGTATAACCGGAGGGGTCAGTGTGAGAGGAGGTGTCAGGGCGAGGGGAAGTTTCCACGTGAAGGCAGAGGTGAGTGTGACGGGAGGGGTTTCTGTGAGAGGAGGGGTCAGAGTGAGGGGAGGTGTCAATGTGTGGGGAGAGGTCAGTTTGAGAGGAGGGGTCTGATGGCGAGGAAGGGTCAGTGTAAGAGGAGGGGGTCAGTGTGAAGGGCGTGGTCAGTGTAAGGGGAGGGGTCCATCCTATGAGATAGATCAGCATGAGGGGAGTGGTCAGTGTGAGGTGAGGGGTCAGTGTGGGAGGTGTGTTCAGTGTGAGGGGATGGGTCCGTGTGAGGAGACGGGGCAGTGTGAGTGGATGAGTCCGTCTGGGAGGATGGGTCAGTCTGACGGGAGGGTTCAGTGGGAGAGGAGGGGTCAGTCTGAGTGGAGGTGTCAGCGTAAGGGAGGGGTCAGTATGAGAGGAGAGGTCAGCGTAACGGGAGGGGTCAGTGTGAGGGGAGTGGTCAGTGTAAGGAGAGGGGTCAGTGTGAGGGGAGGTGTCACTGTGAGTGGAGGGGCCAACGTGAGTGGAGGGGTCAATGTGAGGGGAAGTGTCAGTGTGAGAAGAGGTGTCAGTCTGAGAGGAGTGATCAGAGTGAGGAGAGGGGTCAGTGTGAGAGGAGGTGTCAGTGTGAGGGGAGTGGTCAGTTTGAGGGGAGCGGTCCATCTGAGGGGATGGTTCAACGTGAGGGGAGGGGCAGTGTGAGAGGAGAGATCAGTGTGACGGGAGGAGTCAGTGTGAGGTGAGGGGTTAGTGTGATGGGTGGTGTCAGTCTGAGGGGAGGGGTGAGTGTAAGGAGAGGGGTCAGTTTGAGGGGAGGTGTCAGTATGAGAGTCGGGGTTTGTGGGAGGGGAGAGTTTGAGAGGAGGGGGTCAGTGTGAGTGGAGGAGTCAGTGTGATAGGAGGGGTCAGTGTGAGGGGAGGGATCAGTGTGAGAAGAGAGGTGAGTGTGACCGGTGGTGTTAGTGTGAAAGGAGAGGTCAATATGAGCGGAGTGGTCAGTGTGAGGGGAGGGATCAGTGTGAGGGGAGGGGTCAGTGTGAGAGGAGGGGTCAGTGTGAGCTGAGAGGTCAGTGTGAGAGAAGGGGTTAGTATAACGGGAGGGGTCAGTGTGAGAGGAGGTGTCAGGGCGAGGGGAAGTTTCCACGTAAAGGCAGTGGTCAGTGTGAGTGGAGGGGTCAGTGTGAGTGGAGGGGTCAGTGTGGGGGGAGGGATCAGTGTGAGAAGAGAGGTGAGTGTGACGGATGGTGTCATGGTGAGAGGAGAGATCAATGTAAGAGGAGGGGTCAGTGTGAGTAGAGGGATTAGTGTGATGCGAGGGGTCAGTGTGAGAGGTGGGGTTAGTGTGAGGTGAGGGGTCAGTGTGAGAGGAGTTGTCTGTGTGAGGGGAGGGGTAGTGTGAGGGGAGGGGTCAGTGCGACGGGAGGTGTCAGTCTGAGAGCAGGGGTCAGTGTGGGAGAGGGGTCAGTGTGAGGGGAGGTGTCAGTGTGAGAGGAGGGGGTCAGCGTGAGGGCAGAGGTCAGTGTGACGGGAGGGGTCACTGTGAGTGGAGGGGTCACTGTGAGGGGAGGTGTCAGTGTGAGAAGAGACGTGAATGTGGGGGTGGGGTCAGTTGAGAGGAGGGGTCAGCCAGAGAGGAGTTGTCAGTGTGAGGGCGGGTTCAGGCTGAGAGGATGGGTTGGTGTGGGAGGTACGGTCAGAGCGTGGGAAAGTTTTCTTCTGAGGGGAGTGGTCAGTGTTAGAGGAGGGGTCAATATGAGAAGAAGGATCAGTGTGAGAGGAGGGGTCACTGTGAGAGGAGGGCTCAGTCCGAGAAGCGGGCTCGGTGTGAGGGGAGGGGTCAGTTTGAGAGGAGGGGTCAGTGTGAGAGGAGCGGTCAGTGTGAGAGGAGGGCTCAGTCCGAGAAGCGGGCTCGGTGTGAGGGGAGGGGTCAGTTTGAGAGGAGGGGTCAGTGTGAGAGGAGCGGTCAGTGTGAATCGTGACGTCATTGTGAAAGTAGGGGTCAGTGTGAGGGCAGAGGTCAGCGTGACGGGAGGTGTCACTGTGAGTGGAGGGGTCAACGTGACTGGAGGGTCAATGAGAGGGGAGTGGTCAGTGTGAGTTGAAGGGTCTGTTGGTGAGGAAGGGTCAGTGTAAGAGGAGGGGTCAGTGTGGGGGCAGAGGTCAGTGTGAGAGGATTGGTCAGTGTGAGGGCAGAGGTCAGTGTGACGGGAGGGGTTTCTGTGAGTGGAGGGATCAGCGTGAGGGGAGGTGTCAATGTGAGGGGAGGGGTCAGTATGAGTTGAAGGGTCTGTTGGTGAGGAAGGATCAGTGTAAGAGGAGGGGTCAGTGTGAGGGAAGTGGTCACTGTAAGGGGAGGGGTCTATCCGAGGAGATGGATCAGCGTGAGGGGAGTGGTCAGTGTGAGAGGAGAGGTCAGTGTGAGGGGAGGGGTGAGTGTAAGGAGAGGGGTCAGTTTGAGGGGAGGTGTCAGTGTGAGGAGTCTTTGTGAGAGGAGGGGTCTGTTTGAGAGGAAGTGTCAGTGTGAGAGTAGGGATCAGTGTGAGGGGAGGGGAGTGTTTGAGAGGAGGGGTCAGTGTGAGTGGAGGAGTCAGTGTGAGAGGAGAGGTGAGTGTGACAGGTGGTGTCAGTGTGAAAGGAGAGGTCAATATGAGAGGAGGGGTCAGTGTGAGAGGAGAGATCAATGTGAGGGGAGGTGTCAGTGTGAGTGGATGGGTCAGTGTGGGGGCAGAGGTCAGTGTGAGAGGATGGGTCAGTGTGAGGGGAGTGGTTAGTGTGAGGGGAGGGTTTTGTGGGAGAGGAGGGGTCAGTCTGAGAGGAGGTGTCAGTGTGAGGGGAGTGGTTAGTGTGATGGGTGGTGTCAGTCTGAGAGGAGGGGTCAGTGTAAGGAGAGGGGTCAGTTTGAGGGGAGGTGTCAGTGTGAGGGGTCTTTGTGAGAGGAGGGGTCTTTGTGAGAGGAGGGGTCTGTTTGAGAGGAAGTGTCAGTGTGAGAGTAGGGGTCAGTGTGAGGGGAGGGGAGAGTTTGAGAGGAGGGGTCAGTGTGAGTGGAGGAGTCAGTGTGAGAGGAGGGGTCAGTGTGAGTGGAGGGGTCAGTGTGAGAAGAGAGGTGAGTGTGACAGGTGGTGTCAGTGTGAAAGGAGAGGTCAATATGAGAGGAGGGGTCAGTTTGAGAGGAGAGATCAGTGTGAGGGGAGGGGTCAGTGTGAGAAGAGGGGTCAGTGTGAGAGGAGGGGTCAGTGTGAGCTGATGTGTCAGTGTGAGAGAAGGGGTTAGTATAACGGGAGGGGTCAGTGTGAGAGGAGGTGTCAGGGCGAGGGGAAGTTTCCACGTGAAGGCAGATGTCAGTGTGACGGGAGGGGTTTCTGTGAGTGGAGGGGTCAGCGTGAGGGGAGGTGTCAATGTGAGGGGAGGGGTCAGTTTGAGAGGAGGGGTCTGTTGGCGAGGAGGGGTCAGTGTAAGAGGAGGGGTCAGTGTGAAGGGAGTGGTCAGTGTAAGGGGAGGGGTCCATCCGACGAGATAGATCAGCGTGAGGGGAGTGGTCAGTGTGAGAGGAGAGGTCAGTGTGAGGTGGGGGGTCAGTGTGGGAGGTGTGTTCAGTGTGAGTGGATGGGTCTGTCTGAGAGGAGGGGTCAGTGTGAGGGAAGGGGTCAGTGTGAAGGGATAAGTCCGCCTGGGAGGATGGGTCAGTCTGACGGGAGGGTTCAGTGGGAGAGGAGGGGTCAGTCAGAGTGGAGGTGTCAGCGTCAGGGGAGGGGTCAGTATGAGAGGAGAGGTCAGTGTGAGGGGAGGTGTCAGTGTGAGGGGAGGTGTCACTGAGTGGAGGGGTCAATGTGAGGGGAAGGGTCAGTGTGAGAAGAGGTGTCAGTCTGAGAGGAGTGGTCAGAGTGAGGAGAGGGGTCAGTGTGAGGGGAGGTGTCAGTGTAAGGAGAGGGGTCAGTGTGAGGGGAGTGGTCAGTGTAAGGAGAGGGGTCAGTGTGAGAGGAGTGGTCAGTGTGAGGAGAGGGGTCAGTGTGAGGGGAGGTGTCAGTGTAAGGAGAGGGGTCCATCCAAGGGAATGGATCAGCGTGAGGGGATGGGTCTGTCTAAGAGGAGGGGTCAATGTGAGTGGAGTGGTCAGTGTGAAGGGATGAGTCGTCTTGAAGAATGGGTCAGTGTGACGGGAGGGTTCAGTGGGAGAGGAGGGGTCAGTCTGACAGGAGGTGCCAGTGTGAGGGGACTGGTCAGTGTGTGGGGAGGGGTTCATCTGAGTGGATGGTTCAACGTGAGGAGAGGGGTCAGTGTGAGAGGAGAGATCAGTGTGACGGGAGGAGTCAGTGTGAGGTGAGGGGATAGTGTGATGGGTGGTGTCAGTCTGAGAGGAGGGGTCAATGGAAGGAGAGGGTTCAATGTGAGGGGAGGGGTCCATCTGAGGGGATGGTTCAGCGTGAGGGGAGGGGTCAGTGTGAGAGGAGAGATCAGTGTGATGGGTGGTGTCAGTCTGAGAGGAGGGGTGAGTGTAAGGAGAGGGGTCAGTTTGAGGGGAGGTGTCAGTGTGAGGGGTCTTTGTGAGAGGAGGGGTCTGTTTGAGAGGAAGTGTCAGTGTGAGAGTAGGGGTCAGTGTGAGGGGAGCGGAGAGTATGAGAGGAGGGGGTCAGTGTGAGTGGAAGAGTCAGTGTGATAGGAGGGGTCAGTGTGAGAGGAGGGGTCAGTGTGAGGGGAGGGATCAGTGTGAGAAGAGAGGTGAGTGTGACAGACGGTGTTAGTGTGAAAGGAGAGGTCAATATGAGAGGAGGTGTCAGTGTGAGGGGAGTGGTCAGTGTGAGGGGAGTGGTCAGTGTGAGGGGAGGGGTCCATCTGAGGGGATGGTTCAGCGTGAGGGGAGGGGTCAGTGTGAGAGGAGAGATCAGTGTGACGGTAGGAGTCAGTGTGAGGTGAGGGGTAAGTGTGGGTGGTGTCAGTCTGAGAGGAGGGGTCAGTGTAAGGAGAGGGGTCAGTTTGAGGGGAGGTGTCAGTTTGATGTGTCAGTGTGAGAGTCGGGGTCAGTGTGAGGGGAGGGGAGAGTTTGAGAGGAGCGGTCAGTGTGAGTGGAGGGGTCAGTGTGAGGGGAGGGATCAGTGTGAGAAGAGAGGTGAGTGTGACAGGTGGTGTCAGTGTGAAAGGAGAGGTTAATATGAGAGGAGGGGTCAGTTTGAGAGGAGAGATCAATGTGAGGGGAGGGGTCAGTGTGAGCTGAGATGTCAGTGTGGGAGAAGGGGTTAGTATAACGGGAGGGGTCAGTGTGAGAGGAGGTGTCAGGGCGAGGGGAAGTTTCCACGTGAAGGCAGAGGTGAGTGTGACGGGAGGGGTTTCTGTGAGTGGAGGGGTCAATGTGAGGGGAGGTGTCAATGTGAGGGGAGGGGTCAGTTTCAGAGGAGGGGTCTGTTGGCGAGGAAGGGTCAGTGTGAGAGGAGAGGTCAGTGTGAGGTGAGGGGTCAGTGTGGGAGGTGTGTTCAGTGTGAGGGGATGGGTCTGTGTGAGGAGACGGGGCAGTGTGAGTGGATGAGTCCTTCTGGGAGGATGGGTCAGTCTGACGGGAGGGTTCAGTGGGAGAGGAGGGGTCAGTCTGAGTGGAAGTGTCAGCGTAAGGGGAGGGGTCAGTGTGAGGGGAGTGGTCAGTGTAAGGAGAGGGGTCAGTGTGAGGGGAGGTGTCACTGTGAGTGGAGGGGCCAACGTGAGTAGAGGGGTCAATGTGAGGGGAAGTGTCAGTCTGAGAGGAGTGGTCAGTGTAAGGAGAGGGGTCCATCCGAAGGAATGGATCAGCGTGAGGTGATGGGTCTGTCTAAGAGGAGGGGTCAATGTGAGTGGAGGGGTCAGTGTGAAGGGATGAGTCGTCTGGAAGGATGGGTCAGTGTGACGGGAGGGTTCAGTGGGAGAGGAGGGGTCAGTCTGAGAGGAGGTGTCAGTGTGAGGAGAGTGGTCAGTTTGAGGGGAGCGGTCCATCTGAGGGGCTGGTTCAACGTGAGGGGAGGGGTCTGTGTGAGAGGAGAGATCAGTGTGACGGGAGGAGTCAGTGTGAGGTGAGGGGTTAGTGTGATGGGTGGTGTCAGTCTGAGAGGAGGGGTCAGTGTAAGGAGAGGGGTCAGTGTGAGGGGGGGTTCCATCTGAGGGGAGGTGTCAGTGTGAGGGGAGGTGTCAGTGTGAGGGGAGGTGTCAGTGTGAGGGGAGGTGTCAGTGTGAGGGGAGGTGTCAGTGTGAGGGGAGGTGTCAGTGTGAGGGGAGGTGTCAGTGTGAGGGGAGGTGTCAGTGTGAGGGGAGGTGTCAGTGTGAGGGGAGGTGTCAGTGTGAGGGGAGGGGTCAGTGTGAGGGGAGGGGTCAGTGTGAGGGGAGGGGTCAGTGTGAGGGGAGGGGTCAGTGTGAGGGGAGGGGTCAGTGTGAGGGGAGGGGTCAGTGTGAGGGGAAGGGTCAGTGTGAGGGGAAGGGTCAGTGTGACGGGAGGAGTCAGTGTGAGGTGAGGGGTTAGTGTGATGGGTGGTGTCAGTCTGAGAGGAGGGGTCAGTGTAAGGAGAGGGGTCAGTGTGAGGGGGGGGTTCCATCTGAGGGGATGGTTCAGCGTGAGGGGAGGGGTCAGTGTGAGAGGAGAGATCAGTGTGACGGGAGGAGTCAGTGTGAGGTGAGGGGTTAGTGTGATGGGTGGTGTCAGTCTGAGAGGAGGGGTGAGTGTAAGGAGAGGGGTCAGTTTGAGGGGAGGTGTCAGTGTGAGGGGTCTTTGTGAGAGGAGGGGTCTGTTTGAGAGGAAGTGTCAGTGTGAGAGTAGGGGTCAGTGTGAGGGGAGCGGAGAGTATGAGAGGAGGGGGTCAGTGTGAGTGGAAGAGTCAGTGTGATAGGAGGGGTCAGTGTGAGGGGAGGGATCAGTGTGAGAAGAGAGGTGAGTGTGACAGATGGTGTTAGTGTGAAAGGAGAGGTCAGTATGAGAGGAGGGGTCAGTGTGAGGGGAGTGGTCAGTGTGAGGGGAGGGGTCCATCTGAGGGGATGGTTCAGCGTGAGGGGAGGGGTCAGTGTGAGAGGAGAGATCAGTGTGACGGTAGGAGTCAGTGTGAGGTGAGGGGTAAGTGTGATGGGTGGTGTCAGTCTGAGAGGAGGGGTGAGTGTAAGGAGCGGGGTCAGTGTTATAGGAGGGGTCAGTGTGAGGGGAGGGATCAGCGTGAGAAGAGGTGAGTGTGACCGGTGGTGTCAGTGTGAAAGGAGAGGTTAATATGAGAGGAGGGGTCAGTTTGAGAGGAGAGATCAATGTGAGGGGAGGGGTCAGTGTGAGCTGAGATGTCAGTGTGAGAGAAGGGGTTAGTATAACGGGAGGGGTCAGTGTAAGAGGAGGTGTATGGGCGAGGGGAAGTTTCCACGTGAAGGCAGAGGTGAGTGTGACGGGAGGGGTTTCTGTGAGTGGAGGGGTCAGAGTGAGGGGAGGTGTCAATGTGAGGGGAGGGGTCAGTTTGAGAGGAGGGGTCTGTTGGCGAGGAAGGGTCAGTGTAAGAGGATGGGGTCAGTGTGAAGGGCGTGGTCAGTGTAAGGGGAGGGGTCCATCCTATGAGATAGATCAGCATGAGGGGAGTGGTCAGTGTGAGAGGAGAGGTCAGTGTGAGGTGAGGGGTCAGTGTGGGAGGTGTGTTCAGCGTGAGGGGATGGGTCTGTGTGAGGAGACGGGGCAGTGTGAGTGGATGAGTCCTTCTGGGAGGATGGGTCAGTCTGACGGGAGGGTTCAGTGGGAGAGGAGGGGTCAGTCAGAGTGGAGGTGTCAGCGTCAGGGGAGGGGTCAGTATGAGAGGAGAGGTCAGTGTGAGGGGAGTGGTCAGTGTAAGGAGAGGGGTCAGTGTGAGGGGAGGTGTCACTGTGAGTGGAGGGGCCAACGTGAGTGGAGGGGTCAATGTGAGGGGAAGTGTCAGTGTGAGAGGAGGTGTCAGTCTGAGAGGAGTGGTCAGAGTGAGGAGAGGGGTCAGTGTGAGGGGAGGTGTCAGTGTAAGGAGAGGGGTCCATCCGAAGGAATGGATCAGCGTGAGGGGATGGGTCTGTCTAAGAGGAGGGGTCAATGTGAGTGGAGTGGTCAGTGTGAAGGGATGAGTCGTCTGGAAGGATGGGTCAGTGTGACGGGAGGGTTCAGTGGGAGAGGAGGGGTCAGTCTGAGAGGAGGTGTCAGTGTGAGGGGAGTGGTCAGTGTGAGGGGAGGGGTCCATCTGAGGGGATGGTTCAGCGTGAGGGGAGGGGTCAGTGTGAGAGGAGAGGTCAGTGTGACGGGAGGAGTCAGTGTGAGGTGAGGGGTTAGTGTGATGGGTGGTGTCAGTCTGAGGGGAGGGGTGAGTGTAAGGAGAGGGGTCAGTTTGAGGGGAGGTGTCAGTATGAGAGTCGGGGTCAGTGTGAGGGTAGGGGAGAGTTTGAGAGGAGGGGGTCAGTGTGAGTGGAGGAGTCAGTGTGATAGGAGGGGTCAGTTTGAGAAGAGAGGTGAGTGTGACCGGTGGTGTTAGTGTGAAAGGAGAGGTCAATATGAGCGGAGTGGTCAGTTTGAGAGGAGGGGTCAGTGTGAGAAGAGGGGTCAGTGTGAGAAGAGGGGTCAGTGTGAGAAGAGGGGTCAGTGTGAGAGGAGGTGTCAGTGTGAGCTGAGAGGTCAGTGTGAGAGAAGGGGTTAGTATAACGGGAGGGGTCAGTGTGAGAGGAGGTGTCAGGGCGAGGGGAAGTTTCCACGTGATGGCAGTGGTCAGTGTGAGTGGAGGGGTCAGTGTGAGTGGAGGGGTCAGTGTGAGTGGAGGGGTCAGTGTGAGTGGAGGGGTCAGTGTGAGTGGAGGGGTCAGTGTGAGTGGAGGGGTCAGTGTGAGTAGAGGGGTCAGTGTGAGTGGAGGGGTCAGTGTGAGTGGAGGGGTCAGTGTGAGTGGAGGGGTCAGTGTGAGTGGAGGGGTCAGTGTGAGTGGAGGGGTCAGTGTGAGAGGAGGGGTCAGTGTGAGAGGAGGGGTCAGTGTGGGGGGAGGGATCAGTGTGAGAAGAGAGGTGAGTGTGACGGATGGTGTCATGGTGAGAGGAGAGATCAATGTGAGAGGTGGGGTTAGTGTGAGAGGTGGGGTTAGTGTGAGAGGTGGGGTTAGTGTGAGAGGTGGGGTTAGTGTGAGAGGTGGGGTTAGTGTGAGAGGTGGGGTTAGTGTGAGAGGTGGGGTTAGTGTGAGAGGTGGGGTTAGTGTGAGAGGTGGGGTTAGTGTGAGAGGTGGGGTTAGTGTGAGAGGTGGGGTTAGTGTGAGAGGTGGGGTTAGTGTGAGAGGTGGGGTTAGTGTGAGAGGTGGGGTTAGTGTGAGGGGAGGGGTCTGTGTGAGGGGAGGTGTCTGTGTGAGGGGAGGGGTCAGTGTGACGGGAGGTGTCAGTCTGAGAGCAAGGGTCAGTGTGGGAGAGAGGTCAGTGTGAGAAGAGCGGTGAATGTGGGGGTGGGGTCAGTTGAGAGGAGGGGTCAGCCAGAGAGGAGTTGTCAGTGTGAGGGCGGGTTCAGGCTGAGAGGATGGGTTGGTGTGGGAGGTGCGGTCAGAGCGTGGGAAAGTTTTCTTCTGAGGGGAGTGGTCAGTGTTAGAGGAGGGGTCAATATGAGAAGAAGGATCAGTGTGAGAGGAGGGGTCACTGTGAGAGGAGGGCTCAGTCCGAGAAGCGGGCTCGGTGTGACGGGAGGGGTCAGTTTGAGAGGAGGCATCAGTTTGAGAGGAGCGGTCAGTGTGAGAGGAGCGGTCAGTGTGAATCGTGACGTCATTGTGAAAGTAGGGGTCAGTGTGAGGGCAGAGGTCAGCGTGACGGGAGGTGTCACTGTGAGTGGAGGGGTCAACGTGACTGGAGGGGTCAATGAGAGGGGAGTGGTCAGTGTGAGTTGAAGGGTCTGTTGGCGAGGAAGGGTCAGTGTAAGAGGAGGGGTCAGTGTGGGGGCAGAGGTCAGTGTGAGAGGATTGGTCAGTGTGAGGGCAGAGGTCAGTGTGACGGGAGGGGTTCTGTGAGTGGAGGGATCAGCATGAGGGGAGGTGTCAATGTGAGGGGAGGGGCCAGTATGAGTTGAAGGGTCTGTTGGCGAGGAAGGGTCAGTGTAAGAGGAGGGGTCAGTGTGAGGGAAGTGGTCACTGTAAGGGGAGGGGTCTATCCGAGGAGATGGATCAGCGTGAGGGGAGTGGTCAGTGTGAGAGGAGAGGTCAGTGTGAGGGGAGGGGTCAGTGTAAGGGGATGGGTCTGTCTGAGAGTAGGGGTCAGTGTGAGGGGAGGGGTCAGTGTAAGGGGAGGGGTCCATCCTATGAGATAGATCAGCAATAGGGGAGTGGTCAGTGTGAGAGGAGAGGTCAGTGTGAGGTGAGGGGTCAGTGTGGGAGGTGTGTTCAGCGTGAGGGGATGGGTCTGTGTGAGGAGACGGGGCAGTGTGAGTGGATGAGTCCTTCTGGGAGGATGGGTCAGTCTGACGGGAGGGTTCAGTGGGAGAGGAGGTGTCAGAGTAATGGGAGGGGTCAGTGTGAGGGGCCGCTGTGAGGGGCGGGGCCAGTGTGAGGGGCGGGGCCAGTGTGAGGGGCGGGGCCAGTGTGAGGGGCGGGGCCAGTGTGAGGGGCGGGGCCAGTGTGAGGGGCGGGGCCAGTGTGAGGGGCGGGGCCAGTGTGAGGGGCGGGGCCAGTGTGAGGGGCGGGGCCCGTGTGAGGGGCGGGGCCCGTGTGAGGGGCGGGGCCCGTGTGAGGGGCGGGGCCCGTGTGAGGGGCGGGGCCCGTGTGAGGGGCGGGGCCCGTGTGGGAGGTGTGGTCAGTCTGAGGGGAAGAGTCCTTGTGAGGAGAGGGGGCAGTGTGAGGGGATGGGTCTGTCTAAGAGGAGGGGTCAATGTGAGGGAAGGGGTCAGTGTGAAGGGATGAGTCCGTCTGGGAGGATGGGTCAGTTGACGGGAGGGTTCAGTGGGAGAGGAGGAGTCAGTCTGAGAGGTTGTGTCGGTGTGAGGGGAGTGGTCAGTGTGAGGGGAGGGATCCATCTGAGGGGATGGTTCAGCGTGAGGGGAGGGGTCAGTGTGAGAGGAGAGATCAGTGTGACGGGAGCAGTCAGTGTGAGGTGAGGGGTTAGTGTGAGGGGTGAAGTCAGTCTGAGAGGAGGGATCAGTGTAAGGAGAGGGGTCCGTTTGAGGGGAGGTGTCAGTGTGAGGGGTCTTTGTGAGGGGAGGGATCAGTGTGAGAAGAGATGTGAGTGTGACAGGTGGTGTCAGTGTGAAAGGAGAGGTCAATGTGAGAGGAGGGGTCAGTGTGAGAAGAGGCGTCAGTGTGAGAGCAGGGGTCAGTATAAAGGGAAGGGTCAGTGCGAGATGAGGGGTCAGGGCGAGGGGTAGTTTCCATGTGAAGGCAGTGGTCAGTGTCAGTGGAGTGGTCAGTGTCAGTGGAGTGGTCAGTGTGAGGGGCGGGGTCAGTGTAAGAAGAGAGGTGAGTGTGACGGATGGGGTCAGTGTGAGAGTAGAGCTCAATGTGAGAGGAGGGATCAGTGTAATGGGAGGGATCAGTGTAATGGGAGGGGTCAGGGTGAGTGGAGGGATCAGTGTGATGGTCGGGGCAGTGCGAGAGGAGGGGTCAGTATGAGGGGAAGGGGTCAGTGTGAGAGGAGTGGTCTGTGTGAGGGGAGGGGTCAATGTGAGGGGATGGGACAGTGTGAGAGGAGGAGTCAGTGTGAGAGGAGTGGACAGCATTGGGGAGGGAGCAGGATGAGTGGAGCAGTCAGTCTGAGAGGAGCGGTCAGTCTGAGAGGAGGGGTCAGTCTGAGAGTAGTAGTCCGTGTGAGGGGAATGGACAGCATTAGGGGAGGGAGCAGGATGAGTGGAGGGGTCTGTCTGAGAGGAGGTGTCTGTTTGAAATGAGGGGTCAGCGTGAGAGGCAGGGCCAGTGTGAGAGGAGCGGTCAGTGTGAGAGGAGGAGTCAGAGTGAGAGGGGTGTTCAGTGTGAGAGGAGAGTCCAGTGTGAGAAGAGATGTCAGGACGGGAGGGGTCAATGTGAGAGGAGGTGTCAGTGTGAGTGGAGGGGTCAGTACAGGAGGGGTCAGTGCGAGAGGAGGGCTCAGTGTAGGTGGAGGGGTCAGTGTGAGAGGAGGGGTCAATGTGAGTGGAGGTATCAGTGTGAGGGGAGGATTCAGTGTGAGGGAGGGTTTAATGTTGTAGGAGGGTTCAATGTGAGTCGAGGGGTAAGCGTGAATGGACGGATCAGTCTGAGGGATCAGTGTGAGAGGAGGGTGAGAGGGGGTGAGTGTGAGAGGATGGATCCGTGTTGGGGGAGGGGTCAATGTGAGGGGAGGGGTCTGTCTGAGAGGAGGGGTCAGTCTGAGAGGAGGGGTCAGTGTGAGAGTAGTAGTCCGTGTGAGGGGAAGGATCCATGTGAGAGGAGGGGTCAGTTTGAGGGGAGGGGTCAGTGTTAGAGGAGGAGTCAGTGTGAGAGGAGGGTTTAGTGTGTGGAGAGGGTTCAGTGTGAGAGGAGGGGTCACTGAGGAGATGGGTCTGTGTGAGCGGAGGGGGGGGTGAGTGTGAAAGTAGAGTCCGTGAGGGTAGGGTTCAGTGTGAGTGGGGGAGGGGGCAGTGTGAGAGGAGGCGGGTCACTGAGAGGAGGGGTCAATGTGGGGGGAGGGGTCAGCGTGAGTGGAGGGATCAGTCTGGGAGGTCACTGTGAGAGAATGTGTCTGTGTGACAGGGGGTGCACTGTGGGGAGCGGTCAGTTGAACTGAGGCATCAGTCTGACAGAATTGGTCAGCGTGAGAGGAGGGGTCAGCGTGAGAGGAGGGGTCAGCGTGAGAGGAGGGGTCAGCGTGAGAGGAGGGGTCAGCGTGAGAGGAGGGGTCAGCGTGAGAGGAGGGGTCAGCGTGAGAGGAGGGGTCAGCGTGAGAGGAGGGGTCAGCGTGAGAGGAGGGGTCAGCGTGAGAGGAGGGGTCAGCGTGAGAGGAGGGGTCAGCGTGAGAGGAGGGGTCAGCGTGAGAGGAGGGGTCAGCGTGAGAGGAGGGGTCAGCGTGAGAGGAGGGGTCAGCGTGAGAGGAGGGGTCAGCGTGAGAGGAGGGGTCAGCGTGAGAGGAGGGGTCAGCGTGAGAGGAGGGGTCAGCGTGAGAGGCGGGGTCAGCGTGAGAGGCGGGGTCAGCGTGAGAGGCGGGGTCAGCGTGAGAGGCGGGGTCAGCGTGAGAGGCGGGGTCAGCGTGAGAGGAGGGGTCCGCGTGAGAGGAGGGGTCAGCGTGAGAGGAGGGGTCAGCGTGAGAGGAGGGGTCAGCGTGAGAGGAGGGGTCAGCGTGAGAGGAGGGGTCAGCGTGAGAGGAGGGGTCAGCGTGAGAGGAGGGGTCAGCGTGAGAGGAGGGGTCATAGGGAGAGGAGGTGTCAGTTGGGGAGTGGTTTGTGTGAGAGGAGAGGTCAGCGTGAGAGGAGAGGTCATTGTGAGAGGAGAGGTCATTGTGAGAGGAGAGGTCATTGTGAGAGGAGAGGTCATTGTGAGGGGAGGGGTCAGCGTGAGGAGGAGGGGTCAGTGTGAGAGGAGGGGTCAGTGTGAGAGGAGGGGTCAGTGTGAGAGGAGGCGTCAGTGTGAGAGTAGGGGTCAGTGTGAGAGTGGGGGTCAGTGTGAGATGAGTGGTCAGTGTGAGAGGAGGGGTCAGTGTGAGAGGAGGGGTCAGTGTGAGAGGAGGGGTAAGTGTGAGAGGAGGGGTAAGTGTGAGAGGAGGGGTCAGTTGGAGAGGAGGGGTCAGTACGGGAGTGGTTTGTGTGAGAGGAGAGGTCAGCGTGAGGAGCGGGGTCAGTGTGAGAGGAGGGTCAGTGTGAGAGGAGAGGTCGGTATGAGGGGAGGACTCAAATTGAGTGGAGGGGTCAGTGTGGGAGTCGAGGTCAGTACGGGAGGGGTCAGTGTGAGAGGAGGGTTCAGTGTGAGAGGAGGGGATACCGAGAGGACATGGTTCAGCGTGAGGGGAGAACTCAGTGTGAGAGGAGGAGTCAGTGTGAGGGGAGGGGTCAGCGCGGGAGTGGTCAGTGTGAGAAGGAGAGGTCATTGTGAGAGGAGAGGTCGGTGTTGTAGGAGGTGTCAGCGTGAGTAGAGGGGTCAGTGTGAGAGGAGGTTCAGTGTGAGAGGAGGGGCCGGTGTGAGAGGAGGGGTCAGTGTGAAGGGAGGGGTCAGTGTGAGGGGAGGGGTCAGTGTGAGAGTAGGGGTCAATGTGAGGGGAGTGGTCAGTGTGAGACGAAGTCAGTGTGAGAGGGGGGTCAGTCGGAGGGTAGGAGTCAGTGTGAGGGTGGCGTCAGTATGAGTAGAGGGGTTAGTCTGATGGTAGGGGTCAGTATGAGGTGTGGGGTCAGTGTGAGTGGAGGGGTCAGTGTGAGAGGATGGGTCAGTGTGAGAGGTGAGGGTCAGTGTGAGAGGAGGGCTCAGTGTGAGAAGGATATGTCATTGTGAGTGGATGGTTCAGTGAGGTAGGAGGGGTCAGTGTGAGTGGAGGGGTCAGTGTGAGTGGAGGGGTCAGTGTGAGTGGAGGGGTCAGTGTGAGTGGAGGGGTCAGTGTGAGTGGAGGGGTCAGTGTGAGTGGAGGGGTCAGTGTGAGTGGAGGGGTCAGTGTGAGTGGAGGGGTCAGTGTGAGTGGAGGGGTCAGTGTGAGTGGAGGGGTCAGTGTGAGTGGAGGGGTCAGTGTGAGTGGAGGGGTCAGTGTGAGTGGAGGGGTCAGTGTGAGTGGAGGGGTCAGTGTGAGTGGAGGGGTCAGTGTGAGTGGAGGGGTCAGTGTGAGTGGAGGGGTCAGTGTGAGTGGAGGGGTCAGTGTGAGTGGAGGGGTCAGTGTGAGTGGAGGGGTCAGTGTGACTGGAGGGGTCGGTATGAGTTGAGGGGTCTGTCTGAGGGTAGTGGTCAGTGAGAGGTCTGGGGTCAGTGTGAGTGGAGGGGTCAATGTGAGAGGACGGTAACTGAGGGGATGTGTGAGTTTGAGAGAAGCGTTCAGTGAGAGGGGAGCTGTCAGTGTGAAAGGCAGTGCCAGTGTGATAGGAGAGGTCAGGTTGAGAGGAGAGGTCAGGTTGAGTGGAGGGGTCAGTCTGAGGGTAGGGGTCAGTGTGAGGTGAGAATATCGGCGGGAGCAGAGTGCAGGGGCCTGTCGGGAGTAAGTTTTCGCTTTAAAAACACTTGCCTTACAGGAGCAGTCCTCAGACTTCCGGCGGGAGCAGGGTGCAGGGAACTGTTGGGAGGTAAGTTTTCGCTTTAAAGACTCTTGCCTTATGGGAGTAATCCTCAGAATTACGGCGGGAGCAGGGGCCTGTCGGGGGGTAAGTCTTTGATTTAAAAACACTTGCCTTACAGGACAGTCCTCAGTGGACGGCGGGAGCGGAGTGCAGGTGCCTGTCGGGAGGTAAGTTTTTGCTTTAAAAACACTTATCTTACAGGAGCAGTCCTCAGTGGACGGCGGGAGCAGAGTGCAGGGGCCTGTCGGGAGGTAGGTTTTTGCTTTAAAAGCACTTGCCTTACAGGAGCAGTCCTCAGACTTCCGGCGGGTGCAGAGAGCAGGGAACTGTCGGGAGGTAGGTTTTTGCTTTAAAAACACTTGCCGAACAAAGAACAAAGAAATGTACAGCACAGGAACAGGCCCTTCGGCCCTCCAAGCCAATGCCGACCATACTGCCCGACTAAACTACAATCTTCTACACTTCCTGCGTCCGTATCCTTCTATTCCCATCCTATTCATATATTTGTCAAGATGCCCCTTAAATGTCCCTATCGTCCCTGCCTCCACTACCTCCTCCGGTAGTGAGTTCCAGGCACCCACTACCCTCTGCGTAAAAAACTTGCCTCGTACATTTACTCTAAACTTTGCCCCTCTCACCTTAAACCTATGCCCCCTAGTAATTGACCCCTCTACCCTGGGGAAAAGCCTCTGACTATCCACTCTGTCTATGCCCCTCATAATTTTGTATACCTCTATCAGGTCGCCCCTCAACCTCCTTCGTTCCAGTGAGAACAAACCGAGTTTATTCAATCGCTCCTCATAGCTTATGCCCTCCATACCAGGCAACAATCTGGTAAATCTCTTCTGCACCCTCTCTAAAGCCTCCACATCCTTCTGGTAGTGTGGCGACCAGAATTGAACACTATACTCCAAGTGTGGCCTAACTAAGGCCTAAACCCCTTTGGATTTCGGCGGCAGCGGTGCGCAGGGGCCTTCTTGGAGGTGAGTAGTGAGTTTAAAAACCTTACCTTTACAGGAGCAGCCCTTTGGATTTCGGCGGCAGCGGTGCGCAGGGGCCTTCTGGGAGGTGAGTAGTTAGTTTAAAAGCTCTTACCTTTACAGGAGCAGCCCTTTGGATTTCGGCGGCAGCGGTGCGCAGGGGCCTTCTGGGAGGTGAGTAGTTAGTTTAAAAGCTCTTACCTTTACAGGAGCAGCCCTTTGGATTTCGGCGGCAGCGGTGCGCAGGGGCCTTCTTGGAGGTGAGTAGTGAGTTTAAAAACCTTACCTTTACAGGAGCAGCCCTTTGGATTTCGGCGGCAGCGGTGCGCAGGGGCCTTCTTGGAGGTGAGTAGTGAGTTTAAAAACCTTACCTTTACAGGAGCAGCCCTTTGGATTTCGGCGGCAGCGGTGCGCAGGGGCCTTCTTGGAGGTGAGTAGTGAGTTTAAAAACCTTACCTTTACAGGAGCAGCCCTTTGGATTTCGGCGGCAGCGGTGCGCAGGGGCCTTCTGGGAGGTGAGTAGTTAGTTTAAAAGCTCTTACCTTTACAGGAGCAGCCCTTTGGATTTCGGCGGCAGCGGTGCGCAGGGGCCTTCTTGGAGGTGAGTAGCGAGTTTAAAAACCTTACCTTTACAGGAGCAGCCCTTTGGATTTCGGCGGCAGCGGTGCGCAGGGGCCTTCTGGGAGGTGAGTAGTTAGTTTAAAAGCTCTTACCTTTACAGGAGCAGCCCTTTGGATTTCGGCGGCAGCGGTGCGCAGGGGCCTTCTTGGAGGTGAGTAGTGAGTTTAAAAACCTTACCTTTACAGGAGCAGCCCTTTGGATTTCGGCGGGAACCGGAAGTTCGACCTCTGGCAAGTCCCCCCCCCCCCCCCCCCCCCCAATAAATTCTGGTGGAGAGGAAACCCGAGACACTACACGTGTAGTGTCTCCCACCCACCCTCCTCCTCTAACCTAATAATAAGACCCATTGGTGTAAGGTAAGTGCCATATTATATTATATATTATTAGCATTGGGAAGGCCAAGGATTGGAGGTGGAGGAGCAGTCTCTGTCAGCGAGACAACGTGAGAACATCTCAGAAGGTAAGCAAGTGATTTTTACTTTTATACCTTTTTTCAAATTGTGTGTGTCGGGGGGGAAACTGAAGTGACATCACAGAAAAGCTGTGACCTGAGTGGCTGGTTGGGATTCTAACCTAAATTTTTTTGACTATTTGGGAACTAATTAAACATAATAACTTAATTATAATTTAGAGGATATCTAAGCCAGAGATCGGAGGATATTATAGTTAGCTATCGCATTTCTATTAGAAATCTAGTGCTAGGAAACAGATAGTTGACAGTAACTTTGTAATTTAAAAAAAAAAAAGTATTTATAAAAAAAAAGACAAATTTTAATTTTAATTAATTGACGCAATGTCAGTTAGAGGGGTGCTGTGCTCTGACTGTGAGATGTGGCAGGTCCGGGAGGCTTCCAGCGTCCTGGATGGCTTCATCTGCAGAAAGTGCACCCAACTGCAGCTCCTCACAGACCGCATGGTTCGGTTGGAGCAGCAATTGGATGCACTTAGGAGCATGCAGGTGGCGGAAAGCGTCATAGATCGCAGTTATGTAAGTGTGGTCACACCCAAGGTGCAGGCAGAGAAATGGGTGACCACCAGAAAGGGCAGGCAGTCAGTGCAGGAATCCCCTGTGGTTGTCCCCCTCTCGAACAGATATACCCCTTTGGATACTGTCGGGGGGGATAGCCTATCAGGGGAAAACAGCAGCAGCCAGAGCAGTGGCACCACGGCTGGCTCTGATGTTCAGAAGGGAGGGTCAAAGCGCAGAAGAGTAATAGTTATAGGGGACTCTATAGTCAGGGGAACAGATAGGCGCTTCTGTGGACGTGAAAGAGACTCCAGGATGGTATGTTGCCTCCCTGGTGCCAGGGTCCAGGATGTCTCCGAACGGGTAGAGGGAATCCTGAAGGGGGAGGGCAAACAGGTAGAGGTCGTTGTACATATTGGTACTAACGACATAGGCAGGGAGGGGCATGAGGTCCTGCAGCAGGAGTTCAGGGAGCTAGGCAGAAAGTTAAAAGACAGGACCTCGAGGGTTGTAATCTCGGGATTACTCCCTGTGCCACGTGCCAGTGAGGCTAGAAATAGGAAGATAGAGCAGACAAACACGTGGCTAAACAGCTGGTGTAGGAGGGAGGGTTTCTGTTATCTGGACCACTGGGAGCTCTTCCGGGGCAGGTGTGACCTGTATAAGATGGACGGGTTGCATCTAAACCGGAGAGGCATAAATATCCTGGCCGCGAGATTTGCTAGTGTCACACGGGAGGGTTTAAACTAGTATGGCAGGGGGGTGGGCACGGGAGCAATAGGTCAGAAGGTGAGAGCGTTGAGGGAGAACTAGGGAATATGGACAGTGTGGCTCTGAGGCAGAGCAGACGGGGAGAAGTTGCTGAACACAGCGGGTCTGGTGGCCTGAAGTGCATATGTTTTAATGCAAGGAGCATTACGGGTAAGGCAGATGAACTTAGAGCTTGGATTACTACTTGGAACTATGATGTTGTTGCCATTACAGAGACCTGGTTGAGGGAAGGGCAGGATTGGCAGCTAAACGTTCCAGGATTTAGATGTTTCAGGCGGGATAGAGGGGGATGTAAAAGGGGAGGCGGAGTTGCGCTACTTGTTCAGGAGAGTATCACAGCTATACAGCGAGAGGACACCTCAGAGGGCAGTGAGGCTATATGGGTAGAGATCAGGAATAAGAAGGGTGCAGTCACAATGTTGGGGGTATACTACAGGCCTCCCAACAGCCAGCGGGAGATAGAGGAGCAGATAGGTAGACAGATTTTGGAAAAGAGTAAAAACAACAGGGTTGTGGTGATGGGAGACTTCAACTTCCCCAATATTGACTGGGACTCACTTAGTGCCAGGGGCTTAGACGGGGCAGAGTTTGTAAGGAGCATCCAGGAGGGCTTCTTAAAACAATATGTAAACAGTCCAACTAGGGAAGAGGCGGTACTGGACCTGGTATTGGGGAATGAGCCCGGCCAGGTGGTAGATGTTTCAGTAGGGGAGCATTTCGGTAACAGTGACCACAATTCAGTAAGTTTTAAAGTACTGGTGGACAAGGATAAGAGTGGTCCGAGGATGAATGTGCTAAATTGGGGGAAGGCTAATTATAACAATATTAGGCGGGAACTGAAGAACATAGATTGGGGGCGGATGTTTGAGGGCAAATCAACATCTGACATGTGGGAGGCTTTCAAGTGTCAGTTGATAGGAATACAGGACAGGCATGTTCCTGTGAGGAAGAAAGATAAATACGGCAATTTTCGGGAACCTTGGATGACGAATGATATTGTAGGCCTCGTCAAAAAGAAAAAGGAGGCATTTGTCAGGGCTAAAAGGCTGGGAACAGACGAAGCCTGTGTGGCATATAAGGAAAGTAGGAAGGAACTTAAGCAGGGAGTCAGGAGGGCTAGAAGGGGTCATGAAAAGTCATTGGCAAATAGGGTTAAGGAAAATCCCAAGGCTTTTTACACTTACATAAAAAGCAAGAGGGTAGCCAGGGAAAGGGTTGGCCCACTGAAGGATAGGCAAGGGAATCTATGTGTGGAGCCAGAGGAAATGGGCGAAGTACTAAATGAATACTTTGCATCAGTATTCACCAAAGAGAAGGAATTGGTAGATGTTGAGTCTGGAGAAGGGGGTGTAGATAGCCTGGGTCACATTGTGATCCAAAAAGACGAGGTGTTGGGTGTCTTAAAAAATATTAAGGTAGATAAGTCCCCAGGGCCGGATGGGATCTACCCCAGAATACTGAAGGAGGCTGGAGAGGAAATTGCTGAGGCCTTGACAGAAATCTTTGGATCCTCGCTGTCTTCAGGGGATGTCCCGGAGGACTGGAGAATAGCCAATGTTGTTCCTCTGTTTAAGAAGGGTGGCAGGGATAATCCCGGGAACTACAGGCCGGTGAGCCTTTCTTCAGTGGTAGGGAAATTACTGGAGAGAATTCTTCGAGACAGGATCTACTCCCATTTGGAAGCAAATGGACGTATTAGTGAGAGGCAGCACGGTTTTGTGAAGGGGAGGTCGTGTCTCACTAACTTGATAGAGTTTTTCGAGGAGGTCACTAAGATGATTGATGCAGGTAGGGCATGAGATGTTGTCTATATGGACTTCAGTAAGGCCTTTGACAAGGTCCCTCATGGTAGACTAGTACAAAAGGTGAAGGCACACGGGATCAGGGGTGAACTGGCAAGGTGGATACAGAACTGGCTAGGCCATAGAAGGCAGAGGGTAGCAATGGAGGGATGCTTTTCTAATTGGAGGGCTGTGACCAGTGGTGTTCCACAGGGATCAGTGCTGGGACCTTTGCTCTTTGTAGTATATATAAATGATTTGGAGGAAAATGTAACTGGTCTGATTAGTAAGTTTGCAGACGACACAAAGGTTGGTGGAATTGCGGATAGCGATGAGGACTGTCTGAGGATACAGCAGGATTTAGATTGTCTGGAGACTTGGGCGGAGAGATGGCAGATGGAGTTTAACCTGGACAAATGTGTGGTAATGCATTTTGGAAGGGCTAATGCAGGTAGGGAATATACAGTGAATGGTAGAACCCTCAAGAGTATTGAAAGTCAAAGAGATCTAGGAGTACAGGTCCACAGATCACTGAAAGGGGCTACACAGGTGGAGAAGGTAGTCAAGAAGGCATACGGCATGCTTGCCTTCATTGGCTGGGGCATTGAGTATAAGAATTGGCAAGTCATGTTGCAGCTGTATAGAACCTTAGTTAGGCCACACTTGGAGTATAGTGTTCAATTCTGGTCGCCACACTACCAGAAGGATGTGGAGGCTTTAGAGAGGGTGCAGAAGAGATTTACCAGAATGTTGCCTGGTATGGAGGGCATAAGCTATGAGGAGCGATTGAATAAACTCGGTTTGTTCTCACTGGAACGAAGGAGGTTGAAGGGCGACCTGATAGAGGTATACAAAATTATGAGGGGCATAGACAGAGTGGATAGTCAGAGGCTTTTCCCCAGGGTAGAGGGGTCAATTACTAGGGGGCATAGGTTTAAGGTGAGAGGGGCAAAGTTTAGAGTAGATGTACGAGGCAAGTTTTTTACGCAGAGGGTAGTGGGTGCCTGGAACTCACTACCGGAGGAGGTAGTGGAGGCAGGGACGATAGGGACATTTAAGGGGCATCTTGACAAATATATGAATAGGATGGGAATAGAAGGATACGGACCCAGGAAGTGTAGAAGATTGTAGTTTAGTCGGGCAGTATGGTCGGCACGGGCTTGGAGGGCCGAAGGGCCTGTTCCTGTGCTGTACATTTCTTTGTTCTTTGTTCTAAGGTTCTATACAGCTGCAACATGACTTGCCAATTCTTATACTCAATGCCCCGGCCAATGAAGGCAAGCATGCCGTATGCCTTCTTGACTACCTTCTCCACCTGTGTAGCCCCTTTCAGTGATCTGTGGACCTGTACTCCTAGATCTCTTTGACTTTCAATACTCTTGAGGGTTCTACCATTCACTGTATATTCCCTACCTGCATTAGCCCTTCCAAAATGCATTACCTCACATTTGTCCAGGTTAAACTCCATCTGCCATCTCTCCGCCCTAGTCTCCAGACAATCTAAATCCTGCTGTATCCTCAGACAGTCCTCATCGCTATCCGCAATTCCACCAACCTTACAGGACTTACAGGAGCAGTCCTCAGAATTTCGGCGGGAGCAGAGAGCAGGGGCCTGTCGGGAGGTAGGTTTTTGCTTTAAAAACACTTGCCTTACAGGAGCAGTCCTCAGAATTTCGGCGGAAGCAGGGTGCAGGGGCCTGTCGGGGGGTAAGTCTTTGATTTAAAAACACTTGCCTTACAGGAGCAGTCCTCAGACTTCCGGCGGGAGCAGAGTGCCGGAACCTGTCGGGAGGTAAGTTTTTGCTTTAAAAACACTTGTCTTATAGGAGCAGTCCGCAGTGGACGGCAGGAGCGGAGTGCAGGTGCCTGTCGGGAGGTAGGTTTTTGCTTTAAAAACACTTGCCTTACAGGAGCAGTCCTCAGAGGGGGCAGTACGGGAGGCGTTGGTGTGAGAAGAGGGGTCAGTGTGAGACGAGGTGTCAATGTGAGAGGAGGGGTCAGTACGGTAGGGGTCAGTGTGAGAGGAGGTGTCAGTGTGACAGGGGGTTCACTGACGGGAGGTGTCAGTGTGAGAGGAGGGTTCAGTGAGAGCGGAGGTGTCAGAATGGGAGGAGGGTTCAGAGTGAGAGGACGGTCCAGTGTGAGAAGAGGTCTCAGGACGGGAGGGGTCAATGTGAGAGAAGAGTTCAGTGCGAGAGGAGGGATCAGTGTGATATGAGGTGTCAGTGCGAGAGGAGGGGTCAGTGTGAGTGGCGGGGTCAGTGTGATAGGAGGGGGGGGTCAGTGTGAGAGGAGAGTTCAGTGTGAGATGAAGTCAGTGTGAGACGAGGGGTCAGTCTGAGGGCAGGGGTCAGTGTGAGCGGTGGCATCAGTGTGAGTGGAGAGGTCAGTGTAAGAGGAGGGGTCAGTATGAGTGGCGGTGTCAGTGTGAGGAGAGGGGTCAGTGTGAGGGAGGCTTAAATGTTAGAGGAGGGGTCAATGTGAGAAGAGGGGTCAGCGTGAGTGGAAGGATCAGTCTCGGGGGGTCCGTGTGAGAGTAGGTGTCAGTGCGAGAGGGGGTTCACTGAGGGGAGGTGTCAGTGTGAGAGGAGGTGTCAGTGTGAGAGGAGGTGTCAGTGTGAGAGGAGGGGGCAGTGTGAGAGGAGGGGGCAGTGTGAGAGGAGGAGTCAGAATGAGAGGACGGTCCAGTGTGAGAAGAGGTCACAGGATGGGATGGGTGAATGTGAGAGGAGTGGTCAGTGCGAGAGGATGGATCAGTGCGATCGGAGGTGTCACTGCGAGAGGAGGGTCAGTACAGGAGGGGTCAGTGTGAGAGGAGAGGTCAGTGTGAGAGGAGGGTTCAGTTTGAGAGGAGGGGTCAGCTTGAGGAGACGGGTCAGTGTGAGGGGAGGGCTCAGTGTGAGAGGAGGCTTCAGTGAGAGGGGAGCGGTCTGTCTGAGAGGTGGGGTCAGTGTGAGATGAGGGGTCAGTGTGAGAGGAGAGGTTACAGTGAGAGGAGGGGTTAGTGTGAGGGGAATATTCAGTGTGAGACGCGGGGCCAGTGTTAGAGGGGGGTCAGTATCAGAGGCAAGGTCAGTATGAGAGGAAACGTCAGTCGGAGAAGTGGGGTCAGTCTGAGGTTCGGGTTCATTCTGACCACAGGTGTCAGTGTGAGAGCGGGGTCAGCGTGAGGAGAGGGGTCAGTGTGAGGGGAGGTCTCAGTGTGACAGGAGGGGGTCAGTGTGAGGGGAGGGGTCATTGTGAGGGGAGGTCCCAGTGTGAGAGGAGTGGTCAGCGTTAGGAGAGGGCTCAGTGTGAGGGTAGGGTGTCAGTGTGACAGGAGAGGTCAGTGTGACAGGAGAGGTCAGTGTGAGAGGAGGGTTCAGTGTGAGAGGAGGGTTCAGTGTGAGAGGATGGGTCAGTGAGAGAAGGATAGGTCATTGTGAGAGGATGGTTCAGTGAGGTAGGAGGGGTCAGTGTGAGAGGATGGGTCATTGTGAGTGGAGGGGTCTGTGTTGTAGGGGGGGGGTCAGCGTGAGTAGAGGGGTCAGTGTGAGAGGAGGGTGTCAGTGTGAGAGGAGGGTGTCAGTGTGAGAGGAGGGTGTCAGTGTGAGAGGAGGGTGTCAGTGTGAGAGGAGGGTGTCAGTGTGAGAGGAGGGTGTCAGTGTGAGAGGAGGGTGTCAGTGTGAGAGGAGGGTGTCAGTGTGAGAGGAGGGTGTCAGTGTGAGAGGAGGGTGTCAGTGTGAGAGGAGGGTGTCAGTGTGAGAGGAGGGTGTCAGTGTGAGAGGAGGGTGTCAGTGTGAGAGGAGGGTGTCAGTGTGAGAGGAGGGTGTCAGTGTGAGAGGAGGGTGTCAGTGTGAGAGGAGGGTGTCAGTGTGAGAGGAGGGTGTCAGTGTGAGAGGAGGGTGTCAGTGTGAGAGGAGGGTGTCAGTGTGAGAGGAGGGTGTCAGTGTGAGAGGAGGGTGTCAGTGTGAGAGGAGGGTGTCAGTGTGAGAGGAGGGTGTCAGTGTGAGAGGAGGGTGTCAGTGTGAGAGGAGGGTGTCAGTGTGAGAGGAGGGTGTCAGTGTGAGAGGAGGGTGTCAGTGTGAGAGGAGGGTGTCAGTGTGAGAGGAGGGTGTCAGTGTGAGAGGAGGGTGTCAGTGTGAGAGGAGGGTGTCAGTGTGAGAGGAGGGTGTCAGTGTGAGAGGAGGGTGTCAGTGTGAGAGGAGGGTGTCAGTGTGAGAGGAGGGTGTCAGTGTGAGAGGAGGGTGTCAGTGTGAGAGGAGGGTGTCAGTGTGAGAGGAGGGTGTCAGTGTGAGAGGAGGGGCCAGTGTGAGAGATGAGGGTCAGTGTGAGTGGAGGGGTCAGTGTGAGTGGAGGGGTCAGTGTGAGTGGGGGGGTCAGTGTGAGTGGAGGGGTCAGTGTGAGTGGAGGGGTCAGTGTGAGTGGAGGGGTCAGTGTGAGTGGAGGGGTCAGTGTGAGTGGAGGGGTCAGTGTGAGTGGAGGGGTCAGTGTGAGTGGAGGGGTCAGTGTGAGTGGAGGGGTCAGTGTGAGTGGAGGGGTCAGTGTGAGTGGAGGGGTCAGTGTGAGTGGAGGGGTCAGTGTGAGAGGAGGTGTTAGTCTGAGGGTGGGGTCAGTATGAGGGGTGGCGTCAGTGTGACAGGAGAGGTCAGTGTGAGAGGAGGGGTCGGTATGAGTTGAGGGGTCTGTCTGAGGGTAGTGGTTAGTGAGAGGTCTGGGGTCAGTGTGAGTGGAGGGGTCAATGTGAGAGGACGGTAACTGAGGGGATGTGTGAGTTTGAGAGAAGCGTTCAGTGAGAGGGGAGCTGTCAGTGTGAAAGGCAGTGCCAGTGTGATAGGAGAGGTCAGGTTGAGAGGAGGGGTCAGTATGAGTGGAGGGGTCAGTCTGAGGGTAGGGGTCAGTGTGAGGTGAGAATTTCGGCGGGTGCAGGGTGCAGGGAACTGTTGGGAGGTAAGTTTTTCCTTTAAAAACACTTGCCTTACAGGAGCAGTCCTCAGAATTTCGGCGGGAGCAGAGTGCAGGGGCCTGTCGGGAGGTAGGTTTTTGCTTTAAAAACACTTTCCTTACAGGAGCAGTCCTCAGACATCCGGCGGGAGCAGAGTGCAGGGAACTGTTGGGAGGTAAGTTTTTGCTTTAAAAACATTTGCCTTACAGGAGCAGTCCTCAGAATTTCGGCGGGAGCAGAGTGCAGGGGCCTGTCGGGAGGTAGGTTTTTGCTTTAAAAACACTTGCCTTACAGGAGCTGTCCGGAGACTTCCGGCGGGAGCAGAGTGCAGGGGGCTGTTGGGAGGCAAGTTTTTGCTTTAAAAACATTTGTCTTACGGGAGTAATCCTCTGAATTACGGCGGGAGCAGAGTGCAGGGGCCTGTCGGGAGGTACGTTGATGCTTTAAAAACACTTGCCTTACAGGAGCAGTCTTCAGAGGGGGCAGTACGGGAGGCGTTGGTGTGAGAAGAGGGGTCAGTGTGAGACGAGGTGTCAATGTGAGAGGAGGGGTCAGTACGGTAGGGGTCAGTGTGAGAGGAGGTGTCAGTGTGACGGGGTTCACTGACGGGAGGTGTCAGTGTGAGAGGAGGGTTCAGTGAGAGCGGAGGTGTCAGAATGGGAGGAGGGTTCAGAGTAAGAGGACGGTCCAGTGTGAGAAGAGGTCTCAGGACGGGAGGGGTCAATGTGAGAGGAGAGTTCAGTGCGAGAGGAGGGATCAGTGTGATATGAGGTGTCAGTGCGAGAGGAGGGGTCAGTGTGAGTGGCGGGGTCAGTGTGATAGGAGGTGTCAGAGCGAGAAGGGGGGGTCAGTGTGAGAGGTGAGTGTCAGTGTAAGAGCAGGGTTCATAGTGAGAGGAGGGGTCAGCGAGAGGCGAGGGGTCAGTGTGAGGGGAGGGCTCAGTGTGAGAGGAGGCTTCAGTGAGAGTGGAGGGGTCAGTGTGAGATGAGGGGGTCAGTGGGAGAGGAGGGGTTAGTGTGAGGGGAGGGTTCAGTGTGAGAGGCGGGCGAGTGTGAGAGGGGGGGTGTCAGTGTCAGAGGTGGGGTCGATATGAGAGGAACGGTCAGTCGGAGAAGTGGGGACAGTCTGAGGTTAGGGTTCAGTCTGACCGCAGGTGTCAGCGTGAGGAGAGGGGTCAGCGTGAGGAGAGGGGTCAGCGTGAGGGGACGGCTCAGTGTGAGAGGAGGGGTCAGTGTGAGGGGAGAGGTCAGTGTGAGAGGAGGGTTCACTGTGAGAGGAGGGGTCAGTGTGAGGGGAGGGGTCAGTACGGGAGGGGTCAGTGTGAGAGGAGAGTTCAGTGTGAGATGAAGTCGGTGTGAGACGAGGGGTCAGTCTGAGGGTAGGGGTCAGTGTGAGCGGTGGCATCAGTGTGAGTGGAGAGGTCAGTGTAAGAGGAGGGGTCAGTATGAGTGGCGGTGTCAGTGTGAGGAGAGGGGTCAGTGTGAGGGAGGCTTAAATGTTAGAGGAGGGGTCAATGTGAGAAGAGGGGTCAGCGTGAGTGGAAGGATCAGTCTCAGGGGGTCCGTGTGAGAGTAGGTGTCAGTGCGAGAGGGGGTTCACTGAGGGGAGGTGTCAGTGTGAGAGGAGGCTTCAGTGAGGGGGAGGTGTCAGTGTGAGAGGAGGGGGCAGTGTGAGAGGAGGGGTCAGTGTGAGAGGTGGGGTCAGTTTGATAGGAGGTGTCAGAGCGAGAGGAGGGGTCAGTGTGAGAGGAGGGTCAGTACGGGAGGGGTCAGTGTGAGAGGAGGGTTCAGTTTGAGAGGAGGGGTCAGCTTGAGGAGACGGGTCAGTGTGAGGGGAGGGCTCAGTGTGAGAGGAGGCTTCAGTGAGAGGGGAGCGGTCTGTCTGAGAGGTGGGGTCAGTGTGAGATGAGGGGTCAGTGTGAGAGGAGAGGTTACAGTGAGAGGAGGGGTTAGTGTGAGGGGAAGATTCAGTGTGAGACGCGGGGCCAGTGTTAGAGGGGGGTCAGTATCAGAGGCGAGGTCAGTATGAGAGGAAACGTCAGTCGGAGAAGTGGGGTCAGTCTGAGGTTCGGGTTCATTCTGACCACAGGTGTCAGTGTGAGAGCGGGGTCAGCGTGAGGAGAGGGTTCAGTGTGAGGGGAGGTCTCAGTGTGACAGGAGGGGGTCAGTGTGAGGGGAGGGGTCATTGTGAGGGGAGGTCCCAGTGTGAGAGGAGTGGTCAGCGTTAGGAGAGGGGTCAGTGTGAGGGGAGGGCTCAGTGTGAGAGGAGTGGTCAGTGTGAGGGTAGGGGGTCAGTGTGAGAGGTGAGGTCAGTGTGAGAGGAGGGTTCAGTGTGAGAGGATGGGTCTGTGTGAGAGGAGGGGTCTGTGTGAGAGGAGGGGTCTGTGTGAGAGGAGGCGTCAGCGTTAGGGGAGGGGTCTGTACGGCAGGGGTCAGTGTGAGAGGAGAAGTCCGTGTCAGATGACGTCAGCGTGAGAGGAGGGGTCAGTCTGAGGGTCGGGGTCAGTGTGAGGGGTGGCGTCAGTGTGAGGGGAGAGGCCAGTGTAATAGAATGGGTCAGTATGAGTGACAGAGGTCAGTGTGAGGGGAGGGCTCAGTCTAACGGGAGGCTTAAATGTTAGAGGAGGGATCAATGTGAGAGGAGTGGTCAGCGTGAGTGGAGGGATGAGTTTGAGGGGTCAGTGTGAGAGGAGGTGTCAGTGTGTGAGGGGGTTCACTGAGGGGAGGTGTCAGTGTGAGGAGGGGCCAGTGTGAGAGGAGGGGCCAGTGTGAGAGGAGGGGCCAGTGTGAGAGGAGGGGCCAGTGTGAGAGGAGGGGCCAGTGTGAGAGGAGGGGCCAGTGTGAGAGGAGGGGCCAGTGTGAGAGGAGGGGCCAGTGTGAGAGGAGGGGCCAGTGTGAGAGGAGGGGCCAGTGTGAGAGGAGGGGCCAGTGTGAGAGGAGGGGCCAGTGTGAGAGGAGGGGCCAGTGTGAGAGGAGGGGCCAGTGTGAGAGGAGGGGCCAGTGTGAGAGGAGGGGCCAGTGTGAGAGGAGGGGCCAGTGTGAGAGGAGGGGCCAGTGTGAGAGGAGGGGCCAGTGTGAGAGGAGGGGCCAGTGTGAGAGGAGGGGCCAGTGTGTGAGGAGGGGCCAGTGTGAGAGGAGGGGCCAGTGTGAGAGGAGGGGCCAGTGTGAGAGGAGGGGCCAGTGTGAGAGGAGGGGCCAGTGTGAGAGGAGGGGCCAGTGTGAGAGGAGGGGCCAGTGTGAGAGGAGGGGCCAGTGTGAGAGGAGGGGCCAGTGTGAGAGGAGGGGCCAGTGTGAGAGGAGGGGCCAGTGTGAGAGGAGGGGTCAGTGTCAGAGGAGGTGTCAGAATGAGAGGAGGGTTTAGTGTGAGAGGACGGTCCAGTGTGAGAAGAGGACTCAGGACGGGAGGGGTCAATGTGAGAGGAGTGGTCAGTGCGAGAGGAGGGGTCAGTGTGAGAGATGGGGTCAGTGTGATAGGAGGTGTCAGAGCGAGAGGAGGGTTCAGTGTAAGAGGAGTGGTCAGTACGGGAGGGGTCAGTGTGAGAGGAGGGGTCAGTGTGACAGGACAGATCAGTGTCAGAGTAGGGGTCAATGTGAGGGGAAGGGTCAGTGTGAGACGAAGTCAGTTTGAGATGAGGGGTCAGTCTTAGGGTAGGGGTCAGTGTGAGGGGTGGCGTCAGCGGGATAGGAGGGGTCAGCGTGGAAGGAGGAGTCAGTATGAGTGGAGGGGTCAGTCTGAGGGTATGGGTCAATGTGGGGGTCAGTGAGACAGGAGGGGTCAGTCTGAGGGTAGGTGTCAGTTTGAGGGGTGGGGTCAGTGTGAGGGGAGGGTTAAATGTTAGAGGAGCGGTCAGTGTGAGAGGAGGGGTCAGCGTGAGTGGAGGGATCAGTCTGAGGGGTCAGTGTGAGAAGAGGTATCAGTGTGAGAGGGCGTTCACTGAGGGGAGGGGTCTGTTTGAGATGAGTGGTCAGTGTGAGAGGCGGGGTCAGTGTGAGAGGCGGGGTCAGTGTGAGAGGAGGGTCAGTGTGAGAGGAGTGGTCAGTGTCAGAGGCGGGGTCAGTGTGAAAGGTGGTGTCAGTTTGAGGGGAGGGTTCAGTGTGAGAGGCGGGGTCAGTGTGAGATGAGTGGGCAGTGTGAGTGGAGGGGTTAGTGTGAGGGGAGGATTCAGTGTGAGAGGCGGGGTCAATGTGAGAAGAAGGGTTAGTGTGAGGGGAGGGGTTAGTGGGAGAGGAGGGGTTAGTGTCAGGGGAGGCTTCAGTATGAGAGGCGGGGTCATTGTGAGAGGAGGGGTCATTGTCAGAGGCGGGGTCAGTATGAGAGAAGGGGGTCAGTTTGAGATGAGGGGTCAGTGTGAGAGGAGGGGTTAGTGTGAGAGGAAGGGTTACTGTGAGGTGAGGGTTCAGTATGAGAGGCGGGGTCAGTGTGAGAGGAGGTTTCATTGTGAGATGCGGGGTCAGTGTGAGAGGAGGGGTTAGTGTGAGAGGAGGGGTTAGTGTGAGAGGAGGGGTTAGTGTGAGAGGAGGGGTTAGTGTGAGAGGAGGGGTCAGTGTGAGATGCGGGGTCAGTGTGAGAGGAGGGGTTAGTGTGAGAGGAGGGGTTAGTGTGAGAGGAGGGGTTAGTGTGAGAGGAAGGGTTAGTGTGAGAGGAAGGGTTACTGTGAGGGGAGTGTTCAGTATGAGAGGAGGGGTCAGTGTGAGAGGAGGGGTTAGTGTGAGAGGAAGGGTTACTGTGAGGGGAGGGTTCAGTATGAGAGGAGGGGTCAGTGAGAGGAGGGGTTAGTGTGAGGGGAAGGTTCAGTGTGAGAGGCGGGGACAGTGTGAGATAAGGGGTCAGTATGAGAGGAACGGTCTGTCGGAGAAGCGGGGTCAGCTTCCGGTTAGTGCTCAGTCTGACCGGAGGTGTCAATGTGAGAGGCGACGTCAGTGTGAGAGGAGGGGTTAGTGTGAGGGGAAGGTTCAGTGTGAGAGGTGGGGACAGTGTGAGATAAGGGGTCAGTATGAGAGGAACGGTCTGTCGGAGAAGCGGGGTCAGCTTCCGGTTAGTGCTCAGTCTGACCGGAGGTGTCAATGTGAGAGGCGACGTCAGTGTGAGAGGGGGGGTCTGTGTGAGAGGAGGGGTCAGTTTGAGAGGAGGGGGTCAGTGTGGTAGGAGGGTAAGTGAGGGAAGGGGTCAGTGTGAGAGTAGATTTCAGTGTGAGAGGAGGGGTCAGTGTGGGAGGAGGGGTCAGTGTGAGTGGAGAGGTCTGTTAGAGAGGAGGGGCCAGTGTGAGAGGAGGAGTCAGTGAGGGAGGGGGGTCAGTGTCAGAGAGGGGGGTCAGTATGAGAGGAACGGTCAGTTTGAGAAGTGGGGTCAGTCTGAGGTTAGGGCTCAGTCTGAGCGGAGGTGTCAGTTTGAAAGGAGTGGTCAGTGTGAGAGGAGGGGTCAGTGTGAGAGGAGGGGTCTGTCTGAGCAGAGCGGTCAATGTTCGAGGAGGGGTCAGGGAGAGGTGATTGGTGAGTGTGAGAGGAGGGGTCAGTGTAGAGGTGGGGTCAGTATGAGAGGAGGGGTCAGTGTGAGAGGAGGTGTCAGAGTGAGGGGAGAGGTCAGTGTGAGAGGAAGGGTGAGTGTGAGGGGATGGGTCAGTGTGAGAGGAGGGGTCAGTGTGAGATGCGAGGTCAGTGTGAGAGGAGAGGTCAGTGTGAGAGGAGGAGTCAGTGTGAGAGGAATAGTCAGTGTGAGAGGAAGGGTCAGTTTGAGGAGAGGCGTCAGTTTGAGAGGAGAGATCAGTGAGAGGGGAGGGGTCAGTGTGAGAGGAGGAGTCAGTGTGAAAGGAGGTTCAGTGATGGGAGGGGTCAGTGTGAGGGGAAAGGTCAGTGTCAGAGGAGGGGTCTGTGTGAGAGAAGGGGTCAGTGAGGGGAGGGGTCAGTGTGAGAGGAGAGATCATTCTGCGAGGAGGGGTCTGTTTGAGAGCAGTGGGCAGTGTGAGGGGAGGTGTCAGTGTGAGAGGAGGGGTCAGTGAGCGAGAGTTTCTGGAACATACCTCTTCATTCACCTGATGAAGGAGCAGCGCTCCGAAAGCTAGTCACTTCGAAACAAACCTGTTGTACTTTAACCTGGTGTTGGAAGACTTCTTACTGTGCACACCCCAGTCCAACGGCGGCATCGCCACATCATGGCAACCATCGACACCGCAAACTGTCGGCTCAAAGTGGTGAGGATCTCCAGGAAGATCGCGCATATAGACACTGACATTAAGTTTCTACAAAGATGCAAGAAAGCAGACAACATCCCGAAAGGGGTACAGATCACAAACCCACTCAAGTCGACCGACAACACAGACGACGCTGAAAGACTCTTCCGTCGCACCTCTCTCACACTCCAACCACCTCGTACGCCAGCTCTACATCAGACGACGCAAACTGGGAACCAAGATAGAGGCCATATTCTCAGCTTGCGCTCAGGACGCAGCAAACCAGCTGCGGAAGACCGCCAAACAGATGAGACAAAGAACAAAAAAATGTACAGCACAGGAACAGGCCCTTCGGCCCTCCAAGCCTGTGCCGACCATGCTGCCCGACTAAACTACAATCTTCTACACTTCCTGGGTCCGTATCCCTCTATTCCCATCCTATTCATGTATTTGTCAAGGTGCCCCTTAAACGTCACTATCGTCCCTGCTTCCACCACCTCCTCCGGTAGCGAGTTCCAGGCACCGACTACCCTCTGCGTAAAACACTTGCCTCGTACATCTACTCTAAACCTTGCCCCTCTCACCTTAAACCTATGCCCCCCCCCCCCGCCCCCCAGTAATTGACCCCTCTACCCCGGGGAAAAGCCTCTGACAATCCACTCTATCTATGCCCCTCATAATTTTGTCGACCTATATCAGGTCGCCATTTAACCTACTTCGTTCCAGTGAGAACAAACCGTGTTTATTCAACCGCTCCTCATAGCTAATGCCCTCCATACCAGGCAACATTCTGGTAAATCTCTTCTGCACCCTCTCTAAAGCCTCCACATCCTTCTGGCGGTGTGGCGACAAGAATTGAACACGATACTCCAAGTGTGGCCTAACTAATTGGCAACATGACTTGCCAATTCTTATACTCAATGCCCCGGCCAATGAAGGCAAGCATGCCGTATGCCTTCTTGACTACTTTCTCCACCTATGTTGCCCCTTTCAGTGACCTGTGGATCTGTACTCATAGATCTCTTTGACTTTCAATACCCTTGAGGGTTCTACCATTCACTGCATATTCCCAACCTGCATGAGACCTTCCAAAATGCATTACCTCACATTTGTCCGGATTAAACTCCATCTGCCATCTCTCCGCCCAAGTCTCCAAACAATCTAAATCCTGCTGTATCCTCTGACAGTCCTCATCGCTATCCGCAATTCCACCAACCTTTGTGTCGTCTGCAAACTTACTAATCAGACCAGTTCCATTTTCCTCCAAATCATGTCTATATACTACAAACAACAAAGGTCCCAGCACTGATCCCTGTGGAACACCACTGGTCACAGCCCTCCAATTAGAAAAGCAACCTTCCATTGCTACTCTCTGCCTTCTATGACCTAGCCAGTTCTGTATCCACCTTGCCAGCTCACCCCTGATCCCTGTGACTTCACCTTTCGTACTAGTCTACCATGAGGCCTTACGAAAGTCCATATAGACACCATCCACTGCCCTACCTGCATCAATCATCATAGTGACCTCCTTTAAAAATTCTATCAAGTTCGTGAGACACGACATCCCCTTCACAAAACCATGCTGCCTCTCACTAATACGTCCATTTGCTTCCAAATGGGCGTAGATCCGGTCTCGAAGAATTCTCTCCAGTAATTTCCCTACCACTGAAGAAAGGCTCACGGGCCTGTAGTTCCCTGAATTATCCTTCTTAAACAGAGGAACAACATTGACTATTCTCCAGTCCTCCGGGACATCACCTGTGACAGTGAGGATGCAAAGATTTCTGTTCAGGACTCAGCAATTTCCTCTCCAACCTCCTTCAGTATTCTGGGGTAGATCCCATCAGGCCCTGGGGACTTATCTACCTTAATATTTTTTAAGACACCCAACACCTCGTCTTTTTGCATCTCAATGTGACCCAAGCTATCTGCACACCCTTCTCCAGGCTCAACATCTACCAATTCCTTCTCTTTGGTGAATACTGATGCAAAGTATTGATTTAGTAGCTCACCCATTTCCTCTTGCTCCACACATAGATTCCTTTGCCTATCCTTCAGTGGGGCAACCCTGACCCTGGCAACCCTCTTGCTTTTTATGTACGTGTAAAAAGCCTTGGGATTTTCCTTATCCCTATTTGCCAATGACTTTTCGTGACCCCCTTCTAGCCCTCCTGACTCCTTGCTTAAGTTCCTTCCTACTTTCCTTATATTCCACACAGGCTTCGTCTGTTCCCAGCCTTTTAGCCCTGACAAATGCCTCCTTTTTCTTTTTGACGAGACCTACAATATCTCTTGTTATCCAAGGTTCCCGACAATTGCCGTATTTATCCTTCTTCCTCACAGGAACATGCCGGTCCTGAATTCCTTTCAACTGACACTTGAAAGCCTCCCACATGTTAGATGTTGATTTGCCCTCAAACATCCGCCCCCAATCTATGTTCTTCAGTTCCCGCCTAATATTGTTATAATTAGCCTTCCCTCAATTCAGCACATTCATAGATTTCATGGAATTTACAGTGCAGAAGGAGGCCATTCGGCCCATCGAGTCTGCACCTGCTCTTGGAAAGAGTACCCCACCCAAGGTCAACACCTGCACCCTATCCCCATAACCCAGTAACTCCACTCAACACTAAGGGCAATTTTGGACACTAAGGGCAATTTTCATCTTAGGACCACTCTTATCCTTGTCCACCAGCACTTTAAAACTTACTGAAATGTGGTCACTGTTCCCGAAATGCTCCCCTACTGAAACATCTACCACCTGGCCGGGATCATTCCCCAATACCAGGTCCAGTACCGCCCCTTCCCTAGTTGGACTGTCTACATATTGTTTTAAGAAGCCCTTCTGGATGCTCCTCACAAACTCCGCCCCGTCTAAGGCCCTGGCACTAAGTGAGTCCCAGTCAATATTGGGGAAGTTGAAGTCTCCCATCACCACAACCCTGTTGTTTTTACTCTTTTCCAAAATCTGTCTACCTATCTGCTCCTCTATCTCCCGCTGGCTGTTGGGAGGCCTGTAGTAAACCCCCAACATTGTGACTGCACCCTTCTTATTCCTGATCTCTACCCATATAGCCTCACTGCCCTCTGAGGTGTCCTCCCGCAGTACAGCTGTGATATTCTCCCTAACCAGTAGCGCAACTCCGCCACCCCTTTTACATCCCCCTCTATCCCGTCTGAAACATCTACATCCTGGAACGTTTAGCTGCCAATCCTGCCCTTCCCTCAATCAGGTCTCTGTAATGACAACAACATCATAGTTCCAAGTAATAATCCAAGCTCTAAGTTCATCTGCCTTACCCGTAATACTTCTTGCATTAAAACATATGCACTTCAGGCCACCTGAAAATAATACAGGGAAATCTATTGTCAACTTGTCAGACTACACCCTTGAACCAGACGAAATCGAAGTCCTCAGCAGAGGGCTCAATTTCTGCAGCACCACCAAAATGGACCCCATCAGTCTCGCGGCAGACACGGAGGAATTCATCAGGCGAATGAGGCTCCGGGAATTCTTCCACAGACACCAAGAGGACAACAGCGAACCCAAGCAGACTACCAATGAACCAGAACAGCAGCCCGAGAGATCTGTGGTGCGGCAACCGAAGAGGAAAGAGTCGAATTGGACCCCTCCGGAACACCGCTGCCCTGGACCCGACATGTATGCTCAAGCCGTCGGGATTCGCGTCAATGCCAGATTCATCAGTCGCATTCACAAGACAGCTCCGAATGTCATCCAAGCACAACGCAATGCCATCCGCGCTCTCAAGACCAACCGCAGCATCGTCATCAAACCAGCAGACAAAGGAGGGGCCACTGTCACACTGAACAGGACGGACTACTGCAAAGAAGTATACCGACAACTGAACAACCAAGAACACTACAGACAGTTACCCGCAGATCCGACCAAGGAACACATCCGCCAACTTAACAGACTGATCAAGACCTTGGATCCAGATCTTCAGAGCACCATACGTGCTCTCATCCTACGTACTCCCCGCATTGGAGATCTCTATTGCCTCCCGAAAATACACAAGGCCAACACACCAGGCCATCCTATCGTTTCAGGCAATGGGACCCTGTTTGAGAACATCTCTGGCTACATCGAGGGCATCTTGAAACCCATCGTACAAGGTACACCCAGCTTCCGTCGCGACACGAGGGACTTCCGACAGAAACTCAGCACCCATGGACCAGTTGAACTAGGAACATTCCTCGTCACAATGGACGTCTCGGCACTCTATACCAGCACCCCTCATGACAACGGCATTGCTGCAACAGCCTCAGTACTCCAGTAACACCGACAACTGCTAATCTCCAGATGCAATTCTGCAACTCATCCGCTTCATTCTGGATCACAACGTCTTCACCTTCGACAAAAGTTCTTCATCCAGACGCACGGAACAGCCATGGGGACCAGATTCGCACCCAATACGCCAACATCTTCATGCACAAGTTTGAACAAGACCTACTCACTGCACAGGAACGTCAACCGACGTTACACACCAGATACATCGATTACATTTTTTTCCTTTGGACCCACTGCGAAGAATCACTAAAACGACTACACGATGACATCAATAAGTTCCATCCAACCATCAGACTCGCCATGGACTACTCTCCGAAATCAGTTGCATTCTTGGACACACTCGTCTCCATCAAGGACGGTCACCTCAGCACTTCGCTTTACCGCAAACCCCCGGATAACCTCACGATACTCCACTTCTCCAGCTTCCACCCTAAACACATTAAAGAAGCCATCCCCTATGGACAAGCTCTCCGTATACACAGGATCTGCTCAGACGAGGAGGAGCGTAACAGACATCTACAGACGTTGAAAGATGCCCTCGTACGAACGAGATATGGCGCTCGACTCATCGATCGACAGTTCCAACGCGCCACAGCAAAAAACCGCACCGACCTCCTCAGAAGACAAACATGGGACACAACCGACAGAATACACTTCGTCGTCCAGTATTTTCCCGGAGCGGAGAAACTACGACATCTTCTTCACAGCCTTCAACACGTCATCGATGAAGATGAAGATCTTGCCAAGGTCATCGCCACACCCCCACTACTTGCCTTCAAACAACCGCGCAACCTCAAACGAACCATTGTTTGCAGCAAATTACCCAGCCTTCAGAACAGTGACCACGACACCACACAATTCTACCATGGCAATTGTTGCACGTCATGCCAGATCATCGACATGGATACCACCATTACACGTGAGAACACCACCCACCAGGTACACGGTGCATACTCGTGCGACTCGACCAACGCTGTCTACCTCAGACGCTGCAGGAAAGGATGTCCCGAAGCGTGGTACATTGGCGAGACCATGCAGACGCTGCGACAACGAATGAACGGGCATCGCGCGACAATCACCAGGCAGGAATGTTCCCTTCCAGTCGGGGAACACTTCAGCAGTCAAGGGCATTCAGCATCTGATCTCCGGGTAAGCGTTCTCCAAGGCGACCTTCAGGACACGCGACAACGCAGAATCGCCGAGCAGAAGCATATAGCCAAGTTCCGCACACATGAGTGCGGCCTCAGCCGGGACCTAGGATTCATGTCGCATTGCATTCATCCCCCACCATCTGGCCTGTGAAATCCTACCAACTGCCCTGGCTTGACACAATTCACCCCTCTTTAACCTGGGGTTACCCCATCTCTGGATCTGTAAAGATTTAATCACCTGCTAATGCTCACATTCCAAGCATTGTCTGGCATCTTTGAATCTGTCTATGTACATGTTTCTGGAACATACCTCTTCATTCACCTGAGGAAGGAGCAGCACTCCGAAAGCTAGTGGCATCGAAACAAACCTGTTGGACTTTCGACTTCTTACAAAATTTTAAGGTGATTGGAGGAAGTTATAGGGGAGATGTCAGAGGTAGGTTCTTTACAGAGAGTGTGGTAGGTGCGTGGAATGCACTGCCAGCAGAGGTGGTGGAGTCAGAGTCATGAGGGGCATTTAGGCGACTCTTGGACAGGCACATGGACAGCAGTAAATTGAACGGGTGTAGGTTAGGTTGATCTTAGATTAGGATAAATGGTCGGCATAACATCATGGGCCGAAGGGCCTGTACTGTGCTATACTGTTCTATGCCCTATGTTCTAATAGTAAATGTGTTAAGAATTGAATGCAGAAATTCATTGTCAGATAATTTCTGAACGCAAGAGAGAGAGACGGAGATACAGAGACAGAGGGACAGAGACAGAAACAGCCAGTGATTGACAGAGAGAGAGAGAGAGAGACTCGTTCACCTCATCCACTTTAACCACCCGCTTAGGCAAAGATCGAGGTGTTATTGGAAATCACTGAGTCAAAATTTTCCCTCGCTGATCACTTTATCCGGGATGAGCGCCTTTAATATTCCATGTCATAGTCCCATCAGCTGCTGGAAACATATTTTCTTTGCCTGAACCCATCTTCTCACCGAAATTCCATGCACGCTTTCTGACTTAGACATTTGGAACCAATTCACTGACATCCACATGTGTGATAACTGGAAATGGACACAAGGTTCTAGCTGAGAATGAACAGGGTTTCCTATAAAGTTTGAATTACAGTTCGGTTTGTTTTTTCAATTAAAAGTTCTAAGTATGATGCACAAATCATGCACTGCCCCATTCCTGCATGCTCAAAGCTATTTGTCACCTTCTGACACTAAACCCCAGGCCCCCATACCTGCAGATTACCTTGCTAGGCTTCACATAAAATTAAATATACATTTTTATTATTTCTGTTTTACAGTGCACCTGCTTTTTCAAGGGACCAAACAAGGTAAGATGAAATGTAAATTCCTTATTGATAACTTATCTTGTTTAATTAACTTTTACAATTAATAGCTGGAGTCAAATAGAGGTCAATAAATAGAGTTAACTACGACTTTTAGTCGAGACGCGACATACAACATTCACCAGGTAGAAGAATGCCCACCTACCATTTTTATTGACAACCGTTAATGCAAATCGGGTGGTATAGGTAATCGTGGGCAGGATAGTGGCACGATAGTTAGCACGGCTGCGATACATAACCAAGGACAAGGGCTCAATTCCGGTCTCCGGTGACTGTCTGTGAGGAGTTTGCACGTTATCCCCGAGTCTGAGTGGTTTCCTCCGGGTGCTCTGCTTTCCTCCCACATCCAAAAATGTGCGCATTGACCGTGCTAATTTGTTCCTAGGTTACAGAGATGTGCAGGTTAGATGATATTACAGGAATAGAGTGAGGGATGGGCCTTGGTAGAGTGCTCTATCAGAGGACACTATATGGGCCAAATGGCCCCTTTCTGCACTTTAGGCATTCTATTCTATTATCGGCGAATTTTCACTTGACCTACTACTTTGACAACTTTCATTTGAGGCTGTAATCGAGTGACGAGGTATAATAATGGGCACATTAATAATTTGCTTGAACATGCAAGGACTGTGATTTAGAAGATAAAGTTAATTAAAGCCGCCATTGTTCCCGAGGGCCATGGGCTGTGTTGCACTTTGTGCGTGTGTATGTGTGTGTGAGAGAGAGAGAGAGAGAGAGAGCCACAGAGGCAGAGAGCCACAGAGGCAGAGAGCCACAGAGGCAGAGAGCCACAGAGGCAGAGAGCCACAGAGGCAGACAGAGGGCCCGGTGATGACTGAACCTAAGGATTACTACACTTCAAAGGAGGGGAAAAGTTGAGCAAGGTTAAGTGGATTGGCCATGATAAATTACCCTTCGTGACCAAAAAGGTTAGGAGGGTTATTGGGTTACGAGGATCGGGTGGAAGTGAGGGCTTAAGTGGGTCGGTGTAGATTCGATGGACCGAATGGCCTCCTTCTGCACTCTATGTTCTATGTTCTTTCGAGTAACAGCAGTACCAAAAAATTCACAAGGCAGGATAGGATCAGATCTTCGCAACAACAGGTCGAAATCCACCTCGCGACAGCAGTAGCCAGCATTCAAATGGCAGGATGAGATCCGATTTTCCCAGCATTGAGACTACCAGACATCTAGATGGAATCAAACGTAAATCGCTGTGTCAGCAGAAACAGCTTACCAAGATGTGAGATCAGTAGAGGTACACAAATGCGGATTTCAAGAGTCAAAATATTTCAGAGATGATGACCGCCAAAAATACATAATGAAGAGTCAAATGAGAAAACCGGTATAATTGACAATACCCTCTGCAGCACGTGAGGCCAGTTTACATCCATCAGCCAGGGAGGTCAGTGTGCACGTAACAGGTATGAGAGCAGTCCCCAACTCACAGACAGGAGGTTAGACGTGCATTGCAGTCATCGAGCCAAGGCAGCGCCAAACACTTTGTAAAATCATTTAAAATATATTCGTTGGACCAGGAAAATGTGTTTCCCAGACTTGACCTTTAGCCCTGTATTGTGTGACAACTATAAGCTGGATTTCAGTTATAGATTTATTTTATTTGGTACAAGCTCTTTGGGAACGACGAAGTCTGAAAGAGTTCAGAGATTGTAGATATGTTCTGTAACAAGGGATAATTTCTGCATATATTATGTGTCTGTGTATTTCGTGTGTCATCTCCGTAAGGGGTTTAGAGTGTTGCAGTCCTTTCGTGTTTGTCATTTCTTTAATTTAATAAATAGTCTTCAATAATTGTTACACAAGTGCACTGGTTATTCTAATTGCGTATTCACATGACTCTCAACACCATTCCAAAAACACAACTGTAGACCGCAAAAAACCAGTGTATAGAATTGGGAGACCCTCGCACACAACGTCAACGTTGTTCATGACAACGTGAAATCCATGACTTCACGTAAGACAGAGTTGTACAAAACTTGAGCTATTCACCTTTGAGCGTCGGTGAGGCACGGCGGCACAGTGGTTAGCAATTGTGCCTCAGGCCTCCAGTGATCCGAGTTCTAATTCAACCTCAGGTGACAGCTCGTGTGAAGTTTGCACTTTGTCTCTCTGTCTGCGTGCGTTTCTGGGTACTCCGGTTTCTTCTTACAGTCCAAAGACAGGTTTGTTGGGTTGGCCATGCTAATGTTACCGTTAAGGTGGGGTGCAGGAATAGAGCTTTTGGCATGGGCCTGGGTGGTTTGGCCGTTCGAATAGCAGCTGCAGATTCGATTGACCAAATGGCCTCCTTCTGAACTGTAGGGATTCTATGATTCTATAAGTGTTGCATCTCGTGATAGGTTTTCTATCAATAAGGAAATGGCAATGTTACGACTTTAGTTAAGTTGCATGCTTAGCGTCACTTCACACTGGATGGAAGAAAGCAGCTCTGGCTTTCATGCATTGGCCCTTCGCAAGATAGAGATGGACAGACTGCTGCTGTTAATGGGATGGTAAGTCAACCAATCCTTTCAGAGACTGTTACCACCCAAAAGGCATGATGTTATAATCGCTCCTTAAATATGGAATTGCATCAATGGATCGAAATGGTGCGTTGGGTTTTCGAGTGCATTGAAACACCCAGTCCTTTTCTATAATTACAGGGAAGAAACGCTATTGTTGTCTCTAATTCATGTTTTGCAGCTCATGGGTTCGAACCCCAGATTATTTGTCCCAGGAATTCTGTCATACAGGAAGGAGACACATTGAAATTACAATGCGGAAAGAGTGCCAAAGGTCGATGTCATTGGTACAAAAATAATAACTACGTTAAACAAACTGATACCAGTATTTATGAAATGGTTGTGGACCGTCAAAGTGGAGGGATATACTGGTGTATTTGTTATTCTCCAGGACAGAGATGTGATTCGATGAAAGTGGTTATCACTGGTAGGTACATGTTGGCATTCATTAACACAGACATCTGAAAACAAATTGATAGGCGGTGTGTTTATATACTTCATTTGTCACGGCTCACAGACATTTTGCAACCGACTGTTAATATGTGAACATCTACAACCTTGGTGATGAGACAATGAATTCGTATCAACGAGGTACTGCAATGTATACCGTGTTAAGATCTGTTTAAGCATCTTTGTTTTGAGTGTTCTTCTACGGGAGTGTTCTTCTCACAGTATGTTGGTGGTATTTATTTAAAAGTGAATCTGAAAGGGAATTGTGCTACTTTAAAAAAATGATGCTCGCAAAGCTTTGCTCGTGAGGAACAGGGAGCTAGTGCAGTTAAACAAGTGGCTACGGGAATGGTGTAGGAGGGAGTGGTTCAGTGACTTGGATAATTGGAGCACATTCTGGGCAACATTTATAGAAGGTACAAACAGGACGGGTTACACCTGAACCAGAGGGGCACCAATATCCTGGAGGGAAATTTGCTACAGCTCTTCGGGGGTGTTTTAATTAATTTGGCAGGGGGATGGGAAACTGATTTGTAGTCCAGGAGATAACGTTCCGGGAGTTCAGGAAGTTGAGGGTAGTGTAGTACTGAGGAAGATACCAAGGTCACAAGAGTGGACCTGCAGGCATGAAGGTGGTTTAAAGTGTGTCTACTTCAATGTGAGGAGCATCAGGAATAAGGTTGGTGAGCTTGAAGCATGGATTGGTACCTGGGACTACGATTTTGTGGCCATTAAGGATAAGTGGATAGAACAGGGGCAGGAATGTTTGTGACGGTTCCGGTGTTTCTCTTTCAGTAAGATTAGGGAAGGTGTTAAAAGAGGTGGAGGAGTAGCATTGTTCATCAAGAATACTATAATGTCTGCAGAAAGGCAGTTTGAGGAGGATCTATCTACTGAGGTAGTGTGGGCTGAAGTTAGAAATAGGAAATGAGCGCTCACTTTGTTAGCATTTTTCTACAGACCCCCAAACAGTAACAGAGATGTGGAGGAAAAGATTACAATGCAGATTTTGGATAGGTGATGTAGTCACAGGGTAGTTGTCATGGGTGACTTTAACTTTCCAAGTATTGATTGGAACCACTATAATTCGAATAGCGGGGCAGCACAGTAGCATTGTGGATAGCTCAATTGCTTCACAGCTCCAGGGTCCCAGGTTCGATTTTGGCTTGGATTACTGTCTGCGCGGAGTCTGCACATCCTCCCCGTGTGTGCGTGGGTTTCCTCCGGGTGCTCCGGTTTCCTCCCACAGTCCAAAGATGTGCAGGTTCGGTGGACTGGCCATGATAAATTGCCCTTAGTGTCCAAACTTTCCCTTAGTGTTGGGTGGGGTTACTGGGTTATGGGGATAGGGTGGAGGTGTTGTCCTTGGGTAATGTGCTCTTCCAAGAGCCGGTGCAGGCTCTATGGGCCGAATGGCCTCCTTCTGCATTGTAAATTTTATGACAATCTATGATAATCTGTGATAATAGTTAGGATGGGGCTGTTTCATCCTGTGTGTGCAGGAGCGTTTCCTCGCACAATATGTGGATAGACCGACAAGAGGCGGAGCCACATTGGATTTGGTACTGGGGAAGGAACGGGCCAAGTGTTATATTTGGTTGTGGGAGACCACTTTGGAGATAGTGATCACAATTCGGTGACTTTCACTATAGCAATGGAGTGGGACAGGAACATACGGCAGGGCAAGGTTTATAACAGGGGGAAGGGCAATTACGATGCGATTAGGCAAGAATTGGGGAGCATAAGATGGAAACATGATAGGCACAATTGAGACGTGGAGCTTGCTCAATGAGCATATACTGAGTGTCGTTGATACGTATGTCCCTGTCAGGCCAGGGGGGGAAGGGTCGAGTAAGTGGACCATGGTTTTCAAAAGAGGTTTATTGTCTTGTCAAGAGGAAGAAGGGCGCTTATGTAAGTATAAGAAAACAAGGTTCAGTTAGGGCACTTGAGGGATACAAGATATAGAGGAAGGAGCTCAAGAAAGGGCTTAGGAGAGCTAGGAGGGGGCATGAGGAGTCCTTGGCGGGTAGGATCAAGGAAAACCCCAAGGCTTTTTACACTTCTGTAAGGAGGAAATGAATGAGCAAGGTGAAGTTAAGGCCGGTCAAGGACAGTAGTGGGAACGTGTGCATGGAGTCTGAAGATATAGGAGAGGCCCTAAATGAATACTTTCTTCCGTGTTCAGAAAGGAGAGGGGCCATGTTGTTGAGGAGGATAGTGTGAGACAGGCTGGTAGGCCGAAGGAGGTAGATATTCGGAAGGAAGTTGTGTTAGAAATTTTGAGAAGCCTGGGGATAGATAAGTCCCCTCGGCCTGACGGGATATATCCTAGGATTCTTTGGGAGGCGAGGGATGAGATTGCAGAGAATTTGGCTTTAAGAACATAAGAACTAGGAGCAGGAGTAGGCCATCTGGCCCCTCGAGCCTGCTCCACCATTCAATGAGATCATGGCTGATCTTTTGTGGACTCAGCTCCACTTTCCGGCCCGAACACCATAACCCTTAATCCCTTTATTCTTCAAAAAACTATCTATCTTTATCTTAAAAACATTTAATGAAGGAGCCTCTACTGCTTCACTGGGCTTTGATCTTTATGTCCTCACTGTCTGCAGGAATAATGCCAGAAGACTGGAGAGAGGCGAATGTTGTCCCTTTCAAGAAAGGGAATAGGTATAATTCTGGGAATTATAGGCCGGTTAGTCTCACTTCGGTCATAGGTGAATTATTGTCCTCTTGTTCAAGGAAGGGAATAGGTATTACCCGGGTATTTATAGGCGGATTAGTCTCATTTCGGTCATCGGTAAATTATTGGAAAGATTCCTTAGGGATAGGATTTATGATCATTTGGAAATATATAGCTTAATCCAGTATAGTCAGCATGGATTTGTGAGGAGTTAGTCTTGCCGCACAAGTTTGATTGTATTCTTTCAGGAGGTAACTAAGTTCATAGATGAAGGAAAAGCAGTTGATGCCATATACATGGATTTTAGTAAGGCGTTTGATCAGTGGCCCCATGGTCGGCTCATGCAGAAAGTAAGGAGGCATGGCATAGGGGAAATTTGACTGATTGGATCAGTAACTGGCTATCATATAGAAGACAGCGGGTGGTGGTACATGGTAAATTTTCATCCTGGAGCCCAGTCACCAGCGGTGTACCACAGGGATCTGTGCTGGGTCTCTGATATCTGTGAGTTTTATCAATGACTTGGATGATGGACTTGAAGGTTGGGTTAGTAAATTTGCTGATGACACCAAGATTGGTGGAGTAGTGGATAATGTGGAAGGCTATTGAAGGCTGCAAAGCGACATTGATAGAATGCAGAGCTGGGCTGAAAAGTGGCAAGATGGAGTTTAACCGTGATAAGTGTGAGGTGATTCATTTTGGGAGGACAAATTTGAATGCGGATTACAGGGTTAACGGCAGGGTTCTGAAGAATGTGGAGGAGCAGAGAGATCTCGGAGTTCCTGTCCAAAGATCTCTCAAAGTTGCCATCCAAGTGGATAGAGCCGTGAAGAAAGCGTATCCTGTGTTAGCATTTATTAACAGGGGGATTGAGTTTCAGAGCCATGAGGTTATGCTGCAACTGGACGTGACCTTTATTAGACCACATTTGGAGTAATGTGAGCAGTTCTGGTCACCTCATTATAGGAAGGATGTGGAAGCATTGGAAAGGGTGCAAAGGAGATTTACCAGGATGCTGCCTGGATTGGAGTGTAGATCTTATGAAGAAAGGTTGAAGGAGCTAGGACTTTTCTCATTGGAGCGAAGGAGGATGAGAGGTCACTTAATATATTTGTGTAAGATGATGAGAGGGATAGATAGAGTGGACGTTCAGCGAGTTTTTCCTGGGGTGGATGTAGCCGGGGCATAACTATAACGTTTATGGTGGAAGATGTAGGAGGGATGTCAGAAGCAGGTTCTTTACTCAGAGAGTGGTTGGGGTGTGGAACGCACTCCCAGCTATGGTAGTGGAGTCGGACACTTTAGGAACTTTCAAGCGGTTATTGGATAGGCATATGGAGTGCACTAGAATGATTGGGAGGAGGTTGATTTGATCTTAGTTTCAGACTTGTTCGGCACAACATCGTGGGCCGAAGGGCCTGTACTGTGCTGGACAGTTCCATGTTCTATGTTCTATAGTAAAGGATTGATATTCTTCCAATAAGGTAGTAGGATATAATTTAAAGTCTATTTGAATAGGATGGCAGAGCTGTATTTTATTGATGTACTCGCACGCCGGTGACACTTGGGCCGGATTGGAGATGCAATCCAATATGACTTGCGTGATCGAATTGGCTCACTTCTCAGCTGCGGGTCTGATTGCATACTGCTTCAACAGTAAAACTTCAGGAATTGAACAGCGTCAACAGGTAACACAATGGGTCGTAACGACTACGGATTATCCATCACATTCGCACTGCGGCGCCACTCACCGTTTCTTATCCTGAGATGCAGCCTCTGATTTCGATTCACGCAAAAGCAGCGGCTTTCAGGGACTGTCAGTCGCGTCAAGCTAAGATGAGGGAAGGGAAGCCACGCTTCAGTTTATTTCCCTCTTTTTTCATGTCACGGTAGTTGCGGCCGTAAAACACGTTGAACATCCCCAACCAGTTTGTGAGGCCAGTCTTTCAGGTAAATGCCTCAGATGAGAGCATGGGGCGATGGCAGTGGCGTGGAGTCGACGGGTCGTATCGTGGGTGTTCCACAGAATTAGGGATCAAAACGGAGAGGGGGAATGTAGGGTTTTGGAGGCTGGTCGGTATTTGCGAGAGAAAATGGTGAGATGAGGCGTCGTTCTGAGTGGGGAAGTTAGAAGGCTGTGAAGGATGACTAGGGTGTTGGATGGGTAGTCGGGGGTGTGGTGACTACTGTGGTGCAGGGGTATGCGGGAATGGCCGGAGTGGTGTCGGTGCTCTAGTTATACAATTGTGATGAGTGGTATTAGTTCTTTAAACTTTACCTGGGTAACAATTGCTGTAAGATAGTTACATCCGTTCCAAATTTGCGATCTGGATGTTTTGCAGGGCAATATTCTGTGGAGGTTTCAGGGGAGGTGGGAGTGGGGGGGTAACGTATCTTTTGGGTATCTGGATATCGAATGTTGAGTCCTTATGTCTCTTCGGTTCATCGTCCCCTTTATCTCCGTGTCTACCATTTCATAGCCCTCACACAAAATTAACCGGTCCTTTCGCTCAGCTGCATTTTCCATTGTTGAGGAAAGAGAGTTCAGAGAGCAGAATATTCAGCAGATAAATAGGCATATTATTTAGATTCTGGAGGACAGGATTGTTACCGAACTATGTCAAGAGGGTGCAATGACACAGAATCATTAACAACATGGTGATGATGCTGAAGCCGGCAGTGGCAAACAAGTGAGGACATGTTTACAAACGATATGAATATCAATATTAGAAGGAAAAACATTTTTCTGAGCTTTAAAGGCATGTGGGATTCTTTTGCTAAGACATGAATAAACGAAAATTACTCACTTGCACGACATAAAATTCATGGGATCATAGAACATCAAAAGTGCAGAAGGCGGCCGTTCAGCCCATAGAGAGTACACCGGCACTCCGAGCGAGCACCCTACCATGACCACTCCGCGACCGTAACCCCATAGCCCTCAGCATTGATTTTGGCAATCCACCTAACCTGCATATCGTTGGACACTAAGGTGAAGGTTGGCATGGTCAAGCCATCTAATCTGCACATCTTTGAACAATGGGAGCAAAACGAAAAATCCGGAGGAAACACACCAGACACGTGGAGAACGTGCAAACACCACACAGACCCAATTGCCGGAATTGAACCCGTGTTCCTGGCGCTGTGAGACTGCAGCGCTAACCACTGTTCCAGCGCAACCAACGTGGGCCCCTTTCCTTAAATACTGCAGTCCTTGTGATTTTTGTTTTCATCCACAATCGAGAATTGGGGGAGTTCGGACCAGAGAATCAAACAATTAATAGAGTGCAGAAGGAAGTCATTTGGTCCTTCGTGACTGCTCCGACGCTTTGAAAGAACACCCTACAGACACATGGATTGCAATCTGAGAAAGCTTGAGGCTGCTCAATTTCCGACGGAGAATAGAACATTTGAGGGTTCTTTAAGTGAAGGGTCTTATAATATCGAGATTGAAAGAGGCAATTAGGTGCTTTGGCCTTATTTTGAACGGGGATGGAGTGTAACTAGATGGATTTCTGTTCAACAATTGCATAGCGAATTACTGAGACCACACATAGAGTACTGTGTGTGTGCAATTTCTGCATTTGAGAGACTTCAGAGTACGTTCATTACACAGCTTCCTGGGATAAATTGGTTCCCTTATGAGGAAAGGTACAGCAGATAATAACACGTGTACTCCATTTCTTGAGCAGAATGGAAAGAACACTCACAGAAAATTATAACATTCTGAGGGTGCTGCCAGGATAGTTGTTGGGAGGATATTTCCCTGCGTGCAGTCATACAGAACTAAGCTTAGAGTGTATTGAAATAATGAGTCCCCTAATTAAGACGGAAAATTAAGAGATTTTCTTCTCTGAGATGTTTACCATCTTTTTGTTACGTTTGAGGACGGTATTTGTAGCACAGAATCACGTGGTGGGGTGGGAACACATTTAACATTCATCTATTTAAAATTAAATAACCCATTCCTCGCCACTCACTTCTACCTTTTTTTAAATTACCGCTGAAACTTCACTCTCAATCGATAGAACCAAGTTTGCTCGGAGAACCTCTGTGCCCTTTACGTTGATACGTAACTGCCGAGACCCACTTACGACCAATCAACTTTATGTATAATCCACCCAAGGGTGTCCCATGAGTCTAGAACCCTCTCCCCTGTACCATGCCCGAAGCTTGCTTTGACCCTCTGCGGATTCCTTTCTATCCCCGTGATCCAGTAGCACTCAAGAAAATCAAACATCAAGGATAATCCGGGGAACTACAGGCCGGTGAGCAAGGATAATCAAGGGAACTACAGGCCGCTGAGCCTTACGTCAGTGGTAGGGAAATCTCTGGAGGGAATTCTTCGAGACAGGATCTAATCCCATTTGGAAGCAAATGGACGTATTAGCGAGAGGCAACACGGTTTTGTGAATGGGAGGTCGTGTCTCAATAGCTTGATAGAGTTTTTCGAGGAGGTCACAAAGATGATTGATGCAGGTAGGGCAGTGGATGTTGTCTATATGCACTTCAGTAAGGCATTTAACAAAGTCCCTCATGGCAGACTGGTACAGACGGTGAAGTCACACGGGATCGGGGTAAGCTGGCAAGAAGAATACAGAACTGGCTAGGACATAGAAGGCAGAGATTAGCAATGGAAGGGTGCATTTCTAATTGGAGGGCTGTGACGAGTGGTGTTCCGCAGGAATCAGTGCTGGGACCTTTGCTGTTCGTAGTATATGTAGTGATTTGGTGCAAAATGTAACCGGTCTGACTGTTAAGTTTGCAGATGACACAAAGGGTGGTGGAATTGCGGATAGCGATGAGGACTGTCAGACGATACAGCATGATTTAGATCGATTGGAGACTTGGGCGGAGAGATTTAGCAGTTTGGATCAGAAATTGGCTGGCTGGAAGAAGACAAAGGGTGGGGGTTGATGGGAAATGTTCAGACTGGAGTCCAGTTACTAGTGGTCTACCACAAGGATCTGTTTTGGGGCCACTGCTGTTTGTCATTTTAATAAATGACCTGGAGGAGAGCGTAGAAGGATGGGTGAGTAAATTTGCAGATGACACTAAAGTCGGTGGAGTTGTGGAAAGTGCGGAAGGATGTTACAAGCTACAGAGGGACATAGATAAGCTGCAGCGCTGGGCTGAGAGGTGGCAAATGGAGTTTAATGCAGAAAAGTGTGAGGCGATTCATTTTGGAAGGAATAACAGGAAGACTGAGTACTGGGCTAATGGTAAGATTCTTGGCAGTGTGGATGAGCAGAGAGATCTCTGTGTCCATGCACATAGATCCCTGAAAGGTGCCACCCAGGTTGAGAGGGTTGTTAAGAAGGCGTACGGTGTGTTAGCGTTTATTGGTAGAGGGATTGGGTTCAGGAGCCATGAGGTCATGTTGCAGCTATACAACACTCTGGTGCGGCCGCACTTGGAGTATTGCGTGCAATTCTGGTCGCCGCATTATAGGAAGGATGTGGAAGCATTGGAAAGGGTGCAGAGGAGATTTACCAGAATGTTGCATGGTATGGAGGGAAGATCTTATGAGGAAAGACTGAGGGACTTGAGGCTGTTTTCGTTGGAGAAAAGAAGGTTAAGAGGTGACTTAATTGAGGCACACAAGATGATCAGAGGATTGGATAGTGTGGACAGTGAGAGCCTTTTTCCTCGGATGGTAATGTCTAGCACGAGGGGACATAGCTTTAAATTGAGGGGAGATAGGTATAGGACAGCTGTCAGAGGTAGGTTCTTTACTCAGAGAGTAGTAAGGGCGTGGAATGCCCTGCCTGCAACAGTAGTGGACTCGCCAACACTAAGGGCATTCAAATGGTCATTGGATAGACACATGGACGATAAGGGAATAGTGTAGATGGGTTTTAGAGTGCTTTCACAGGCCGGCGCAACATCGAGGGCCGAAGGGCCTGTACTGCGCTGTAATGTCGTATGTTCTATGTTCTGTGGCAGATGGAGTTTAATCCGGACAAATGTGAGGTAATGCATTTTGGAAGGTCTAATGCAGTATTGACAGTCCGAGAGATCTATGTTTACAGGTCCACAGGATACTGAAAGGAGCAACACAGGTGGAGATCGTAGTCTAGAAGGCAGACAGCATGCGTGCCTTCATTGGTCAGGACACTGAGTCTACAAATTGGCAAGTCAGATTTCAGCTGTATAGAACATTATTTACGCCACACTTGGATTATAGTGTTCAATTCTGGTCCCACACTACCAGAAGGATGTGGAGGCTTTCGAGAGGGCGCAGAAGAGATTTACCAGGAAGTTGCCTGGTATGGAGGGCACTAGCTATGAGGACAGGTTGAATAAACTCGGTTTGTTCTCACTGGAACGACGAAGGTTGAGGGGCGACCTGATAGAGGTGTACAAATTTATGAGGGGCATAGACAGAATGGATCGTCAGATGCTATTGCCCAGGGTAGAGGGGTCAATTACTAGGGGGCATAGGTTTAACGTGAGAGGGGCAAGGTTTAGACGATATGTACGAGACACGTTTTTTACACAGAGGGGTGCCTGGAACTCGCTGCCGGAGGAGGTGATGTAAGCAGCGACGATAGTGACATTTTCGGGGCATCTTGACAAATACATGAATAGGATGGGAATACAGGGATACGGACGCCGGAAGTGCAGAAGGTTTTTGTTTAGACGGGCAGCATGGTCGGCACAGGCTTGGAGGGCCGACGACCCTGTTCCTGTGCTGTACTTTTCTTTGTTCTTTGTTCTATCACTGCTTCGCGTTTTAATTCTTCACGTCCTACGAATACATAGTTCACGTTATGGTTTCAAGAGAACGGTCATGTTAATTTTACAGTATTATTTGCATCATCTTTACAGCTACTGACATGAAAGTGAGTCTGCAAATAGAACCAAGGACCGCGCTGCTGGGAGAAAATATTCACATGAAATGTGAGATCCCTCAATCAGGAAGGCAAGATTCCTTCTTCTGGCACAAAAATGGTAACGTAATGCCTTCCAGTCTTAAACCTGAGAAAACCATATGGGGGGCAAAACGTACAGACGAGGCACAATATCGCTGTGGTTTCAAATTCGATTACAGGCAATGGCTGTCTCCAGCAATAAACGTCACGGTAACAGGTTGGTAAATCTTGCTTTTTTAAACGTTATTTGTCAGTTGCTGAAATTTAACATGGATTTAAAGAGCATAGGGAGAGAGAGCAATTAAACACGTGGCTACAGGGATGGTGCAGGCAGGAGGGATTCAGATTTCTGGATAACTGTGGCTCTTTCTGGGGAAGCCGGGACCTCTACAGACAGGATGGTCTACATCTGAACCTGAAGGGCACAAATATCGTGTGGGGGGGGGAGATTTGTTAGTGCTCTTTGGGGGGGGGGGGGTCAACTAATGCAGCAGGGGCATGAGAACCTGGATTGTAGTTTTAGGGTACGGGAGACTGAGAGTATAGAGGTCAGGAGCACAGATTTGACGTCGCAGGAGGGGGCCAGTGTTCAGGTAAGTGGGTTGAAGTGTGTCTACTTCAATGCCAGGAGTATACGAAATAAGGTAGGGGAACTGGCAGCATGGGTTGGTACCTGGGACTTCGATGTTGTGGCCATTTCGGAGACATGGATAGAACAGGGACAGGAATGGTTGGTGCACGTTCCGGGGTTTAGGTGTTTTAGTAAGCTCAGAGAAGGAGGCAAAAGAGGGTGAGGTGTGGCGCTGCTAGTCAAGAACAGTATTACGGTGGCGGAGAGGATGCCAGATGGGGACTCCTCTTCCGAGGTAGTATGGGCTGAGGCTCGAAACAGGAAAGGAGAGGTCACCCTGTTGGGAGTTTTCTATAGGCCTCCTAATAGTTCTAGGGATGTAGAGGAAAGGATGGCGAAGATGATTCTGGATAAGTGCGAAAGTAACAGGGTAGTTATTATGGGAGACTTTAACTTTCCAAAGATTGACTGGAAAAGATATAGTTCAAGTACATTAGATGGTTCGTTTTTTGTACAATGTGTGCAGAAGGGTTTCCTGACACAATATGTTGACAGGCCAACAAGAGGCGAGGCCACATTGGATTTGGTTTTGGGTAATGAACCAGGCCAGGTGTTAGATTTGTAGGTAGGTGAGCACTTTGGGGACAGTGACCACAATTCGGTGACGTTAACGTCAGTGATGGAAATGGATAAGTATACCCCGCAGGGCAAGAGTTATAGCTGGGGGAAGGGCAATTATGATGCCATTAGACATGACTTGGGAGGTGTAGGTTGGAGAAGTAGGCTGCAAGTGTTGGGTAGACTGGATATGTGGAGCTTGTTCAAGGAACAGCTACTGCGTGTTCTTGATGAGTACGTACCGGTCAGGCAGGGAGGAAGGCGTCGAGCGAGGGAACCGTGGTGTACCAAAGAAGTGGAATCTCTTGTTAAGAGGAAGAAGGAGGCCTATGTGAAGATGAAGTGTGAAGTTTCAGTTGGAACGCTTGATAGTTACAAGGTAGCGAGGAAGGATCTAAAGAGAGAGCTAAGACGAGCAAGGAGGGGACATGAGAAGTATTTGGCAGGTAGGATCAAGGAAAACACAAAAGCTTTCTCGAGGTATGTCAGGAATAAAAGAATGACTCGGGTAAGAGTAGGGCCAGTCAAGGACAGGGATGGAAAGTTGTGTGTGGAGTCTGAAGAGATAGGCGAGATACTAAATGAATATTTTTCGACAGTATTCACTCAGGAAAAAGAGAATGTTGTGGAGGAGAATGCTGAGGCCCAGGCTATTAGAATAGATGGCATTGAGGTACGTAGGGAAGAGGTGTTGGCAATTCTGGACAGGCTGAAAATAGATAAGTCCCCGGGGCCTAATGTGATTTATCCTAGGATTCTCTGGGAGGCCAGGGAAGAGATTGCTGAGCCTTTGGCTTTGATTTTTATGTCATCATTGGCTTCAGGAATAGTGCCAGAGGACTGGAGGATAGCAAATATGGTCCCTTTTTTCAAGAAGGAGAGTAGAGACAACCCCGGCAACTAGAGACCGGTGAGCCTCACGTCTGTTGTGGGTAAAGTCTTTGAGGGGATTATAAGAGACAAGATTTATAATCATCTAGATATGAATAATATGATTAGGGATAGTCAGCATGGCTTTGTGAAGGGTAGGTCGTGCCTCACAAACCTTATTGCGTTATTTGAGAAGGTGACTGAACAGGTAGACGAGGGTAGAGCAGTTGATGTGGAGTATATGGATTTCAGTAAAGCGTTTGATAAGGTTCCCCACGGTAGGCTATTGCATATAATACGGAGGCTGTGGTTTGAGGATGATTTAGAGATGTGGATCAGAAATTGGCTAGCTGAAAGAAGACAGAGGGTGGTGGTTGATGGGAAATGTTCAGAATGGAGCTCAGTTACAAGTGGCCTACCTGCAATAGTAGTGAACTCGCCAACATTGAGGGCGTTTAAAAGTTTATTGGATAAGCATATGGATGATAATGCCATAGTGTAGGTTAGATGGCTTTTGTTTTTTGACTTCCCATGTCGGTGCAACATCGTTAGCCGAAGGGCCTGTACTGCACTGTATCGTTCTTTTTTTTTTTTAACGATACAGCGCAGTACAGGCCCTTCGGCCCACGATGTTGCACCGAAACAAAAGCCATCTAACCTACACTATACCATTATCATCCATATGTTTATCCAATAAACTTTGAAATGCCCTCAATGTTGGCGAGTTCACTACTGTAGCAGGTAGGGCATTCCACGGCCTCACTACTCTTTGCGTAAAGAACCTACCCCTGACCTCTGTCCTATATCTATTACCCCTCAGTTTAAGGCTATGTCCCCTCGTGCTAGCCATTTCCATCCGCGGGAGAAGGCTCTCACTGTCCACCCTATCTAACCCTCTGATCATTTTGTATGCCTCTATTAAGTCTCCTCTTAACCTTCTTCTCTCTAACGAAAACAACCTCAAGTCCATCAGCCTTTCCTCATAGGATTTTCCCTCCATACCAGGCAACATCCTGGTAAATCTCCTCTGCACCCGTTCCAAAGCGTCCACGTCCTTCCTATAATGCGGTGACCAGAACTGTACGCAATACTCCAAATGCGGCCGTACCAGAGTTTTGTACAGCTGCAACATGACCTCCCGACTCCGGAACTCAATCCCTCTACCAATAAAGGCCAACACTCCATAGGCCTTCTTCACCACCCTATCAACCTGGGTGGCAACTTTCAGGGATCTATGTACATGGACACCTAGATCCCTCTGCTCATCCACACTTTCAAGAACTTTTCCATTAGCCAAATATTCCACATTCCTGTTATTCCTTCCAAAGTGAATCACCTCACACTTCTCTACATTAAACTCCATTTGCCACCTCTCAGCCCAGCACTGCACCTTATCTATATCCCTCTGTAACCTGCTACTTCCTTCCACAGTATCGACAACACCACCGACTTTAGTATCGTCTGCAAATTTACTCACCCACCCTTCTGCGCCTTCCTCTAGGTCATTGATAAAAATGACAAACAGCAACGGCCCCAGAACAGATCCTTGTGGTACTCCACTTGTGACAGAACTCCATTCTGAATATTTCCCATCAACCACCACCCTCTGTCTTCTTTCAGCTAGCCAACTTCTGATCCACATCTCTAAATCACCCTCAATCCCCAGCCTCCGTATTTTCTGCAATAGCCTACCGTGGGGAACTTTATCAAACGCTTTGCTGAAATCCATATGCACCACATCAACTGCTCTACCCTCATCTACCTGTTCAGTAACCTTCTCAAAGAACTCGATAAGGTTTGTGAGGCATGACCTACCCTTCACAAAGCCATGCTGACCATCCATGATCATATTATTCCTATCTAGATGATTATAAATCTTGTCTCTCATAATCCCCTCCAAGACTTTACCCACTACAGACGTGAGGCTCACCGGTCTATAGTTGCCGGGGTTGTCTCTGCTCCCCTTTTTGAACAAAGGGACCACATTTGCTATCCTCCAGTCCTCTGGCACTATTCCTGTATCCAACGATGACATAAAAATCAAAGCCAATGGTCCAGCAATCTCTTCCCTGGCCTCCCAGAGAATCCTAGGATAAATCCCATCAGGTCCCGGTGACTTATCTATTTTCAGCCTGTCCAGAATTGCCAACACCTCTTCCCTACGTACCTCAATGCCATCTAATCTATTTACCTGAAGCTCAGCATTCTCCTCCACAACATTATCTTTTTCCTGAGTGAATACTGACGAAAAAATATTCATTTAGTATCTCGCCTATCTCTTCAGACTCTACACACAACTTCCCATCCCTGTCCTTGACTGGTCCTACTCTTTCCCTAGTCATTCGCTTATTCCTGACATACCTATAGAAAGCTTTTGGGTTTTCCTTGATCCTTCCTGCCAAATACTTCTCATGTCCCCTCCTTGCTCGTCTTAGCTCTCTCTTTAGATCCTTCCTCGCTACCTTGTAACTATCCATCGCCCCAACTGAAACTTCACACCTCATCTTCACATAGGCCTCCTTCTTCCTCTTAACAAGAGATTGCACTTCTTTGGTGAACCACGGTTCACTCGCTCGGCACCTTACTCCCTGCCTGACCAGTACATACTTATCAAGAACACGCAGTAGCTGATCCTTGAACAAGCTCCACTTATCCAGTGTGTCCAACACTTGCAGCCTACTTCTCCACCTTATCCCCCCCCAAGTCACGACTAATGGCATCATAATTTCCCTTCCCCCAGCTATAACTCTTGCCCTGCGGTGTATACTTATCCCTTTCCATCCTTAACGTAAACGTCACCGAATTGTGGTCACTGTCCCCAAAGTGCTCACCTACCTCCAAATCCAACACCTGGCCTGGTTCATTACCCAAAACCAAATCCAATGTGGCCTCGCCTCTTGTTGGCTTGTCAACAAACTGTGTCAGGAAACCCTCCTGCACACACTGTACAAAAAACGACCCATCTAATGTACTCGAACTATATCTTTTCCAGTCAATATTTGGAAAGTTAAAGTCTCCCATAATAACTACCCTGTTACTTTCGCTCTTATCCAGGATCATCCTCGCCATCCTTTCCTCTACATCCCTAGAACTATTTGGAGGCCTATCGAAAACTCCCAACAGTGTGACCTCTCCTTTCATGTTTCTAATCTCAGCCCATACTACCTCGGAAGATGAGTCCCCATCTAGCATCCTCTCCGCCACCGTACTACTGCTCTTGACTAGCAGCGCCACACCTCCCCCTCTTTTGCCTCCTTCTCTGAGCTTACTAAAACACCTAAACCCCGGAACCTGCAACATCCATTCCTGTCCCTGCTCTACCCATGTCTCCGAAATGGCCACAACATCGAAATCCCAGGTACCAACCCATGCTGCCAGTTCCCCTACCTTATTTCGTTTACTCCTGGCATTGAAGTAGACACACTTCAAACCACCTACCTGAACACTGGCCCCCTCTTGCGACGTCAAATCTGAGCTCCTGACCTCTATACTCTCATTCTCCCTTACCCTAAAACTACAATCCAGGTTCCCATGCCCCTGCTGCATTAGTGTAACCCCCCCCCCCCCCCCCCCCAAAGAGCACTAACAAATCTCCCCCCTCAGGATATTTGTGCCCCGCAGGTTCAGATGTAGACCATCCTGTCTGTCGAGGTCCCACCTTCCCCAGAAAGAGCCCCAGCTATCCAGAAATCTGAATCCCTCCTGCCTGCACCATCCCTGTAGCCACGTGTTTAATTGCTCTCTCTTCGATGTTCTATGTTCTATACTTTAGTCGATGTCATATTGTTGGACTTCAGAACTGTTTGCAAGTGTTGTGAAAGTGTACAGAGATGCCCACTATGTTCTAGTGGCTGGGAGCACGAGGCACATTTGAGCTCTTTACGCAACAATGTTGTCTGCGAATTCAAAACGAAGTTGAATGATGAATCTCTTTCTCATGAATTACTCCTGAGAGACAGATACCGGTACCATTGTGTTAACTTTGTGAATTATATCTGTTCCACCAAATCTGAGCGCGTTGTTTAAGGTATCCCATTCGAACAGCATTTTGCTTGGAAACAACAAGACAAGCAAAGGGTGGCAGAAACTGAATCGTTGCTCCGATATTACGAATGGAAGCAAACACCATGGATGAGTTTAGGGGCCATGCAGATCACAAACCTCCTCTGCACTGCAGATGGTGGTCACGGAGGGTGAGAATTCCACTAGACGTTTGGTCGTAGATATGTGAGGTGTCTGAATACTTGTGTTACGGGGAAATAAATTCGCTGTGGTGAGATGTGTAAACTGAGAAGACCTAAAACCGTAGAAACAGGAGTAGAATTAGTCTATTTGGCCCATCGAGTCTTGTCTGCCATTCAATCATGGCTGATACGTAGCTCATCCCAATTTTCTATTCCCCTTATTAATCAGGAAACGATCTATCACTTCTTAAAAACACTCAGTTACTTGGCCTCCACACACTCCTGCTGCAATGAGTTCCATAGATTTACCACCCTCTGACTGAAGTACAAACAACAACACATTACAGGAACAGGCCCTTCAGCCCTCCAAGCCTGTACCAGCCATGAGACCACCCTTGGCTAACACCCTCAGCACTTCCTAGTGCCGTCTCTTTCGATACACATCCTCTCGATGTTTTTGTCGAGTTGCCTTTTGAACGCCATTAATGAATCTGCTTGCACAACCTCCCCTGGCAACGCGTTCCAGGAAGTCACCATTATCTGTGAAAAAAAACCTGCATCACACATCTCCTCTAAACTTTGCCCTGCGGACCTAAAACCTATGCCCTCCAGAGATTGACCCTGCTACCCTGGAACAGGGAGCCTGCCCATCCACTCTACCTATGCGCCTCATAATACGGTACACCTCTATCAGGTCGCCCGTCCAGCTCCGTCGTTCTAATGAGAACAGTCTGAGTCTATTGAGCCTCTCCGTATAGCGAACACCCTCCAGACCAGACAACATCCTGGTAAACCTCCTCTGCACTGTCTCCAAAACCTCCACATCCTTTTGGTAGTGTGTGACCAGAATGGTACGCAATTTGCCAAGTGTGGCATTCATAGAATCACAGAGTCATAGAATCATAGAATCTAAAATGCAGAAGGAGGCGATTCCGCCCATAGAGTCTGCACCGGCCCTCCCAAAGAGCACCCAACTTAACTCCACTCTTCCACTCCATCTCCGCAACACTAAGGCTAATTTAGCAAGGGTAATCCACCTAACCTGTACATCTTTGGACATGGGAGAAAAACGGAGCTCCCGGGAAAAACCCACGCAGACACGGGGAGAACGTGCAGACTCCATGCAGAGTGTGACACAAGCCGGGAATCGAACCTGGGATCTGGAGCTGTGAAGCAACATTGCTAACCAATGTGCTACCATGCCGCCCTTAGCAATACTCTATACAACTGGACCTTGACTTGCCAGTTTTTCTACTCGATGCCCCGTCCAATGAAAGCAAGCATCCCGTATGCTTTCTTGACTACCTTGTCCACTTGTGTTGCCACTTTGAAAGTCACGTTGACCTACGTGCCCAGATCTATCTGACTTTCTGTATTCCTAAACGTTTTGCCATTTACGGTATATTTTTCCTATATGTTAGACCTACTAATTTCTCCTCAGCCCTCTTTTAATGGATCGTCCCTTCAGTCTGAAGCTATGCTCGCGTATTCTTTTTCTCCTCCCAGTGGAATCATCCTCCGCACGTTCACCCCACCTCGGCCTCTGAGTGTAATGCAAGTTACATGATGAACCCCCTCATCCTACAAACTCCATCGAGAATAGACCACTGACCTCAAGCACGCCACATACAACTGGTACTTAATTCTGGAGATCTTTCTTGTGAATATCCTCTCCAAGGCCAGCACATCCTTCCTTAAGTAGGGAACGAAACTGTTCATAATATTCAAAATCGGCTATGAGCAGATGATTAAACAGCCTCATTGCATTGCTTCTCCTGTATTATAGCCCGCTCGACATGAATGCTAATATTGCATTTGCCTTCCGAACGCCAAGTGAACCTGCATGTTAATCTCAAGAGAATTTTGAACACATTTTCCTAAAACCCTGGATTAAAGCAAATTACTTCGGATGCTGGAATCTGAATCTAAAGAGAAAATGCTGGAAAATATAAGCAGATCTGGCAGCATCTGTAGGGAGAGAAAAGAGCTAACGTTTCGAGTTCAATGAATCTTTGTCAAAGCCGGTACCTGGAGAAAGTGGCAAATGTTCACATGTGGAGTGAGAATGAAAGATGAGTTATCGCCAAGGAAACCCAGGGTAACGCGGTGCTAATAGCCACAGAAACCAATGGTAAAGAGTGATCATGGCAGTCCCCAGAGAGAACAAAATGTGTGAGAGGCGAAACAGCAGAGAAACTAACACCAAAGGGTAAACTGTGAGAGATGGAGATGTGGGGGAGGGGAAGGGGGAAGCAGAGGGGCGAAGGAGTAAGGAAAAGTGGATAAGATGGCGGGGGGGGGGGGGGGGTAACTATGTATTAAGAAAGACAAGAAAGAAAGAAATGATATAAGACAGTTGGAATGAAACGGGATGCAAACAAATGGGTCCAGATGGTATAGATCTTATCATTGGAAGTTGTTGAATTCGATGTTGAGACCGAAAGGCTGAACCGTGCCTAACCAGATGATGAGATCTTGTTCCTCCAGTTTGCGTTGAGCTTCAGTGAAACATTGCAGCAGGCCACAGACAGACATGTGGGCATGGGAGCAGGGTCTTTTGTTAAAATGGCAAGCAACGGGAAGGTCAAGGTCGTGAATGCGCACAGACCGAAGGTGCTCTGCATTTTTATCTCTCAGATAAAGAGGAGACCACATTGGAAGCAGCGAATGCAATAGGCCAGATAGAAAGCGGTGCAAGTGAAACGCTGCTTTATCTGGAATGAGTGTTTTGGGCCTGAGATGTGAAGCATGGAAGAGGGAAAGGGACAGGTGTTACACCTTCTGCGATTGCATGGAAAGGTGCCATAGGTGATGGACGAGTTACTGGCTATGGTGGAGGATTGGACTAGGTTATCTCGGTGGGAATCGTCTCTGCGGAATGCTGACTGAGGGCGTGAAGGGAATATGTGTTTGGTGGTGGCATCACGCTGGAGATGGCGAAAATGGCGGAGGAGTATGCTTTGCATACGGAGGCTGGTTGGGTGAAATGTGTGAACGTGGGGGGGGGGGGGGGGCGCCATCCTTGTTCTGGGAGGGAAGGGGGGGTAGTGGCGCTGGAGATGTTACCAAATGATCTGGACACCTTTTAAAATACAGAGACAAGATGAACCTTCCTTGTCTGAATTCAGCTTTCAACTGCCGAAAGCGAAAGGAACACACCAAGCCACAAACAGGTTCCAGCTCAAAACGAAATTAAAAGCCAGAGATACAACACAGCTCCACCCACACAATGACATCACTGCCGCTATTTGAGAAACACCCATTTTTTGAACGTACACTCCCGTGACACCTCCTCCCAACAAATAAAATAAACCATCAACTTCATTTTTCACATTTTCATTTTCCTTTGAGAGATATTGACAGGAAATATACTTTTTTGTAACAAAAACAAAACAGGCAAACATTTATAATAACATAGTCCATTTTAGTGCTTCCTCCTGCAACTGGAATCCTTCTCGATTGACTGTCTCTTTGAACAAGAAGGTCTCTGCACGATCCCTGCATTTGTCCACTCCTCGAAATTTCTTTTTAAGGTCAGATATTTTGTTGAATCCGATCACAAAGCCTCTTGTTATTCTCCAACACAAGAGCCTTGGTTATCACAGCCTTTGGGCCTTCAAATGCCTGTTGACACTTCGCTGTCTACTGCAATTTGCGATGCATCTTTAGCAAGTCCGTCAGCGGAGCAACCATGCTGCATACATTTGGCGAAATGTTTCGGGAAAATCCACTCATGCCAAGAAATCGCATTGTTTCCCTTCGTGTCGAGGGTATTGAAAACTATCCAATAACTTTTGTTTTCACATCCCGTGAGACCATTCGACCCTATGCGATTGTATGACCAAGGAACATAACTTGGGCATTTCCAAATCCACCATTGGCTAGGTTTAGCACCAAACCCGCCTTCTGAAGGCGAATGAATAACTCCATCAGATGCTTCAAATGTTCTTTCCATGTCTGACTACCAATCACCCGATTGTCTATGTACACCACAGAATTGGATAATCCTGAAACTACTGTGTTAGTTTACCGTTGAAATGTGGCTAGGGCGTTTTCCATGCCAAATGGCATAATGTTTAATTGGTATATACCATCTGAAGTCACAAAAGTTGAAATCTCCTTCGCCCTTTTGGATAAAGGTACCTGCCTCCCAGGTGCCAGGGTGCGTGATGTCTCGGATCGTGTTTTCAGGATCCTTAAGGGGGAGGGGGAGCAGCCCCAAGTCGTGGTCCACATAGGTACCAACGAAATAGGTAGGGAAAGGGATAGTGATGTAAGGCAGGAATTCAGGGAGCTAGGGTGGAAAATTAGATCTAAGACAAACAGAGTTATTATCTCTGGGCTGTTACCCGTGCCACGTGATAGCGAGATGAGGAAGAGGGAAAGAGAGGAGTTGAACGCGTGGCTACAGGGATGGTGCAGGAGGGATAACTGGATAACTGGGGCTCATTCTGGGGTCGGTGGGACCTCTACAAACGGGATGGTCTACACCTGGACCAGAGGGGTACCAATATCCTGGGTGGGGGTGGGGGGGGGGGGATTTGCTAATGCTCTTCGGGAGGGTTTAAACTAGCTCATCAGGTGCTTGGGAACCTGAATTGTAGCTCCAGTATACAGGAGGTTGAGAGTAGTGAGGTCATGAGTAAGGTTTTAAATTGGCAGGCAGGAAGATGGTTTAAAGTGCGTCTTCTTCAATGCCAGGAGCATCCGGAATAAGGTGGGTGAACTTGCGGCATGGGTTGGTACCTGGGACTTCGATGTTGTGGCCATTTCGGAGACATGGATAGAGCACGCCCAGGAATGGTTGTTGCAGGTGCCGGGGTTTAGATATTTCAGTAATTGAAAATTGTCATTGTCATTGAAAGGGGCAACACAGGTGGAGAAGGTAGTCAAGAACGCATACGGCATGCTTGCCTTCATTGGCCGGGGCATTGAGTATAAGAATTGGCAAGTCATGTTGCAGCTGTATAGAACCTTAGTTAGGCCACACTTGGAGTATAGTGTTCAATTCTGGTCGCCACACTACCAGAAGGATGTGGAGGCTTTAGAGAGGGTGCAGAAGAGATTTACCAGAATGTTGCCTGGTATGGAGGGCATAAGCTATGAGGTGCGATTGAATAAACTCGGTTTGTTCTCACTGGAACGAAGGAGGTTGAGGGGCGACCTGATAGAGGTATACAACATTATGAGGGGCATAGACAGAGTGGATAGTCAGAGGCTTTTCCCCAGGGTAGAGGGGTCAATTACTAGGGGGCATAGGTTTAAGGTGAGAGGGGCAAGGTTTAGAGTAGATGTACGAGGCAAGTTTTTTACGCAGAGGGTAGTGGGTGCCTGGAACTCGCTACCGGAGGAGGTAGTGGAAGCAGGGACGATAGGGACATTTAAGGGGCATCTTGACAAATATATGAATAGGATGGGAATAGAAGCATACGGACCCAGGAAGTGTAGAAGATTGTAGTTTAGTCGGGCAGTATGGTCGGCACGGGCTTGGAGGGCCGAAGGGCCTGTTCCTGTGCTGTACATTTCTTTGTTCTTTGTTCTTTGTAAGCTCAGGGAAGGTGGTAAAAGAGGGGGAGGGGTGCCATTGTTAGTCAAGGACAGTATTACGGTGGCAGAAAGTACGTTTGATGAGGACCCGTCAATTGAGGTAGTATGGGCTGAGGTTAGAAAAGGAAAGGAGAGGTCACCCTGTTAGGGGCTTTCAATAGGCCTCCGAAAAGTTCCAGAGATGTAGAGGAAAGGATTGCAAAGATGATTCTGGATAGGACCGAAAGCAACAGGGAAGTTCTTATGGGGGACTTTAACATTCCAAATATTGACTGGAAACGCTATAGTTAGAGTACTTTAGATGGGCCCGTTTTTGTCCAATGTGTGCAGGAGGGTTTCCTGACACAGTATGTAGATAGGCCAACGAGAGGCGAGGCCGTATTGGATTCGGTACTGGGGAAATGAACCAGGACAGGTGTTAGATTTGGAGGTAGGTGAGCACTTTGGTGATAGTTACCACAATTCGATTACGTTTACTTTAGGGATGTGAAGGGATAGGTATATACCGCAGGGCAAGAGTTATATCTGGGGGTAAGGCAATTATGATGCGATAAGGCAAGACTTAGGATGCATCGGCTGGAGAGGAAAACTGCAGGGGATGGGCACAATGGAAATGTGGAGCTTGGTCAAGGAACAGCTACTGCGTGTCCTTGATAAGTATGTGCCTGTCAGGCAGGGAGGAAGTGGTCGAGCAAGGGAACCGTGGTTTACTAAGGAAGTCGAAACACTTGTCACGAGTAAGAAGGAGGCTTATGTAAAAATGAGACATGAAGGTTCGCTCAGGGCGCTCGAGAGTTACAAGTTAGCTAAGAAGGACCTAAAGAGAGAGCTAAGAAGAGCCAGGAGGGGACATGAGAAGTCTTTGGCAGGTATGATCAAGGATAACCCTAAAGCTTTCTATAGATATGTCAGGAATAAAAGGATGACTAGGGTAAGAGTAGTGCCAGTCAAGGACAATAGTGGGAAGTTGTGCTTGGAGTCCGGGGAGATAGGAGAGGTGCTAAATGAATATTTTTCGTCAGTATTCACACAGGAAAAAGACAATGTTGTGGAGGAGAATACTGAGATTCAGGCTACTAGACTAGAAGAGCTTGAGGTTCAGAAGGAAGAGGTGTTAACAATTCTGGAAAGGGTGAAAATAGATAAGTCCCTTGGGCCGGATGGGATTCATCCTAGGATTCCTTGGGAAGCTAGGGAGTAGGTTTCTCAGCCTTTGGCTTTGATCTTTAAGTCATCTTTGTCGACAGGAATAGTGCCAGAAGACTGGAGGATAGCAACTGTTGTCCCCTTGTTCAAGAAGGGGATTAGAGAAAACCCCAGTAACAATAGAACAGTGAGCCTTACTTCTGTTGTGGGCAAAACCTTGGAAAGGTTTAAAAGAGATAGTGTGCATAATCATCTGGAAAGGAATAATTTGATTAGACATAGTCAACACGGTTTCGTGAAGGGTAGGTCGTGCCTCACAAACCTTATTGAGTTCTTTGAGAAGGTGACCAAACAGGTGGATGAGGGTAAAGCAGTTGATGTGGTGTATATGGATTTCAGTAAAGCGTTTGATTAGGTTCCCCACGGTAGGCTACTGCAGAAAATACGGAAGCATGGGATTCAGGGAGATTTAGCAGTTTGTATCAGAAATTGGCTAGCTGGAAGAAGACAAAGGGTGGGGGTTGATGGCAAGTGTTCAGACTGGAGTCCAGTTACTGGTGGTGTACCACAATGATCTGTTTTGGAGGCCCTGCTGTTTGTCATTTTTATAAATGACCTGGAGGAGGGCGTAGAAGGATGGGTGAGTAAATTTGCAGATGACACTAAAGTCCGTGGAGTTGTGGACAGTGCGGAAGGACGTTACAAGTTACAGAGGGACATAGATAAGCTGCAGCGCTGGGCTGAGAGGTGGCAAATGGAGTTTATTGCAGAAAAGTGTGAGGTGATTCATTTTGGAAGGGAAAACTGGAAGACAGAGTACTGGGTGAATGGTAAGATTCTTGGCAGTGTGGGTGAGCAGACAGATCTCGGTGACCATGTACATAGATCCCTGAAAGTTGCCACTGAGGTTGAGAGGGTTGTTAAGAAGGCGTACGGTGTGTTAGCTTTTATTGGTAGATGAATTGAGTTTCGGAGCCATGAGGTCATGTTGCAGCTGTACAAAACTCTGGTGCGGCCGCATTTGGAGTATTGCGTGCAATTCTGGTCACCGCATTATAGGAAGGATTTAGAAGCATTGGAAAGGGTGCAGAGGAGATTTACCAGAATGTTGCCTGGTATGGACGGAAGATCTTATGAGGAAAGGCTGAGGGACTTGAGGCTGTTTTCGTTAGAGAGAAGAAGGTTAAGAGGTGACTTAATTGAGGCATACAAGATGATCAAAGGATTGGATAGGGTGGACAGTGAGAGCCTTTTTTCTCGGATGGTGATGTCTAGCACGAGTGGACATAGCTTTGAATTGAGGGGAGATAGATATAAGACAGACGTCAGAGGTAGTTTCTTTACTCAGAGAGTAGTAAGGGTGTGGAATGCCCTGCCTGCAACAGTAATGGACTCGCCAACACTTAGGGTATTCAAATAGTAATTGGATAGACATATGGAAGATAAGGGAATAGTGTAAATGGGCTTTAGAGTGGTTTCACAGGTCGGCGCAACATCTGAAGGGCCTGTACTGCGCTGTAGTGTTCTATGTTATATGTTTCTGCCAGTAACTTTTAAGTAAATCCAGTTTGAAATAAAAGCTGATTGTCACACCATCTCAATGCAATCCTCCAAGCGTGGGATACGATAAGAGTTCGTTTTTGTAACTTCATGAACCTTTCTATAGCCCACACACAACGGTTGTATAACGTTCGGTTTTGGTCCCATCACTATGGGTGAGCCCCATTGGCTGCAACCCACTTCAATTATGACATTATTAAGCATATTTTCAATTTCTTTGTTAACCTGTGACAATTTTAAAGGGTTAAGCCTATGTGGACGTTGTTTAATTGGAACGGCATTTCCCACATCTACATCATGTATAGCCATTTTAGTACTTCCCAACTTATCTCCACAAACTTGCCCTTGTGATCAATAACTCTTTCAGTTCAGTTCATTTTTCCTCTGGTAGGTAACTCAGCAATTTATCCCAATTTTTAAGAACATCCTCGTTTTCCAATTTAATTTGAGGGATGTCAAATTCTGAGTCATCTGGATTCGGTTCTTCACTTTGAGCTAGAATCATTAAAGCTCCTCCTTTTGCTCTCGTTCCCTTTTAAAATAGCTTTTAAGAATATTCACATGACATAATCGGTGAGTTTTCCTTCTATCTGGCGTTCTTACCACATAATTCCCCTCACTTGATTTCCTTTCAAACTGATAAGGTCCCCAAAACCTTGCTTTTAAAGGTTCACCTACCACTGGTAACAATACAAAAACTAAATCTTCATTGGCAAAACTACGAACTTTTGCTTTCTTGTCCACTACCCATTTCATCACATGTTGTGCAACGTTTGAATGTTGTCTAGCCAATTCACCTGCTCTATTCAATCATTCCCTAAAATTTGACACGTAATCCAATAATGGAAGTTCCGACTACTCACTCACAAATGTTTCCATAACAATTTAAGTGGTCCTCTTACCTCATGACCAAAAATTACTTCAAAAGGTCTGAATTCCGATGACTCATTTGCTGGATCCCTAATTACAAACAGTACAAATGGAATTCCTATATCCTAATCCTCTGGCTAATCTTGACGATAAACCCTCAACATTGTCTTTAATGTCTGATGTCAGCTTTCTAACGCTCCCTGCGATTCTGGATGGTACGCAGTTGATTTTAGTTGTTTTATTTCCAAGCTCTCCATAACCTCTTTGAATAAGCTTGTGGTAAAATTCGATCCTTGATCCGATTGTACTTCTGTGGGTAGTCCATTTCTAGTGAAGAATTTAAGTAACTCCTCCACAATCTTTTTAGCTGTAATATTGCGTACTGGAAAAGCCTCTGGAAACCTTGTTGACACATCCGCTAAAGTCAAATAATATTGAATCCCATTCTTCGTTTTAGGATGCGGTCCTACGCAATCAATTAAAACCCATTGTAAAATGTTGCTCAAATGCTGGAATGGGTATTAAGGGCGCTGGTTTGATCACTGCTTGAGGTTTCCCTGTCACTTGACATCTGTGACATCATCGACAAAATTTAACTACCTCTTTATGTAAATTCAGGCTAAAAATTTTTTTTTGTATTTTAGCTTGAGTTTTCCTTGCTCCCAAATACCTCCCAGTGGTACCTCATGTTCTACTCGCAACACCTCATTTCTTTATCCTACCGGTAATACCACTTGATGAACTTATGCCCACTTTTCATCCGCCTGCATATGTAAAGGTCTCCATTTTATCATCAAGCCATCACTTCTACGGTTATAACATTCTGGTATAGACCTATATTCCTCTTCCGTGTATGCTTCCTGATACAACCGTTTTATTTCTATATCTTTCTGTTGTAACTCGGCTAATTTTCCTGAACTAAAAATATACGCCTCATCCGCCACCTGTTCTTGTTCTTTTATAACCATCTGATCAAAAATCCTTTCTGATAATTGAACTTCAACTTTATCTTCACTCTTTGATCACTCCGCTTGTCTTAACCTGTAACTTTGCGTCCTTGTTACGACACAATCCGGAAAAATCCAAGGATATTAATAGAACATGGAACAGTACAGCACAGCACAGCACTGGCCCTTCAGCCACGATGTTGTGCATGTGCCTGTCTAAGAGTCGCTTAAATGTCCCAAATGACTCCAGCTCCACCACCTCTGCTGGCAGTGCATTCCACACACCGACCACTCTCTGTGTAAAGAACCTACCACTGACATCTCCCCTATACCTTCCTCCAATCACTTTACAATTATGTCCCCTCGTTACAGCCATTTCCACCCTGGGGAAAATTCGCTGGCTAACCACTCTATCCATGCCTCTCATCACCGTGTACACCTCTATCAAGTCACCTCACTGCCTTCATCGTTCCAGTGAGAAAAGCCCGAGCTCCCTCAACCTTTCTTCATAAGACATGCCTCTCCAGTCCAGGCAGCATCCTGGTAAATCTTCTCTGTGCCCTCTCCAAAGCATCCACATCCTTCCTATAACGAGGCGACCAGAACTGGGTACAATATTCCAAGTGTGGTCTAACTAGAGTTTTATAAAGTTGCAACATAGCCTTGTGGCTCTTAAACTCAATCCCCCTGTTAATGAAAGCCAACACAACATACGCCTTCTTAACAACCAGGCAGTACGGTAGTATTGTGGATAGCCCAATTGCTTCACAGCTCCAGCGTCCCAGCTTCGATTCCGGCTTTGGTCACTGTCTGTGCGGAGTCTGCACATCCTCCCTGTGTGTGCGTGGGTTTCCTCCAGGTGCTCCGGTTTCCTCCCACAGTCCAAAGATGTGCAGGTTAGGTGGATTGGCCATGATAAATTGCCCTTGGTGCCCAAAATTGCCCTTAATGTTGGGTGGGGTTACTGGGTTATGGGGATAGGCTGGAGGTGTTGACCTTGGGTAGGGTGTTCTTTCCAAGAGCCGGTGCAGACTCAATGGGCCAATGGCCTCCTTCCACACTGTAAATTCTATGATAATCTATGATAATCTATGAACCCTATCAACCTCTGTAGCATCTTAGAGGGATCTGTGTACGTGGATCCCAAGATCCCTCAGTTCCTCCACACTTCCAAGAATCTTGCCTTTAACCCTGTATTTAGCATTCACATTCGACCTCCCAAAATGAATCACTTCACATTTATCAAGGCTGAACTCCATCTGCCACTTCTCTGCCCATCACTGCACCCTGTCAATGTCCTGTTGTAACCTGCAACAACCCACAACACTATCTACAACTCCACCAACCTTCGTGTCAACGGCAAACTTACTAATCCACCCTTCCACTTCCTCATCCAAGTCATTTTTCAAAACCACAAAGAGCAGCCGTCCCAGAACAGATCCTTGCGGGACATCACTGGTTACCGATCTCCAAGCGGAATACTTTCCATCCACTGCCACTCGCTGTCTTCTTTCGACCAGCCAATTCTGTATCCAGACAGCTACATTTCCCTGTATCCCATACCCCTCAACTATCGGAATGAGCATACCATGGAGAACGTTATCAAATGACTTACTGAAATCCATATACACCTTATCCACTGCCCGACCTTCATCAATGTGTCTCGTCACATCCTCAATGAATTCAATGAGGCTTGTGAGGCACAACCTGCCCCTCACTAAGCCATGCTGACTATTTTCAATCAAACGATGTTTTCGAAATAATCATAAATCCCATCTCCTTTCCAATATTTTGCTCACCACGGACGGAAGACTGATGGGTGCGTAATTCGCAGGGATTTCCCTATTCCCTTTCTTGAACAGGTGGACAACATTCGCCACCCACCAATCATCCGCTATTACACCAGTGGAGAGTGAGGATGCAAAGATCATCACCAATGGCGCAGCAATCTCCTCCCTCGCTTCCCGTATATCCCGTCAGACCCAGGGGACTTATCTATCCTAATGCTTTTCAAAATTTCCAGCACATCCTCCTTTTAATATCAACCTGTTCCGTTCACACTGTTCTCATGGGCAACGAGGTCACTCTCTCCAGTGAATACTGAAGCAAAGTATTCATTTATGGCCTCCCCGATCTCTTCAGAGTCTAGGCACAAGGTCCCTCCACTATCCCTGATCGGCCCTACTCTCAGTCTGATCATCCTCTTATTTCTCACATAAGTGTAGAACGCCTTGGGGTTTTCCCTAATCGTTCCGGCCAGGACTTTTTCATGCCCCCTTCTAGCTCTCCCCAGTCCATTTTTGAGTTCCTTCCTGGATACATTGTAACGCTCCAGAGCCGAGTCAGATCCTTGCTTCCTCAACCTTCCGTAAGCTTTCTTCTTCCTCTTGACTAGAAGCTACACTTCTCTTGTCTTCCAAGGCTCACTCACCTTAGCATTCCTTCATCATCTCAGTGGGACAAAACTATTCAGCACTCGCAGCAAGTGCTCCTGAAACAATCCCCACATTACTGTTGTGCAAATCCCCAAGAACAATTGTTCGCACTTTATGCTGATCAGCTCCTGTCGAACAGCAGTATAATTTCCGCTCCCCCAATTAAATACCTTCACATACTGTGTGTTCCTACCTCTCTCCATGACGATGGTAAATGTCAAGGCGTTGTGGCCACTGTCACCGAAACGTTCTCCCACCGAGACATCTGACACTTGGCCTTGTTCGTTGGCAAGCACCAAGTCCAATATGGCCTCCCCTCTAGTCGGCCTATCCAAATATTGAGTCAAGAATCTTTCCTGTACACACCTGACAAAATCTGCTCCATCCAAACCATCTGCACTAAGGAGGTTCCAGTCAATGTTACGGAAGTTCAAGTCACCCATGCAAATAACTGTTACTACTGCACTTTTCCAAGTTCTGCCGCCCGATCTGTTCCTCTGTCTCTCTGCTGCTATTCGGGGTGGGGGGGGGGGGTCTATAGAAACTCCCAATAAAGTGACTGCTCCTTTCTTGTTTCTGACTTCCACCCATGCTCACTCAGTAGTCAACCCCTCCTCAACTACCTCCTTTTCTGCTGCTGTCGTGCAATCCCTAATTAATAGTGCCACTCCCCCTCCTCTTTTACCTCCCTCCCTATTCTTTTGAAAACATCTAAACCCCGGACCATCTAACAACAATTCCTGCCCCTGTGAAATCCGTGTGTCCATAATGGCCACAACATCGTAGTTCCATGTACTGATCCATGCTCCATGTTCATCTTATTCCTGACATTCCATGCTCCCTTATTCCTGACACTCCTTGCATTGGAACAGACACACTTTAACCCATTCCACAGAATGCAACTTTGCCCTATGAACAGTCTATCCTTCCTCACAGACTTGTTGCATACTATTTCTGCCTGTTCAACAGCTACTCTATCCACTGATCCATAGCTCTGGTTCACATCCCCCCGCCAAACTAGTTTAAACTTTCCCGAAGTGCTCTAGCAAATCTCTCACCCAGTATACTGATGACCCTCCAGTGTAGATGCAACCCGTCTTTCATGTACAGTCCCCACCTTCCCTAGAAGGTGTCCCAATGGCCCACACATCTGAATCCTTCCCTCCTGCACCAGCCCTGTAGCCACGTGTTCAGCGGCACTCGGTAGCAATCCTAAAATCATTACTCTGCTTGTCCTGGTCTTCAACTTCCAACCTAACTCCCGAAAATCACATTTTGACCCGTATCCCTTTTCGTAGCTATGTCGTTGGTGCCAATGTGCACTACATCTTCTGGTAGCTCCCACTCCCCTTAAGAATCCTGTAGACTCGATTCAATACATCCAGGATGGTATGTTGCCTCCCTGGTGCCAGGGTCCAGGATGTCTCCGAACTGGTAGAGGGCATCCTGAAGGGGGAGGGCAAACAGGCAGAAGTCGTTGTACATATTGGTACTAACGACATAGGCAGGAAGGGGCATGAGGTCCTGCAGTAGGAGTTCAGGGCACTAGGCAGAAAGTTAAAAGACAGGACCCCTAGGGTTGTAATCTCGGGATTACTCCCTGTGCCACGTGCCAGTGAGGCTAGAAATAGGAAGATAGAGCAGCAAAACACGAGGCTAAACAGCTGGTGTAGGAGGGAGGGTTTCCGTTATCTGGACCACTGGGAGCTCGTCCGGGGCAGATGTGACCTAGACAAGAAGGACGGGTTGCATCTAAACTGGAGTGGCATAAATATCCTGGCCGCAATGTTTGCTGGTGTCACACTGGAGGGTTTAAACTCGTATGGCAGGGAGGTAGGCACGCGAGCAATAGGTCAGAAGGTGAGAGCATTGAGGGAGAACTAGGGAATAGGGACAGTGGGGCTCTGAGGCAGAACAGACAGGGAGAAGTTGCTAAACACAGCGGGTCTGGTGGCCTAAAGTGCATACGTTTTAATGCAAGAAGTATTTCGGGTAAGGCAGATGAACTTAGAGCTTGGATTAGTGCTTGTAACTATGATGTTGTTGCCATTACAGGCACTTGGTTGAGGGAAGGGCAGGATTGGCAGCTAAACGTTCCAGGATTTAGATGTTTCAGGCGGGATAGAGGGGATGTAAAAGGCGTGGCGGAGTTGCGCTACTGGTTAGGGAGAATACCAGCTGTACTGCGGGAGGACACCTCAGAGGGCAGTGAGGCTATATGGGTACAGATCAGGAATAAGATGGGCGCAGTTACAATGTTGGGGGTTTATTACAGGCCTCCCAACAGCCAGCGGGAGATAGAGGAGCAGATAGGTAGACAGATTCTGGAAAATAATAAACACAACAGGGTTTTGGTGATGGGAGACTTCAACTGCCCCAATATTGACTGGGACTCACTTAGTGCCAGGGGCTTAGACGGGGCGGAGTTTGTAAGGAGCATCCAGGAGGGCTTCTTAAAACAATATGTAGACAGTCCAACTAGGGAAGGGGCGGTACTGGACTTGGTCTTGGGGAATGAGCCCGGCCAGGTGGTAGATATTTCAGTAGGTAGAGCATTTCGGGAACAGTGACCACAATTCAGTAAGTTTTAAAGTGATGGTGGACAAGGATAAGAGTGGTCCTAGGAAGAATGTGCTAAATTGGGGGAAGACTAATTATAACAATATTAGGCGGGAACTGAATAACGTAGATTGGGGGCGGATGTTTGAGGGCAAATCAACATCTGACATGTGGGAGGCTTTCAAGTGTCAGTTGAAAGGAATTCAGGACCGGCATGTTCCTGTGAGGAAGAAGGATAAATACTGCAATTTTCGGGAACCTTGGAAACGAGAAATATTGTAGGCCTCGTCAAAAAGAAAAAGGAGGCATTTGTCAGGGCTAAAAGGCTGGGAACAGACGAAGCCTGTGTGGAATAGAAGGAAAGTAGGAAATAACTTAAGCAAGGAGTCAGGAGGGCTAGAAGGGGTCACGAAAAGTCATTGGCAAATAGGGTTAAGGAAAATCCTAAGGCTTTTTACACGTACATAAAAAGCAAGAGGGTAGCCAGGGAAAGGGTTGGCCCACTGAAGGATAGGCAAGGGAACCTATGTATGGAGCCATAGGAAATGGGCGAGGTACTAAATGAATACTTTGCATCAGTATTCACCAAAGAGAAGAAATTGGTAGATGTTGAGTCTGGAGAAGGGTGTGTTGATAGCTTGGGTCACATTGAGATCCAAAAAGACGAGGTGTTGGGTGTCTTAAAAAATATTAAGGTGGATAAGTCCCCAGGGCCTGATGGGATCTACCCCAGAATACTGAAGGAGGCTGGAGAGGAAATTTCTGAGGCCTTGACAGAAATCTTTGGATCCTCAATGTCTTCAGGTGATGTCACGGAGGACTGGAGAATAGCCAATGTTGTTCCTCTGTTTAAGAAGGGTAGCAAGGATAATCCACGGAACGACAGGCCGGTGAGCATTACTTCAGTGGTAGAGAAATTACTGGAGAGAATTCTTCGCGACAGGATCTACTCCCATTTGGAAGCAAATGGACGTCTTAGTGAGAGGCAGCGTGGTTTTGTGAAGGGGAGGTCGTGTCTCACTAAATTGATCGAGTTTTTAGAGGAGGTCACAAAGGTGATTGATGCAGGTAGGGCAGTAGATGTTGTCTATATGGACTTCAGTCAGGCCTTTGACAAGCTCCCTCATGGTAGACTAGTACAAAAGGTGAAGTTGACAAATTCCAAATTTCTTTACCCGTCAGACTGGCCTCAATAAAAGTCGAGATGGATTTGCAGGTGCAGCATTAGTTATTTTATTTGACTTGCAAGTCTTTCTCAATTCGCAGCAAGTTAAAAGCACATCTTGCTTCGTGCACCTCTGGAATGAAGTGAGTCTGTAGGACAATTAGATCTCTACTATTAACACAAATGGCATCAAGTTTCACATACACGATTCCCATAGGTCATCCTATACCCCTCCTGACCTAGCCATACACTCTAATTGGCTCACTTCCAATCCCTTCCTCTGGCCGCTATTACCCAGCATCCTTTTCCCCTCCGTAGCTGGACACACCTCTTCCGTGCTTTGCCATGCGGTCTGAAATCCTTTGTCTGTGAAGTCACCAGGATGAGACTGGCTTATCTCTACATTACAGTAACTAATATCTCTAAAGTAACTATTTTATATCACATTCGTCATTCCCTCTTATCATTCCATGATAACCGAACTATCAAATCCAAAGCTACGGTCCCTCATCTAAAAGGATCCGTCCTGGCGTAGCCCCCCCCCCCTCCTCATCTGCTGCACCCTCATTGATTTTGACAGCCAAGATTTTAGGGGCGTTGATCTGTTCCAGGGCACCCCGCATTCTACCCATAACACATTTAAGGATGGCTAGGCCCACAAAGATGCAGCCGATAGCCACCACTAAATACATGGCCATATTTATCAACCAGTCCTTCCAACCTCCAAATCCCCAGTTACCCCAAGAGCCAGGATCCTGCATTCCGTCCAGGTGATCCCGTATGTGATCCATAAATTTAGTGATGTTAGCGGTCAGGTCCTGAACTCCCATGATACACTTGCCCTGTACTATGGCGCATACCCCACCCTCACGGGCCAGAAGATAGTCAAGAGCATACCGGTTCTGCATTGCAAACAACCGCAGCTGAAACAATTCCTTGGTTATTGCCCCGAGGGCTCCCAAGGTTTCATTTCCCAAGATAGTAAGGCCACAAATAAAATAATTCCTATCGCTGACAGCCAAGGAATCCCCCCCCACCTCCCAGTGTCAAGACGCTCGGAATCCCCCACCCAGCTGAGGGGCCCCGGTTTGGTGCGAGAACCTGAGGTTTTTTCCAGTTCTCGCAAAATTCTGCTGAGACTGCCCGGCGTGCTAACTGATTATGTAGCATCCACGCTGAAGGGCAGGGGACTGTGGTAGGGACTAGAGTCCCAATAGCAATTTGGCGGGGAAATGGGGGTGACAACACATTGGTCGCTGCGCCATTAAATAAAAAGTAGCATCCTTGCTCCGTGTGCAGGCTAGCATCACAATCAGTATATCGGTTGCGTAAGGATCCCCCAGTAGCCCAGTTTATCCAGCTTCGAAACGCCCATTCGGGCCGCCTAACAATGCGGAAAGCCCTAGTCCCAACAGTGATATGAGAGACATTCGCCCAGCCACAAAGGAGCTGGAGGCTGGCGTTCAATGGAACGCAAGTGGTGTTGTAACAAACGCATTGGCCAGACGCCTGGGTGATATGACACCTCCTGTCTGTACAGGTGGGGAACCGACATGTTATATTCATTTCCACCTCTACCAGCAAACAGCCGTATCCTTCACTGCTGAAACAATTCTCGTACGACGGGAATCCCTATTGGGAGTGAAGTGGCTAGGTATATACGCCCTCCACCGTTGCAGCCTATCATACTGTGAGTGGGAATTATCCCGAGGAAGGGGAAGGCAAATAGCCGGTGGTGCTGAACCCGGATCGTAAGGAAGAGTGACTTGCTCGGGCGGTGGCTCGGAACGCTGACAATGAACCACCGTTTGGGGAGTTCCCCAAAGCGGTGAAACAGAAAATAACCTAGACACCGCTGCAGGGTTCGGGTCGCATACAACCCGTCTGTGGCCATACAAGCGGTGGTAAATCTGGTAGAAGAGATTCATACTACCCGGGTTTTCCTCAGTTTGGCCTTTAACTAAATTAAGTGTATCTCCTGATAACCTACTATCTAGCTGTATCTCCCTTCTCACACGCCCCGTCCTCTCTCTAGTCCCCCTCTCTCTCTCACAGCCTCTTCCTACGCTCGCCTGACGACCTGATGTTACCTTTATCGCAGCAATCTTAACACATCCAAAATCAAATTTAAATGTACTCCAAAAACAAGGCAATGTCCCTTTAATGTTCCCTTCCCATCGCCGGGACCGGTGTAATTGTTTCATGAGTCCTGCATTCTCCTTAACTTTGACGACCTTCCATGAGTCGATACCATGTCCTCGTATATGACGGCAGTGAAGAACATCACCTTTGCATAAATGAAATGTCCTTGTAGATTGGTTGGGGTTACAAATGTAGATAATATTCCCCTTTTCCATGTCCGTCGCCAATAACACTCCAAGCGAGGTGAGGCCGTAGATCACACAGGCGGTGCGTAGCCACCCCATCATATTCCACACCTGTAAAATGGCACTGGAGAAGGGAGGCAGGTTAGTAACCGACCTTTTACAGTAGTGGAGATGGTCCCAATTTACAGTGATGGAGGTGGACCCAAGCACTTCGCCCCTCCACTTTATCTGCTGTGGGGGTGGTAAGGAGAACTTGGAAGGGCCCGTCCCATCGCGGCTCCGACCCCTTCCTAGTCCAATTTTTGACCATGATATAACTGCCGGGCTGGACTGAAAATGAGCTAGGTACTGGAGCGTTGGCTGGTGAGCCGCGCGGACCTGGCCATGGAGCTCCTTGAGCACCTGCGTGAGGGCTAGAACATAGGTGGTCATCTCTTCAGTCATATGGTGGAACTGAACCAGTCTGGAAGCATGCAGGCCCCAGGGAGTTCTAAGAGGCCTGCCATAAAGAATCTCGGCAGGAGAGAGCCGGGCCGGTCCCGCAGGTGTAACCCGCAGTTGGAAGAGGGCAACCGGGAGCAACTTAAGCCATGTCAGTCCCGTGTCTGCTCTTAATTTAGCCAATTTAGTTTTGAGGGTCTGATTGTGTCTCTCAACCAACCCGGCCGCCTGCGGTCTGGAAGAACAGTGTAACTGCTGGCGTATGCCCAACTGGGAGAAAAACTCCTTGTTAATTTGTCCAATAAAATGAGGCCCATTATCAGAACTTAACTAAGCTGGTATCCCGTATCGGGGAATGATTTCCCACATTAAAACTTTAACCACAGTAGCAGCTTTATTATCGATAGTCGGATACGCCTCGACCCATCTGCTGAACACATCCACAATGACCAAAACATATTTATAACATTGACAGCTTTCCAACTCAATGTAATCCATTTGGAGCGTCTCAAAGGGACCATTGGGCAACGGGGTTTGCCCCATACCACAAGGGATACCTTTTCCGGTGTTATATTGCTGACAAATCAAACACCGATTACTGATACTCTGAGCCAACCTCTGCATTTTAGGGTGCCACCAAGTGTCCAGCAACAAATCTCTCGTCCCCCGAGCCCCACAATGAGTTGCAAAGTTTACACATTCGATGACCCATAAAGCCAGTACATCAGACATACAAGTCTGATGTGCTGGCGTGGTCCATAAAGAGGAAACAGAATAATATGTACAACCTAACCGTTTCCACATTTGTTTATCATTCTCAGGAGCGTCCTCCTGTAACCTTATGACGTCTTGGATGGTTGGCATCGACTTGTCAGAAGCAGACATATTTATAGTAGATCGTTTAGTCTGACTTAACATTTTAGGCACCATCACTTGCTGAATTTGCGCGGCTGTCCGCGCTGCACAATCTGCTTGTTCATTACCAACGTCAACTGGGGTCTTACCATTTGTGTGGGCAGCGCATTTAATAACGGAAATCTGCGCGGGCATAAGAAGGGCCTGCAGTAGGTCATTAACTAAACCCCGGTGGGATATTTCCGTGCCTGCCGAGGTAAGGAATCCCCTATTCTTCCAGAGTTGTCCGAAGTCATGAACTACCCCGAAAGCGTATCGGGAGTCAGTGGAAATATTTACCCGACGATCTACCCCAAGTATACATGCACGGGGGAGGGCAAAAAGTTCGGCTTGTTGGGCTGAATAAGGGGTCTGGAAAGCTGCCGCTTCTAGAATCAGACCATCCTGTTCTACGATTGCATAACCGGACAATCTCCGGCCAGTGGGGCTTACTGATGCACTGCCATCAACAGACATATTCATGTCAGGTTGTTCTAATGGAATATCACTCAGATCGTCCCTTATTGTGGTAGTTTCCTGAATCAAGGCTAAACAGTCGTGACCAGGTGCGTCCTCGTGGACAGGGGGACCACTACGAAAACAGGCTGGATTGATAGTGGTACAGTATTTAAATGTCGGACGTGGATTGTTCAAAAGGTATATCTCATACCTATTCTGACGAGCTGCGGTAAGATGTTGAGTTTGAAGTTGCCCCAATAGTGCGATTACCGAGTGGGAGCTATATACCGTAATATCCTGTGATATTGGAGAGTGATATTGGCAGCAGCTTGCAAACTATTGTATATCGCTGCCAAGATCTGGGTGCTAACAGGGTGGCCCAACGCCACTGGGTCGAGTTTGAAAGAGTAATATGCTACGGGCCGGTGATTGTCCCCATGTTGCTGGGTGAGTACCGCTGTTGAACATCCTTCCAGAACAGTACAGTATATCTGGAATGGTCGGTCGTACAAGGGCCTCCCGAGGGCCGGCGCTTGTAACAAGGCCTACTTCAGGCAACGGAAGGCTTCGAGTGCCTCGGTGGTGAGAGTAAAGTCCCCCCCTTCACTAGTGTAAGGCGTCAGCAGCTTTGTATAGACAGCGATGTTTGGTATCCACTGCCGACAATAATTCACCATACCCAGCCAATGACGGACCTCCTTTGCTATTGTACGGGCGGGGAATTGGCATATTGAATCAATCCTACTGGCTTCGAGACTTCTTTCTGTGGCTGTAAGTAAAACTCCTAATAACTTAACCTTTCTTTGAGCCACCAAGACCTTTGATTGTGAGACAATATAACCCTACGAGGATAGGTGGGTTAATAATTTGATCACATCATCCCTATTACTGGGCTCGTCAGGACATGGTACCAATATGTCATCTACATACTGCACTAGAGTGGAACCATGCTCCAATGTCAAGGCCTGGAGTTGGGTCTGCAGACATCTGGAGAAGAGTGTAGGTGAGTTGACGAACCCATGTGGCAGTCGGGTCCAGGTATACTGCTGTCCATTGTAAGTGAAGGCAAACAAATATTGGCTTTCAGTTGCAAGTCGGAGGGCAAAGAAGGCGTGCTGAAGGTCAATTATGGCGAAGACCCGGGCTTGAGCTGGAATTTGAGCCAGTATGAGGGCAGGGTTAGGGACGAGAGCATGTAACGGCAGTACAATGGCATTGATTGAACGTAAATCCTGCACCAATCGGTACTGGTCTGGTTTGGCTGGTTTAGGGACAGCAAGTATGGGGGTGTTACATTCTGATTGGCAAGAGGCCAAAATACCCTGTTGCAACAGCTCTTGAATTAATTTGTCTATAGACGGAGCAGCTTGGGATTTCAGGGGGTATTGCCGAATGGAACGCAGCTTTACATAGAACATAGAACATAGAACATAGAAAATACAGCACAGAACAGGCCCTTCGGCCCACGATGTTGTGCCGAACCTTTGTCCTAGATTAATCATAGATTATCATTGAATTTACAGTGCAGAAGGAGGCCATTCGGCCCTTTGAGTCTGCACCGGCTCTTGGAAAGAGCACCCTACCCAAACTCAACACCTTCACCCAACACCAAGGGCAATTTGGACATTAAGGGCAATTTATCATTGGCCAATTCACCTAACCTGCACATCTTTGGATTGTGGGAGGAAACCGGAGCACCCGGAGGAAACCCACGCAGACACGGGGAGGACGTGCAGACTCCGCACAGTCAGTGACCCAAGCCGGAATCGAACCTGGGACCCTGGAGCTGTGAAGCAATTGTGCTATCCACAATGCTACCGTGCTGCCCTTGAGAACAAATAAATCTACACTATATCATTTAACCGTAATCCATGTACCTATCCAATAGCTGCTTGAAGGTTCCTAATGTTTCCGACTCAACTACTTCCACAGGCAGTGCATTCCATGCCCCCACTACTCTCTGGGTAAAGAACCTACCTCTGATATCCCTCCTATATCTTCCACCTTTCACCTTAAATTTATGTCCCCTTGTAATGGTTTGTTCCACCCGGGGAAAAAGTCTCTGACTGTCTACTCTATCTATTCCCCTGATCATCTTATAAACCTCTATCAAGTCGCCCCTCATCCTTCTCCGTTCTAATGAGAAAAGGCCTAGCACCCTCAACCTTTCCTCGTAAGACCTACTCTCCATTCCAGGCAACATCCTGGTAAATCTTCTTTGCACCTTTTCCAAAGCTTCCACATCCTTCCTAAAATGAGGCGACCAGAACTGGACACCGTACTCCAAATGTGGCCTTACCAAAGTTTTGTACAGCTGCATCATCACCTCACGGCTCTTAAATTCAATCCCTCTGTTAATGAACGCGAGCACACCATAGGCCTTACATGATCCTTAATCGTTACCTTAATAGGTGTAACATTTGTCTTTCCCACTTGTGATGGGGATTCCGCCCAGACCTGTGGATTGACATATTCCAAAACATCATGTCCCCTGTGATGCTGCAGTCGAGTGTTAATCGTTTCAGGGACCTCAAAATATTTTATGGCAGTGCAGTCCGGCGTGACTTGAAGTGTGTACTCTGTTGGATCCTAATGATCCACTGCCCTCCTTACCATAGGCCCCAGATCCCTGGCATGGTACTGGTCGTGGAGCTGACGTGTAATATGAGGGCTTACCGAAGCTGACTGTGGCCATAAATGTGGTGGTATTGTAACAAAATCGGCTGTACTTTCTTTTCCCGTGACTGTGGCTGTAACCTTGACTGGCCATTCGGTCCCAATTAATGGCCGGTACTTGTCCTCCAACGCCCTGTTTTGTCCGGTTCTGTCATAGGCCAGGGTAATGTGATGCAGTGAATGTTCAATGTCTGACGTCCACCACTGGAGGGTGATAGAAATATAGCACTGTTATCTCATCCTCCATGATTTAACCGTTACCCCCTCGTCTCCGCAATTTAGCTGTAGCTGGAAGATACACAGTAAATCTCGGGCCAACAAGTTACAGTCCAATCCAGTAGTCACTACAAACTGATGATCTGCAGGCTTATTCTCGTAAATGACTGTCACAGGTTCAGAAATAGGATACTCACACACCTGTCCTGGGAACCCCGACAATTTCTGCGTGTGGTCGGATAATGGTAGTCGAAGTTCTGATTGCACAGAATACATGGCTGCTCCAGTGTCGATTACAAATGAGTGATGTTGATCTCCTATCTGCAGAGAAATAATAGGTTCCCTGTCCGATTGGAGAGTCCTTCTGACTAAATTAGTCAGTCAATCCTATGTTGGGAAAGGGTTTGCCTGGGAGAAGTCAGTGTATCTCGTATGTCCTCCCCTTGGTGGGTACCCCCTCCTTTGGGTCGGATAATCTCCTACTGCTGCCTGTCTTTTAAAGGGGCATTCCTGTTGCCAGTGATCTGCACGGCCGCAATTAAAACATGCAGTGCTCCCTCTATATCTGCCTTACAAATCTTATTGAATTCTTTGAGGAGGTGACCAAGCATGTGGATGAAGGTAAAGCAGTGGATGTAGTGTACATGGAATTTAGTAAGGCATTTGATAAGGTTCCCCTTGGTAGGCTTCTGCAGAAAGTAAGGAGGCATGGGATAGTGGGAAATTTGGCCAGTTGGATAACGAACTGGCTAACCGATAGAAGTCAGAGAGTGGTGGTGGATGGCAAATATTCAGCCTGGATCCCAGTTACCAGTGGCGTACCGCAGGGATCAGTTCTGGGTCCTCTGCTGTTTGTGATTTTCATTAATGACTTGGATGAGGGAGTTGAAGGGTGGGTCAGTAAATTTGCAGACGATACGAAGATTGGTGGAGTTGTGGATAGTAAGGAGGGCTGTTGTCGGCTGCAAAGAGACATAGATAGGATGCAGAGCTGGTCTGAGAAGTGGCAGATGGAGTTTAACCCTGAAAAGTGAGAGGTTGTCCATTTTGGAAGGACAAATATGAATGCGGAATACAGGGTTAACGGTACAGTTCTTGGCAATGTGGAGGAGCAGAGAGATCTTGGGGTCTATGTTCATACATCTTTGAAAGTTGCCACTGAAGTGGATAGAGCTGTGAAGAAGGCCTATGGTGTGCTCGCGTTCATTAACAGAGGGATTGAATTTAAGAGCCGTGAGGTGATGATGCCGCTGTACAAAACTTTGGTAAGGCCACATTTGGAGTACTGTGTACAGTTCTGGTCACCTCATTTTAGGAAGGATGTGGAAGCTTTGGAAAAGGTGCAAAGAAGATTTACCAGGATGTTACCTGGAATGGAGATTAGGTCTTACGAGGAAAGGTTGAGGGTGCTAGGTCTTTTCTCATTAGAACGGAGAAGGATGAGGGGCGACTTGATAGAGGTTTATAAGATGATCAGGGGAATAGATAGAGTAGACAGTCAGAGACTTTTTCCCCGGGTGGAACAAACCATTACAAGGGGACATAAATTTAAGGTGGAAGATATAGGAGGGATATCAGAGGTAGGTTCTTTACCCAGAGAGTATTGGGGGCATGGAATGCACTGCCTGTGGAAGTAGTTGAATCGGAAACATTAGGGACCTTCAAGCAGCTATTGGATAGGCACATGGATTGCGGTAAAATGATATAGTGTAGATTTATTTGTTCTCAAGGGCAGCATGGTAGCATTGTGGATAGCACAATTGCTTCACAGCTCCAGGGTCCCAGGTTCGATTCCGGCTTGGGTCACTGTCTGGGCGGAGTCTGCACGTCCTCCCCGTGTCTGCGTGGGTTTCCTCCGGGTGCTCCGGTTTCCTCCCACAGTCCAAAGATGTGCAGGCTAGGTGGATTGGCCATGATAAATTGCCCTTAGTGTCCAAAATTGCCCTTGGCGTTGGGTGGAGGTGTTGAGTTTGGGTGGGGTGCTCTTTCCAAGAGCCGGTGCAGACTCAAGGGGCCGAATGGCCTCCTTCTGCACTGTAAATTCAATGATAATCTATGATTAATGTAGGACAAAGGTTCGGCACAACATCGTGGGCCGAAGGGCCTGTTCTGTGCTGTATTTTCTATGTTCTATGTTCTATGTTCCTCTCCTCCCAGTAGACCAATGGCCCCTTAGAGGGGGCGGCGGTTGTAAAGCTGTTGGTGCATACGGTGGGCCATAAAAAGGAGCTGAGGGTCCCTTTGGGTAGGTTTGATATCCTCCCCTTCGCTGATCCACCCACCCAAAGTCACAATATTGGGGTTCCAGCTGGTAAGCTACCATTTCTGCCGCTTGTTGGGGTCGCAGATCATCCTTTTTCATCACATACTCAGTCTTAACCTTTGTAACTGAGCCTCCCTCCTGGCCTACACCCTCCTCCCAATAAAATCTGACTGCCCTAGCCATCTGGGAAGGGTCGTTCTCTGTCCATTTCATGTTATTACATTTCAGAGCAGTAGCCACGGAAGGTGGTAGGCAATGCATTAACATAGCACAATTTTGAGGGGAATTCTGACCATTTTGATATGGCAAGTCGCCTGACTGCCCACGGTAGATTTCATTAAAACGTTCCAGAAATTCCTCTGTCTCTTCAATCTTCTTAGGTTTTAGGTCTAAGATAGCAGAAATATTTATGGGCTTTTGAAATGTGCTATTCAACGCATTGAGGATTTGTGTCCATCTATCGTCGTCTAACACATGGGCTTGCTGAAGTGCGGCGTGGCTAACATAATTCAAGTGATTAAGATAATTGCGGTACTCTGCTGGGGTTAAAACCTGCTGGACTAGGGCCCAGAGGTCCCTAGAATCAGCGTGATAAATTGAGATGGTAGTTCTCAGGGAATCCACGAAAGCAGCAGGAGACTTTTTTCTATCTGGGATTGTAGCCATAATAGCCGTCATCTCACTGGGTGTCAATGGGAAGTAAATGTCTATCGTGGGCTGGGACCCGGCAGTCACCGCGTCAGGGTTTGGTATCTTCCTAATCGGCAACTGTCTCCGCGTCTCACCAGGGGGCACTCTAGCTATTTCCTCTGGTTCTTCCAAGACTTCGACGTCCCTCCCTGTCACTAGAGGGAGTTCTTTCTCTTCACAATCATCCCTGGCATCTCCCTTTGTTCTCGAAATTTGCGGTATCCCCTTGGTCTGAATGGATTTAGGTGGTATGCTTAATTGTTTCCGGTTAGGATCAAACCCTTCTCTCGCTGTCCGAGATCGGGTCCTAGAGCTAACTGGGCTTGTGGAACAGAGCTCCTCTTCCCCTACTGATCGTGAAGATGGTAAATCGGGACCCACGCTATCAACCAAAAGGGCTGGAGTTACTGGCGTGATTGGAATCTGGGGAGCAGTGACTGGATATAAATTATTATTCTTTGGTGGTTCTGGAATTAGTTCAGACAATGCTACAGGTGCAGTCGGAACTTTTGCTGACATTTTCAAATCATCGAATTGGTAATTTTCTGTCAATTCCAGGCCAGCCATTGAACTACGTAGCCCATCTTTTGTTTGACCCGAGCCTTTCCTGTCTTTACTTGCGCGTTTTTTGAATGCACATTCCTTTTTCAAGACCTGTAATGTTTTTTGGTTACCCTGTTCACTAATTGGAATTCCCATTTTAAGGGCATTGTCCTGCCAACTTGATAACATATCTTATCTCTTTCCACTTGACAATATTGTCTCCATAATCCAATTAATTCTTTTGCTTTCATACTTTGACTCTTTTTCCAAATGTGTCCCTGAATATTCTTAATAATCTCTAGGTCTTTGGTGCCCCCTAGTGGCCATTCATCACCCATTTTACTCCTTAACGTTGCTGTCGTTATCCTGAAATCTTTTGCTTTATCCGGATACATATCGCATAATATTTGCAATGGCATGCCTGGATCATTTGTGCTATCCAAGGAATTCCCCATAATCTCCACTAGTCCTCAGAACTGCGTTTTTCGCCACTACAGTCCAAGGGTACAATTTTAGCTGAATCAACTATAGATTTAAAACACTCACACATGGAATTGAATCATCTTCAGATTTAAAAACACTCATTGAACTGAACCTTCATCTGCTGAAGTCCCATCAGTCTTTAAAACACTTATTTAACTGAACCTTCATCTGCTGAAGTCACATCAGTCTTAAAAACACTTATACATGGAATTGAATCATCGATTTAGATGTTACATCAACCCAAAACTCAACCCAAGCCGAACCAGCAATATGAAATCCCATCAATTACATTTCTAATCACCAGACTGACCTTTGATTTCGTCGAGACGATCTTTCCGTACCAATCGCGAGTGACCAGACTAATCAGATGATAAGAAGAGGGGGAAAATCAATGCGCGGTCATTTTCCAGCTGTACATTGTGGGCCCTTTTTTCCCATCCTCCTGTTCATAATCAGTCTAATTCTGATTTCGCAGTTGGTCAGAACCGTATTGAGAAATCCCGGCTTCCTGCACCAAATGACAAATTCCAAATTTCTTTACCCGTCAGTCTGGCCTCAATAAAAGTCGAGATGGATTTGCAAGTACAGCATTAGTTATTTTATTTGACTTGCAAGTCTTTCTCAATTCACAGCAAGTACAAAGCACATGTTGCTTCGTACACCTCTGGAATCAAGTGAGTCTGTAGGACAAAGAGATCTCTACTATTAACACAAATGGCATCAAGTTTCACATACACGATTCCCATAGGTCATCCTATACCCCTCCTGACCTAGCCGTACACTCCAATTGACTCACTTCCAATCCCTTCCTCTGGCCGCTATTACCCAGCATCCTTTTCCCCTCCGTAGCTGGACACACCTCTTCCGTGCTTTGCCATGCGGTCTGAAATCCTTTGTCTGTGAACTCACCAGGATGAGACTGGCCTATCTCTACATTACAGTAACTAATATCTCTAAAGTAACTATCTTATATCACATTCGTCAAAGTCACACGGGATCAGGGGTGAGCTGGCAAGGTTGATACAGAACTGGCTAGGTCATAGAAGGCAGAGAGTAGCAATGGAAGGATGCTTTTCTAATTGGTGGGCTGTGACCAGTGGTGTTCCACAGGGATCAGTGCTGGGACCTTTGCTGTTTGTAGAATATATAAATGATTTGGAGGAAAATGTAACTGGTCTGATTAGTAAGTTTGCAGACGACACAATGGTTGGTGGAATTTCGGATAGCGATGAGGACTTTCAGAGGATACAGCAGGATTTAGATTGTTTGGAGACTTGGGCGGAGAGATGGCAAATGGGGTTTAATCCGGACAAATGTGAGGTAATGCATTTTGGAAGGTCTAATGCAGGTAGGGAATGTACAGTGAATAGTAGAACCCTCAAGAGTATTGAAAGTCAAAGAGATCTGGGAGTACAGGTCCACAGGTCACTGAAAGGGGCAACACAGGTGGAGAAGGTAGTCAAGAAGGCATACGGCATGCTTGCCTTCATTGGCCGGGGCATTGAGTGCAAGAATTGGCAAGTCATGTTGCAGCTGTATAGAACCTTAGTTAGGCCACACTTGGAGTATAGTGTTCAATTCTGGTCGCCATACTACCAGAAGGATGTGGAGGCTTAAGAGAGGGTGCAGAAGAGATTTACCAGAACCTTGCCTGGTATGGAGTGCATTAGTAATGAGGAGTGGTTGAATAAACTCGGTTTGTTCTCACTGGAACTAAGGAGGTTGAGGGACGACCTGATAGAGGTATACAAAGTTATGAGGGGCATTGACAGAGTGGATAGTCAGAGGATTTTCCCCAGGGTACAGGAGTCAATTACTAGGGGGCATAGGTTTAAGGTGAGAGGGGCAAGGTTTAGAGTAGATGTACGAGGCAAGTGTTTTACACAGAGGGTAGTGGGTGCCTGGAACTCGCTACCAGAGGAGGTGGTGGAAGCAGTGACGATAGTGACATTTAAGGGGCATCTTGACAAATACATGAATAGGATGGGAATAGTGGGATACGGACCCAGGAAGTGTAGAAGCCTGTAGTTTAGTCGGGCAGCATGGTCGGCCTGGCTTGGAGGGCCGAAGGGACTGTTCCTGTGCTGTACCTTTCTTTGTTCTTTGTTCTTTGTATCCCTGACCCTGGCAACCGGGAGGCAACATACCTTTCGGGGGTCTTGCTCGCGACCACAGAATCTCCTATCTATTCCCCTAACCATTGAGTCTCCTATCACTATTGATTTTCTATTTCCCCCCTTCCCTTCTGAGCCACAGATCCAGACTCAATGCCCGAGAATTGGCCGCTAGGGCCTTCCCTCGGTAGGTCATCCCCTCAACAGCATCCAAAACTGTATACTTGTTTTGAAGGGGAACGGCCACGAGGGATCCCTGCACTGTCTGCCCGTTCGTTTTCTTTACCCTCACTGTAGCCCATCTACTCTTGTCCTGGACCTTGGGTGTGGCCACATCCCTGTAACTCTTCTTGGCCCACTGAAGGAGAGGCAAGGGAATCGATGTGTGGAGCCAGAGGAAATGGGCGAGGTACTAAATGAATGCTTTGCATCAGTATTCACCAAAGAGAAGGAATTGGTAGATGTTGAGTCTGGAGAAGGGGGTGTAGATAGCCTGGATCGCATTGTGATCCAAAAAGACGAGATGTTGGGTGTCTTAAAAAATATTAAGGTAGATAAGCCCCCAGGGCCTGATGGGATCTACCCCAGAATACTGAAGGAGGCTGGAGAGGAAATTGCTGAGGCCTTGACAGAAATCTTTGGATCCTCGCTGTCTTCAGGGGATGTCCCGGAGGACTGGAGAATAGCCAATGTTGTTCCTCTGTTTAAGAAGGGTAGCAAGGATAATCCCGGGAACTACAGGCCGGTGAGCCTTACTTCAGTGGTGGGGAAATTACTGGAGAGAATTCTTCGAGACAGGATCTACTCCCATTTGGAAGCAAATGGACGTATTAGTGAGAGGCAGCACGGTTTTGTGAAGGGGAGGTCGTGTCTCACTTACTTGATAGAGTTTTTCGAGGAGGTCACTAAGATGATTGATGCAGGTAGGGCAGTAGATGTTGTCTATATGGACTTCAGTAAGGCCTTTGACAAGGTCCCTCATGGTAGACTAGTACAAAAGGTGAAGTCACACGGGATCAGGGGTGAACTGGCAAGGTGGATACAGAACTGGCTAGGCCATAGAAGGCAGAGAGTAGCAATGGAGGGATGCCTTTCTAATTGGAGGGCTGTGACCAGTGGTGTTCCACAGGGATCAGTGCTGGGACCTTTGCTCTTTGTAGTCTATATAAATGATTTGGAGGAAAATGTAACTGGTCTGATTAGTAAGTTTGCAGACGACACAAAGGTTGGTGGAATTGCGGATAGCGATGAGAACTGTCGGAGGAAACAGGAAGGATTTAGATTGTCTGGAGACTTGGGCGGAGAGATGGCAGATGGAGTTTAATCTGGACAAATGTGAGGTAATGCATTTTGGAAGGTCGAATGCAGGTAGGGAATATACAGTGAATGGTAGAACCCTCAAGAGGATTGAAAGTCAAAGAGATCTATGAGTACAGGTCCACAGGTCATTGAAAGGGGCAACACAGGTGGAGAAGGTAGTCAATAAGGCATACGACATGCTTGCCTTCATTGGCTGGGGCATTGAGTATAAGAATTGGCAAGTCATGTTGCAGCTGTATAGAACCTTAGTTAGGCCACACTTGGAGTATAGTGTTCAATTCTGGTCGCCACACTACCAGAAGGATGTGGAGGCTTTAGAGAGGGTGCAGAAGAGATTTACCAGAATGTTGCCTGGTATGGAGGGCATTAGCTATGAGGAGCGGTTGAATAAACTCGGTTTGTTCTCACTGGAACGAAGGAGGTTGAGGGGAGACGTGATAGAGGTCTACACAATTATGAGGGGCATCGACAGAGTGGATAGTCAGAGGCTTTTCCCCAGGGTAGAGGGGTCAATTGCTAGGGGGCATAGGTTTAAGGTGAGAGGGGCAAAGTTTAGAGTAGATGTACGAGGCAAGTTTTTTACGCAGAGGGTAGTGGGTACCTGGAACTCGCTACCGGAGGAGGTAGTGGAAGCAGGGACGATAGGGACATTTAAGGGGCGTCTTGACAAATATATGAATAGGATGGGAATAGAAGGATACGGACCCAGGAAGTGTCGAAGATTGTAGTTTAGTCGGGCAGATGGTCGGCACGGGCTTGGAGGGCCGAAGGGCCTGTTCCTGTGCTGTACATTTCTTTGTTCTTTGTTCTTTGTTCTATTACCCCCCTCTGCCACCCGGATGATCCGAAGTTCATCCAGCTTCAGCTCCACTTCCCGAACACCGTCTGGGAGGAGCTGGAGTTGGGTGCACTTCCCGCAGGTATAGTCAGCGCGGACACCGGTGGTATCCCTCACCACCCGCATGCTACAGGAGGAGCATGCAACTGCCCTAGCCTCTATCCCCTCTTACCTTACAGGATGTAGCTGCCCTGTGGACCAACTGGAACTCCGCCCTCCGGCTCTGCTCCCAGTCAGCTGCACTCTCTGTGAACCCCTGGCTCCCTTCACGCTCTTTGAGGAAATTCGGGAAATGAAATGAAAGGAGCACCTTGCCCCCCCTCCTCACCTAACTCCCTCAGTCACCAAACTCTCACTATCGCACTCAAATGCACCCAAATTCAGTGCAAACAAAGTCTGCACTGTAACGGGCTCACCTTTATACTGTGAGTCTCGCCTCTGAAAACCGGCCTAATCCAATTGACTAATTAACAAGCTCCAGCTGCAAGTAGCTACAAGTAGAACCTTTGTTTAAAGTTAATTGAAAATTCACTTTCTTCTAAACCAAACAGCAACTTTTACGTTAATTAACTAAATAAAAGAAAGACTAGATTTTCGATAAAAATGAAACTTAATATCCCTCCGTCACCAAATACCTTAACATTCGTCCTTCAGCACTTCAGTTGTCTGATTTTCCACTGGCTTATCAACCACAGTAGGCATCACTCCCACCTGCGATCCAGCTATATTATTACGCAAAATAAACAGTATTCCTGGACATTATCGTTCCTCTATCACTCCTACTACCACTTCACCACCCTTCGCTCGACTTTCCAACCTTAGCTTATATAATGGAGCACGACTCTTCTTACCCTGAATTCCACATATTACCACCTTTTCTGGCAATATTCCTCCCAAACTATATAACTCCTCATCTCTCACCATCAAAGATTGACTAGCTCCCGTATCTCTTAAAATGGTGACTTATTTACCTACTGCTCCTGGTACACATGAGTAAACGTTACCCACACAAGTAAATGCTTCAAAGAGACCTGCCACCTTCTTATCAATCACCTCTTGATCAGGCTGTACAATCTTTTGAAACTCGTTTTCTTCACTTGGGCTTTCCTTTTCCACTTTAACAAATTCCACTGGCTTATCCTGTTTTACCACATAAGCCTTCCCAGTGCTTTTCTTCAACCACCAACACTGTAACTTTACATGGCCTAGTTTATTACAGTGAAAATATTTGAAACTTTTCATTTCACTTCCACCCTCCGGATTTCTTTTTTTTAAATCTGAGGTACACTCTCCTTATTATCTCCCATCAGATCCCCTTTACCTTTTCCACTTGAGTATTTATCTTTTCCCCAGTTTCAATCCCTCGCAGGCTGAAACTGATGTCGGAAACCAAACTTTTATTAATGAACTAATTAATAACCTTCTGCCATTTCTGCTGCTAATCTCGCAGTTTTAACCCTCTGCTCTTCCACATGAGTTCTCACTACATCATTAATTGAATTTTGAAACTCCTCCAAAAGTATAATTTCTCTGAGAGCATCATACGTTTGCCCTACTTTCAAAGCCCTTATCCAACTATCAAAGTTACTCTGTTTGATCCTTTTGAAACTCCACGTATGTTTGACCAGGTTATTTACTTAAATTTCTAAACCTTTGTCTGTAGGCTTCAGGCACGATTTCATATGCACCTAAGATGTTTTTTCACCTCCTCTTTGGTCCCAGATACCTCCTCTGATAGTGATGCAAAAACTTCACCAGCTATACCTACCAACTTTGTTTGAATCAGTAATACCCACATGCCCTGTGGCCATTTCATTTGTTTAGCTAACTTCTCAAACGAAATGAAAACGCTTTCTACATCCTGTTCAACAAACCTAGGCAATGCTTCGACATTGTTAAATAGATCCCCACCAAGCCTTCGACTATGACGCTCATGCTCATTGTCCTTATCACTCTCCTCAGACTGTATGTTTCTCTGTACATCCGCCAATTTTAACTGACTGTCATGTTTCATGGCCATTTTCTGAAGATTAAACTCTCTCTCTTTTCTCCTTTCCTCTCTCTCCCTCTTAGTTTTTCTTCTCTCTCTTATCCTCTCTCTTTTTCTTTTTCCATTCTATCTCTTTCCCTCTCTTTTTCTTGTTCCCTGATCTGTATCTCCCTTTCTCTCTCTTTTCCCTCATTTCTCATTCAAGCTGCTTCAATTCTTTTTCATGTTCAAGTTGCTTTATCTATAATTACATTTTTGCCATTTACAATGATCTGACTGGATCTCGAGCAATTTTAAATGCACAGCTACCGCCGTAAGTACTTCATCTTTTCGTATTCTGTCAGGTAATGTTAACTGCGATGCTTTTGCCAAATCTATAAGCCTGTTTTTAGTCTCTGTTCGTAAAGTATTGCATGTGACCGTCTCCACACCCAAAAACCTACTCCCTACTTAAACTGGAATACCACACCTGAAACGCAAACACAAATATGCTGACCCCCTCACTGTCTTTAAGTTCACTAAGCCAACCCAATCACGAAAGATAGACTTGCCCCCAATTTGTTATGGGCCAGGGATTAGAAAACTCCAAAGTATATCATGGAGTTTAGCTGACCTACAATTTTTAATAGTTTTTGGATATGAGGAGCATAAGGTCCTACTTTCCAGGTGTTATGCAACAGAGACCTTACGTATTTTTAAACAAAACAATGTTTGTTCTATGAATTCAGTTAACATTTTATATGCACACAATAAACATTTTATCAACTGCCAACACAAGTACCCCCACAGATACAGTATCCTATGTGTAACCGTTAATACAACGTTCCTAAACATACCTTTCAGCCAAACACCCTTTTTACACAAGACAGTTATCACTTTTAAATTATCAAGTGATCTGGGCACCTTTTAACATACCGAGAGAGAGACAAAATGAACCTTCCTTCTGTAGTGTTTAATTCTGGTCGCCACACTACCAGAACGATGTGGAGGCTTTGGAGAGCGTGCAGAAGAGATTTACCTCGATGTTGCCTGGTATGGAGGGCATCAGCTGTGAGGAGAGGTTGAATGAACTTGGTTTGTTCTCACAGGAACGAAGGAGGTAGAGGGGTGACCTCATAGAGGTATACAGAATTATGAGGGGCATAGACAGAGTGGATAGTCAGATACTTTCCCCCAGGGTCGATGGTTCAATTACTAGGGGGTATAGATTTAAGGTGCCAGTGGTAAGGATTAGAAGTGATGTACGAGGCAAGTCTTTTACACAGGGGGTAGTGGGTGCCTGGAATTCGCTGCCGGAGGCGGTGGTGGAAGCAGGGACTATTGTGAAGTTTAAGGGGCATCTTGAGAAATACATGAATAGCATGGGAATAGAGGGATACGGAGCCCGGAAGTGTAGAATATTTTATTTCAGACGGGTAGCATGAACGTCGCAGGCTTGGAGGCCGAAGGGTCTGTTCCTGTGCTGTACTTTCCTTTGTTCTTTGATCTTTGTTTGAATTCAGCTTTCAACTGCCTAAAACGAATGCAAAACACAAAGTCACAAACACATTCCAGCTCAAAACGAAAGTAAAAGCCAGAGACACAACCCAGCTCCATCCACACAATGACATCACTGCAGCTAATGATAAACACCCATTTCCTAAAGGTACACTCCCATGACACTACGTATACAGTAGAGGTTTTGATTGTGACCTTTCAAACGTCCGGAAAGGTTCTGAAAATGTTCCAGTGGATTGGAGACAGAAAAAAACAGCACACCTATTGAAAACAAATGAGAGAGTGAAATCCACCAATTATAGACCAGTTACACTGCCGTGTGTAATCGGGGCAGACATTGTTAAGGAAGTTATAGCAAGACATTCAGAGAATCGTGATACATTAAAGCCTACTTGCCTTGAAAATGGAAAGCTGAGTATGCATATTTTCTTACATATATTAGCTAAAGTAACACGCAATGCAGTTCAATCAAGGACTGACCACACAGTCAGTTCCTGAACAAAGGAGATAGCTTCGGGAAATTGAAATCAACTGGGAAGGAGATAGGAGACAACTTTAACTTAAGGCGAACTAAGAAACTATAGATCATATCCCAAGGATGTTAATAAGATAGAACCGAAATCTGCAAGGCACACGTCAGATGTGTGATGAAACTATTTCAAATTGCCCAGTTGAATCAAGCTCCAAAAACACTCAGGAAGATTATCTGTATCCAGGGCAAAGGAGCTGCGCTTGGTTAGCGCCACTTCCACAATATTCACTCCATCCATATTGAGGCAGACTGGCAGCTGTGTGAACCATCTGTAAGATACACCGCTGGAACTAACCAACACTCTTCTTATGACGTTTTGTAATGCTCTGAACATTGCAATCGAGGAAGCAAACACATGGGGGAAACGCCAATTGCCATTTCCCTTACAAGGTACTGTCCATCCTGAAATATAAATCGCCGTTCCTTTACTTTCTCTGGGTCAACATACCAGAACACCCCCACCCCCTAATATCGTTGTGGGTGTACCTGCATCATTTGGGGTCCAGAGATTCAAGAAAGCATCCCACCACCGCTTTGTGAAAGGCAACACTGGCTAGGCAATAAATGTCGGGACACCCGGGGAAACCCACTTCCCTTGAATAAAGACATAAATGAGTCCAAATGACCGTAACATTTAGGCATTGCGATGGACGTTACGGAAGTGACACGTACATTAATGCTGGGTGAGTGAATTGAAATATCACACAACTTAGGCTTGTTTCAGAATCAGTTCTTGCTGTAATTTATATCTATAATAAACTAAAACAGAGAAATGTGTTCTCAACATTAGATCGCAGTGTGGCTTTACAAGCCGACCCACCTGTCGTTTTGGAAGGAGATCATGTGGACCTGAGTTGTCGATACAAGACCTATTATTGGGCAAAAAGATTCCTGACATTTTACAAAGGAAATGTGGAAAGGGGCAGCGTAATGGCAAGCAATCATAAAGCGCTGCACCAAATTAAAATTAATAGCACGCAAGACAGTGGATTTTACTATTGCAAATTGATCGAACGTTCAAGAGGTGTTTACGTTCAAGTTAACGGTATGTATAAGATGTTTCAATCTCTGAAGGATGCAATCATACATCTTACTTGCATCTCCATGATGATAGGAATCAGTTCACAATTGTGTCTGTCTGCCTCACATCTAAAGACACGTTGTACTTCGCTCTTGCAACAGTTACCTGGGCACCTCGCCGTATTAACAATATAAGACCCACAGCCACCAACACACATCAACACAAACAGAGAACTGAAAAATGCTTATTGTCACAAGTAGGCTTCAAATGAAGTTTCTGTGAAATGCCCCTAGTCGCCACATTCGGGCGCCTGTTCGGGGAGGCTGGTACGGGAATTGAGCCGTGTTGCTGGCCTGCCTTGGTCTGTTTTCAAAGCCAGCGATTTAGCCCTGTGCTAAACAGCCCCGGTAATAGATAGATCCTTAACACTCTCGTACACACATGCACATCTCAAATCCCCCTCGCTTTGGATGTTGAATTAGAACCATGACTTCTACAGTGAAGAAGGAGGCTAATTTACCCATCGAGCCGCTGAAATGACATCCTACCTGGACCCATTCCGCGCACTATCCCCATAACCACACCCAGCCTGCAAATTCCTAAACACCAAGAGGAATATTCATGACCAGAAATCAATCTAGCATGCACATTTCTAAAAAGTAACGTCCAATACACCTCACCTGTACATCATTGGAGTCTTTGGGGCACTTTTAAAGATGGTAAACCCACCTATATTGCGGATCGTTGGACACTGATGGACAATTTTAGCATGGTCAATCCGCCTAACCTGCATATATTTGAACTGTGGGCGTAAACCGTAGCAGCCAGGGTAAACCCACAGAGACACGGAGCGGACGTGCAAACTCCACACAGTCACCCAAGGTTGGAATTGGACCCTAGACCCTGGCGCTGTGAGACAGCAGTGCCAACCACAGTTACTGTTTAACCTGCATCATTTTGTGGCTCCCAGCTGAAATACATATTTCCCCAGAATCGCATTTATTCTGTCACAGGGTGCATTTATTCTCTATCCATCCCTAATTGCCTTTGAACATAATGTCCTTCTAGCCTGTTCCAGATAGACAGTTTGCTGTTGCCCAAGTTGCTGTTTGGCCCATTGTTGCACAGAGGCCTGACCAGGTCGCGATGTGGGATTCTCCTACCTAAATGAAAAAAATGAAAACGGCTTATTGTCACAAGTAGGATTCAAATGAAGCTACTGTGAAATGCCCCTAGTCGCCACATTCCGGCGCCTGTTCGGGGAGGCTGACCCGGGAATTGAACCGTGCTGCTTGCCTGTCTTGGTTTGCTATCAAAGCCAGCGACTTAGCCCTGTGCTAAACCAACCCCTGATCATTACATTAGAACATTATTGACCCAGCTGTGTTCATTTTTCTTTCAAAGGTTGGTGATACTTTCATTGTCGCCATTGCTGAGATTATCTTTGAATTACATATTCATTTTTATTAACCCGTGTCTCGAAAACACCAGCCTGACTCTTTGCATCACAAGCCCAATGATATTACCTCTGTGCCACTGTCCCCATGCTACTTGAAATGCCGTTTTGCTCCAGCACGTTCTTCCCGTTTAATTCAACAATCCACATCATTACACTTCCATGTGTGCATTTTGCCACTCATGAATGTCTCGTTTCAGTAGATAATATTGCATTGCCCGCAGACAGTTCCTTGAGAAAACTTCTATAACGATGAAATAAGTACCCCGCTCTGTGTGTTGTGCAACAGCCTTATTGTTTGTCAGGGGGAATATACCTTTTCATTCACCTGAGGAAGGAGCAGCGCTCCGAAAGCTAGTGTTTGAAACAAACCTGTTGGACTTTAATGTGGTGTTGTAAGACTTCTTACTAAGGAGAATATTTAGTATAGATACCCATCCTAACGTAAATCACGATTTAATAATATTTACTTATTTCAACAGAACTATTTTCCAAGCCGGAATTGAAGGCTCAGGCTGAGATTTTCGAGGGGCAGTATTTACGTGTGGAGTGTATTGCGAAGACAGCCCATTCCGGAATTTATTTTCAATATTCTTTATGGAAAAATAACGAAACTCTGGCTGTGAATCAACTTCAGAATTTTACGTTGAAGAAACCGGCTTCTTTGAATGACTCGGGCCCTTACCACTGTGAGGCGAACGCTTTGCGCCGCGGTGTTAGAAAGAAGAGCGAGGTCATGTACATTTCTGTCGAAGGTGAGGATAAACGCTAGCAACTATTTTCATAACTATTTTGTAAAAATAACTTCATTGCCAAATAGTTTAATTCAGGGTGTTATTGGGGTTGCGCGTCTGGACTATCACCAAATTACTAGTTTTACTTCGGTTGAAAGGAAAAGCTTGCGTGAATCATATAATTATCGAATTTTGCTGTTCAATGCGCATGCTTGTCGGCCCATCGAGACTGCACCGACATTTAGAATGTGCTCCCTCCCTCGGTCCACTACCCAGATAAACCATAATCCCACAACACGTTTGACTCTAAGGGGCACGTTAACCTGGCCAATCCATTAACCTGCTCATCTTTCCACAGTAAGGGACAATTGGAGCAGGGACAAATCATCTAATCTGCACACCTTTGGACAGTAAGGGGCAATTTTAGCATGGGCAATGCACCTAAACTACATATCTTTTGACTGTGGAGCGAAACCATAACACCCGAAGGAAACCCAGCAGAAAGTGCAAACTCGGTCACCCATAGATGGAATAGAACACGGTCCCGGGCGGTGTGAGGCAGGAGTGCCACTGTGCCACTGTAAATAGCAAATGACGCCTCACTAATTCTACGCAATTGACAATAATATATTTACCCGTCCTCTTTCTGACTTGCCGAGACAAAAGCGGGAAACATCCATTGAGATATCGCCTAGTATTAATCAAACGATGATTATGTCAAACCAGAAAAAGTTTTGAATTCAGTTTTGGAATGAGTTGCAGAACGAGTATTGGCTCCGCTTTTCAGCTGTTTGTTTTCCAAACATACGCTTTACCACTATCCTGTAACACACTGACAGAGTGAAATTCATCATTCTATCGACACCACAGTGGTATAATCCCTTTTTAGAAACCGTCACTGTGTAATTCACTTGGCCATGCGATAACCCCGACTGGTTATTTAGGAAGATCAGAATGCCATGGATGCGACAGCACATCTGAAAGTTGAATGCCTGCCTAATTTTGAAAATAGCCGTGGCCATGCGGATTAGTAAGGTGGAACAGTGCATGGCTGTCCGGACACGTTCTATTGCATTATTGGTAAGCACATATAGTTATTGCCAGGCCTGACATTCCTGCTGTTACAGAAAGAACTTCCGAGAAATACCCTTTAACATTGTGCTTTCAATTCTTGTGAGCTCTGGGCAGATTCGATTCGAACATACATGATTTTCGACAGGTCCACTGCGCTGCAGTAGCTGTCCATTTAAATAAACTCAAATTAGAAACAAAAGTGAAATCAGGAAAAACTTCCTTGCACTGTATTTTAAAAATATGGAATGCATTGGCTGAGTGGCTGTTGAAATCATTTTGATTCGATCAACCTGGAATTAATTGGATAATTATACAGGCTAATTAAAAAATAAGTGATGGATACTGGGAACGGTTAGGACATCTGTGCGTGTGTGTGTGTGTGTGTGTGGGGGGGGGGTGGTGGGGGGGGGGAGTTGGGGGGGGCGCTGGGCTGGCACGCTGGCACAGTGGTTACCACCGCACACTCACAGCGTCAGGAACCCGGGTCCAATTCTGAGCTGCGGTCACTGTCACTGAACGTTTTCATAGAATTTACAGTGCAGAAGAAGGCTATTCGGCCCATTGAGCCTGCGCCTGCTCCTGTAAAGAGCACCCTACCCAAGCCCACATCCCCAACCTATCCCCATAACCGAGTAACCCCACCCAACCCAACACTAAGGGCAATTTTGGACACGAAGGGCAATTTATCATGGCCAATCAACCTAACCTGTACATCTTTGGACTGTGGGAGGAAACCTGAGCACCCGGAGGAAACCCACGCACACACGGGGAGGATGTGCAGACTCCGCACAGACAGTGAAACAAACTGTGACTGCGTGGGTTTCATAGAACATAGAACATTACAGCGCAGTACAGGCCCATCGAACCTCGATGTTGCGTCGACCTGTGAAACAACTCTAAAGCCCATCTACACTATTAGCTTATCGTCCATGTCTATCCAATGACCATTTGAATGACCTTAGTGTTGGCGAGTCCACTACTGTTGCAGGTAGGGCATTCCACGCCCTTACTACTATCTGAGTAAAGAACCTACCTCTGACATCTGTCTTATATCTATCTCCCCTCAATTTAAAGCTATGTCCCCTCGTGCTAGACATAACCATCCGCGGAAGAAGGCTCTCACTGTCCACCCCATCCAATCCTCTGATCATCTAGTATGCCTCAATTAAGTCACCTCTGAACCTTCTTCTCTCTTACGAAAACAGCCTCAAGTCCCTCAGCCTTTCCACATAAGATCTTCCCTCCATACCAGGTAACATTCTGGTAAATCTCCTCTGCACCCTTTCCAATGCTTCCACATCCTTTCTATAATGCGGCGACCAGAATTGCACTCAATACTCCAAATGCGGCCGCACCAGAGTTTTGTGCAGTTGCAACATGACGTCATGGCTCCGAAAGTCAATCCCTCGACCAATAAAAGCTTACACACCGTACGCCTTCTTTACCACCCTCTCAACCTGGGTGGCAGCTTTCAGGGATCTATGTACATGGATACCGAGATCTCTCGTCTCATCCACACTGCCAAGAATCTTACCATTAGCCCAGTACTCTGTCTTCCTGTTATTCCTTTCAAAATTAATCACCTCACACTTTTCTGCATTGCACTCCATTTGCCACATCTCAGCCCAGCGCTGCAGCTTATCTATGTCCCTCTGTAACTTGTAACATCCGTCCGCACTGTCCACAACTCCACCGACTTTAGTGTCATATGCAAATGTATTCACCCAACCTTCTACGCTCTCCTCCAGGTCATTTATAAAAATGACAAAGAGCAGTGGCCCCAAACCAGATCCTTGTGGTACAGCACTAGTAACTGGACTCCAGTCTGAACATTTCCAATTAACCACCACCCTTTGTCTTCTTCCAGCTAGCCAATTTCTGATCCAAACAGCGAAATCACCCTGAATCCCATGCCTCCATATTTTCTGCAGTAGCCTACCACGGGGAAGCTTATCAAACACTTTACTGAAATCCATATACACCACATCAACTGCTTTACCCCCATCCGCCTGTTTGGTCACCTTCTCAAATAACTCAATAAGGTTTGTGAGGCACGACCTACCCTTCACAAAACCGTGTTGACTATCTCTAATCAGATTATTCCTTTCCAGATGATTATACATGATTATGCACACTATCTCTTATAAACCTTTCCAAGATTTTGCCCACAACAGAAGTAAGGCTCACTGGTCTATAGTTACCGGGGTTGTCTCTACTACCCTTTTTGAACAAGAGGACAACATTTGCTATCCTCCAGTCTTCTGGCACTATTCCTGTAGACAAAGATGACTTAAGGATCAAAGCCAAAGACTCAGAAATCTTCTCCCTAGCTTCCCAGATAAATACGTATCCCACGTATCCTAGGATAAATCCCATCCGGCCCAGGGGACTTATCTATTTTCACACTTTCCAGAATTGCTAACACGTCCTCCTTATGAACCTCAAGCCCTTCTAGTCTAGTAGCCTGAATCTCAGTATTCTCCTCGACAACATTGTCTTTTTCCTGTCTGAATACTGACGAAAAATATTCATGTAGCACCTCGCCTATCTCATCGGACTCCAAGCACAACTTCCCACTACTGTCCTTGACTGGTCCTACTCTTACCCGAGTCATTCGTTTATTCCTGACATATCTATAGAAAGCTTTACGGTTATCCTTGATCCCACCTGCCAAAGACTTCTCATGTCCCCTCCTGGCTCTTCTTAGCTCTCTCTTTAGGTCCTTCCTTGCTAACTTATTACTATCGAGCGCCCTAACTGAACCTTCATTTCTCACCTTTACATAAACCCCCTTCTTCCTCTTGACAAGTGTTTCGACTGCTTTAGTAAACCACGGTTCCCTTGCGCGACCACATCCTCCCTGCCTGACAGGTACATACTTATCAAGGACACGCAGTAGCTGTTCCTTGAACAAGTTCCACATTTCCATTGTGCCCATCCCTGCAGTTTTCCTCTCCATCCGATGCATCCTAAGTCTTGCCTCATTGCATCATAATTGCTCCCCCCCCCCCCCCCCCAGATTTAACTCTTGCCCTGCGATATATACCTACCCCGTTCCATCACTAAAGTAAACGTAATCGAATTGTGGTCACTATCACCAAACTGCTCACCAACTCCAAATCTAACAAATTTCTTGCTTAATTACCCAGTACCAAATCCAATATGGCCTCGCCTCTCGTTGGCCTATTTACATATTGTGTCAGGAAACACTTCTGCATTCATTGGACAAAAGCGGACCCATCTAAAGTACTCGAACTATAGCGTTTCCAGTCAATATTTTGAAAGTTAAAGTGCCCCATAACAACTACCCATTTGCTTTCGTTCCTATCCAGAATCATCTTTGCAATCCTTTCCTCTACATCACTGGAACTTTTCGGGGGCCTATAGAAAACCCCTAACAGGGTGACGTGGCCTTTCCTGTTTCTAACCTCAGCCCATACTACCTCAGCAGACGAGTCCTCATCAAACGTCCTTTCTGCCACCATAATACTGTCCTTGACTAACAATGCCACCCCTCACCCTCTTTTACCACCTTCCCCGCGCTTACTGAAATATCGAAACCCCGGCACCTGCAACAACCATTCCTGTCCCTACTCTATCCATGTCTCCGAAATGGCAACAGCATCGAAGTCCCAGGTACCAACCTTATTCCCACCTTAGTTCGCCCACCTTATTCCGGATGCTCCTGGCATTGAAGAAGACACACTTTAATCCACCTTTCTGCCTGCCGGTACACTCCTGCAACTTTGAAACCTGACTCATGACCTCACTACTCTCAACCTCCTGAATACTGGAGTTACAATTCAGGTTCCCAAGCCCCTTTAAACCCTCCCGAAGAGCATTAACAACCCCCCCCCCCTTCCAAGGATATTGGTACCCCTCTGGTCCAGATGTAGACCACCACATTTGTAGAGGTCCCACCGACCCCGGAATGAGCTTCAATTATCCAGAAATCTTAAACCTTCCCTCCTGCACCATCCCTGTAGCCACGTGTTCAACTCCCCTCCTCCCTATTCCTCGTCTCGCTCTCACGTGGCACGGGTAACAACCCAGAGATAATAACTCTGTTTGTCCGAGATCTATGTTTCCACCCTGGCTCTCTGAATTTCTGCCTTACATCCCTATCCCTTTTCCTACCTATGTGGGCTGCTCCCCCTCCCCCTTAAGGATCCCGAAAACACGATCCGAGACATCACACACCCTGGCACCTGGGAGGCAACACACCAACTCCCACAGAATCTCCTAACTATCCCCCTAAATATGGCGTCTCCAATGACTAATGCTCTACTCCTCTGCCCCCTTCCCTTCTAAGCATCAGGGACAGACTCTGTGCCAGAGACCTGTACCCCATAGCATACCCCTGGGAAGCACCCCCCCAACAGTGTCCAAAGCGGTATACTTGTTACTAAGGGGAACGACCACAGGGTATCCCTGTAATGACTGCTTCCTCCCAGCCCCTCTCACCGTCACCCATCTATCTTTATTCTTCGGAGTAACTACATCCCTGAAGCTTCTATCTATGACCGCCTCTACCTCTGTTTAGAGGAGGGGGTAGGGAGGGAAACACTGGGTGATGTGGTTTCCTCCCATAATCTAAGGATGTGCATATTGGGTGGGCTGGTCATGCTAAATTGCCCCTAAGTGTCGTAAGTGGGGTTACTGCATATGGTGAGGAATGTAGCCCTGTCAGGGTACTCTTTCAGAGCTCGTGCACACTCGATGGGTGGTATAGCCTCATTCTGAACTCTCGGGATTCTATGGGGTGTCAGATGGCCTATTCTGCTCTTTGCCAAAAAGAAAGAGTGGGACTTTAGGAAAACATATTTAATTTCTGCTTTAATAGTGTTGTCTGATTAAGTACATTGCCACCTTGCGATTGTCATTGTACCAGCAACACATAATCCAAATGCAGCCAGTGGTTTGTGAAGTAAAATATTTGGGCCATTGCTTCCTGATTTCCCAGCGTCGTTGCGTGTTCCAAGGATGCAGTGGAGAGTACCCCTTGGACGTTTCCACGTAATGGATTTCCCTGGGGATTGTGCAGATGGGCGAATTTGGGCAGGTGGATTGCGCTGGGCTGGAAACCATCCGACCAAGTTATTTACATCAGTTAACTTCAGATGATGTTGCCAGTATTATACTTATGGTTACGCTCAAAGGTTTAGAAGGGAGAAAAAAATGCTTTCACGTTCTGCGTAACTATTTCTTAAAAAAAAAATGTAGAATACCCAATTATTTTTTTTCTAATCAAGGGGCAATTTAGCGTGGCCAATCCACCTAGCCTGCACATCTTTGGGTTGTGGGGGCGAAACCGACGCAAACAGGGGGAGAATGTGCAAACTCCACACGGACAGTGACCCAGAGCTGGCGCCGTGAGACAGCAATGCTAACCACTGCGCCACTGTGCTACCGTCTGCGTTACTATTTCAAACGCACAGACAGAACCGTGCAATGTTCTCCATGTCGCGCGATACTCCGGCCCTGCTCCAGAAAATAGCGGGGCGGCACATGTTTCATTCTCGCTCGCAGTGTTAGCTCCGGAGAATCCCAGTATTGTCATTCACCACGCCCCTTTTGGACTTCACCACTGGAGCCAGGGAAATCTTTTGAGTATTCAGTGTCACTTGTCAGGAATTTTGGGCGAGACAGACACTTTATCACTTACGTTCACATAAGTCGGTGCGGACCGACAATGTGCCTGATTGCCACTCTGAAGAAGCGATGGATCACGCTGCTCTATCTAACAAATGGCAATAATTAATATCCCTTCTTATTAAGGATTGATATTTGTTCAGCACTCTACCACAGCTGTTATTCGTCGAATCGTGGTCTGCATTTTGCAAACCATCCTCTCCAGATTGTGCCTAGGGCAGCACGGTAGCACAGTGGTTAGCACAGTTTCTTCACAGCTCCAGGATCCGAGGTTCGATTCCGGCTTCGATCACTGTCTGTACGGAGTCTGCACGTTCGCCCCGTGTCTGCGTGGGTTTCCTACGGGTGCTCTGGTTTCCTCCCGCAGTTAAAATATGTGCAGGTTAGGTGGATTGGCTATGCTAAATTGCCCTGAGTGTCCAAAATATTTAGGTGGGGATACAGGGTTACGGGGATGGGGTGGATGTGTGGGCATGAGTCGGGTGCTCTTTCCAAGGGCCATTGCGGACTCGATTGGTCGAATGGCCACCTTCTGCACTGTAGATTCTATGATTCTATAAACCTGGAATATTTGCGGGCCAGCAGTTCAGGTTCAAGAGTTCTCTTGAAATAATTCAGACCACTCTCTGATTTCAATAATCATTTCACGACCAAATGTTGAACAGTGGAACTCTAATAGCCATTGCCATTAAAGTATTTATCAGGCGCGACTGCTTCTAAATGTTAGAATTCCTGTTGATGTGAAACTTAACAGGAAGGTCACAGAATGGAACTTTGGCTTAAAATACCTCAACTTGTGCTGTTTAATAGAAAACGCAGCTGTACATAGTCACTGGATGGCCAACAAGCATTCAAGGATGACGAAAAACATACTAAACATGAAAACTTTGACTATCACACAGCACTACTTCACTCACACTCCGCCCTCTCCTTCTGGCAAACCATGACCCCATCTTCACAAATCCACTCTCGAATGAAGGATAGCGCTGGTAACAAAATATACCTGACACTGTAAAGCTCTCGGCAAAGAGAAAGTCCCATTAAGTCATCAGAATGATTGTGGTTCGATGCACCCCACACTTAAACCAAGAGGCAGACGCCACGCAAGTGAATCACGATGGATTGATCATTAAGTTCCACCCACCCCCAAGATGATTGTTAAACCGTGGGTCCACTTGTCTAACTGGGCAGGACTCATACGTGTCAGTCTGAACTCAGCGGTAAAGAAGACACGCTTCGGATTTTTATTTCAATCATTGCTTTCTTTCATTTGTCTGAGCAAGAATCCACTTCCAAGCGCTACAACTCTCCATTCTTCATTCCTTTTTCCTGAAGGCTTTCCTCATTTTACATGGGCCCTGAGCTGTCATCGGACGTTGCTCCGCAATAACTTGAACTATCGCTTGACAGTCAGTGGTAGGGTATCACAAATTTTAGAATGCATTCCATAGATACGTAGGTACATAGAAGATAGGAGCAGAAGGAGGCTTTTTGGCCCTTCGAGCCTCCTTCGCCATTGATCACGATCATGGCTGATAATCCAACTCAATAGCCTAATCCTACTTTCTCCCCATAGCCTTTGATCACTTTCGACCCAAGTGCTATATCTAGCCGCCTCTTGAATATATTCAAAGTTTCAGCATCAACTACTTCCTGTGGTAATGAATTCCACAGGTTCACCACTCTTTTGGTGAAGAAATGTCTCCTCATCCCTGTCCGACATGGTTTACACTGAATCCTCAGACTGTGACCTGGTTCTGGACCAACCCACCACCGGGAGCACCTTCCATGCACCTTCTCTCGTTCTGTTTGAATTTCGGAAATCTCTGTGAGATCCCCCTCATTTTTCTCAACTCCAGCGAGAACAATCCTAACATAGTTAATCTCTCCTTACATACCTTTGCTGCACTCTCGAGAGAGCAAGATCATCCTTCCTCAGAACAGGAGAACAAAATTGCACACCATATTCTAGGTGTGGCATCACCAAGGCCCCGTATAATTGCAACTGTACTCGAAAACTCTCGCAATGAAGGCCATCATACCATTAGCCTTCTTTACCGCCTGCAGCACATGCATGCTTATCTTCAGTGAATGGCGCACAAGGACACCCAGGTCCAGCTGCCCACTGGCCTCTTCCAATTTACAACTATTCAGGTCGTCCGTGGCCTGATGGGATTTATCCTAGGATTCTCTGGGAAGCCAGGGAACAGATTGCTGGGCCTTTGGCTTTGATTTTTATGTCATCATTGGCTACAGGAATAGTGCCAGAGGACTGGAGGATAGCAAATGTGGCCCCTTACATAAGAACATAAGAACTAGGAGCAGGAGTAGGCCATCTGGCCCCTCGAGCCTGCTCCGCCATTCAATGAGATCATGGCTGATCTTTTGTGGACTCAGCTCCACTTTCCGGCCCGAACACCATAACCCTTAATCCCTTTATTCTTCAAAAAACTATGTATCTTTATCTTAAAAACATTTAATGAAGGAGCCTCTACTGCTTCACTGGGCAAGGAATTCCATAGATTCACAACCCTTTGGGTGAAAAAGTTCCTCCTAAACTCAGTCCTAAATCTACGTCCACTTATTTTGAGGCTATGCCCCCTAGTTCTGCTTACACCCGCCAGTGGAAACAACCTGCCCGCATCTATCCTATCTATTCCCTTCATAATCTTATATGTTTCTATAAGATCCCCCCTCATCCTTCTAAATTCCAACGAGTACAGTCCCAGTCTACTCAACCTCTCCTCGTAATCCAACCCCTTCAGCTCTGGGATTAACCTAGTGAATCTCCTCTGCACATCCTCCAGTGCCAGTACGTCCTTTCTCAAGTAAGGAGACCAAAACTAAACACAATACTCCAGGTGTGGCCTCACTAACACCTTATACAATTGCAGCATAACCTCCCTAGTCTTAAACTCCATCCCTCTAGTAATGAAGGACAAAATTCCATTTGCCTTCTTAATCACCTGTTGCACCTGAAAACCAACTTTCTGCGACTCATGCACTAGCACACCCAGGTCTCTCTGCACAGCAGCATGTTTTAATATTTTATCATTTAAATAATAATCCCTTTTGCCGTTACTCTTACCAAAATGGATAACCTCACATTTGTCAACATTGTATTCCATCTGCCAGACCCTAGCCCATTCACTTAGCCTGTCCAAATCCCTGTGCAGATTTCCAGTATCCTCTGCACGTTTTGCTTTACCACTTATCTTAGTGTCGTCTGCAAACTTAGACACATTGCCCTTGGTCCCCAACTCCAAATCATCTATGTAAATTGTGAACAGTTGTGGGCCCAACAATGATCCCTGAGGGACACCACTAGCTACTGATTGCCAACCAGAGAAACACCCATTAATCCCCACTCTTTGCTTTCTATTAATTAACCAATCCTCTATCCATGCTCCTACTTTCCCCTTAATGCCATGCATCTTTATCTTATGCAACAACCTTTTGTGTGGCACCTTGTCAAAGGCTTTCTGGAAATCCAGATATTCCACATCCATTGGCTCCCTGTTATCTACCGCACTGTTAATGTCCTCAAAAAATTCCACTAAATTAGTTAGGCACGACCTGCCCTTTATGAACCCATGCTGCGTCTGTCCAATGGAACAATTTCCATCCAGATGCCTCGCTATTTCTTCCTTGATGATAGATTCCAGCATCTTCCCTACTACCGAAGTTAAGCTCACTTGCCTATAATTACCCACTTTCTGCCTACCTCCTTTTTTAAACAGTGGTGTCACGTTTGCTAATTTCCAAACCGCCGGGACCACCCCAGAGTCTCGTGAATTTTGGTAAATTATCACTAGTGCATTTGCAATTTCCCTCGCCATCTCTTTTAGCACTCTGGGATGCATTCCATCAGGGCCAGGAGACTTGTCTACCTTTCGCCCCATTGGCTTGCCCATCACTACCTCCTTGGTGATATCAATCCTCTCAAGGTCCTCACCTGTCATAGCCTCATTTCCATCAGTCACTGGCATGTTATTTGTGTCTTCCACTGTGAAGACCGACACAAAAAACCTGTTCAGTTCCTCAGCCATTTCCTCATCTCCCATTATTAAATCTCCCTTCTCATCCTCTAAAGGACCAATATTTACCTTAGCCACTCTTTTTTGTTTTATGTATTTGTAGAAACTTTTACTATCTGTTTGTTCAAAAAGGGGAGTAGAGACAACCCCGGTAACTATAGGCCGGTGAGCCTCACGTCTGTAGTGGGTAAAGTCTTGGAGGGGATTATAAGAGACAAAATTTATAATCATCTAGATAGGAATAATATGATCAGGGATAGTCAGCATGGCTTTGTGAAGGGTAGGTCATGCCTCACAAACCTTATCGAGTTCTTTGAGAAGGTGACTGAACAGGTAGACTAGGGTAGAGCAGTTGATGTGGTGTATATGGATTTCAGTAAAGCGTTTGATAAGGTTCCCCACGGTAGACTATTGCAGAAAATACGGAGGCTGGGGATTGAGGGTGATTTAGAGATGGTGGATCAGAAATTGGCTAGCTGAAAGAAGACAGAGGGTGGTGGTTGATGGGAAATGTTCAGAATTGAGTTCAGTTTCAAGTGGCGTACCACAAGGATCTGTTCTGGGGCCGTTGCTGTTTGTCATTTTTATCAATGACCTCGATAAGGGCGCAGAAGGGTGGGTGAGACGATTTTCAGACGACACTAAAGTCGGTGGTGTTGTCGACAGTGCGGAAGGATGTAGCAGGTTACAGAGGGACATAGATAAGCTGCAGAGCTGGGCTGAGAGGTGGGAAATGGAGTTAAATGTAGAGAAGCGTGAGGTTGTTCACTTAGGAAGGAATAACAGGAATGCGGAATATTTGGCCAATGGTAAAGTTCTTGGAAGTGTGGATGAGCAGAGGGATCTAGGTGTCCATGTACATAGATCCCTGAAAGTTGCCACCCAGGTTGATAGGGTTGTGAAGAAAGCCTGTGGAGTGTTGTCCTCTATTGGGAGACGGATTGAGTTCCGGAGTCATGAGGTCATGTTGCAGCTGTACAAAACTCTGGTACGGCCGCATTTGGAGTTTTGCATTCAGTTCTGGTCACCGCATTACTGGAAGAACGTGGAAGCTTTGGAGCGGGTGCAGAGGAGATTTACCAGGATGTTGCCTGGTATGAAGGGAAAATCTTATGAGGAAAGGCTGATGGACTTGAGGTTGTTTTCGTTAGAGAGAAGAAGGTTAAGAGGAGACTTAATAGAGGCATACAAAATGATCAGGGGAGTTAGATAGGGTGGACAGTGAGAGCCTTCTCCCGCGGATGGAAATGGCTCGCACGCGGGGACATAGCTTTAAACTGAGGGGTAATAGGTATAGGACAGAGGTGAGAGGTAGGTTCTTTGCGCAAAGAGTGGTTAGGCCGTGGAATGCCATGCCTGAAACAGCACTCGCCAACATTGAGGGCATTTAAAAGTTTATTGGATAAGCATATGGATGATAATGGCACAGTGTAGGTTAGATGGCTTTTGTTTCGGTGCAACATCGTGGGCCGAAGAGCCTGTACTGCGCTGTATCGTTCTATGTTCTATGTAATCTGCCTTCCTGTTTTTGTTTCCAAAGTGAACAACGTCACGATTATCCAAATAATACTGCATAGAACATAGAGCATAGAAAAATACCGCACAGAACAGGCCCTTCAGCCCACGATGTTGTGCCGAACCTTTGTCCGAGATTAATCATAGATTATCATTGAATTTACAGTGCAGAAGGAGGCCATTCGGCCCATTGAGTCTCCACCAGCTCTTGGAATGAGCACCCTACCCAAAATCAACAACTCCAACCAACACTAAGGGCAATTTTGGACACTGAGGGCAATTTATCATGGCTAATCCACCGAACCTGCACATCTTTGGACTGTGGGAGGAAACCGGAGCATGCAGAGGAAAGCCACGCACACACGGGGAGGATGTGCAGACTCCGCACAGACAATGACCCAAGCCGGAATCGAACCTGGTACCCTGGAGCTGTGAAGCAATTGTGCTATCCACAATGCAACCGTGCTGCCCTTAAGAACAAATAAATCTACACTATATCCTTTTACCGTAATCCATGTACCTATCCAATAGCTGCTTGAAGGTCCCTAATGATTCCGACTCAACTCCTTCCACAGGCAGTGCATTCCATGCCCCCACTACTCTCTGGGTAAAGAACCTACCTCTGACAACCCCCCTATATCTTCCACCATTCACCTTAAATTTATGTCCCCTTGTAATGGTTTGTTCCACCCGGGGAAAAAGTCTCTGACTATCTACTCTATCTATTACCCTGATCATCTTATAAACCTCTATCAAGTCGCCCCTCATCCTTCTCCGTTCTAATGAGAAAAGGCCTAGCACCCTCAACCTTTCCTCCTAAGACCTACTCTCCATTCCAGGCAACAACCTGGTAAATCTCCTTTGCACCTTTTCCAGAGCTTCCACATCCTTCCTAAAATGAGGCGACCAGAACTGTACACAGTACTCCAAATGTGGCCTTACCAAAGTTTTGTACAGCTGCATCATCACCTCACGGCTCTTAAATTCAATCCCTCTGTTAATGAACGCTAGCACACCATAGGCCTTCTTCACAGCTCTATCCACTTGAGTGGCAACTTTCAAAGATGTATGAACATAGACCCCAAGATCTCTTTTGAGTTTACACTCAATGTTTGGGAAGATAAAGTTACCCATGACTACTACCCTGTGACCTCTGCACCTTTCCAAGATCTGTTTCCCAATCTGTTCCTCCAAATCTCTGCTACTATTGGGGGGCCTATAGAAAACTCCTAACAAGGTGACTGCTCCTTTCCTATTTCTGTCTTCAACCCATACTACCTCAGTAGGCTGATACTCCTCGAAATGCCTTTCTGCAGCTGTTATACTATCTCTAATTAACAATGCCACCCCCACCACTTTTTACCACCCTCCCTCATCTTATTGAAACATCTATAACCAGGGACCTCCAACAACCATTTCTGCCCCTCTTCTATCCACGTTTCCGTGATGGCCACCACATCGTAGTCACAAGTACCGATCCATGCCTTAAGTTCACCCACCTTATTCCTGATGCTTCTTGCGTTGAAGTATACACACTTCAACACATCTCCGTGCCTGCAAGTACTCTCCTTTGTCAGTGTTCCCTTCCCCACTGCCTCATTACACGCTTTGGCGTCCTGAATATCGGCTACCTTAGTTGCTGGACGACAAATCCGGTTCCCATTCCCCAGCCAAATTAGTTTAAACTCTCCCGAAGAGTACTAGAAAATCTCGCTCGCAGGATATTGGTGCCCGTCTGGTTCAAATGCAACCTGTCCTGCTTGTACAGGTCCCACATTCCCCAGAATGCGCTCCAATTATCCAAATACCTGAAGCCCTCCCTCCTACACCATTCCTGCAGCCACGTGTTGAGCTGCACTCTCTCCCTATTCCGAGCCTCGCTATCACGTGGCATCGGCAACACACCAGAGATGACAACTCTGTCTGTCCTGCCTTTTAACTTCCAGCCTAACTCCCTAAACTCATTTATTACCTCCATACCCCTTTTCCTACCTACGTCGTTGGTACCAATGTGCACCACGACTTCTGGCTGCTCCCCCTCCCCCTTAAGGATCCTGAAGACACGATCCGAGACATCCCTGGCCCTGGAACCCGGGAGGCAACATACCTTCTGGGAGTCTCTCTCGCGACCACAGAATCTCCTATCTATTCCCCTAACCATTGAATCTCCTAGAACTGTTGCTTTTCTATTCTCCCCCTTCCCTTCTGAGCCCCCGAGCCAGACTCAGTGCCAGAGACCTGGCTGCTAGGGCCTTCCCCCGGCAGGTCATCCCCCCCAATAGCATCCAAACCGGTATACTTGTTTTGAAGGGGAACGGCCACGAAGGATCGCTGCATTGTCTGCCTGTTTGCTTTTCTTCCACTGACTGTAACCCAGCTAGTCTTATCCTGTACCTTGAGTGTGGTTACCTCCCTGTAACTCTTCTCTATCACCCCCTCTGCCTCCCGGATGATCCGAAGTTCATTCAGCTTCAGTTCCAGTTCCCTAACACGGTCTTTGAGGAGTTGGAGTTGGGTGCACTTCCCGCAGGTATAGCCAGCGGGGACACCGGTGGTATCCCTCGCCACCCACATCCTACAGGAGGAACATGCAACTGGCCTAGCCTCCATCCCCTCTTACCTTACAGAATATAGCTGCCCTGTGGACCAACAGGATCTCCACCCTTCGACTCTGCTCCCAGTCAGCTGCACTCTCTGTAAACAACTGGCTCTCTTCTCACTCTTTGCGGACATGCAGGAAACAAAATGAAAGGAGCACCTTACTCCCTCCTCTCCTAACTCCCTCAGTCACCAAATTCTCACTATAGCACTCAAATGCACCAAATTCAGGACTCCCTCAGTCACCAAACTCTCACTATAGCACTCAAATGCACCAAATTCAGCACTCAGTGCAAACAAAGTCTGCACTGTAGGGGATCACTTTTTTACTGTGAATCTAGCCTCTGAAAACTGGCCTAATCCAATTAACTAATTAACACGCTCCAGCTGCAGGTGCCTACAAGTAGAAGCTTTGTTTCAAGCTGATTGAAAATTCACCTTCTTCTAAACCAAACAGCAAATTTTAAGTTAATTAACTAAATAAAAGAAAGATTAGGCTTTAGATAAAAATGAAGCCTTATACTCCCTCCGTCACCAAATTCTCAGTATAGCACTCAAATGCACCAAATTCAGCACTCAGTGCAAAAAAAAATTTTTTTTTAAATGTGACATTGATTTGCCCACTCTCCCAACCTGTTCAGATCATGCTGTAGGATGTGTGCATCCGCATTACAATTCATCCTCCCACAACTTGGTATCATCTGAAAACTGTGTGGTGATATATTTTGCTCCCTCGTCCAAATGATTGATACATATAGTGAATAGCTGGTGTGCCACCACCGATCCCTATGGCACCTCACTAGTTACTGCCTGCCAATTTGAAAAATACCCATTAACCCCTACTCGTTGTTTCCTCTCTGTCAACCAGTTTTCAATGCACCTCAATGCACTTCCCCCAATATCAAGAGCTTTAATTTTGCATAATAATCTTTTCTGCAGGATTTTGTCAAACGCCTTCTGAAAGTCCAAATATACCACATCGACTGGCTCCCCTTTCTCAACTGTACTAGTTGCATTTCAAAAGAACCAACAGATTTGGCAACATAATTTTCCCTTCATAAATCCATGCTGTCTCTGGCTGATCCTGCCACTGCTTTCTAAATATTCCCCTATGAAGTTCTTGATAATGGATTCAAGAATTTCCCGCACCACCGATGTTGGGCTGACTCGTCAATAATTCCCTGTTTTCTCTCTACCTCCCTTTTAGAATGTTGGAGTGACATTAGCTAGGCACTGTTACAGAGTTCATAGAATCCCGGAAGATGATCACCAATGCATCCACTAATTCCAGAACCACCTCCATAAGCACTATGGGATGCATATTATTAGGCCCTGGGGATTTATCCGCCACTACTCCCATCAGTTTTCCAAGCACCATTGACATTGATCTCCCTCAGTTTTTCCCTTTCACTAAACCTTTCATTCTCCAACATTTCTGGTGTCTAATTTGTGTCCTCATTTGCGAAGACAGACCAAAGTATGTATTCAGCTGCTCAGCTATTTCATTTTCCTTTCTTATATATTCCCCTGTTTTGTCTGTATGGAGGCCTGCATTTGTCTTTATCAATCTCTTTCCGTTATAAATGTGGCTTTGGGATCCATGAATACTAAGTTGATCCAATTCCCTTTGATCATTTAACGTCATGCTACTTGATCACTTCTCTTAATTGATCTAATTTCCCGACGTAACTGCTCTTCAGGGCTCTGGTACTTGCCTCCATGTTCATTTGTCGATCGCTCTGGGAAGCACGGTAGCACACGTGGCTAGCACTGTGGCTTCACAGCGCTAGGGTCCCAGGTTCGATACCCGCTGGGTCACTGTCTGTGCGGAGTCGGCACGTTCTCCCCGTGTCTGCGTGGATTTCCTCCGGGAGTTCCGGTTTCTTCCCACAGTCCAAAAGACGTGCAGGTTAGATGCATTGGCCATGCTAAATTGCCCTTAGTATCCAAAAAGGTTAGGGGGAGTTATTGGTTTATGGGGAACGGGTGGAAATGAGGGCTCAAGTGCGTTGGTGCAGATTCGATGGGCCGAATGATCTCCATCTGCACTGTATGTTCTATGTGTTCCAGATGTATGCTTTTTCTCCTTATAGCGAAGCTGTGAGAGATATTACTCCTCTCAATAATAAGTTCCATCAACCCTGGCTTTCAGTTAATACTAAATTCAAAAATGCTGTTTTCCTAAATGTGTCCGGGTTGTTAAGCAATAGGTAATTTTCCCCAATTTCTCATTTACGTTTCGTGCCATAATAATCTCAGCGCAATAGGACCACACTTTCAACTGAAATTGAAAACCCTAGTGAGGAAGTTAACTTTTTCCAACATAGATCTGAGTAGAGTTGTATACTGCAACATGTCACCCCTCAATTAGACTCATGTACTTCTATGACGTATTTATGATATATAAAAATACAAAAATGGGAGGCTGCGGCATAAGGTTATTGTTGTTGGGATTGTAATCCAGGGATCCAGAGTAATGCTCTGGGGACCGGGTTAGAATCGCCCCATGGCAGATCATAAAGTTGGAATTGTATAATAACGAAAACCTGTAATGAAATGTCTAATGGTGACCATGATCCCATTGTGGATTGTCATAAATGAAAAACATTTGATTCACTAATGTCCTTGAAGGGAAGGAAATCTACCGTCCTGAGGTGGTACGACTAACACATGGCTGCAGATGCACAGAAATCTGATGGACTCTTAAATGGTCTCGGGGATGGACAATGGATAATGGCCAGGCCAGTGACCCCCAGTGGCAAGAAACGGACAAAAATACTTAAACCTACCTCTGTTTTATTGGAAGTCTGTGACCGATCAAAATCGCCCCCCCCATTCCTTATCATAAGTTAATCATGCAACAAAACATTATTGCAGTAAATCAAGTATTAACTCGGTGTCATGATGTTCATGGAAAATTCAATGCATTTAATGGAAATCACATTTGCACAATAGGAAAAAATGACGAGTTTTCGGGGCCTTTAGTATTGTCCCATTGGGTTTGCTCGCATTCAATTATCTGCCAGTGTTTATTCTACATTCCCTTCAATCAAAATCAATAACTTACCTGAAAAGATAATCAAAACGCCTTTGTTATTTTCGACCATGCGTAATGCACAAACTTGGTGACAACAAGTTTCATTAAAATTCTATATTTTGTGTGTTGCGTCCAATGCCTTTAAGATTAAAAAAAAGTTGGTTCCTGCCTAACTTTCCGTTGAAGTGAATGATTTGAAATAATTCCCAGGAAGATACCATTTTGCTCTGTTTCTGGACCCAGGCAGGGCCGGGGATGTAAAACAGGTTTTATTTCCTCATAAAAGAGTAAACCAGATTTTATTTTCCCCCACAACGATCGATGATCGTTTCAGTCTCACTATTACGAGACCTGCTGTCACATCTGAATTTTGCCAATTGATTGAAAGTTGAACTGTTACTAATGTGTTCTGAAGATTAGCTTGGGCCTATAGATTGATGGCCCTGTGGCATTACAACTGCCGCCACACACACACAAAAAAGTGAACACCGTTACTCTCTGCTTCGGCAGCTAGTTAAGCTGGTGGCGACAATTGATCATTATTGGCACAAGATTAGGTAGAAAAAAGATTCCTTTCTCATGGAAAATGTTGGTCATGGAATAATCCGACAAATGCTGCAAAGGTAACCATTCAGTGCACTTATGCAAGGTTGCCAGAACAATGGTTAGAAATGGTTATGCAAATATGCCATGCAAATATTAATTCAAAATTTATGCATAAAAATATAAAATTGACCACACATCTATTCACGAGGCCACCTTAGGCTTTTAGCTTCTCACATATCCCAAAGTGTAGATTCCTTTAATGCAGACTGCACAAAATCATTATTGCAAAGCTCCATCCTTTAATAGTTTCGGCATTTCACTGAATTGGCCATTGTCACTGTGTTCTCCAACCCGACAAATTCTTGAGTCGAAAATGTATTTTGTGGCAACAAAAGTAATGTGTGATTCATTTTCATAGAAGCCTTCAGTAAACCGACTCTGTCTGACAATGGCCAAGTATTTGTGGGTCAACAGTTGAAGCTCACCTGTGAGGTAAAAGGAAATCCCTCCCGTTCCTCTTTGAGATACGTGTTTTTCAGAAGTGGACAGACTCTCAATTCTCCATCAACCGGCAAATCTTATATTGTGGCACAAGCTCAACTGGAAGACTCAGGGACTTACCTGTGTGAAGTAACGAAAACTGAGAGTTCAGTGACGAAACGGAGCGATGGGATTTCGGTGGAAATACATCGTGAGTACAATTTATTGCAGCTGCTTCCAGTCTCCGGTTCAGGAAATAGTCGGCTACGTATTTCAGCAATACGTTTGATCAATAGGGGCACAAGCATTATCAGTGCCGATATTGTTGCTGGTATTGTTTCTTAAAAACAAACACATAGATTCGAGGTAAGATGTGCTTATCTGAGGCGTTTATATTTGAAAGACCGTCAATTCACAGGGAATGGGCAGTGCTGTTTTAGAACTATTATCACAAGTAGCGAATCATCGGGATAGACCTGGGCCAGAGATGATAAGGAATTGAAAGGTGGTAGAAGCTTGCCTCACATCGTAAAAATAAAATACTTGATGAAGATTTTGACCATCATCACATTCACGGTTATGGGTCATGTGCTGATCAATTGGATTAGATAGGAGGACAGGTGTTTTTCCACGTGCTGGTGCACAGTTCATGTGCCGAAAAGACTCTTACACACTGTCTCATTCTGTGATACCGAGAATCGTCGGACGTCTTTCGGCAAGAGGGAGGGGGAAACAGGTGAGAGTATCTCAATTCAGGCAGGTAAATGCTGGTAGAGGGATCGATTGACAATTTTAAGGGAAGGAGCAATAAGCCAGTGCAGCACGTCTTTTGCTGAAAAAGCGTCCCAAAAATGAAGACAATGTTGGAAAAGGTTGGTAAGACAAACAGGATTAGTGCAGACGGAAACAAAGTTAGTCAGTCAGGTTGAATGCCCAATTTTGTTTTCTCACACGGGGTTGATGCCAGACTTTCTCAGCAACTATTTCCGTTATACGACAAGTGCAACACCTTCTAACGGTAGATACGATTCATTGTAGAGTTAATGTTTTGGAGGAGCAGACTAGGAAAGGTTAGGGCTGATCGGATACAATGGAATGGTTTGCATTAGGAAGAGTTCCAAGAACATGTCTTGTTCCGATTATCATATTAGCTGTCAAAACTGATGAAGGAGGGGAATCTCAATTTGGGAGTATAGTGCGAAAATTATTTTTGTGTGCACTTGGATTATGGCCCTCAAAGCGCCAGGGAGCCGGGTCACCGGCCTTGGGTGAATGTGTGGAGTTTGCACGTTATCCCCCGTATATGTGTGAGTTTCCTCCAGGTGCACCGGCTTCGTCCCACAGTCAAAACATGTGCAGTTTCGGTGCATTAGGTATAATAACTGTGCGGGCACAAGGGGATAGGACGAGGGTGTGGGCCTCGGAAGACTGCTCTTTCGGAGGATGGGCGCAGTCTCGATGGGTCGAATGGCCTTCTTCTGCATGGTAGAGATTCTAGGGTTCTAGGAGAATTGCAACTCATTTCAAAATTGATACGAATCATTCTGAATTGATTTGACTCTGATGTATTGTCACGTGTACCTAGGTACAGTGAAAAGTATTTTTCTGAGTACAGTCCAGGCAGATTATTCCATACATGAAAAACATCGGGCATACAATAAATACACAATGTCAGCACATGGACCTAGACATCGGGTGAAGCATACAGAGTCCAGCGCTACACAGTAGAGAAGATGCGTGGAGAGATCAGTTCTGTCCATGAGTGGGTCATTCAGGAGTCTGGAAACAGCGAGATAGAAGCTGTTTTTGAATCAGTTAGCGCGTGTTCTCAGACATTTGTGTCTTTTGATTGATGGAAGAAGTTGGAAGAGTGAGTAAGCCATGTGTGAGGGGTCTTTGATTATGCTTCCCGCTTTCCCCAGGCAGCGGGAGGTGTAGACAGAGTCAATGAATGGTAGGCGGGTTCGCGCGATGGACTGGGCTGTGTTCACGACTCTCTGAAGTTTCTTCCGGTCTGAGGCCGAGCAGTTGGTGACGCTAAATATCTGAGATGTGAAAATATTTTACAGCAATTCCAGTGTCAACGCCCCAGCTGACACTACACCCTGGGAATGGTATAATAGAAGGAGAGGCTGCGTGGTTAACCTGTTCAGTGCCAAGCGGTACTCCACCAATTAAATACAGTTTCCACAAGGAACCTAATGTGGAAATATACCAGCACATGTCCAACCTGACCAGCATTGTGTACGAAATTGGAAAAGTCAGCAGAGACGATGAAGGGAGCTACTATTGCATGGCTGGAAACCAGGCGACCGACCCTCTTCTAAAAAGTGAACAGATTGTGCTACCAGTGATCGGTGAGTTGCTAAAATTGTCTCAGCAGAATAACAACTCTAGTGAGTTGAAGAAATATAACTGTCGTGGAAATTGTTTCAAATCCAATTTCTGATTTCTCTATCGGCTTCGAATACAGCACTTACTATATCATCAATTGTTCTCAATGGAGGGAGGGGGCAGCATGCTTTAAATCCGAGAATGAGATATAACAATGGATTGCAGGAGAACGTTTGAATCTAGACAATATAAGTGGTAGTCATTACACTGTTCAATAAGGTAATCCTGATGAGTATTAATATAGCACCATCACGGGAGGGGGTTTTCGTGGAAATATGGCTTTTTTATTATTTCTCTGGACGTGAACACCAAGGTAATTTATCCTCCCCACCCTCAATTCACAATTCCCCGAGAACTGGCTGAATTTGTGCCACCTCAGAGGGCAGTTGAGCGTAAACCAGAATTTTTAGTCTGAATTACAATTAGTTTTATTCATTTATGGGATGAGGGCCGATGGCAAAACCAGCATGTTTCCCCCATCCCTTCTTGCCATTCAGGAGGCGGTCATAAGCTCCCTTCCTGAACCTCTACCCTACCTGAGGTGTTGGTACACCCACAGTCCTGTTAGGAAGGGCAAACCAAGATTTTGTCCAACGACAGCGAAGGAAAGATATGTCCAAGTCAGGGTGGGGAATGACTTGGAGGGAAACCTCCAGGCGGTGGATTTCGCATGTCTGCTGCTCTTGTCCTTTGAAATGGTAGTGTTCATAGGTTTGGAAAGTGCTGCCTGAGGAACCTTGGTGAGTTCGAGCAGTGCCTTGTATCATTGGTACACACGGCTGCTACAGTTCGTCAGTCGTGGAGGAATTTCATGTTTGCCGAAGGGGTAGCAATGGTATCGAGTTTTTTTAATGTATTTGGAGCTACAGTCACCCATGCAGGTTGAGAATATTCCATTATATTCTGACTTGTGACTCGTAGATGGTTGACAGGCTTTGGAGTGTTCTGAAATAATCCACTAGCAACATTATTCCTCGTGTTCGAACTGCTCCAGTAGCCATAGTGTTTTATGGCTAATCGAGCTCAATTTCTGGTCAATGTTTACCTTCAGGTCGTTGGTAGCGAAGTATTGAGCGATGGAACTGCCACTGAATGAGACTTCAGGCGAGATGTCCTTCCTAAACAATTTTATCGAACAACGTCGTTGTGATGTAATGAATCGTATTAAAAGGCATGGGAGAAATTAGGGGGGGGGGGGGGGGGGGAGCAACTGTTCTTGCTCGTAGACTGATCGAGAACGAGAGGGGACAGATGTGAACTGATTTACAAAATAAGCAAATGTGACTTGAGAAAAGAAACGAGTGATTCGGGTGTGGAATTCACTGCCGGGAAGTATGGTCGAGGGAAGTTCAATTAAGGCATTCAGGGGGGCGCTGGATGATAAGTTGCGTGGACACAATGTGTGGGGTAAAGGGAAAAGGCATTAACCCAACCGGCTCGTTTGGAGAGCTTGTGCAGACACGGTGGGCCAAAAAGCCTCCTCTGCGGCGCAACAGTTATGGTATTCTGTGGTTTATCAGGAACTGAACACATTTTCCTGAACACCATCATTCAGATCGCACTTATATTCGAGGTAATATTGATCAATCGAATTTCTGTTCCCCTATAATATCGGTAGGAACTCAACCTGTGCCCCACGGACATTAGAACGTTTATTTTGAATATGAATCAGGTGATATTACAACTGCACCGAGCTTTAACACTGATCGTCCAGCTCTAAGTATAGATCTGTGGAGGAAACTGGGTATGTGTACTCATTCACAGGAATTGAATGAAAGGTAGCAACATTCAATATTAGGGAAATTATGAGTTAAGTGTCCTCGCCGATGAAATTTAACCTTGCGTCTTATTTTTCTCGCCTAACTCATTCGTTTACTCGATTTATCCCCATTTGCTAACAATTGTGATCGCCAGTTTTTGGTCTGATGCAGTAAATTCACTCCGTGAATTTGACCTCGTTTGTTCTTCTTCAGTCCCTGTAGCCGGCGCTTCTCTCGTTTCCAAGGACAACCTGACAGTGATTGCAGCCGGGCACCGCCTGGTTCTGCAGTGTCAGTTGAAGGAAGGGACCGCGCCCCGCTTCCTGTGGTATCGAGACAATCTCATGTTAACAAACAACAGCGAATCTTATCACTTTAATGCCGAGGGGAACGAGCTCGTTGTCGATTCATTCGAGGCGCACCATGGAGGGCGATATCACTGTGTTTCGATCAACAGAGGGATTGATGAGATTATGTTTAACACAACCAGCAAGTATTTCGAAGCGGCTCTCTCAGGTAACTGATACATTAAGGTAAAAGCAAATTACTGCTGATGCTGCAATGCGAAACATAAACATCAAATATTGGACAAGCTCAGCATGTCCGACAGCATCCGTGGAGAGAGAAGGCAGCGAACAGTTCGAGCCTTTTTCTCAAAGCTGGAGAGAACTGGAAATACGGTCAGAATTACACTGCAGGAGAGGTGGAAGAGAGACGAGCGGTGGAGCGGGATTGGGGGCCGGCGCTAATTGAGATCAACAAAGGTGACGTGGACAGAAAGACAAAGGAGTAGTAAAGAATGATAATTAAGGCTGATATTGGCACATGACGACGGCTTTGTCAATCTCCACCTATCGCTGGCCCTCTACCCAGCACCCCCGCTTCACCGCCTCACCCCTACAGCAGTATGAATATGACCCGGTTCCCAGTTCCCTCCAGGTTTCCCAAACTGGTATATTAAGCTTGGTCTGCTTAATATATCCCAATTACTTTATCAAAGTAGATGGTAGTTGCGGTTTGCTGATTTCCAACATGTGCAAGGCACTGCGTCTGCCAGGTGTGCCTTGAGAACGGTTCTGAAGAGGAATGTATCATGTTGCAAGCACCCTCCACGATTCAGCAATTTAGCGGAGGCAATGGCGTAGTAGTATTGTCACTGGACTACTGATGTTACTTTAGAGAAGGAAATCTAACGTCCTTACCTGACCTGGCCTAAATGTGACGCCAGATCCACAGCAATGTGATTGACTCTAAAATGCCCTCAGGGATGGGAAATAAATGCTGGCCCGTTCAGGGAAGCCCATATCCATGAACGAATACAAATAACTTATTAGGACAAGGTCGAAAGGAATAATCCGCATGAATATATTAACATCACATTCGCAGCTCTTGCCGACTGGTAAATTCCAAAGTTTCCCCACCAACTGTTGACGACAAATGTCTTCACCTCAGGCGCGAGAGATGAACCCGTCATCATGAGAATCCTGTGCCATGTGTTCTGCCTCTCAGCCATGGGGAATACCCTTGCGACAACTGCCCTATTAAGCATATCCCGAAGGTTAAATCTCATGTGAGGTGCATGTTACCCTCTCGCTCTAATTATATTAATTATATATCTCACTGTCTGTCTCACAAGGCGTAGGAACAGAAGAAGACCATGACTTCTCTGATCTAATCCTCAACTCCACTTTCTTGCCTTATTCCCATGACCTTTGATTACCTTACTGATACATATATATATATATATATATATATATCAGCCTTGAACAGACTTAACAATTCATTCTCTACAGATCTCTGCGGTAAAGAATTCAACAGCTTCACTACTTTCTGAGAGAATACATATATCCTCATCTCTCTCTTAAATGGGCGAACCCTGACGGTGAGATTATGACCTGTTCGCCTAGATCTCCCTATAAAGGAAACGAACTCTCAGCATCCGCCCTCTCAAGACCCCTGAAGATCACTTAAGACTCATCAAGGTCGTCTCTTATTCTTCAAAATCACAATGAGTGCATGCCCAACCAACTCAACATCTCCTCGTAACCAATTCCTTCCATACCCGGGATCAACCCTGTGCACTCACTTTGGAATGCCTCCAATGACATTAATATTTCCTTAAAAAGGGGGACAAACTCTGCTAACAGAATGCCACGTGTAGTTTGACTGGTGCCTTGTCTACTTTTTGCAGGAATTCCTTATTTTTATACTCCATTCGTTTTGAAATAAAGGTCATCATTCCATTTGCCTTCCCAATTACTTGCTGTATTTGTATTCTGGCGTTTTCTAACACGAACCAAACCACTCGATGCTTCCTGCTGTCTTTATCAATTTAAAAATATTCAGCTACTTTATTGTTCATACCAAAGTGCTTAATTTCACAGATACCTACATCACATTCCATCTACCAAGTTCTTGCCCACTCACTTATTAACCTGTCTTATTTCCTATGCAGACACATTTTGTCATCCTCACAATCTCTGTGTTATCCAGCAACTTGGCAATAGAACATTAACGTTCTTTCTCCAAGTCATCAATATGTATTGGAAATAATTTTGCCCCGAAGGCTGATCTCCGTAACAGACGATTAGTTTCAGGCAGTCAGATTGAAAATGCCTCTCTTATCCCAATTCTCTGAGTTCCATCATTCAGCGAATCCTCTATCCATGCTAATGTGCTGCTCCAAACAACATGGGCGCTTAAGTTAATAAATTGTCTTCTCTGCTGTGCCTTATTGTTGGAAATCCAAATATATTACATCTACTGTTTCCATGTTATAATTCCTGCTCATTGCCACTTCAAAGAATTCGAATAACTTTGCCAAGCGTTATTCACCCTCCATGGAGTTCTGTGACTCAACTTTAATATATTAGACATCTCTAAATTACTGCTATTACATCTTTCAAATGGTGTCTATAATTTTACCAATGATACAAATTCGGCTAAATGGGCACTGTATTTCTTTTGTCTACCGACGTTTTTGAGTAAGGGTGTTGCACTGACCATTTTCAAGAATTTAAGGGTAATTGGCAGATTAGTACCACGATCTTTGTAACTATTTCCTTTAATATCCTGTGATGCAATCGATTATGACCACTTGAATTATCGGCCTTTATTACCATTAGTTCCCGAACAATTTTCACTACATTATTAATCATTATATTTGTCCCACCCACCCTATTTTTGACCATGTATTATTTCGCAGTTTGAAAGTTTATTGGTGTCTTCCATCGTGAAAACTGATTCAAAGTATTTGTTAAACTGCCCTGCCATTTCCTGGATCTTCATTATGATTTCTTCAGTCTCATTCATGCGGTTTACATTGGCCTGCCTTTTTCTTTTTATGTAATTAAAATGCTGTCCGTTTTTATATTACTTGCTAGTTGAGCGTCATATGTATTCTTCTCGCACTTCCTTCTTTTTGGTGATCTTGGTTTTTAAAGTTGTTTTTTTAAACTTTCCCAATCCTGAGTTTCACCACTAAACCATGCCACAGTATATGTTCCTGTCCGTTCATTTTAATACCATCCTAATCTTCCTTGGTTAGCCATAGCTGTTTAGTCGCCTTCCAAGAATCCTTCTTTCTCACTGAGAGTTGTAAGTCATGAACTATTCAGGATCAATCGTATTTCCTGTAACACTCATTTCCCAGTGCACTCTAGCCACCTCTGACTGCATTGCTTTGAAATTACCGTTAAGTAAGTTCAGAACAGTTGTTTCTGTCCCACGGTTTACACTCTCAAACTGAATGTTCAATTATGTCAGGTTATGATCACTATTTCCCAGATGTTCGACTACTCTGAGATCTTTTAATTATAACTGCGTCATTAAGCATTAACAAACTCCCTCCCCTCAATTAACTTTACTTATCTCTCTCCTTCCCTGATATGGCGTTTGCAAGAACACTGGTCCCAGCACGGACCAGATGTCGGTCATCAGAGTGGAAAAAAACTAATTTTCTCAAGTACTGATGCCAATGCCCCGCGACGATCAACCCACTCCTGCTCCCCACATTTAGAGCCAAGTCTTCATAAGACCATTAGACATTGAGATATAGAAGCAGAATTAGTTGATTGGTCCCACCGAGTCTTCTCCGCCGTTACATCATGACCTATTCTCCAGTCTTCTCCCCATAACACCTGATCCCCTTATTAATCAACAACATCACAAGTATGTTTGAGGTGCAGTTAACCACAGTGCTACAGACAAAGAACTGAAAGGTAGAGTTAGACAGAACATAAGAACTAGGAGCAAGAGTAGGCAATTTAGACTCCCGAGTCAGACCCGCCATTCATTATGATCATGGCTGATCTCATCATGGTCTCAACTCCACTGTCTTGCCCGTTCTCCGTATGCCTTGAACTCATTATTAATTAAACGCCTGTCTAACACCTCCTTAGATTTACCCACTGTCCAATATGCACCTCGTTCTGGGGCAGCGAATTCCACAGATTCATCCTGGAGTATTTTGTACCCTGTGTATATATTCACATGGATGAGATAAGAATCCAGAGATTAAAACCGTGGAGGTTCTGTTGTTTAATTTAGTACTCATCTCATCAAAATTTACATTCAGAACTTCTTTCCTCGTTCTTCCTACTTGAAGCACGAAAACTGGATACTCCACATCAGCAAGTGTCCGAGCTCTGACACGGGACGGGAACACAGCCGTCTGGACCCTCGCCCGTTTCTGCAGAGAAGTGTCATTATTCGTCAAAGTCTCTTTACCTGCCTCAGCTGACTTCACATTCCCCTGTCCCAGACAACTTTCCAGATCGGATTAATATATTCTAAGGCATGTGGCCGGCTCCGGGAACACAGCATCCAGCTAAATCTCCCCAACCCTGGTGTTTTGTAGTTTCTGAAGCTCAGCCTCCAGCTCAATGATTCTGAGCCAAAGCTCTTCCAGCCACAAACACACTACAAATGGCCTTCCTTTGCGCTGAAACATCATCTTTCCAGCCATGCTTATGATAATTAACTAAATAATTAATTATTTTATTCAATTATTTGTTTCCTCTTGGATGCTAATGAACTATATAACAAACTGCAGGATCATTATAAGATTCGGAATATGGACCTTCAACTTGACTCGGAACTCAGAAACAGATCATCTTATCCTCTGGATAGCAGCATAAACCAATCCCTATTTATTTTAAAATTACAAAGGTGAAGAGGTGCCGCCTTCGCCCCTTCCCCTTCAACGGACTACCACTTCCCAGAGAACTGTCAGACTCCGTCCAAAACCGCAGGCAGTGTTGGTCGCACAGAGAGTGTCTGAATCTATATGCTGTGAATAAAGAGACAGTTGAGCCCGGGTACAGCAGACGCCAGTTCAAGCCTGTTTTCGTAGTTAAGTAACTATTTCAGTTGCTGCCAGTACATAGTTTCTCACTCCCTGCTTACGCCGCCGTGTCACAAGTAACACGATTCTTGCCATTAAATGTTAAACACAAAAACAAACAATGCAGATCTTTAGAAAGGTATCTGAAATGTCCCTCTTCTCACCAGGCTCAAACTGCAATATGTATAGTTTAGACCCACCCCACTGTGGGAGCTTCATGTATAACAGCCTACTCCTCTTGTAATTATATCTAATGTAAATTTAACTCTCCTGCACTTGAGAATCCATGCAAGATAATCCCGATAGTGCAGAATCAGTCCATTCAGCCCATACAGAGAGCTTCAAACCTCTGATAGAGAATCATTTCTAGACTCGCACCAAGGTACCATCCTAATAACACCACGTAATCTCCACATTGTTAGACTGTGGGAGGAAGACTGAGCACATGGAAGCATAGAAAATCGCAGCAGGAGGAGGCCATATGGCCCTTCGAGCCTGCTCCCTCATTCATGAAGGTTATGGATGATCTTCAGGTTCAATATTCTGATCCCGCTTCTCTCTCTACACCTTAATCCTTTTGACCCAAAAACTATATCGAATTTCTTTTCGCAATTACGCGACATTTTGGTGACAACTACTTTCTCTGGTAGCGAATTCCATTGATTCACAACTCTCTGGGTGAAGAAAGTTCTCCTCACCTTAGTCTTTACATGTTAACTCTTTATCTTCAAACTAGCACCCCTCGCTGTGGACTCCCCCACAATCGGACCATTCTTTCTGATTCTACGCTGTCTAAATCTGTTAGAATTGTGTAAGTTTCCATGATATCACCTCTCACCCTTCTAAACTCCAATTAGTATATCATGGAAGCAGGAGGTCAGCGACGGGGAGAAAATCGAAGCTCAAAACAAACGGCAATCAAAGCCGGCGCTGAAACAGGTCCCTGATGCTGTGAGGCAGCATTACGAGCAATTGTGTCATCATGTCGCCCGTTTGTCTAAGTAAATGCTACCATCCTTCTATATTGAAGATAAATGTATTCTATAAATATGTCATGAATAAAAGAATGACTAGGGTGAGAGTAGGGCCAGTCAAGGACAGTAGTGGGAAGTTGTGCTTGGAGTCCGAGGAAATAGGTGAGGTGCTGAATGAATATTTTTCGTCAGCATTCACACAGGAAACAGACAATGTTGTCGAGGAGAATACTGAGATTCAGGCTACTAGACTAGAAGGGCTCCAGGTTCATAAGGAGGAGGTGTTGGCAATTCTGGAAAGTGTGAAAATAGATAAGTCACCTGGGCCGGATGGGATTTATCCTAGGATTCCCTGGCAAGCTAGGGAGGAGATTGCTGAGCCTTTGGCCTTGATCTTTAAGTCATCTTTGTCTACAGGAATAGTGCCAAAAGACTGGAGGACAGCAAATGTTGTCCCCTTGTTCAAGAAGCGGAGTAGAGATAACCCCGGTAACTACAGACCAGTGAGCCTTACTTCGGTTGTGGGAAAACTCTTGGAAAAGCTAATAAGAGATAGGATGTATCATCACCTGGAAAGGAATAATTTGATTAGAGATAGTCAACACGGTTTTGTGAAGGGTAGGTCGTGCCTCACAAACCTTATAGAGTTCTTTGAGAAGGTGATCAAACAGGTGGATGAGGGTAAAGCAGTTGATGTGCTGTATATGGATTTCAGTAAAGCGTTTGATAAGGTTCCCCATGATAGGGTACTGCAGAAAATTCGGCTAGCTGGAAGAAGATAAAGGGTGGTGATTGATGGGAAATGTTCAGACTAGAGTTCAGTTACTAGTGGTGTACCACAAGGATCTGTTTTGGGGCCACTGCTCTTTGTCATTTTTATAAATGACCTGGAGGAGGGCGTAGAAGGATGGCTGAGTAAATTACCAGATGACACTAAAGTCGGTGGAGTTGTGAACAGTGGGGAAGTATGTTACAAGTTACAGAGGGACATAGATAAGCTGCAGCGCTAGGCTGAGAGGTGCCAAATGGAGTTTAATGCAGAAAAGTGTGAGGTGATTCACTTTGGAAGGGAAAACAGGAAGACAGAGTACTGGGCTAATGGTAAGATTCTTGGCAGTGTGGATGAGCAGAGAGATCTCGGTGTCCATGTACATAGATCCCTGAAAGTTGCCACCCAGGTTGAGAGGGTTGTAAAGAAGGCGTACGGTGTGTTAGCTTTTATTGGTAGAGGGGTTGTGTTTAGGAGCCATGAGGCAATGTTGCAGCTATACAACACTCTGGTGCGGCCGCATTTGGAGTATTGCGTGCAATTCTGGTCGCTGCATTGTATGAAGGATGTGGAAGCATTGGAATGGGTGCAGAGGAGATTTACCAGAATGTTGCCTGATATGGAGGGAAGATCTTATGAGGAAAGGCTGAGGGACTTGAGGCTGTTTTCGTTCGAGAGAAGAAGGTTAAGAGGTGACTTAATTGAGGCATACAATATGATCAGAGGATTGGATAGGGTGGACAGTGAGAGCCTTTTTCCTCGGATGGTGATAGAACAGAGAAAGAAATGCAGCACAGAACAGGCCCTTCGGCCCACGATGTTGTGCCGAACCTTTGTCCGAGATTAATCATAGATTATCATTGAATTTACAGTGCAGAAGGAGGCCATTCGGCCCATTGAGTCTGCAACGGCTCTTGGAAAGAGCACCCTATCCAAAGTCAACACCTCCACCCAACACTAAGAGCAATTTTGGACACTAAGGGCAATTTATAATGGCCAATCCACCTAACCTGCACATCTTTTGACTGTGGGAGGAAACCGGAGCACCCGGAGGAAACCAATGCAGACACGGGGAGGATGTGCAGACTCCGCACAGACAGTGACACAATCCGGAATCGAACCTAGGACCCTGGAGCTGTGAAGCAATTGTGCTATCCACAATCTACCGTGCTGCCTTTAAGCACAAATACATCTACACTATATCATTTTACCGCAATCCATGTACCTATCCAATAGCTGCTTGAAGGTCCCTAATGTTTCAGACTCAACTACTTCCACAGGCAGTTCATTCCATGCCCCCACTACTCTCTGGGTAAAGAACCTACCACTGACATCCCCCTATATCTTCCACCATTCACCTTAAATTTATGTCCCCTTGTAATGGTTTGTTCTATCCGGGGAAAAAGTATCTGACTATCTACTCTATCTATTCCCCTGATCATCTTATAAACCTCTATCAAGTCGCTCCTCATCCTTCTCCGTTCAAATGAGAAGAGGCCTAGCACCCTCATCCTTTCCTCGTAAGACTTACTCTCCTTTCGAGGTAACATCCTGGTAAATCTCCTTTGCACCTTTTCCAAAGCTTCCACATCCTTCCTAAAATGAGGCGACCAGAACTGTACACAGTACTCCAAATGTGGCCTTACCAAAGTTTTGTACAGCTGCATCATCACCTCACGGCTCTTAAATTCAATCCCTCTGTTAATGAACGCTAGCACACCACAGGCCTTCTTCACAGCTCTATCCACTTAAGTGGCAACGTTCAAAGATGTATGGACATTGACCCCAAGATCTCTCTGCTCGTCCACATTGCCAAGATCGCTACCGTTAACCCTGTATTCCGCATTCATATTTGTCCTTCCAAAATGGACAACCTCACACTTTTCAGGGTTAAACTCCACCTGCCACTTCTCAGCCCAGCTCTGCATCATATCTATTTCGCTTTGCAGCCGACAACAGCCCTCCTCCCTATTCCACAACTCCACCAATCTTCGTATCGTCTGCAAATTTACTGACCCACCCTTCAACTCCCTCATCCAAGTCATTAATGAAAATCACAAACAGCAGAGGACCCAGAAATGATCCCTGCGGTACGCCACTGGTAACTGTGATCCAGGCTGAATATTTGCCATCCACCACCACTCTCTGGCTTCTATCGGTGAGCCAGTTCGTTATCCAACTGGCCAAATTTCCCACTATCCCATGTCTCCTTGCTTTCTATAGAAGCCTACCATGGGCAACCTTATCAAATGCCTGACTAAAATCCATGTATACTACATCCAGTGCTTTACCTTCACCCACATGCTTGGTCACCTCCTCAAAGAATTCAATAAGACTTGTAAGGCAAGACCTACCCCTCACAAATCCGTGCTGACTGTCCCTAATCAAGCAATATCTTTCCAGATGCTCAGAAATCCTATTCTTCAGTACCCTTTCCATGCCTTTGCCAACCACCGAAGTAAGACAAACTGCCCTGTAATTCCCAGGGTTATCCCTAGTCCCTTTTTTGAAAAGGGGCACGACATTCGCCACTCTCCAATCCTCTGGTACCACCCCTGTTGACAGTGAGGACGAAAAGATCATTGCCAACGGCTCTGCAATTTCATCTCTTGCTTCCCATAGAATCCTTGGATATATCCCGTCAGGGCCGGGGGACTTGTCTATCCTCAGGATGTCTAGCACGAGGGGACATACCTTTAAATTGAGGGGAGATAGATATAAGACAGATGTCAAAGAACAAAGAACAAAGAAATGTACAGCACAGGAACAGGCCCTTCGGCCCTCCAAGCCCGTGCCGACCATACTGCCCGACTAAACTACAATCTTCTACACTTCTTGGGTCCGTATCCTTCTATTCCCATCCCATTCATATATTTGTCAAGATGCCCCTTAAATGTCCCTATTGTCCCTGCTTCCACTACCTCCTCCGGTAGTGAGTTCCAGGCACCCACTACCCTCTGTGTAAAAAACTTGCCTCGTACATCTACTCTAAACATTGCCCCTCTCACCTTAAACCTATGCCCCCTAGTAATTGACCCCTCTACCCTGGGGAAAAGCCTCTGACTATCCACTCTGTCTATGCCCCTCATAATTTTGTAGACCTCTATCAGGTCGCCCCTCAACCTCCTTCGTTCCAGTGAGAACAAACCGAGTTTATTCAATCGCTCCTCATAGCTTATGCCCTCCATACCAGGCAACATTCTGGTAAATCTCTTCTGCACCCTCTCTAAAGCCTCCACATCCTTCTGGTAGTGTGGCGACCAGAATTGAACACTATACTCCAAGTGTGGCCTAACTAAGGTTCTATACAGCTGCAACATGACTTGCCAATTCTTATACTCAATGCCCCGGCCAATGAAGGCAAGCATGCCGTATGCCTTCTTGACTACCTTCTCCACCTGTGTTGCCCCTTTCAATGACCTGTGGACCTGTACTCCTAGATCTCTTTGACTTTCAATACTCTTGAGGGTTCTACCATTCACTGTATATTACCTACCTGCATTAGACCTTCCAAAATGCATTACCTCACATTTGTCCGGATTAAACTCCATCTGCCATCTCTCCGCCCAAGTCTGCAGACAATCTAAATCCTGCTGTATCCTCAGACAGTCCTCATCGCTATCCGCAATTCCACCAACCTTTATGTCGTCTGCAAACTTACTAATCAGACCAGTTACATGTTCCTCCAAATCATTTATATATACTAGAAAGAGCAAAGGTCCCAGCACTGATCCCTGTGGAACACCACTGGTCACAGCCCTCCAATTAGAAAAGCATCCCTCCATTTGTCAGTGGTAGGTTCTTTACTCAGAGAGTAGTAAGGGCGTGGAATGCCCTGCCTGCAACAGTAGTGGACTCGCCAACACTAAGTGCATTAAAATGGTCGTTTGATAGACACATGGACAATAAGGGAATAGTGTAGATGGGCTTTAGATTGGTTTCGCAGGTCGGCGCAACATCGAGGGACGAAGGGCCTGTACTGCGCTGTAATGTTCTATATGTTCTATTTCCTGACAAAAATGCGCGATTTCATAATTCGCCATTGTACATTTAAAGGGCAATATTCTTTACCAAAACTAAAGCTTTTCTAATCCATTGTGGGTCTACAAAATGCAAGGTCCACAAAATTACGAGAGGTATGGACAGGGTGGACAGCAACAAGCTTTTTCCAAGAGTGGGGTTGTCAATTAGAAGGGTCACGGTTTCAAGGTGAGAGGGGGGACATTTAAGGGAGATGTGCGTGGGAAGTTTTTTACGCAGTGGGTGGTGGGTGCCTGGAACGCTTTGCCAGCGGAGGTGGTAGAGGCGGGCACGATAGCATCATTTAGGATGCATCAAGACAGATGTATGAACGGGCGTGGAACAGAGGGAAGTAGATCCCTGGAAATTAGAAGACAGGTTTAGATAAAGGATCTGGATCGGCGCTGGTTGGGCGGGGGGGGGGGGGGGGGGGCGGGGGGGGGGGGTGGTGGGGGGGGGGGGTTGTCGGTGGGGTGCGAAGTCCCTGTTCCTGTGCTGTTATTGTCTTTGTTCTTTGTTTGTTCCGAGCTTTTTTTTCCACCATTTCCCCATCGATAACCTAGTCTTCCAAATGTGTATGGGTGGAAGACTTTGATATGTATTACATAATCTCTTCATCAGTCTAAGAGAGAGACGCTAACACACAGTGTACACTCTACCAGAGGATGACACTCTCACACCAAATATATGTTTTTTTCCCTTTTAACTAATCTTCAATCCATGTTATTTCAGTGTTCTCCTCCAACCCAATTAACGAGCACAGTGAGTGATGGTATGCTTTACCAATTTCTGCATTGCACCTTGTCATTCCATATTGTAACATTACATTATAAATCTTAAATAACTTGAGAGTGACAAGGCGGAATTCTTGCCAGATACGATATATCATGATTGAAGATGTGACCTCTCGTTATAAACTTCGGTATGTTGTGTTGCTTTCACTTTCATTATCTTTACTAGCCTTTTGCGTTTAACACTTTGCGTATGGATGGTGACCTTTGCAGAATCCTGGAAGTCCTGGAACACCAATACGATAAATCGCAACGCCTTAAACCGTTGGTATATCCGGCATCACGACAAAGGAATTTGTCGGCTCTTTGTCCCATTGATTGTTCCAGTATCATTGCATAACGAATACTAATTTCTTTAAGATACTCAATGCCCGGAGAGAACTTATTCCTCACATTTCCCAGAACACCATTATGACTTCTTGCATGCATGCAGACACAAGTAATTTATTTTTGTATACCGTTTTGGAGTTATTGTTGAATCTTCCTTTAAGTTTCTCAACTATACTATGTTCAATCTCTTCCTATTTATGCGTATATTGACATTTTTTTTTAAAGGAAAACCCGTGGGATGTTCGAATATGTAAAGATCAACAAAGAACATAGAACGGTACAGCACATTACAGGCCCTTTGGCCCACGATGTTGAAACGAACTAGTCTGAAACTAAGATCAAATCAACCTACTCTCAATCATTCCAGTACACTCCATATACCAATCCAATAACCGCTTGAAAGTTCCTAAAGTGTCCGACTCCACTACCATAGCTGGGAGTGCGTTCCATGCCCCAACCACTCTCTGAGAAAAGAACCTAGCTCTGAAATCCCTCTTATATCTTCCACCGTGAACTTTATAGTTACGCCCCCTTGCAACAGCTACATTCACCCGAGGAAAAAGTCGCTGACCGTTCACTCTATCTCTCCCTCTCATTATCTTATAGACCTCAATTAAGTCACCTCTCATCCTCCTTCACTCCAATGAGAAAAGCCCTAGCTCGCTCAAACTTTCCTCATAAGACCTACACTCCAATCCAGGCAGCATTCTGGTACATCTTCTTTGGATCCTTTCCAATGCTTCCACGTCCTTCCTATAATGAGGTGACCACTGAGTGCTGAATTTGGTGCATTTGAGTGCTATAGTGAGGGTTTGGTGACTGAGGGAGTATAAGACTTCATTTTTATCTAAAGTCTAGTTTTTCTTTTATTTAGTTAATTAACTTAAAAGTTGCAGTTTGGTTTAGAAGAAGGTGAATTTTCAATCAGCTTTACACAAAGCCTCTACTTGTAGGCACTTGCAGCTGAAGCTTGTTCATTATTTAATTAAATGAGGCCAGTTTTCAGAGGCTAGATTCACAGTATAAAAGTGATCCCCTACAGTGCAGACTTTGTTTCCACTGAATTTGGTGCATTTGAGTGCTATAGTGAGAGTTTGGTGACTGAGAGAGTGCTGACTTTGGTGTATTTGAGTGCTATAGTGAGAGTTTGGTGACTGAGGGAGTTAGATGAGGAGAGAGTAAGGTGCTCCTTTCATTTTGTTTCCTACATTTCCGCAAGAGCGAGAAGGGAGCAAGGAGTTTACAGAGAGTGCAGCTGACTGGGAGCAGAGTCCGAGGGCGGAGATCCATTTAGTCCACAGGGCAGCTATATTCTGTAAGGTAAGAGGGGATGGAGGCTAGGCCAGCTACATGCTCCTCCTGCAGAGGGGGTGATAGAGAATAGTTACAGGGAGGTAGCCACACCCAAGGTACAGGACAAGAATAGCTGGGTTACAGTCAGGGGAAAAAAACAAACAGGCAGACAGTGCAGGGATCCCTCGTGGCCGTTCCCCTTCAAAACAAGTATACCGTTTTGGATGCTGTTGGGGAGGATGACCTACCGGGGGAAGGCCCTAGCGGCCAGGTCTCTGGCACTGAGTCTGGCTCTGGGGCTCAGAAGGGAAGGGGGGGGGAATAGAAAAGCAACAGTTGGAGGAAATTCAATGGTTTGGGGAATAGATAGGAGATTCTGTGGTCGCGAGCGAGACTCCCGGAAGTTATGTTGCCTCCCGGGTGCCAGGGCCAGGGATGTCTCGGATCGTGTCTTCAGGATCCTTAAGGGGGAGGGGGAGCAGCCAGAAGTCGTGGTGCACATTGGTACCAACGACGGAGGTACGAAAAGGGGTGTGGAGGTAATAAATGAGTTTAGGGAGTTAGGTTGGAAGTTAAAAGCCAGGACAGACAGAGTTGTCATCTCTGGTTTGTTGCCCGTGCCACGTGATAGCGAGGCCAGGCATAGGGAGAGATTGCAGCTGAACACGTGGCTGCAGGAATGGTGTAGGAGGGAGGCTTCAGGGATTTGGATAATTGGAGCGCATTCTGGGGAAGGTGGGACCTGTACAGGCATGACGGGTTGCATCTGAACCGAAGGGGCACCAATATCCTGGGAGGGATGTTTTCTAGTACTCTTCGGGAGGGTTTAAACTAATTTGGCAGGGGAATGGGAACCGGATTTGTAGTCCAGCAACTAAGGTAGCCGATATTCAGGACGCCAAAGCGTGTAATGAGGCAGTGGGGAAGGGAACACTGACAAAGGATAGTACTTGCAGGCACGGAGATGGGTTGAAGTGTGTATACTTCAACGCACGAAGCATCAGGAATAAGGTGTGTGTACCTAAGGCATGGATCAGTACTTGGGACTGCGATGTGGTGGCCATCACGGAAACTTGGATAGAAGAGGGGCAGAAATGGTTGTTGGAGGTCCTTGGTTATAGATGTTTCAATAAGATTAGGGAGGGTGGTAAAAGGGGTGGGGGTGGCATTGTTAATTAGAGACAGTATAACAGCTGCAGAAAGGCAGTTCGAGGAGTATCACCCTAATGTGGTAGTATGGGTTGAAGTCAGAAATAGGAAAGGAGCAGTCACCTTGTTAGGAGTTATCTATAGGCCCCCCAATAGTAGCAGAGATGTGGAGGAACAGATTGGGAAACAGATTTTGGAAAGGTGCAGAAGTAACAGGGTAGTAGTCATGGGTGACTTTAACTTCCCAAATATTGAGTGGAAACTCTTTCGATCAAATAGTTTGGATGGGGTTGTGTTTGTGCAGTGTGTCCAGGAAGCTTTTCCAACACAGTATGTAGATTGTCCGACCAGAGGAGGGGCAATATTGGATTTAGTACTTGGTAATGAACCAGGGCAAGTGATAGATTTGTTAGTGGGGGAGCATTTTGGAGGTAGTGACCACAATTCTGTGACTTTCACTTTAGTAATGGAGAGGGATAGGTGCGTGCAACAGTGCAAGGTTTACAATTGGGGGAATGGTAAATACGATGGTGTCAGACAAGAATTGAAGTGCATAGGTTGGGAACATAGGCTGTCAGGGAAGGACACAAGTGAAATGTGGAACTTGTTCAAGGAACAGGTACTACGTGTCCTTGATATGTATGTCCCTGTGTGGCAGGGAAGAGATGGTCGAGTGAGGGAACGATGGTTGACAAGAGAGGTTGAATGTCTTGTTAAGAGGAAAAAGGAGACTTATGTAAGGCTGATGAAACAAGGTTCAGACAGGGCGTTGGAGGGATACAAGATAGACAGGAGGGTACTGAAGAAATGGATTAGGAGAGCTAAGAGAGGGCATGAACAATCTTTGGCGGGTAGGATCAAGGAAAACCCCAAGGCCTTTTACACATATGTGAGAAATATGAGAATGACTAGAGCGAGGGTAGGTCCGATCAAGAACAGTAGCGGGAGGTTGTGTATTGAGTCTGAAGAGATAGAAGAGGTCTTGAACGAGTACTTTTCTTCTGTATTTACAAATGAGAGGGGCGATATTGTTGGAGTGGACAGTGTGAAACAGACTGCTAAGCTCGAGGAAATACTTGTTAGGAAGGAAGATGTGTTGGGCATTTTGAAAAACTTGAGGATAGACAAGTCCCCCGGGCCTGACAGGATATATCCAAGGATTCCATGGGAAGCAAGAGATGAAATTGCAGTGCCGTTGGCAATGACATTTTCCTCCTCACTGTCAACAGGTGTGGTACCAGGGGATTGGAGAGTGGCGAATGTCGTGACCCTGTTCAAAAAGGGACTAGGGATAACCCTGGGAATTACAGGCCAGTTAGTCTTATTTCGGTGGTAGGCAAAGTCATGGAAATGGTACTGAAGGTTAGGATTTCTGAGCATCTGGAAAGACACTGCTTGATTAGAGATAGTCAGCACGGATTTGTGAGGGGTAGGTCTTGCCTTACAAGTCTTATTCAATTCTTTGAGGAGGTGACCAAGCATGTGGATGAAGGTAAAGCAGTGGGTGTAGTGTACATGGATTTTAGTAAGGCATTTGATAAGGTTCCCCATGGTAGGCGTCTGCAGAAAGTAAGGAGGCATGGGATAGTGGGAAATTTGGCCAGTTGGATAACGAACTGGCTAACCGATAGAAGTCAAAGAGTGGTGGTGGATGGCAAATATTCAGCCTGGATTCCAGTTACCAGTGGCGTACCGCAAGGATCATTTCTGGGTCCTCTGCTGTTTGTGATTTTCATGAATGACTTGGATGAGGGAGTTGAAGGGTGGGTCAGTAAATTTGCAGACGATTCGAAGATTGGTGGAGTTGTGGATAGTGAGGAGGGCTGTTGTCGCCTGCACAGAGACATAGATAGGATGCAGAGCTGGGCTGAGAAGTGGCAGATGGGGTTTAACCCTGAAAAGTGTGAGATTGTCCATTTTGGAAGAACAAATATGAATGCGGAATACAGGGTTAACGGTAGCGTTCTTGGCAATGTGGAGGAGCAGACAGATCTTGGGGTCTATGTTCATACTTCTTTTAAAGTTGCCACTCAAGTGGATAGAGCTGTGAAGAAGGCCTATGGTGTGCCAGCGTTTATTAACAGAGGGATTGAATTTAAGAGCCGTGAGATGATGATGCAGCTGTACAAAACTTTGGTAAGGCCACATTTTGAGTACTGTGTAAAGTTCTGGTCGCCTAATTTTAGGAAGGATGTGGAAGCTTTGGAAAAGGTGCAAAGGAGATTTACCAGGATGTTGCCTGGAATGGAGAGTAGGTATTACGAGGAAAGGTTCAGGGTGCTAGGCCTTTTCTCATTAGAACGGAGAAGGACGAGGGGCGACTTGATAGAGGTTTATAAGATGATCAGGGGAATAGATAGAGTAGACAGTTAGTGACTGTTTCCCTGGGTGGAACAAACCATTACAAGGGGACGTAAATTTAAGGTGAATGGTGGAAGATATAGGGGGGATGTCAGAGGTAGGTTATTTACCCAGAGAATAGTAGGGGCATGGAATGCACTGCCTGTAGAAGTAGTTGAGTCGGAAACATTAGGGACCTTCAAGCAGCTATTGGATAGGTACATGGATCACGGTAAAATGATATAGTGTAGATGTATTTGTTATTAAGGGCAGCACAGTAACATTGTGAATAGCACAATTGCTTCACAGCTCCAGGGTCCCAGGTTCGATTCCGGCTTGGGTCACTGTCGGTGCGGAGTCTGCACATCCTCCCCGTGTGTGCGTGGGTTTCCTCCGGGTTTTCCGGTTTCCTCCCACAGTCCAAAGATGTGCAGGTTCGGTGGATTGGCCATGATAAATTGCCCTTAGTGTCCAAAATTGAACTTAGTGTTGGCTGGTGGTGTTGACTTTGGGTCGGGTGCTCTTTCCAAGAGCCGGTGCAGACTCAATGGGCCGAATGGCCTCCCTCTGCACTGTAAATTCAATGACAATCTATGATTAATATAGGCCAAAGATTCGGCACAACATCGTGGGCCGAAGATACATTCTGTGCTGTATGTTTCTATGTTCTATGTTCTATGTTGTAGAACTGCACACAATACTCCAATTGTGGCCTCACCAAAGTCTTGTAAAGTTGCATCATCACCTAACGGCTCTTAAACTCAATCTCCCTGTTAATAAATGCTAACACACGATAGGTTTTCTTCACGGCTCTATCCACTTGGGTGGCAACTTTCAGAGACCTATGGCCATGAACTCCGAGATCTCTCTGTGAACCGATGTAGGAAGTCAGTGGGGACTGAAACAAAAGGCAGGAAGGGAGAGTGTGTAAAGCATGCCCAGAGAAAGCAGGGCAGAGAGCAAGGAAAGTCTACATTAAATTGCATTTATTTCAATGCAAGGGGCCTGACGGGCAAAGCGGATGAACTCAGGGCATGGATGGGCACATGGGACTGGGATATTATAGCTATGACTGAAACATGGCTAAGGGAGGGGCAGGACTGGCAGCTCAATGTTCCGGGGTACAGATGCTATAGAATGGATAGAACAGGAGTTAAGAGAGGAGGGGGAGTGGCGTTTTTGATTCGGGATAACATCACGGCATTACTTAGAGGGGATATTTCCGAGGGTTCGCCCACTGAGTCTATATGGGTGGAACTGAAAAATAAGAAGGGAGAGATCACCTTGATAGGACTGTACAGGCCCCCAAATAGTCAGCGGGAAATTGAGGGCCAAATATGTCAGGAGATTACAGATAGCTGCAAGAAAAATAGTGTGGTAATAGTAGGGGACTTTAACTTTCCCAACATTGACTGGGACAGCCATAGCATTAGGGGCTTGGATGGGGGGAAGTTCAGTGTATTCAGGAGGAATTTCTCATTCAGTATGTGGATGGACCGACTAGAGAGGGGGCAAAACTTGACCTCGTCTTGGGAAATAAGGAAGGGCAAGTGACAGAAGTGCGAGTGAGGGATCACTTTGGGACAAGTGACCATAACTCCATTAGTTTTAAGATAGCTATAGAGAATGATAGGTCTGGCCCAAGAGTTAAAATTCTTAATTGGGGCAAGGCCAATTTTGATGGTATCAGACAGGAACTTTCAGAGGTAGATTGGGGGAGACTGTTGGCAGGCAAAGGGACGGCTGGTAAATGGGAGGCTTTAAAAAATGTGTTTACCAGGGTTCGGGTTAGCACATTCCCTTTAGAGTGAAGGGCAAGGCTGGTAGAAGTAGGGAACCCTGGATGACTTGAGATATTGAGACTCTGGTCAAAAAGAAGAAGGAGGCATATGACGTACATAAACAACTGGGATCAAGTGGATCCCTTAAAGAGTATAGAGATTGTCGAAATAGAGTTAAGAGGGAAATCAGGAGGGCAAAAAGGGGACATGAAATTGCTTTGGCAAATAATGCAAAGGAGAATCCAAAGAGCTTCTGCAGATACATAAAGGGAAAAAGAGTTACTAGGGACAGAGTAGGGCCTATAAAGGATCAACAAGGACATCTATGTGCAGAGCCACAAGAGTTGGGTGAGATCCTGAATGAATATTTCTCATCGGTATTCATGGTGGAGAAAGGCATGGAGATTAGGAAACTAAGGGAAATAAATAGTGATGTCTTGAGAAGTGTGCATATTACAGAGGAGGAGGTGCTGGAAGTCTTAAAGCGCATCAAGGTAGATAAATCCCCGGGACCTGATGAAATGTATCCCAGGATGTTGTGGGAGGCTAGGGTGGAAATTGCGGGTCCCCTAACAGAGATATTTGAATCATCGGCAGCCACAGGTGAGGTGCCTGAAGATTGGAGAGTAGCGAATGTTGTGCACTTGTTTAAGATGGGCAGCAGGGAAAAGCCTGGGAACTACAGACCGGCGAGCCTAACGTCTGTAGTAGGTAAGTTGCTGGAAGGTATTCTGAGAGACAGGATCTACAAGCATTTAGAGAGCCAAGGGGCAGTCAGCATGGCCTTGTGCGTGGAAAATCATGTCTCACAAATTTGATTGAGTTTTTTGAGGGGGTGACCAAGAAGGTAGATGAGGGCAGTGCAGTAGACATTGTCTCCATGGACTTTAGCAAAGCCTTTGACAAGGTACCGCATGGTAGGTTGTTGCAGAAGGTTAAAGCTCACGGGATCCAGGTTGAGGTTGCCAATTTGATTCAAAATTGGCGGGACGACAGAAGAAAGAGGGTGGTTGTAGAGGATTGTTTTTCAAACTGGAGGCCTGTGACCAGTGGTGTGCCTCAGGGATCGGTGCTGGGTCCACTGTTATTTGTGATTTATATTAATGATTTGGATGAGAATTTAGGAGGCATGGTTAGTAAGTTTGCAGATGACACCAAGATTGGTGGCACAGTGGATAGTGAAGAAGGTTATCTAGGATTGCAACGGGATCTTGATCAATGAGGCCAGTGGGCCGACGAATGGCAGATTGAGTTTTATTTAGGTAAATGTGAGGTGATGCATTTTGGCAGATCGAATCTAGCCAGGACCTACTCATAGAACATAGAACAATACAGCGCAGTACAGGCCCTTCAGCCCACAATGTTGCACCGAAACAAAAGCCATCTAACCTACACTATGCCATTATCATCCATATGTTGATCCAATAAACTTTTAAATGCCCTCAATGTTGGCGAGTTCACTACTGTAGCAGGTAGGGCATTCCACGGCCTCACTACTCTTTGCGCAAAGAACCTACCTCTGACCTCTGTCCTATATCTATTACCCCTCCGTTTAAAGCTATGACCCTTCGTGCCAGCCATTTCCATCCGCGGGAGACGGCTCTCACTGTCCACCCCATCCAACCCCCTGATCACTTTGTATGCCTCTATTAAGTCTCCTCTTAACCTTCTTCTCTCCAACGAAAACAACCTCAAGTCCATCAGCCTTTCCTCATAAGATTTTCCCTCCATACCAGGCAACATCCTGGTAAATCTCCTCTGCACCCGCTCCAAAGCCTCCACGTCCTTCCTATAATGCGGTGACCAGAACTGTACGCAATACTCTAAATGCGGCCGTACCAGAGTTCTGTACAGCTGCAACATGACCTCCTGACTCCGGAACTCAATCCCTCTACCAATAAAGGCCAACACTCCATAGTCCTTCTTCACAACCCTATCAACCTGGTGGCAACTTTCAGGGATCTATGTACATGGACACCTAGATCCCTCTGCTCATCCATACTTTCAAGAACTTTTCCATGAGCCAAATATTCCGCATTCCTGTTATTCCTTCCAAAGTTAATCACCTCACACTTCTCTACATTAAACTCCATTTGCCACCTCTCAGCCCAGCTCTGCAGCTTAACTATATCCCTCTGTAACCTGCTACATCCTTCCACACTGTCGACAACACCACCGACTTTAGTATCGTCTGCAAAGTTACTCACCCACCCTTCTGCGCCTTCCTCTAGGTCATTGATAAAAATGACAAACAGCAACGGCCCCAGAACAGATCCTTGTGGTACTCCACTTGTAACTGAACTCCATTCTGAACATTTCCCATCAACCACCACCCTCTGTCTTCTTTCAGCTAGCCAATTTCTGATCCACATCTCTAAATCACCCTCTATCCCTAGCCTCCGTATTTTCTGCAATAGCCTACCGCGGGGAACCTTATCAAACGCTTTGCTGAAATCCATATACACCACATCAACTGCTCTATTCTCGTCTACCTGTTAAGTCACCTTCTCAAAGAACTCGATAAGGTTTGTGAGGCATGACCTACCCTTCACAAAGCCATGCTGACTATCCCTGATCATATTATTCCTATCTAGATGATTATAAATCTTGTCTCTTATAATCCCCTCCAAGAATTTACCCAGAACAGACGTGAGGCTCACCAGTCTATAGTTGCAGGGGTTGTCTCTATTCCCCTTTTTGAACAAAGGGACCACATTTGCTAACCTCCAGTCCTCTGGCACTATTCCTGTAGCCAATGATGACATAAAAATCAAAGCCAAAGGCCCAGCAATCTGTTCCCTGGCCTCCCAGAGAATCCTAGGATAAATCCCATCAGGTCCCGGGGACTTATCTATTTTCAGACTGTCCAGAATTGCCAACACCTCTTCCCTACGTACCTCAATGCCATCTATTCTATTAGCCTGCGGCTCAGCATTCTCCTCTACAGCATTATATTTTTCCTGAGTGAATACTGACGAAAAATATTCATTTAGTATCTCGCCTATCTCTTCAGACTCCACACACAACTTCCCATCCCTGTCCTTGACTGGCCCTACTCTTTCCCTAGTCATTCGCTTATTCCTGACATACCTATAGAAAGCTTTTGGGTTTTCCGTGATCCTACCAGCCAAATACATCTCATGTCCCCTCCTTGCTCGTCTTAGCTCTCTCTTTAGATCCTTCCTCTCTACCTTGTAACTATCCATCGCCCCAACTGAAACTTCACACCTCATCTTCACATAGGCCTCCTTCTTCCTCTTAACAAGAGACTCCACTTCTTTGGTAAACCACGGTTCCCTCGCTCGACGCCTTTCTCCCTGCCTGACCGGTACATACTTATCAAGAACACGCAGTAGCTGACCCTTGAACAAGCTCCACTTATCCAGTGTGCCCAACACTTGCAGCCTACTTCTCCACCTTATCCCCCCACCCAAGTCACGTCTAATGGCATCATAATTGCCCTTCTCCCAGCTATAACTCTTGCCCTGCGGTGTATACTTATCCCTTTCCATCATTAACGTAAACGTCACCGAATTGTGGTCACTGTCCCCAAAGTGCTCTCCTACCTCCAAATCCAACACCTGGTCTGGTTCATTACCCAAAACCAAATCCAACGTGGCCTCGCCTCTTGTTGGCCTGTCAACATATTGTGTCAGGAAACCCTCCTGCACACACTATACAAAAAACGACCCACCTAATGTATTTTCCAGTCAATATTTGGAAAGTTAAAGTCTCCCATAATAACTACGCTGTTACTTTCGCTCTTATCCGGAATCATCCTCACCATCCTTTCCTCTACATCCCTAGAACTATTTGGAGGCCTATAGAAGACTCCCAACAGTGTGACCTCTCCTTTCGTGTTTCTAACCTCAGCCCATACTACCTCGGAAGATGAGTCCCCATCTAGCATCCTCAGTTAATGGTATGGCGTTGGGGAGAGTTGTAGAACAAAGAGATCAAGGCGTGCAGGTTCATAGCTCCTTGAAGGTGGAGTCGCAGGTGGGCAGGGTGGTGAAGAAGGCATTCGGCATGCTTGGTTTCATTGGTCAGAACATTGAATACAGGAGTTGAGACGTCTTGTTGAAGTTGTACAAGACATTGGTACGGCCACACTTGGAATACTGTGTGCAGTTCTGGTCACCCTTTTATAGAAAGGATATTATTAAACTGGAAAGAGTGCAGAAAAGATTTACTAGGATGTTGCCGGGACTTGATGGTTTGAGTTATAAGGAGAGGCTGGATAGACTGGGACCTTTTCCCCTGGAGCGTAGGAGGCTTAGGGGTGATCTTATAGAGGTCTATAAAATAATGAGGGGCATAGATAAGGTAGATAGTCAACATCTTTTCCCAAAGGTAGGGGAGTCTAAAACTAGAGGGCATAGGTTTAAGGTGAGAGGGGAGAGATTCAGAAGGGCCCAGAGGTGCAATTTCTTCACTCAGAGGGTAGTGAGTGTCTGGAATGGGCTGCCAGAGGTAGTAGTAGAGGCGGGTACAATTGTGTCTTTTAAAAAGCATTTAGATAGTTACATGGGTAAGATGGGTATAGAGGGTTATGGGCCAAGTGCGGGCAACTGGGACTAGCTTAATGGTAAAAATTGGGCGGCATGGACTGGTTGGGCCGAAGGGCCTGTTTCCATGCTGTAAACTTCTATGATTCTATGATTCTCTGCTCCTCCACAAGCTTCAGAAGTCTGTCGTTAATACTGTATTCTGCATTCAAATCTGTCCTACCAAACTGACTCACCTCATACTTATCAGGGTTAAACGCCATCTGCCACTTTATAGCACAGCTCTGCATCCTATCAATGTCTATTTGCAGCCGACAACAGCCATCCACGGTATCCACTACTGTACCAATCTTGGTGTCATCAGCAAATTCACTAACACAAACTTCAACTCCATCATCCAATTCATTGATCAAAATCACAAAAAGCAGAGGACCCCGCACTGATCCCTGTGGTACACCGCTGGTGACTGGGCTCCAGGATAAAAAATTACCATCTACCACCACTCTCTGTCTTCTATGAGATAACCAGTTACTGATCGAATCGGCCAAATGTCCCTCTATGCCATGTCTCCTTAGATTCTGCATGAGCCGACCATGGGGCACCTTATCAATGCCTGACTAAAATCCATGTATACGAAAACAACTGCTCTACCTTCATCTATGTACTTGGTTACCTCCTCGAAGAATACAATCAAACTTGTGAGGCAAGACTTACCCCTCAGAAATCCGTGCTGACTATCCTGGATTAAGCAGTATCTTCCCAAATGATCATAAATACTATCCCTCAGGACCCTTTCCAATAATTTACCTATGACTGAAGTCAGAATAACCTGCCTATAATTCCAAGGGTTATGCCTATTCCCTTTCTTGACCAAGGGGACAACATGTGGCTCTCTCCAGTCTTCTAGCACTATTGCTGTACACAGTGAGGACATAAAGATCAAAGCCAAAGGCTATGTAATCTCACCCCTCGCCTCCCAAAGAATCCTAGGATATATCCCATCAGGCCCAGGGGACTTATCTATCCTCAGGCTTCTCAAAATTTCTATCACAACTTCCTTCCGAATATCTACCTCCTCCAGCCTACCAGCCTCTATCGCACTATCCTCCTCAACAACATGGCCCCTGTCCTTTGTAAACACTGAAGAAAAGTATTCATTTAGGGCCTCTCCTATACCTTCAGACTCCATGCACACGTTCCCACTACTGTCCTTGACCGGCCCTAACTTCACCTTGGACATTCTTTTATTTCTCACATAATTGTAAAAATGCCATGGGGTTTTCCTTGAACCTACCCGCCAAGGACATCTCATGCCCCCTCCTAGCTTTCCTAAGCCCTTTCTTGAGCTCCTTCCTAACTATCTTGTATCCGTCATGAGCCCTAACTGAACCTTGTATTCTGATCCTTACATCAGCCCCCTTCTTCCTCTTGACAAGACATTCAACCCCTTTTGTAAACCACGGTTCCCTCACTCAACCATTTCCTCCCTGCCTGACAAGGACATACATATCAAGGAGACCCAGTGTTTGTTCCTTGAACAAGCTCCACATTTCAATTGTGCCTATCTCTGACAGTTCCTGTTTCCATCTTATGCTCCCCTAATCTTGCCTAATCGCATTCCCTTCCCACAGTTATGAAGGTTGCCCTGCTGTATGTTCCTATCCCTCTCCATTGCTATAGTGAAGGGGTGGTTTAGCACACTGGGCTAAATAGCTGGCTTTTAAAGCAGACCAAGGTAGGCCAGCATAACGGTTCAATTCACCAACCAGCTTCCCCGAACAGACGCCGGAATGTGGCGACTAGGGGCTTCTCATAGTAACTTCTTTGACGCCTTTTTGTGACAATAAGCGATTTTCATTCATTTTTTCATTTCATTTCAAGTTACCGAATTGTGGTCACTATCTCCAAAGTGCTCTCCCACAACAACTTGGCCCAGTTCATTACCCCGTACCAAATCCAATGTGGCCCGCCTCTTGTCGATCTATCTACATATTGTGTGAGGAAACCCTCCTGAACACACTGAATAAAAGCAGCCCCATCCAAACTATTCGAAATATAGTGGTTCCAATCAATATTTGGAAAGTTAAAGTCACCCATGGCAACTACCCAGTGACGACCGCACCTATCCAAAATCTGCATTGCAATCTTTTCCTCCACATCTCTGTTACTGTTTGGGGGCCTATAGAAAACTCCTAACAAAGTGTCCGCTCCTTTCCTATTTCTAACTTCAACCCACACTACCTCAGTAGACAGATCCTCCTAAAACTGCCTTTCTGCAGCCATTACACTATCCTTGATTAACAATGCTACTCCTCCACCACTTTTACCACTTTCCCGAATCTTACTGAAACGTCGAAACCCCGGAACCTCCAAAACCCTTTCCTGCCGTTGTTCTATCCACGTCTCCGTAATAGCCACAATATCGTAGTCCCAGGTATCAATCCATGCTTCAAGCTCACCAACCTTATTCCTGACGCTCCTCTCATTGAAGTAGACAAACTTCAAACCACCTTCATGCCTGCAGGTCCACTCTTGTGACCTTGGTACCTTCCTCAGTACTGCACTATCCACAACTTCCTAAACTCCAGCAACGCTATCTCCTGGACTACAAATCAGTGTCGTCGCCGCCCCCCCCCCCCCCCCCCCGCCAAATTAGTTTATGCCCCCCCCCCCCCCCCCCCCCCGAAGAGCTGTAGCAAATGTCCCTCCCAGAATATTGGTGCCTCTCTGGCTCAGGTGTAACCCGTTCTGTTTGTGAAGGTCCCACCTGCCCCAGAATGTGCTCCAATAATCCAAGTAACTCAAACACTCACTCCTACACCATCCCTGTAGCCACGTGTTTAACTGCACTCTCTCCATGTTCCTCACCTCGCTAGCAGGTGACACTGGCAGTAAACCAGAGATGACAACACAGTATGTCGTGGCTCAGAGCTTGCACCCTACCTCCCTGAATTCCTGTTTAACACCCCCCGTCCCTTTTCCTACCTATGTCGTTGGTACCGATGTGTACCACGACCTGTGGCTGCTCCCCCTCCCCCTTTAGGATTCTGAAAACACGATCAGAGACGTCACAAACCTTGGCACCCGGGAGGCAACACACCAACCGTGAGCCTCTATCGTTGTCACAGAACCGCCTATCTGTACCTCTAACTATAGAGTCTCTAATAACTAATGTTCTCCTGCTCTCCCCCCTTCCCTTCTGAGCCACAGGGACAGACTATGTGCCAGAGACCTGATCACAGTGGTTTACCTCTGGTAGGTCCCCCCCCCCCAACAGTATACCTGTTATTGAGGAGAACAACCGCAGGGTATCCCTGCACTGACAGCTACTTCCCCGTCCTTTCACCCTGCTACCTTCCTTCTTAGGAGTATCTACATCCCAGTAGCTTCTATCAAAAACCGACACTGCCTCCCGAATTATCCTCAGTTCATCCAGCTGCAGCTCCAGTTCCCTAACACGGTCTTTGAGGAGCTGTAGATGGGTGCACTTCCCGCAGGTGAACTCATCAGCGCCATTGATGGTGTCCCTCACCTCGAACATCCTGCAGGAGGAACATTGCACTGCCTTCTCTGCCATCCCTTCCATTTATCCACTTGACAATTACAGAGAGAAACAAAAAGCTCACCCGATTTTCAAACTCCCCGCAGGTTAGAGGTGGTGGAAGGTTGGAGAGGGAAAAAGGAAAGAAAAGCTTACCTCACCAACCCACTACCCATCTTTGTTTTTGGTTAGAAGAGGAGGATGGGTGGGAGACATTACCTGTGTAGTGTCTCGGGTTGAGCCACTGCCTGAAATATATTATTTCTAGAAACACACCCGACAGCAGCTTTCCACAATCCACTCTCCGCAACAGCCAATCAGCGACGCCGCTCTGCCGCCCTCTGCTGGAAACATATCTGGAAATAGGCTTGTCACTGGAAGCAGATATGTGACCATAGAATTCCTACAGTGCAGAAGGAGTCCATTACACTCTGCAACGACCTTCTGAAAGACCACTCCAACTAAACCCGCCCGTAACCCCAACTAACTTGCGCAAATTCGGAAAGCCATCCAATGCCAGAATTGAACCCGTGACGCTGTGAGACAACAGTTCTAACCGGTGTGTCACCGCGCTGCCTCGTGACGGTGTGATGTGATTTACGATCTTGCAAACAGACCCCTTCTTATTATAGGCATCATAAAGGTGGTGTAGGCGCCGATTACCTTTCAATCAACTGTCTTCGGGTTAGAAATTTTGCAGTCAATTTAGTGACATCCTGTCTCAAATAGTTGTTGTGAGGACTGAGAGATTAAACTACATACTCCGTCAGGCAGTGAGTTGCAGGAACACTCTGTTGAATAGGACATAGTTTGGGGTCTGTCTCTTTGGAGTTGGCGAGTTATGTAAATAGTCAACTGATGAGTATAGAAAGGAACGTATTGGAATCATCGAAAGAGTGCTGAAAAAGCCATGGGTGGATCTTGTAGGGCTGAGGGACTAATATGGTGACAGAAGGAGTTATTAATCTATAGCTGCTAATATGCACTGAAACGAATTATTATGTAATTAATTTCATGTATTGATTGGACTGCAGTGCGAAGTTACTCAACCGAGGTCGCAGCATCAGTTCTCCCACTTCTTATTATCGCCGGTGTGATTGCAGTGATCGGTTTCAAACTGCGGGAAAAGAATCAAGGTACGTAATTTCTCATGAACAGAAGATTGGTTATATCTTTACATGTGGGGATTCATTTCCAGTCACTTAGAGATTAAGCATTGCATTCTAAACAGGATGATTTTTGAAGGAGGCGATTACTATAGTGTAGAACGATAAGATTAATACCATGACGAGTTTGGCATATTTAGAATATGGACTTGATAGGTTAAAATTAATGATTTTCTTCTTAAATTCTATAAGGGTACGCAAGTGCGAGTGACAAAGCAAACACACATTTTAAAACAGTTCCCAACATTCTTTTACACAGAGGGTAGTGGGTGCCAGGGACTCGCTGCCAGAGGAGATGGTGGAAGCAGGGACGATAGTGACATTTAAGGGGCATCTTGACAAACATATGAATATGATGGGAATAGAGAGATATGGACCCAGGAAGTGTAGAAGATTGTAGTTTAGTCGGGCAGCAAGGTCGGCACGGGCTTGGAGGGCCGAAGGGCCTGTTCCTGTGCTGTACATTTCTTTGTTCTATTCGGAATAGAACATAGAACATAGAAAATACAGCACAGAACAGGCCCTTCGGCCCACGATGTTGTGCCGAACCTTTGTCCTAGATTGATCATAGATTATCATTGAATTTACAGAGCAGAAGGAGGCCATTCGGCCCCCTGAGTCTGCACCGGCTCTTGGAAAGAGCACCCCACCCAAACTCAACACCTCCACCCAACACCAAGGGCAATTTTGGACACTAAGGGCAATTTATCATGGCCAATCCACCTACCCTGCACATCTTTGGACTGTGGGAGGAAACCGGAGCACCCGGAGGAAACCCACGCAGACACGGGGAGGGCGTGCAGACTCCGCACAGACAGTAGGCCAAGCCGGATTCGAACCTGTGACCCTGGAGCTGTGAAGCAATTGTGCTATCCACAATGCTACCGTGCTGCCCTTAAGAACAAATAAATCTACACTATATCATTTTACAGTAATCCATGTACCTATCCAATAGCTGCTTGAAGGTCCCTAATGTTTACGACTCGACTACTTCCACAGGCAGTGCATTCCATGCCCCCACTACTCTCTGGGTAAAGAACCTACCTCTGATATCCCTCCTATTTCTTCCACCTTTCACGTTAAATTTATGTCCCCTTGTAATGGTTTGTTCCACCCGGGGAAAAAGTCTCTGACTGTCTACTCTATCTATTCCCCTGATCATCTTATAAACCTCTATCAAGTCGCCCCTCATCCTTCTCCGTTCTAATGAGAAAAGGCCTAGCACCCTCAACCTTCCCTCGTAAGACCTACTCTCCATTCCAGGTAACATCCTGGTAAATCTTCTTTGCACCTTTTCCAAAGCTTCCACATCCTCCCTAAATTGAGGTGACCAGAACTGTACACAGTACTCCAAATGTGGCCTTTCCAAAGTTTTGTACAGCTGCATCATCACCTCACGGCTCTTAAGTTAAATCCCTCTGTTAATGAACACCATAGGCCTTCTTCACATCTCTATCCACTTGAGTGGCAACTTTCAAAGATGTATGAACATAGACCCCAAGATCTCTCTGCTCCTCCACATTGACAAGAACTCTACCGTTAACCCTGTATTCCGCATTCATATTTGTCCTTCCAAAATGGACAACCTCACACTTTTCAGGGATAAACTCCATCTGCCACTTCTCTGCCCAGCTCTGCATCCTATCTATGTCTCTTTGCAGCCGACAACAGCCCTCCTTACTATCCACAACTCCACCAATCTTCGTATAGTCTGCAAATTTACTGACCCACCCTTCAACTCCCTCATCCAAGTCATTAATGAAAATCACAAACAGCAGAGGACCCAGAACTGATCCCTGCGGTACGCCACTGGTAACTGGGATCCAGGCTGAATATTTGCCATCCACCACCACTCTCTGACTTCTATCGGTTAGCCAGTTCGTTATCCAACTGGCCAAATTTCCCACTATCCCATGCCTCCTTACTTTCTGCAGAAGCCTACCATGGGGAACCTTATCAAATTCCTTACTAAAATCCATGTACACTACATCCACTGCTTTACCTTCATCCAGATGCTTGGTCACCTCCTCAAAGAATTCAATACGATATGTAAGGCAAGACATACCCCTCAAAAATCCGTGCTGTCTATCCCTAATCAAGCAGTGTCTTTCCAGATGCTCAGAAACCCTATCCTTCAGTACCCTTTCCATTGCCTACCACCGAAGTAAGACCCACTGGCCTGTAATTCCCAGGGTTATCCCTAGTCCCTTTTTTGAACAGGGGCACGACATTCGCCACTCTCCAATCCCCTGGTACCACCCCTGTTGACAGTGAGGACGAAAAGATCATTGCCAACGGCTCTGCAATTTCATCTCTTGCTTCCCATAGAATCCTTGGATATATCCCGTCAGGCCCGGGGGACTTGTCTATCCTCACGTTTTTCAAAATGCCCAACACGTCTTCATTCCTAACAAGTATTTCCTCGAGCTTACCAGTCGGTTTCACACTGTCCTCTCCAACAATATCGCTCCTCTCATTTGTAAATACAGAAGAAAAGTACTCGTTCAAGACCTCTCCTATCTCTTCAGACTCAATACAAAATCTCCCGCTACTGTTCTTGATCGGACCTACCCTCGCTCTAGTCATTCTCATATGTCTCACATATGTGTAAAAGGCCTTGGGGTTTTCCTTGATCCTACCCGCCAAAGATTGTTCATGCCCTCTCTTAGCTCTCCTAATCCCTTTCTTCAGTTCCCTCCTGGCTATCTTGTATCCCTCCCTTGCCCTGTCTGAACCTTGTTTCCTCAGCCTTACATAAGTCTCCGTTTTCCTCTTAACAAGACATTCAACCTCTCTTGTCAACCATGGTTCCCTCACTCGACCATCTCTTCCCTGCCTGTCAGGGACATACATATCAAGGACACGTAGTACCTGTTCCTTGAACAAGCTCCACATTTCACTTGTGTCCTTCCCTAACAGCCTATGTTCCCAACTTATGCACTTCAATTCTTGTCTGGCAACATCGTATTTACCCTTCCCCCAATTGTAAACCTTGCCCTGTTGCACGCACCTATCCCTCTCCATTACTAAAGTGAAAGTCACAGAATTGTGGTCACTATCTCCAATACGCTCCCCCACTAACAAATCTATCACTTGCCCTGGTTCATTACCAAGTACTAAATCCAATATTGCCCCTCCTCTGGTCGGACAATCTACATACTGTGTTGGAAAAGCTTCCTGGACACACTGCACAAACACCACCCCATCCAAACTATTTGATCTAAAGAGTTTCCACTCAATATTTGGGAAGTTAAAGTCACCCATGACTACTACCCTGTTACTTCTGCACCTTTCCATAATCTGTTTCCCAATCTGTTCCTCCACATCTCTGCTACTATTGGGGGGCCTATAGAAAACTCCTAACAAGGTGACTGCTCCTTTCCTATTTCTGACTTCAACCCATACTACCTCAATAGGGTGATACTCCTCGAACTGCCTTTCTGCACCTCTTTTATCACCCTCCCTAATCTTATTGAAACATCTATAACCAGGGACCTCCAACAACCATTTCTGCCCCTCTTCTATCCAAGTTTCCGTGGTGGCCACCACATCGTAGTCCCAAATACCGATCCATACCTTAAGTTCACCCACCTTATTCCTGATGCTTCTTGCGTTGAAGTATACACACTTCAACCCATCTCCGTGCCTGCAAGTACTCTCCTTTGTCAGTGTTCCCTTCTCCACTGCCTCATTACACGCTTTGGCGTCCTGAATATCGGCTACCTTAGTTGCTGGATTACAAATCCGGTTCCCATTCCCCTGCCAAATTAGTTTAAACCCTCCCGAAGAGTACTAGAAAACCTCCCTCCCAGGATATTGGTGCCCCTCTTGTTCAGATGCAACCCTTCCTGCTTGTACAGGTCCCGCCTTCCACAGAATGCGCTCCAATTATCCAAATACCTGAAGCCCTCCCTCCTACACCATTCCTGCAGCCACGTGTTCAACCGCACTCTCTCCCTATTCCTAGCTTCGCTATCACGTGGCACCGGCAACAAACCAGAGATGACAACTCTGTCTGTCCTGGTTTTAACTTCCAGCCTAACTCCCTAAACTTGCTTATTACCTCCACACCCCTTTTCCTACCTATGTCGTTGGTACCAATGTGCACCACGACTTCTGGCTGCTCGCCCTCCCCCTTAAGGATCCTGAAGACATGATCCGAGACATCCCTGACCCTGGCACCCGGGAGGCAACATACCTTCCGGGAGTCTCGCTCGCGGCCACAGAATCTCCTATCTATTCCCCTAACCATTGAATCTCCTACAACTATTGCTTTTCTATTCTCCCCCCTTCCCTTCTGAGCCCCAGAGCCAGATTCAGTGCCAGAGACCTGGCCGCTAGGGCCTTCCCCCGGTAGGTCATCCCCCCCAACAGCATCCAAAACGGTATACTTGTTTTGAAGGGGAATGGCCACGACGGATCCCTGCACTGTCTGCCTGTTTGTTTTTCCCCCTGACGGTCACCCAGCTATTCTTGTCCTGTAAATGAAAGAAGCACCTTACTCCCTCCTCACCTAACTCCATCGGTCACCAAACTCTTACTATAGCACTCAAAAAGCACCAAATTCAGCACTCAGTGCAAACCCACTGCAGAATTTCAATGTTGCCTCTCCTTGCATTCTTTGAATATTGGGTTTGTGATATCTGAGTTGGACAAGTAAATGTTTTCATATGTTTATAATTGTGATCTGTTCATACGTAGTATTGGTAAATCACATATAGAAACACAAGCTGGCTCTATTAACAACATATATTTTATGCACCACACAATGAATAATTTATCTTCTTATCTTGTTCAGGCAATTCATCAAACGTTTTACAACCCCAGAGGTAAGCCGGCAGAACATTTCTTCCAATTAATGCCAGTTATTCGTACTCCATGTAATGAATGTCATTTCTGGAACCTTAGTTAGGCCACACTTGGAGTATAGTGTTCAATTCTGGTCGCCACACTACCAGAAGGATGTGGAGGCTTTAGAGAGGGTGCAGAAGAGATTTACCAGAATGTTGCCTGGTATGGAGGGCATAAGCTATGAGGAGCGGTTGAATAAACTCGGTTTGTTCTCACTGGAACGAAGGAGGTTGAGGGGCGACCTGATAGAGGTATACAAAATTATGAGGGGCATTGACAGAGTGGATAGTCAGAGGCTTTTCCCCAGGGTAGAGGGGTCAATTACTAGGGGGCATAGGTTTAAGGTGAGAGGGGCAAAGTTTAGAGTAGATGTACGAGGCAAGTTTTTTACGCAGAGGGTAGTGGGTGCCTGGAACTCACTACCGGAGGAGGTAGTGGAGGCAGGGACGATAGGGACATTTAAGGGGCATCTTGACAAATATATGAATAGGATGGGAATAGAAGGATACGGACCCAGGAAGTGTAGAAGATTGTAGTTTAGTCGGGCAGTATGGTCGGCACGGGCTTGGAGGGCCGAAGGGCCTGTTCCTGTGCTGTACATTTCTTTGTTCTTGGAAGTGAATCTGAAAGTCAGCTTACACGAATCTTAACAACCATGGCCAACTGATTCTGAACTGCAGTGTTGCCGAGAAATTTGATCAAGTAGCCCCAACTTCAGTTGCTTTATCAATACCTCCCCTCCACCAAAATGTGGCTACTGATTGTAGAAAATTTAGCATCATTTTTCCTCTTCCGGTACATCAACACCTGTAAAATATACCAGTTTGTGCTGACAAGGGGTGACTCTCATTCGCACCACATTAGTTCCAGCCATTGACCGCCTCCAAAAGGATATAATCTATTCATCGCCCTTTGATGTTCAATGGCATTGACATCACTGATTAGTCCCACTATCAACATCATGGTTTGCAGCATTGGTAATATTCTGTAAAAAAAAAATGGGCATCTAAATACTCTGCAACAGAGGGGAAGAGAGAGTAGGAGATCTGCGACGAATAACTCAACTTAGACTACCTGTTCACATTTTCCAATACATTAGTCAGGAATGTGATGGGAATTTCCCACATACATGGAGGAGTGCAACTCCAACAGAACTCCAGAAGGTCGAAAACATCCAGGGCAAAGAAGCCGGTTTGGCTAATATTCCACCCACAGATAGTCATTCCTTCCACAACCCACGCAAATTAGCATCAGTGTATACCATCTCAATGCTGCACTGTAGGAATTCATCATGTCTTCCGAAACAGCACCATCCAACCCCACAACAGCCAATATCTCGGGCAGGGGGACCAGACACAATGAAATACCGGCACCTGCAATGTTTGAGCGATCCTGACTTGGAGGTCTATTGGGATGACGCCACTGTCGCAGGTTCAAAATCCTGAGCAGTATGTGCACGTTTAACACGTGGGCAGCAGTGGTTCATAAGACGGCTCTCCACCACATTCTGAACGGCAACTATTGATCCGCAAGAAATGGTGACCGAGCCAGTGATGTCTACATCGCTTAGATGACTTATACTACTATTTTAGTAAAATTGTTATTATCGTGAAGACTAAGAAGATAACAAAAAGATCAGGAAAAAGGAAGGACCTGAGAATGAGTGCAGAACAAAGTTGGGATAATATTACCACTGGCAGAGGAGCTATCATAATCCTGTTTTCCCGGTGTCGTATTTAATGGGCATCGCAATGATGCACTGCGGTTTCCTTCTCGGATGTTCCCACGGATTTCTTTAGCAGCACGGTAGCACAAATGGATAGCACTGCGGCTTCACAGGGCCAGGGTCCCAGATTAGATTCCCCGCTGGGTCACTGTCTGTGTGGAGACTGCACATTCTCCCCGTGCTTGCGTGGATTTCCTTCGGGAGCTCCGGTTACGTCCCACAGTCCAAAGATGTGCAGGTTAGGTGGATTGGCCTTGATAAATTGCCCTTAGTGACCAAAATGGTTAGGAGGGGGTATTGGATTACGGGGATAGGATGGAAGTGAGGGCTTAAGTGGGTCGGCGCAGACTCGCTGGGCCGAATGGCCTCCTTCTGCACTGTATGTTTTAAGTTCTTTGTTCAAAAAGCGCTTATCTCTTCAGCACAATTGCGGTGGGCTGTGAACCACCGAGAGAAACTATTTGTAAAGCTAAATTTAGATTGTTCTACCAGTTTACCCTGATTGCCAATCTGCTTAAAGTAGGAGCAAAGCTGTTACTGTAGAGTTACGGGGATAGATCACTGGCCTGGGCGAGGGTGCATGCTCCTTCCTAGGCTCGGTGCAGACATGATGGGCCGAATAGTCTCCTTCTGCACTGTAAGGAATCTATGAAAAATGATTGTCATTCTCCTTGAAGGAAAGTGGTTGATATGCATCTTATTGAATATTTGCATGAGGATTAGGTGTTTCAGTGAAGCACACAGACGACATTGATCATCATTGAATTTGGGTCAACACTATAAACATTACATTGAAAAACTTTTCATAAGCACCTTCAAGACAGACGTAGAGAAATATATTTCCCTCAGACACTTTTCGGGATATCCATCAAATCTCTAAATTTAAACGTTGTGTAAGTTGTGTACATAATTAATTTTCCCGATGACTTGGAAAACTATTTGAAGACGATTACGCTGCAGAATTCAATGGAATAACTGGAATATGAATTCCAGCACAACGGTGTATCTATGAATCCGAATTTTATGGAATTGTTGCTGCGCTTCATATGCGTCAGTAACAAGTGTTCTGAAATTGCATTTGTGGCCATTATACATTTTCAGTTAAACCTTTTTGTTTCTAAGTGGGGCAACTGAAACTCGATCTCAGACCGCGAGTCAAGAAATTTCACCAACCAACTTCGAGTATGCAGTCATCGGATCATCCCAAAATACAGGTAAATGTGATTTGATTACTTGTTAAATGCATTAATGGTTTGCAGCATTCCATTGGTTAACATCTGGCCATTTATAAATATTTCGGAATGGATATTTCATGGAAGTTACGACTTAACATGGGAAGGACACAATATTAATACCTTCATTTGCAAGCAACTAGCCTAATTTGTGTTAGAATTTCTCTCCTGTATATGCAGGTGTTTAGTCTTGGCTGCGTAGCAAATTTGAAGAACAATGAATGGGAATATTTAAGTAGCCGTATGATGTAATGGAAACGAAGTCTGATAGGATCAAAGATGTGTGGACATTTTGCTACCGTAGCATTTATTTCGTCCACGTATCCAACCATCCATTCATCCATCCATTCATCCATCCATCCGTCCATGTATCCATCCGTCCAGCAAGCCATCCATCCATCCATCCAAATCAATCCTTCCATCCATCCACTCATCCGTCCATCCGCCTATCCATCAGTCAATCTGCCTGTCTGTCTATCTCCACCTCTCTCCCCCTCTCTCTCTATATATATATATATATATCCACAAATGTATAACTAATATAGACATACATACATATCGAGAGACGCAGAGAGACAGAGGTTGATTACATACCTTTTATATGTAACTTTATATATGTCTGCCTGTCCATCTATTTGTCTAAATTTGTGCGTATATATGTATGTATATATATATATATATATACATATATAGATAAAGATAGATTTCGATAGATAGATAGGTAGATACCTGCCATCTATCTATCTGTCTGCCTCTCTCTCTATTGCTTTCGAGACATGTCTGCTTCCCTGTCTGTCTTTCTGTCGGTCTACATATCAGTCTGTCGGTATACCTGCCTGTCTGTCTCTCTGTCTCTCTCGCACCCTACCACCCACCCAACATCCATCGATCTAGTCACCCATATACAAATATATATATATATATCCATTTATTTATTTATTTATATATATATATCAATAAATAGGTGTATTTCTATACATTATAAATAACAGTTGACTTGTCAACCTCTTCCTTTGTCTGTCATAATAGATCTTTATTAATGTTATTATATGTTATGTTCTTTTTCAGAATCTGCTCCCGATTTAGTATATTCTGCTGTGACAATTCAGAAATCAAAGACAGCTGGTAATATTACATTTCTGTCAATGATGTTATTTGAGGAACATGAACATTATTGCTCAATGGAATGCAACTCTTTAACTTTATAATGAGCATTATTATTATATCTTCGGAGAAAATTATCAAAATAACCACTTTATTGATTTCCGCTCTATGAGTTTCAAGTTATGGATGGAGACTGAAAGAATATGCAATAATATAGAAGGCGTTAGAAACAAAACGATGTAGTCTAAATCTGGTTTCCCAGGAGTACCACCTGGTTTCACATTTGCCTTTAGAGTAAACGTGAACAAGCATGTGTGTCGTGAAAATCATAATAAAGACAAATTCCTCTACGTTCGATTTAAGGAAATTTATTTACACAAATATACTTGTGGAGAGAGTGTTTCAGCTGCAAAGCCAAGGCACTGTACTCTGAGTTATGCAGTCAAAAACCATTATATGTATAGGTTGAAATAATCAATGTTGAAGAGATAAAGCTTGGGAACATACGCAAGAGGAAATATGAATGTTTTGCCCCTGGTTTAAAACAATTCGAGTACGCATTTTGTTGTCCTTCGGAAGAACAACTTATTATCATAATAAGGCCAGTACCACATACTAAGCAGTATTTGGTTTACATTACTTAACCTCCTTATTTTCGCTCAAAAGCAGTGTTAAAATGTAGTTAATATTATAGAACATAGAACAATACAGCGCAGTACAGGCCCTTCGGCCCACGATGTTGCACCGAAACAAAAGCCATCTAACCTACACTATGCCATTATCATCCATATGTTTATCCAATAAACTTTTAAATGCCCTCAATGTTGGCGAGTTCACTACTGTAGCAGGTAGGGCATTCCACGGCCTCACTACTCTTTGCGTAAAGAACCTACCTCTGACCTCTGTCCTATATCTATTACCCCTCAGTTTAAAGTTATGTCCCCTCGTGCCAGCCATATCCATCCGCGGGAGAAGGCTCTCACTGTCCACCCTATCCAACCCCCTGATCATTTTGTATGCCTCTATTAAGTCTCCTCTTAACCTTCTTCTCTCCAACGAAAACAACCTCAAGTCCGTCAGCCTTTCCTCATAAGATTTTCCCTCCATACCAGGCAACATCCTGGTAAATCTCCTCTGCACCCGCTCCAAAGCCTCAACGTCCTTCCTATAATGCGGTGACCAGAACTGTACGCAATACTCCAAATGCGGCCGGACCAGAGTTCTGTACAGCTGCAACATGACCTCCCGACTCCGGAACTCCATCCCTCTACCAATAAAGGCCAACACTCCATAGGCCTTCTTCACAACCCTATCAACCTGGGTGGCAACTTTCAGGGATCTATGTACATGGACACCTAGATCCCTCTGCTCAGCCACACTTTCAAGAACTTTACCATTAGCCAAATATTCCGCATTCCTGTTATTCCTTCCAAAGTGAATCAGCTCACACTTCTCTACATTAAACTCCATTTGCCACCTCTCAGCCCAGCTCTGCAGCTTATCTATATCCCTCTGTAACCTGCTACATCCTTCCACACTATCGACAACACCACCGACTTTAGTATCATCTGCAAATTTACTCACCCACCCTTCTGTGCCTTCCTCTAGGTCATTGATAAAAATGACAAACAGCAACGGCCCCAGAACAGATCCTTGTGGTACTCCACTTGTGACTGTACTCCATTCTGAACATTTCCCATCAACCACCACCCTCTGTCTTCTTTCAGCTAGCCAATTTCTGATCCACATCTCTAAATCACCCTTAATCCCCAGCCTCCGTATTTTTTGCAATAGCCTACCGTGGGGAACCTTATCAAACGCTTTGCTGAAATCCATATACACCACATCAACTGCTCTACCCTCGTCTCCCTGTTCAGTCACCTTCTCAAAGAACTCAATAAGGTTTGTGAGGCGTGACCTACCCTTCACAAAGCCATGCTGACTATCCCTGAACATATCATTCCTATCTAGATGATTATAAATCTTGTCCCTTATAATCCCCTCCAAGACTTTACCCACTACAGACGTGAGGCTCACCGGTCTATAGTTGCCGGGGTTGTCTCTGCTCCCCTTTTTGAACAAAGGGACCACATTTGCTGTCCTCCAGTCCTCTGGCACTATTCCTGTAGCCAATGATGACATAAAAATCAAAGCCAAAGGTCCAGCAGTCTCTTCCCTGGCCTCCCATAGAATCCTAGGATAAATCCCATCAGGTCCCGGGGACTTATCTATTTTCAGCCTGTCCAGAATTGCCAACACCTCTTCCCTACGTACCTCAATGCCATCTATTCTATTAGCCTGTGGCTCAGCATTCTCCTCCACAACATTATCTTTTTCCTGAGTGAATACTGACGAAAAATATTCATTTAGTATCTCGCCTATCTCTTCAGACTCCACACACAATTTCCCATCCCTGTCCTTGACTGGTCCTACTCTTTCCCTAGTCATTCGCTTATTCCTGACATACCTATAGAAAGCTTTTGGGTTTTCCTTGATCCTTCCTGCCAAATACTTCTCATGTCCCCTCCTTGCTCGTCTTAGCTCTCTCTTTAGATCCTTCCTCGCTACCTTGTAACTATCCATCGCCCCAACCGAAACTTCACACTTCATCTTCACATAGGCCTCCTTCTTCCTCTTAACAAGAGATTCCACTTCCCTGGTAAACCACGGTTCCCTCGCTCGACGCCTTCTTCCCTGTCTGACCGGTACATACTTATCAAGAACACGCAGTAGCTGATCCTTGAACAAGCCCCACTTATCCAGTGTGCCCAACACTTGCAGCCTACTTCTCCACCTTATCCCCCCCCAAGTCACGTCTAATGGCATCATAATTGCCCTTCCCCCAGCTATAACTCTTGCCCTGCGGTGTATACTTATCCCTTTCCATCATTAACGTAAACGTCACCGAATTGTGGTCACTGTCCCCAAAGTGCTCTCCTACCTCCAAATCCAACACCTGGCCTGGTTCATTACCCAAAACCAAATCCAACGTGGCCTCGCCTCTTGTTGGCCTGTCAACATATTGTTTCAGGAAACCCTCCTGCACACACTGTACAAAAAACGACCCATCTATTGTACTCGAACTATATCTTTTCCAGTCAATATTTGGAAAGTTAAAGTCTCCCATAATAACTACCCTGTTACTTTCGCTCATATCCAGAATCATCTTCGCCATCCTTTCCTCTACATCCCTAGAACTATTAGGAGGCCTGTAAAAAACTCCCAACAGGGTGACCTCTCCTTTCCTGTTTCTAACTTCAGCCAATACTACCTCGGAAGAAGAGTCCCCATCTAGCATCCTCTCCGCCACCGTAATACTGCTCTTGACTAGCAGCGCCACACCTCCCCCTCTTTTGCCTCCTTCTCTGAGCTTACTAAAACACCTAAACCCCGGAACCTGCAACATCCATTCCTGTCCCTGCTCTATCCATGTCTCCGAAATGGCCACAACATCGAAGTCCCAGGTACCAACCCACGCTGCCAGTTCCCCTACCTTGTTTCGTATACTCCTGGCATTGAAGTAGACACACTTCAAACCACCTACCTGAACGCTGGCCCCCTCCTGCGACGTCAAATCTGTGCTCCTGACCTCTATACTCTCATTCTCCCTTACCCTAAAACTACAATCCAGGTTCCCATGCCCCTGCTGCATTAGTTTAAACCCCCCCAAAGAGCACTAACAAATCTCCCCCCCAGGATATTTGTGCCCCTCAGGTTCAGATGTAGACCATCCTGTCTGTAGAGGTCCCACCTTCCCCAGAAAGAGCCCCAGTTATCCAAAAATCTGAAACCCTCCCGCCTGCACCATCCCTGTATATTCCCAGCATGCTTCTAAATTGGTAACTCATTAACTTCCCTTCCACAATTCCCTCTTTGTTGCTCTTTTGATCAACACCTTTTAGTAAATTATCATGTCCTCCATAGAGAAGGGTTGTTTATAATGTAAGGGGAATGGACGCATGATAGTTCCCTGCGTGTTATGAGCTGGTAGCAAGGAGGCAAGGCGGCTAGGGCTGTTCTCCCATGTTAGTACAATAAAAATATCCTGCACAATATTAAAACAGTAACCATACGACAATGAAGATTACAATGGCAATTATAATCGAGAACTCAATCCTCTATCCTGACGATCCTCCCATCCAAAGCCAAAATCCCATCCCTCATTTTCATGTAATCTTGTCACCTCTCGACGAATGTGATCCACCAGATTATCCATTTTTCTGAGTTATCAGGGATGTATGTGCAACAGTCACTTCCAATCAGGGCAGATTTCAGCTAACAAGAAATCAAGAGCCATTCTATTCTGCAGGGCAACCGCTCTTATAGCAACCATCTCACTTTCTATCTGGTTAACAGCTTCTGCAGTGTCATTAGCTACCTGCTCAAGGATGTCTCATAGTTCGCGTAGTTCATATGCATTAGTGGCTATTCCCAATGGTGGTATCATTATTCCCAGCATTTGTCCCCATGTCATAATACTTTGTGTCGTCCGATGATGTGGATGGTCCTGCAATTGCTGAATGTGGTGCACATAAGGGACTACCTATCCAAAATAGCAGGACCCTTCCCAATTTTCTGGTATGGCCACAGATAAAATGCATGCCATTATATGCGGTCAGGTTTCCTTTACTATCAGTCATCATTAGTCTAATCGGATCCCCTTCCCAGGAGCCTCCACTAGTTTGATTTTCAATTCCTGGCCAACCAAAGATGAATAGTCCTTTAGCTGTAAGGTGAAACATAGGGGGTTGCCAATTCAAGGTCTGGTCGCACTGACTTGTGCCGACTGGGTAGGTCCCATATGTTTTATGTTTCCTAAAGCATATGCTACCCTTTGGGACTCCAGTATAATTGGGAAGGATCAGACAGGGCGTTTGACGTGTTACATTAAACTTAGGCCCCCACCATTGCTCTAAACCTACTCATATCGTATGCAGCTAATCTCCAATCTAACATATCCTGTGTATCTTACCCATGCCCTGTATTATCTCCTGGTTTAAAGGGTGTGTATTTCCCTCTTTTGAATGCATCTGTGCCTTTTGCACCTTTTCATGTTTTTGTTTGTTTTTTTCGTTTTTTTTCAGCGGTTTCACACCTCCCCTGGGCATACTTTAGGGATGCCTCATCTGCCCATCTTATGGCTATTGCCGCTGGAGTCATTGGGGGTTTAGTTCCAGTTGTCATGGGTACGTTCCAATTATTTTCTCATACGGGTTAAACCCGTATTACGATTTCTCAGGGCATACATCACTATGGGTATGGCATCTGGCCATAGCAGCCCATTTTGTTGACACACTTTTCTAACTGCAGTTTTAATTATTCCATTCGCCCTTTCCACCATTCCTGAGGATTCTGGCTGATATGGGATATGCAATTTCCAATCAAATGCAATGGCTTCTGTTCGGACTTTGGTCAATTTGCTAGTGAAATGAGTTCCCCTGTCACACTGTTAATACCCATTGGTATCACAATCGCAGGATATTCGTCCTTCAACACTTCAGTTGTCTAATTTTCCACAGGCTTATCAACCACAGTAGGCATCACTCCCTCCTGCGATCCAACTCTATCATTACCCACGATGAACTGTATTCCTGGACATGATAATGTCTCTATTAACCCTACGACCACTTTACCACACTTCGCTGGACTTTCCAACCTTACCTTATATAATGGAACACTACGCCTCTGACCCTGAATTCCACATATTACCACCTTTTCTGGCAACATTCTTCCCAGACTACATAACTCCTCATCTCTTACCATCAAAGATTGACACCTCTTAATCAGGCTGTACAATCTTTTGCACCTCCTTCGCTTCACCTGAGTTTTCTTTTACCACTTTAACAAACCCCACATCAGCCTTCCCAGTTCTTTTCTTCAACCACCAACACGGTGACTTTACATGGCCCAGTTTTTTACAGTGAAAACATTTGAAACTTTTGACACTCTCCTTATTATCTCCCATCAGCTCACCTTTACCTTTACCACTTGATTATTTCTCATGTCCTCAGTTTCTATCCCACACAGGCTGAAACTCATGTCGGAAACCAAGCTTTGATTTATGAACGAATTCATAATCATCTGCCATTTCTGCTGCTAATCTCGCAGTTTTAACCCTCTGTTCTTCCATAAGAGTTCTCACTGCATCAGGAATAGAATTCTTAAACTCCTCCAAAAGTATAATTTCTCTGAGAGCTTCATACGTTTGGTCTATTTTCAAAGCCCTTATCCACCTACCAAAATTGTCTTGATAGCAACCTGCTTTTAGCCAAGAGCGATGCTCCTGTAGAAAGGCTTGCTCCTGTGCCTGTTTTAACTTTGGAACTTTGGTTCTGTTATGGTGGACGGAAGTTGAACTGCAGAAGCTTGTAGTTGTGGCTGCTGTTTGAGAGCCACTTTTTTGCTATTTTATCAGCAAATCTATTGCCGCATGAAACTTCATCGTCTGCAGTAGTATGCGCTTCACACTTTAAAAAGGCTATCTTGCCGGGCAGCTGAACAGCATCTAGTAAAGTTAAAACCAATTTAGCATGTTTAATAGCATGGCCGGAGGAAGTTATGAATCCCCTGTTTTTCCATAATTGGACAAAATCATGTACTGCCCTCAAAGCGGATCGGGAATTAGTATAAATATTGACTGATTTATTTTTAGCTAGATTTTTGCCTTAGTAAGGGCAAACTATTCGGCCACTTGAGCAAACGTTCCCGAAGGCAGAGCAAAAGTTTCCACCATCTTTAATGGAGTTACTATTGCGTCGCCGGCCACGAGGGTCATATAATTTGGTCGGTTTGCTCACCCATTGGTGAAAAAGATGATGTCTGGATTTTCTCGTGGGTGACTCAATAAATCAGGTCGAGAGGTTCTGGTGGCTTCAACCAATAGTAAACAGTCATGATCATCCATATGTTCTGGTTCCGAGGGCGCGGGTAAGAGTGCAGCATGGTTGGCAGCTGGCGCTCGCTTGTAGGTAAAGTTGGTTTAAGAGAGGATTCCTTCGTACCCAGTGTGTCGAGCCGCAGTAAAATACTACGTTGCAGATTAATTATTTTTTCTACTATGGCCGCAGTGGCTGCTACTGCTCTTAAGCAATTTGGCATACCGTTTACCACACCGGGTAATAGGCAAGAGGTCTTTTCCCTCCTCAATGCTCTTCCACCAGGACCCCTGTTGAAAATCTCCCTGCTTCATTCACATAAAGAGTAAAGAGCTTGCTGAAATTAGGAAGTCCCAAGGCCGGGGCTAATCATGGCTCGTTTCAAATTACGAAATACTTGCTCCCTCTCTGGGATCCAGTAACAACTGAAGGGGCGTCCCGTAGGGTAGCCTTGTGCAGTACTGCGTCCATCTCCCTATAGTCCGGGATCCTCTGCCTGCAATAGCCCACCATTCCGAGGAAGGTAAAGGTTTCCTTTTTCGTGCATGGAGTTGGAACCCTTGCGACAGCCTGTACTCTTTCAGACCCAAGCCTCCGCTGTCCTTGTTGCAGCTGAAATCCCAAACACTGAACTGTCTCCTGACAGAATTGCAGCTTGTCCATTGAGACCCTATGCCCTCTTTCTGCCAGATGTGATAATAACAAAAGGGTATTCTGTTGACAAACTAGCCCTCCCTCTGAGGCTATCAATAAATTGTCATCATATTGAGGGATTGTTGAGCCTGCAGGCAACTGGCACTCGTCCAAGTCTCTTTTAATACTATTAATTCCGATATGTAAAGCTAATAGATGTTGACTTTCTGGGTGCAATGGTATGGAGAAAAAGGCTGAGAAAGTATCCTTGTTGGTGGTATAGAAGACAAAATGACATTTGTGTCCAGCACCAATGGAGTAATAGTGATAACAATTGTATTGATGGCTCAAAGATCTTGCACAAACCACCACTCGTTGGGTCATCCTGTCTTTGGAATGGGGAGTATAGGGGTGTTACGGGGGCTTTGTGTTCTCTTCAGCACCCCTTGCTGTAATACTGCATTGGTCACTCCCTCTATCCCTTTTTCTGCTTCCGGTGCCAACCTGTATAGTTTTAAGTAGGGCAGGACAACGTTCTTCTGTAACTGCACCCTATACAGTGGGGCAGAATGTACTTTTCCAACATGATTTTTATGTTGGGCCCATAGGTGTGGCATTACCTGGGCCAGGATTGAAGGGAGTAAATGATGGCTCTCTCGGGGAGGATGTTGTCTTTCAAATGTAGTGGGCCATTGCTCCTCTTTCCAGGTCACTTTGCCCTCCTGTTTGCCATAAAATTCTATCAGGCAATTTTGTCCGTACATTTAAAGATAAATCCCATGTATTACTTTTTTCCTTTGGCCTTTTTGATCACTTCTCCTATTTGCTTTGCCTTAGCGGGATGTCTTGCGGCCAATGTTAAATGGGGTTCTGAAGTTAAACCCATCCTAAAACGGTCCCTCTAACATTCCTAGTCCCACAACACCGAAAAATAAAAAGGAGTGACATGCAATGAGGTCTGCTGTCCTAAGTGACTTTGCGTTTATAAATTGTATGCGTGCTCATCCTCACGAGCATACCAAGCTGCACAATGGGTCACTATATTCTCTCATCTGGACTCTATCAGGTGTTTTAACAGCTGTCCCAAGGATCATTAATCTTTTGAAAGACTTCGTGCAGTTTAAAAAAAAAAAAATTAAACAGTAGTACTGTAAGGGTTAACGTTCAGCTGCCAGCATAGAACACAGACACCAAGCGATCGGGCGCAGTCTCAGAAGTTATTAAATTTTTCAGCTGGTGAGCTCGTATTTGAGACAGTTCTATAAACATTCCATTATCAACGCGATGTATTACCATTCCTAATTTGCAGAGTGTCTGCCTGCCTAATAGGGTCAGGTGTTGCTCGTTGCGGTACATCCTTCCTGGGGGTTAAATGCTCCTTGGCCCCTTGCATGATAACCTCTTTCCCTCTATTTAGCAAACCAGTGTTCGAGGGACTCATTTCCTTCATTCAAATGATTATCATTATTGGGAACCCATTTATGCCGGGTGGGACTGCAATTCAAAGCTTCAAAGCTGACAAAGATTCACCATAAGAGTATTTTGGAAGCAGCAAAACATCCCCTGGGAGGAGGCTATAAATAGCACACATTTAAGTTAATTTCCAATGAGTGATTTTATAGGCATTAGCTATTCTTATAGACGTATATTTTTCTTTGTCAATTCAGAAAAGATCAACGGTCTGCTGAAATGGTTAATGTTTCCTGCAGAATCTAAGGGACGGAGAACTTGGCATGATGCCATTTACGTAATCTAAAACCTTATTCATATTCAATTACTTTTATTCGTAAAGGCACTTTCTTTTAAACTGATCGTAATTTCCAATGTTTCCGTTCATTAGAGAAGTCTCAACAAAAATCACTTAAGTTATAATCTCTGACTCACAAAGACAGACGATAAAAATTACAACCCACTTCATGCTTTGACTGAAATTAATTGGTTAAACAAAACACAGATTCTCACAGCTCACAAATATCACAGTTAATCTTTAGCCTGATCTCACGGCTAGAGAAAATCTGAATTCCCTTTCTCTCCAGGAACTCATCTGTTACGCTTTTACCTTAATCTTCTATTTACTTTTACTCCCCTGTTTTTTTTTCCGAAAGGGGGTCAGCTTCATTCGATTCCTACGCGGGACATATAGGTTTTCCTACCTCATTCCGTTGCTTTACGATTGTTTCTTTTCATTTTTTTACTCATTTTGACTCCCTTAGCTGTTTTCTTTAAGGAGTTCACCTTCTTTCTCGCTCCAAATATCTTTACCGAGGCTTCGGGACGACCTGTGAGGGAGCGGCGAGTTTAGTGCTCATCGTTCCTTCTGCAAAATACTTTAGAACATATGTAAAACAATAACAACAACCGCGGAAATAGGAAATAATTTACAAATACTACAGGGACCGCACACCGGTGTTTATCATTTCACGCAGTACGAAGTCTTACAACACCAGGTTAAAGTCCAACAGGTTTGTTTCGATGTCACTAGCTTTCGGAGCGCTGCTCCTTCCTCAGGTGAATAGAACATACCTCTTCATTCACCTGAGGAAGGAGCAGCACTCCGAAAGCTAGTAACATCGAAACAAACCTGTTGGACTTTAACCTGGTGTTGTAAGACTTCGTACTGCGCTCACCCCAGTCCAACGCTGGCATCTCCACATCATGGCTATCCTTTCACGAACCTCGAAGTCTTTTTAAAAAAAAAATTAGTCTCGAAGGCACCTTTTTCTTCGCATGCAGCTAACAGTAATTCATTAATTAAGATAACTCTCCTAGCATGAGTCACTGGCCAGTAATTAAGGCTGCCGAGCCGCAGACCCCCCCCCCCCTTTCAGCTGGGGTCGCGCTATGGCTCTCTCCCTTTCAGCTGAGAGAGTCCTGTTTGGAGATTCGTTTCGGCGTTCACGTCCCGTTATATTAGGGAAACTTCAACGACTACCCCAATGTGTTGTGAAAATCATAATAAAGACAAATTCCTCGGGGTTTGATTTAAGGAAATTTATTTACACAAATATACTTGTGGAGAGAGAGTGATTCAGCTGCAAAGCCAAGGCACTGTACTCTGAGTTATGCAGTCAAAAACCATTATATTTATAGGTTGAAATAAACAACTTTGAAGAGATAAAGCCTGGGAACATACGCAAGAGGAAATATGAATGTTTTGCCCTTGGTTTAAAAACAATTCGAGTACGCATTTTGTTGTCCTTCGGAAGAACAACTTATTATCATAATAAGGCCAGTACCACATACTAAGCAGTATTTGGTTTACATTACTTGACCTCCTTATTTTCGCTCAAAAGCAGTGTTAAAATATAGTTAATATTCCCAGCATGCTTCTAAATTGGTAACTCATTAACTTCCCTTCCACAATGTGGAAAACGTGTGTTTTATTTGGTGTTTCCAACATACTCCTTTTCATTGTACAGCATGAACGACGCCGAATAAACAACCAATTACGTCAGTGATAAGTTGAAAGTGGGAGTGTTGTCTGAGCAATATTTTTAACATCTATTATAAAATAATTGATCAAGGTGAAACAGACAGTGTGACATTCAGAAAATATGTTGTCCCTAAATTTCCGGAATGTTACATTGCCCGGAATATATGTAGTTAAGTCGCAGCTAACTTATGTGTAACATTGTGCAGCAACTCAGGCAAAAGATGCACCACTCTCCAATATCTCTTATTTTTGCAAAATTATGCGTCTGGTCGTCCATCCATCCGTCCATGTATCCATCCATTCATCCATCCACCCATCCACCCACCCACCCGTCCATCCGTCCGTCCGTCCATCCCTCCATCCATCCGTCCATCCATCAACCCATCCATCCATCCATCTATCCATCCATCCACCCACCCATCCATCCACCTATCCATTCATTCATCCATCAATTCAGATAGGTAAATGTTCGTCATTATTCCAGGTTGTATATTAACACATAATTGGGCAAATTTGGTCAAACTGTGATTAAGTGACGACAGAGGGGTTCTGTTTTTGTGTGGTGGAGTTGCTTTACCATGTCTTTTAATCGTTGTCATACACAATGGAGATAAAATATTCAATGTATTGTACTGGTTTGAATAGAGACAGGATCATTGCACATTGTAGTTGACAGGTGTGTTTCAACATGGAGTTATCCTCTCTGAGTTAACAAAATGTGTGTCATCATCATAGAATTTACAGTGCAGAAGGAGGCCATTCGGCCCATCGAGTCTGCACCGGCTCTTGGAAAGAGCACCCTACCCTATCCCCATAAAACAGTATCCACACCCAACACTAAGGGCAATTTTGGACACTAAGGGCAATTTATCATGGCCAATCCACCTACCCTGCACATCTTTGGACTGTGGGAGAAAACCGGAGCACCCGGAGGAAACCCACGCACACACGGGGAGGATGTGCAGACTCGGCACAGACAGTGACCCAAGCCGGAATCGAACCTGGGCCCTGGATATGTGAAGCAATTGTGCTATCCATAATGCTACCGTGCTGCCAAAGGTGCCTGGATGAACGGTTGACGGATCCTAGTATGTACTTTGGTCATCAGCTTTTTCATATAATCATCAGCCGCTCTTCTGTGGCGTTTATTCAATAATATTGGGAATTATGTATGACTAATGCAGTTCTATTAATCAACAGGCTTGGATTATGATTTTTGAAATTGTTGTGTTTTAACGACAGGTATCGGCAGCGTTTCTTCTGAAGGCAGTAAGGTAAGTTATTTTTTTACATTTCCAATATTTCACGGTTCATACCACAGCTTGTCCTGGTCTAGGTTGCAGTTAGGGCTATGCTGTTCAACGTCAGCGATAAGTTGAATAGTTTGCTCATGAAAAAAGTTCCACCCTTAAGTTGAAAAGATTACTTCCCTCCACTTGTTACATACCCATTTGCTAACCACCAAGCATTAGCTTACACACAGCCGGAGGCAGTCGCTCCGTCGTATAATGTGTGAACTCGCTGGTGTGTTCCTGCGGGCCCCCAAGCATTCAGAAAGCTGATGTCAAGGACCCCTTTTTAGATGCTCAACAATACCCACTGAGGCGTGCTAGCATGGGCCCAAATATTCTATATTCTTTCAGCTGAGCCGCAACACAGAGATGCACTGAAGCTCAAGCTCATTGTATCTGATTCCCAACACAAATTAAACTTCGAGCTGTTGGGGAGAATGTGGCCCAAATGCTTTGCTAGTTTACCACAGTGGGCTAAACAGCTGGCTCATAATGCAGAACAATGTCAGCAGCGCGGGTTCAATTCGAACAGGCGCCGGAATGTGCCGTCTCGGGGCTATTCACAGTAACTTCATTGAAGCCTACTTGTGACAATAAGCGATTATTATTATTAATTCAGTATCAGCTAATTCTCCGGGATATCGATACGAACCCAACTATAGCACCTGTTGGAATGCAAATTTGATTAATGAGTCTGGGCTCACCAATTAACCTCGGTAACGATGAGCGTGTTTGTCAAATATAAACAGGAATCCAACTGGATCATGTCTGCCCTTTGGGGAATTACATTCCATGCTCTTGCCTATATTCAACTGAAGACCCGGTTTAAAGTGCTTCACATGTGACTGCCGACAGCAATTACCTCCCACGCTGAGAACTAGGTCCTCGGTTAGCTCAGTTGGCTGCATGGTTGTAATTCAGATAGATGCCAAGAGATTCGCTCAATTGCCATATCAGCTGAAGTTAGTGAGAAAGGCCCTTCCTTCTGAATTAGGTAAATGCTGAGAGGACGTTTCGACTCATGGCAGAGTCTCGGAATAGATGACATGGTCTCAAGATAAACGGGTGCCAGTTTAAGAGTGAGATTTTGGGATTGTGTCCGCTACCAGGGTTGTGAGTCCTTGGAACTCCTTGTCACAAAGAGGTGTCAGGACAAGCCCTTATCTACATTGAAGGCTGAGATACGTAGATTATTTATTAGTAAGTGAATCAATAGTTACGTGTTAAGGGCAAGCAAGAGGAGATCCGAAATATCGGATTGGCCATGATCCTATTGAGTGGTGGAGCAGGGTAGAGGGACCGAACGTGCTAATCCTATTCCTCATTGTTATAATCATGTGGTCTTTCCCATCGCCTGAGGTGCAGTGGCCCCAAGGTTAAAGAAAACTCCAGTCAGCACTCTCCCAATAATGGGAAGCAGCATATTGTCCTCGGGGAATCTGGCGACTTGCATTTCAATTAAGGTTGGACGGAAAATAGACACAGGCAAAGCATCATTACAAAGCAGAAGGAGGCCATTCGGTCGGTCGAGTCTGCACCGACCATTTGAGTTGCCAACCTACATCGGCTCACTTCCCTGCCGAATCGCCATAACCACACCTAACCTGGATATCTTTTGACACTAAGGGCCAATTTAACCTGGCCAATCAACCTAACCTGCACATCTTTGTACATTATGGGGCAATTTTAGTATGGCCAATCCTCCTAAGGGCTGCTCGGTACCACAGTGGCTAGCACTGTTACTTCACAGCTCCAGAGCCCCAGGTTCAATCCCCGGCTGGGGTCACTGTCTGTGCAGAGCCTGAACATTCTGACCGTGTTTGCGTGGGTTTCCTCCGGGCTGCTCCGATTTCCTCCTACAGTCCAAAGATGTGCGGGTTTGGTGGATTGTCCATGCTAAATTACCGTTAGTGTCCAAAAAGGTTTGGTGGGGTTCCTGGGTTAAGATGATAGGGTGGTGTGGGCGTAAGTAGGAAGCTCTTTCAAAGTGACGGTGCAGACTCGATGACCCGAATGGTCTGCTTCTGCACAGCACATTCTATGATCTATGATCCAAGATCTATAATCTGCACATCGTTGGACTGTCGAAGGTGAAACTGGAGGAAACCAACATATGCACGGAGCGGGAACGTGAAAACTACAAGCAGGAAGTTGCCCGAGGCCGGAGTTGAACCCGGTTCTTTGTTCATTTGTGGCCTTGTCAGCGAAGTCTAAATCCCGTTATTTTCTTTTAAGTCTGGAATTAAATGCTCCTCACGTCCAATGAACTATGTTTTATTCGCTAGCCTCGTAGTTGGTTTCATCCATGTAACGTTCATTTACAGATTACCACGGGTGACCCGAACGACTATTGCATCACATACGCCACACTTAATCACAAAAAGGGCACAGAGAGGTTGCACACAATCGAAATGGAGGAAGGAAGCGGCGCTGATACCAATGTTTATGAGAACTTGCCAAGAAAGTAAGAGCGAACCCAGAAGAATAATGATCGGAAACGTACGACCATAAGACATAGGAACGGAAGTAAGGCCATTCGGCCCATCGAGTCCACTCCACCATTCAATCATGGCTGATTTCAACTCCATTTACCCGCTCTCTCTCCATAGCCCTCAATTCCTCGAGAAATCAAGAATTAATCAACTTCTGTCATAAAGACAGTCAACGTCCCGGCCTCCACCGCTCTCTGTGGCAATAAATTCCACAGACCCACCACTCTCTGGCTGAAGAAATTTCTCCTCATGTCTGTTCTAAAGTGACTCCCTTTTAGTCTAAGGCTGTGCCCCCGGGTCCTAGTCTCCCCTGCTAATGGAAACAGCTTCCCTACGTCCACCCTATCTAAGCCATTCATTATTTGTAAGTTTCTATTAGATCTCCCCTCAACCTCCTAAACTCCATTGAATATAATCCCAGGATCCTCAGACGTTCATCGTATGTTAGGCCTACCATTCCTGGGATCATCCGTGTGAATCTCCGCTGGACCCGCTCCAGTGCCAGTATGTCCTTCCTGAGGTGTGGGGCCCAAAATTGCTCACAGTATTCTAAATGGGGCCTAACTAATGCTTTATAAAGCTTCAGAAGTACATCCCTGCTTTTATATTCCAAGCCTCTTGAGATGAATGACAACATTGCATTTGCTTTTTTAATTACGGACTCAACCTGCAAGATTACCTTTAGAGAATCCTGGACTAGGACTCCCAAGTCCCTTTGCACTTCAGCATTATGAATTTTGTCACCGTTTAGAAAATAGTCCATGCCTCTATTCTTTTTTTCCAAAGTGCAAGACCTCGCACTTGCCCACGTTGAAATTTCATCAGCCATTTCTTGGACCACTCTCCTAAACTGTCTAAATCTTTCTGCAGCCTCCCCACCTCCTCCATACTACCTGCCCCTCCACCTATCTTTGTATCATCGGCAAACTTAGCCAGAATGCCCCCAGTCCCGTCATCTAGATCGTTAATATATAAAGAGAACAGCTGTGGCCCCAACACTGAACCCTGCGGGACACCACTCGCCACCGGTTGCCATTCCGAAAAATAACCTTTTATCCAAACTCTCTGACTTCTGCCTGACAGCCAATCGTCAATACATGTTAGTACCTTGCCCCGAATACCATGGGCCCTTATTTTACTCAGCAGTCTCCCGTGAGGCACCTTGTCAAAGGCCTTTTGGAAGTCAAGATATATAACATCCATTGGCTCTCCTTGGTCTAACCTATTTGTTATGTCAGGCACGACCTCCCCTTACTAAATCCATGCTGACTTGTCCTAATCCGACCCTGCACTTCCAAGAGTTTAGAAATCTCATCCTTAACAATGGATTCTAGAATCTTGCCAACAACCGTGGTTAGGCTAATTGGCCTATAATTTTCCATCTTTTTCCTTGTTCCCTTCTTGAACAGGGGGGTTACAACAGCGATTTTCCAATCCTCTGGGACTTTCCCTGACTCCAGTGACTTTTGAAAGATCATAACTAACGCCTCCACTATTTCTTCAGCTATCTCCTTTAGAACTCTAGGATGTAGCCCATCTGGGCCCGGAGATTTATCAATGTTTAGACCTCTGAGTTTCTCTAGCACTTTCTCCTTTGTGATGGCTACCATATTCAACTCTGCCCCCTGACTTTCCGGAATTGTTGGGATATTACTCATGTCTTCTACTGTGAAGACTGACGCAAAGTACTTATTTAGTTCCTCAGCTATTTCCTTATCTCCCATCACTAGATTACCAGCGTGATTTTGGAGCGGCCCAATGTCAACTTTTGCCTCCCGTTTGTTTTTAATGTATTTAAAGAAACTTTTACTATCATTCCTAATGTTACTGGCTAGCATACCTTCATATTTGATCCTCTCTTTCCTTATTTCTCTCTTTGTTATCCTCCGTTTGTTTGTGTAGCCGTCCCAATCTTCTGACTTCCCACGACTCTTTGCCACATTATAGGCTTTATCTTTTGCTTTGATGTATTCCCGAACTTCCTTTGTCAGCCATGGTTGCCTAATCCCCCCTCTGATAAACTTTCTTTTCTTTGGGATGAACCTCTGTACTGTGTCCTCAATTACTCCCAGAAACTCCTGCCATTGTTGTTCTTCTGTCTTTCCCACTAGGCTCTGCTCCCAGTCAATTTTCGTCAGTTCCTCCCTCATGCCTCTGTAGTTACCTTAATTTAACTGTAACACCTTTACGTCTGATTCTACCTTCTTTCTTTCAAATTGGAGATTGAATTCTACCATATTATGATCATTGCCTCCCTTACTTTAAGATCTTTAATCAAGTCTGGCTCATTACATAACACGAAGTCCAGAATGGCCTGTTCCCTTGTGGGCTCCATCACAAGCTGTTCCAAAAAGTCCTCCTGTAAACATTCAATTAATTCCCTTTCCTTGGGTCCACTGGCAGCATTATTTACTCAGTCCACCTGCATATTGAAGTCCCCCATGATCACTGTGACCTTGCCTTACTGAAATGCACTTTCTATTTCGTGGTGCATTTTGTGCCCCCGGTCCTGACCACTGTTAGGAGGCCTGTACAAAACTCCCATTATGGTTTTTTTGCCTTTGTGGTTCCTCAACTCTACGCACACAGACTCCACATCAGCTGACCCTATGTCGTTTAGTGCTATTGATTTAAGTTCATTCCTAATTAACAAGGCAACCCCGCCCCCTCTGCCCACCTCTCTGTCTTTTCGATAGGTTGTGAATCCCTGGATGTTTAAATGCCAGTCCTGAACCCCCTGCAACCATGTCTCTGTGATGCCTACCACATCATACCTGCCAGTCACAATCTTGGCCACAAGCTCATCTACCTTGTTCCGTACACTGCGCGCATTTAAATATAGCTCCTTTAATTCTCTATTGACCGTCCCTTTTTGTTTCCTTAGTGTGGTGGACCTTGGTTTACTGAGCCTTTCCATACACTGGGTCATATTTTGTGTGATGGGGACTATCGTAACCACTCCTGAGTTTTGTCTTTTCGTGCTTTTTTGTATTCCTAAGCAGCTACGCTTCCCACTGATTACTTCACCTCTTGGTTCCCTGACTTTCCCTTCACCCCCAATCAAAGAAAAGCATAATGTGCTGTTAAAATAAATGAGAATATGGTAGAGGACCCTAACCTTCCCACCCGAAGCAAGTATGATTCTATACTGGACATACCATTTCGGAATTTGACTGAATACCTTTCACCCGAATAACGCACCATTGGACAATTTATGTTCGTGTCATGTTTTCTGGATATCGATTTCAGACTTGGCACTATGCTAATTGACTGTTTTCCAATGAGATCATTATATGAGCTCCTGTGAATTGGCTAGCATCGCGATCACTTCACGTAAATGAAATCTGGGAGTAATTGGAACTTCCTTGTGGTTGAAAACTGCAACATTCTAGCAGATCCATTCTCTGCCGAGCACGTACATTCCACCTGGAAATGTGTTTTTCCCATACGGACCCAAAATTGAGAAGGAAATCAGCAGCATTACTATTTTGAATCTGAACATGAATCACATATCACTTATCTATCTGAAAAATGTCCTTTTTTAAAAGAATGAAATCTGTAATAGTATTCCCATGATTCAAAGAGTCAAATGGAAGAATCGTCGCCTCAGGAAAGTACTCTGATAGACAAAGGCAATGAACCTCTGTATAGATAACAGTTTTAGAATGAACAAACCCGTTGAAAGAGGGTTTCTGATACATTTGCACAGGCTGCGACAGAGGGAAGCATAAATGTTTCAATGTGTGACATTGCAAACACTGGAAATTTTAAAACAACTTCAAAGAATCTTTCGAATTTGGGAGCACATGCGTTCCATGCCCTTGGCCGGGAATTTGTCACCGTTCGTACAGACGTTGACTAAATTAAAGCAATGGGAATGAATTCTTCGAGATCTTTTAAACAGTCGATTATTGTACTTGCAAAGTTATTCCATGTACAGTAAATGGTTTCCGGTAAATGTAGAACAGTAAAAGCAAGTAATACATGTTCCGGGAAACCATAATGTAAGGTTAAATAATTTTTATTTTCGGGATGGAGGAAGTCTTGTGATAACGTTCCCCAAGGGCCAGTATTGGTATTCATGTCCTCATTGGTACATATTTATAACCTAGGCGGATAGTGCAGCATTCCAGAAGGACATAGACACATTGGTGGAATAGCTAAACATGTGGCAGGTGAAGTAAATAGCAGAATAATGTGAAGTAAATAATGTTGATGAATTAAATGGTGATTAGCCAAATGCAGGTGCAGGAGCAGGTGAACCTCGGGATATTTATGCATTGGGCATTAAAATGGCGATGAAGGTTAAAATAGAGGATCGGAAAATTCATCGTAAACTCGACTTATTAATAGTGTGATGGAGCACATGAGCAAGGGGGCTATGCCCAGTTGGATCTATTTGTATTTCCTGCCTCAACTGACGTGATTGGTCGGTTTATGGACGTCGAGCTTTAGGAAGAATGCTAATACATTAAGGAGGATGCCTAAAGCGTTTACGAGGGCGGCAAGGCGCAGTGGGTTAGCACTGCTGCCTCACGGCGCCGAGGTCCCAGTTTCGATCCCGGCTCTGGGTCACGGTCGGTGTGGTGTTTGCACATTCTCCCCGTGTTTGCGTGGGTTTCGCCCCCACAACCCAAAGATGTGCAGGGTAGGTGGATTGGCCACGTTAAATTGCCCCTTTATTGGAAAAGATTAAAAAAATTAAAAATAGAATTGCAGCTTCACAGCGCAAGGGACCCGGGTGCAATTCCGACCTGTGTGCTGTTTGCACTTTCTTCCCGTGTCTGCATTGGTATCTTCCTCCCACATTTCAATGATATGCAGGTTAGGCGGATTGGTAATGATAAGTTTGGATGGGGTAACCAGTCCAGGACGGAATAGTGGGGCAGTAAGGGTGCTCTTTGATAGTGTCGATGCAGATTAGTTGAGCTGAGCGGCCTCCTTCCGCACTGTAGGCATTCTATGCATTCGAAGTACTTGTTCCAGAGATGAGCAACTACTTGTTGCCAAGATTTGTTGCAGAATTTAGCGCTGTGTTCTTTCGAGAAAAGAAGTCTGACATGGGATTTAAAAAGAGATATTCAAAACGCAGTGCAAAAAACGCTCTCACTCCTCAAACGACAGAGAAAGAGTGGCCACAGCATTGAAGTATTTGATTGGCCTTCAAAAAGAGAGTGGTTAACATTTGAAGCTATTTCTGAGAATGTGGCGGATACATTTGCATCATTCACAAAGGAAACGTTCACTGAAACTAGAGAAGAGGAATAATAGAGAGTAACGGAGTGACCGTGTGGAAATCGAAATCGGTGAGTACCTCATTCGGAGTGCCGGTGCAGATAGTAGGCACAATTCGTTCCTTTCCACGTCACAATATAATGTGATCCTGTGGAGTTGGAGTATCGTTTCAGGCAATGTGCATATTCAAGAATGTAGGAACACACATAATGAACACCACACGTCAATATTCTGTTATTGATTCATTTTGGGAGTCGCTGAACACGGTTGCTTAGTTGGCTAGTTTATGGTGCAGAATGACAGCGATGGTGTGCGATGAGTTCCTGTACCGACTGTGGTAATTAATTGAAGCCCCATATTCTCACTTTGCCATATGTTGCGGTGGAGCCCCCTTCAAACTGTGAGTAGACACATTGTTTATCTTTAATTCAGAGAGATGCCGATGATCCATTGGCGACTGGTCTACAGATAATGGTACTGATTCAGAACATGATAGCTGTCCCATGTATTGCAGCGGACAAAAATGGGTGTGTATGTGGAGGGGGGAAGCGGGGGAGCGGGATAGGAGGGGTGATCCTGGCGGCATCTTTGTAGGGTAACAGTTCATATTTCGGGTGATGAATTTGCATCTGAACTTAATATAGACTGCCTACAGAGCACGTCCATACTTTATTCGGATTTTTTTATGATCGAAGGGTTATGTTTATTGAAAGGCAGGTGATGTTCTTATACAACCTCGTGTATTCGTACACGCAGCCAGTGAGAATGATGGAAACTACACATAAGAAACTACACATAAAAATAACTGTTTCGGCTGTATATCTTTGCAAAGGGAAGTAAGACTAATAGTTTGCACACTTGACATTTGTTAATATATCCTTGGGTTAGTTCTACTGTAACCATAACCCGATGATGATGTTTAGGCTTTATTGCTGTGGAGCATTGTTTTCTGCACATTAATGTTTGAAAAGCTAATCAAAAGATCCTAGGCTTAGAAAGATATTTGTCTGTCTATCATTGGGCTGTGCACAACTTAATTCCTATATATTCTAATGCAACCATGTTCGACGAATCACACCATGCAAACGTATCACTGTGACGGCATAGTGTTTTTTATTGGTTGTTATCAGGTTGGAGAGGCAGATATGCAATCAATCAATGTGCGTGACCGAAGCTTCATTTCGTCAATGTTATTAAGCTTTTCATCAGTCGTGAGTTAACATGTTATTTTCATTTGCTTATCATGCTGTAGTCTGTTTATATTATTAAATAGTGATAATGTAAAGGACGAAAGTCTGTTCATTTATCCAAATAACGAGTGAAATAGCATGTAGCTCGATGATAGTTGAAGGATGTATCTGCGTTACTTTGATCCAACTGTATTGTTGGATCAAAGAACGTCAATTGTTGCTCTTCCTAATTGCCCTTGAATTCAATAGTTCAGCCATTGCAGAGAGCAGCGAGGATACAGCCACATTGCTGTGGGCCTGGACACACGTGTAGGCCTGGCTGGGCATGCATTACAGATTGAAATTCCCATAGGCTATCAATGCACTTAGTGGGTTCTTAAAACAAGAGTATATGCCTGTTTCATTTTCACGGTTACTGAGACAAGATTGCTTTTCCAGATTTCGCTAATTCCATTCAGATTCCACCCGCCATCGTTTTTGAGATTTTAACCCAGATCCGCAGAATGTAAGTCCGGGCCTTGGGGGACAAGTTCCATCACACAATCAAATAGAAAAGTTACAGTAATTGCTGCAGAAAACACATTCTTCTACTTGCTAAACATTTGAGATGCTGGTAATATGTTTTTTTTTTCCAAAAGGCAGAGTGGGTCATTAATAGAGCTCAGGGGCAGTAGGATTATTCATATGCTGGTTAAAAAAAAAGTGTGCACCAGCATGGCAGTGTCCGTCCCAATCTTAGACCTGTAACAGTTGTAAAGAATGTAACAGATCTTCCAAGCAATCCACATGATTGTTCGATAGTACACCCACAGATATTATGCCATTTACCTGTTGCTCAGTTGAATAGAATTGCTGCTAATGATTTCTTATAACACCGAAGGTAAATCTCAGAAAACGTACATTACGAACGTTGCTGGACATCCACAAACAATCCAATAAGATCGGCTGTCGATACGGTGTTCACAATTACTGCACATGCAGCTCCAAGTTGTCTTTGTTGTTGCTGTTTTCGGAGTTTACTATGTTGATAAAGCACTGTAGCCAGCCAATTTGTTAATTTCATTTCTATTTAACCTCAGGTGCCACAATGGATTCTTAGGGATCATTTCACTCAATCATAGAATCCTCAGTGAAGAAGTAGACCATTCGGCCCGTCCAGGCTGCACCCAGCCTCTGAACGAGAACCCCCCCCCCCCCCCCCCTCACCCCCAGACCCAGGAATCTGCCCAACTCCATGAAAGCACTACACCTCCTCTTTGCACAGATGGTAATATTAAAATGCCCAATGCACCTGCACAGATTTGGACTGTGGTAAGAAATCGAAACATACCCAGGCAAATACGGGCAGAAAAAAAACTCCACACAGTTAGATAAGGCTGGAATCTAACCCCGCTTCTCCGACGCTATGAGGCATCAGTGCTAATGACTGTGCGACCCCTCATTGTAGGTCTAATATTTGCACCCCCTCCCCTCCCCGTAATCTGACGACTTCACAGGAAAAAATATTATTTTCACCCTGACTATCTCTTCCCAGCGGATGTGACTGAGTTAGAACAAAACAGCTGGTGTTTTGTTAATGCTGAAAGGTTTGATGGTTCTGCCTTGGGGAGGACTGCTACATTAGTTATCTGAACGGTCTGTTATGTACCCATAAAACGGGGCACACAGAGAAAATGGCTGTAATTCGAACCTCGTCGCAGAGGCATCGGACAGTATCCTGAGAAAACAAACGTCAGAAACCTTCGGCTTCACGCTAAGCACCAACTTGATGTATTTCCGCGCGCGTTTCGTCAGTCCCACTTTTGAGTTTCAAGTTCTCCATTACAAACTAATTGTCCGTCACAGTGAACCCAAGGTAGGAGAATTTGATAACCCCTTCCAGGGGGTGTTATTTACTGTGACCCAGAGTAGTGCTGCAACAGGAACACCACTTTTTTCCGATGATGAACTAGTGTAACTAGTCCTAGAGGCAGATATGGTGATGTAGTGTTGATATGTTCGGATAAATAACATCAGAAGCCCACACTACCGCTAGAAGCACATGGGTTCTCATGCTAAGATGGCAGCTGGTGGAATACATATTCGAAAATTTAATCTGGAATTGAAACCTAGGCTCTGTAATAGAGGCCATGCGATGATGATATATTGCTGTAGGAGGGTAGAAACAAAATCTTGACCCTTTGGGTAAGGAAATCTGCCAGCCTTCAGTGGTATGGCCGACTCATGACTGCATCTGAATCACTGCACTTTGCCGAGCAAACCATTGAGATTTCGGGGAATTGGTAATGTCCAGAAAATATCAGCGACATCCACATACCATGAAAGAATAAAACGGTTTAAAAAGTCACTTGTTGCAAAGAGATGTGACAAAACGGAGGTGACTCAAAGACCTGAAATGTCAATTTAGCTGCAGGGCAAATATTTCATTCAAAAATGTTTAAAAATGAGTTTGTACGTTAGACTACGGTGGCACAGATAGGTCTACTCAGCTCATATAAAATATTCAGCACCATAATGTTACATCATAAATTGCATCATATCTTTGAGAGGAAAAATCAAATGCATCAGCTTCCTATCTGGACTGAGTAAACATAGATTGTTAGAATCCAGTAGTTCTTTCGAAATATGTTGGGTTATATGTTTCAATGGAATTCTATAAATTACTGTTATTCTTTGAAATTTAGAGTACTCAATTATTATTATTTTTTCAATTAAGGGGCAATTTAGCGTGGCCAATCCACGGAACCTGCACATCTTGGGTTGTGGGGTTGAAGCCCACGCAGACACGGGGAGAATGTGCGAAGTCCACGCGGACAGTGACCCAAGGGCGGGATTGAACGCGGATGCTCAGCTCTGCAGTCCCAGTGCTAACCACTGCGCCACGTGTCTCAGCTGAACTCCATACATCATTATGTTGCAGGATTGTTGGACTAGATTGGGTTGCGCACATGATTTTCTCTAACAGCGGGCCGTGCAGTTGCACAGGGCATCACAGCGCAAGGGAGCCGGGTTCAATTCCGATCTTGGGTGACTGTGTATAGTTTTCTCTTTCTCCGTGTGTCTGAGTCGGTTTCCTCCGCGTGCTCCGGTTTTATCCCACACTCCAAAGATGTGCAGGTAGGTGGATTGGCTATGTTATCTTGTCTCTTGGTGTCCAAATATGTACATTTGTGGATCGGGTGGTGGTGTATGCATAGATAGGGTATGCGTTTAGCGGATTTCTACAGAATCGATGGGCCGAATAGCTTCCTTATGCACCGTGGTTCTATGCGATGGCTCCAAAGGTACTCCAGTTAATATTTACTTTGTTTGTGGAGTCACTTCTTTTGATCATGGATTGATATTTGGTAAGCAAAGTGCATAGCATTGCAAAATGAAACAGGTTTCTTAATAAAACGTCACATAGGATTACATTCGGCCACTCAGCTCTTCAATTCTGCTCCATCATTAAGATCGTGAACGATTCCAGGGCTGTATCGACATACACTCTTCCATTTACCACCTACACCCACCCGCATAACCCTGACCCAATATCTAGCAAAATCTAACCAATTCAGCCTTGACTTCACTGGCCGAGCTTTCACAGACCAAAGACACTGGGAGAGGTAAACTATCCCTCCTCTTCGTCTTAAAAGACTGATCTCTTATTCAGAAACAGTCTACTCTACAATTGGGATCATCAACCGCGAATCTATGCAAATAGGTCCCATCTGAAGCGAATATCTTGAATGTAAACATCGCTCATTCTCCTAATCTCCAGTAGGTATATGAAAAATCTGTCTAGATGTTGTAGCGAGGATAACTCCTCCTTTCCAAGCATAGAATCATAGAATCCCTACAGGGAAGAAGGAGGATATTCGGCCCATCGTGTTTGGTCCGGCCCCTAGAAAGAGCAACCTACTTAAGCCCACGCCTTCACCTTATCCCCGTAACCCTACCTGACCTTTTGAACAACAAGGGGTAATTTAGCATAGCCAATCCATCAAGCCTGCACATCGTTGGACTGTGGTAGGATATAGGAAACCCACGCAGAGACGGGAAGACAATGCACAGTCCACACATACAGTCACCCGCGGCTGGAATTGAACCCGGGTTCCTGGGGGTTTATGGCAGCAGTGCTACCAAATGTGCCACCTTAGCGCTTGCAGTCAAACTTCCCTGACGTAACTCTAATCACGAGATGTATACAATAAACACAATTTTACATGTTGTCTTCACGGTCTCCTCTGTAGATGCATTAATCATCCCTTATTAAGCATTCCATTCCCCTTGCAGTGAACGCCAGCCTTCCTAATCGCTTGCAGAGAAATACATGTTGGCCTACCCAGCAGGACATTGATAAACTAAACCTCTATTGCCTATTTATTTTGTGATTCATGTGCAAGGACAGTTAGATCCCCATAAACCAACGATTTCTGCAATCTCTGTCCATTCGAGACACACACGGAAAGAAATTGTCAGTGCATCACCAAGTCGGACATAAATATGTCTTCGGCCCAGCGACATGGCTCAGCACTGCTTTTGTTTTAAGTTTTTCATGCCAAGGCAATGATGTGTGCGTATCTCTAAACGTCCTTGATCTTAGTCTCTTCCATGGCTCTTTCATAAGAACATAAGAACTAGGAGCAGGAGTAGGCCATCTGGCCCCTCAAGACTGCTCCACCATTCAATGTGATCATGGCTGATCTTTTGTGGACTCAGCTCCACTTTCCGGCCCGAACACCATAACCCTTAATCCCTTTATTCTTCAAAAAACTATCTATCATTATCTTAAAAACATTGAATGAAGGAACCTCTACTGCTTCACTGGACAAGGAATTCCATAGATTTACAACCCTTTGGGTGAAGAAGCTCGTCCAAAACTCAGTCCTAAATCTACTTCCCCTTATTTTGAGGCTATGCCCCCTAGTTCTGCTTTCCCCCGCCAGTGGAAACAACCTTCCCGCATCTATCCTATCTATTCCCTTCATAATTTTATATGTTTCTATAAGATCCCCCCCTCATCCTACTAAATTCCAAAAAGTACAGTCCCAGTCTACTCAACCTCTCCTCGTAATCTAACCCCTTTAACTCTGGGATTAACCTAGTGAATCTCCTCTGCACACCCTCCAGTGCCAGTACGTCCTTTCTCAAGTAAGCAGACCAAAACTGAACGCAATACTCCAGGTGTGGCCTCACTAACACCTTATACAATTGCAGCATAATAGCCCTAGTCTCAAACTCCAGCCCTCTAGCAATGAAGGACAACATTCTATTTGCCTTCGTAATCACCTATTGCAAATGTAAACCAACTTTTTGCGACTCATGCACTAGCACACCCAGGTCTCTCTGCACAGCAGCATGTTTTAATATTTTATCATTTAAATAATAATCCCTTTTGCTGTTATTCCTACCAAAATGGATACCCTCACATTTGTCAACATTGTATTCCACCTGCCAGACCCTAGCGCATTCACTTAGCCTATCCAATTCCCTCTGCAGACTTCCAGTATCCTCTGCACTTTTTGCTTTCCCACTTATTTAGTGTCGTCTGCAAACTTAGACACATTGCCCTTGGTCCCCAACTCCAAATCATCTTTGTAAATTGTGAACAGTTGTGGGCCCAACACTGGTACCTGAGGGACACCACCAGCTACTGATTGCCAACCAGAGAAACACCCATTAATCCCCACTCTTTGCTTTCTAATAATTAACCAATCCTCTATCCATGCTACTACTTTCCCCTTAATGCCATGCATCTTTATCTTATGCAGCAACCTTTTGTGTGGCACCTTGTCAAAGGCTTTCTGGAAATCCAGATATACCACATCCATTGGCTCCCCGTTATCAACCGCACTGGTAATGTCCTCAAAAGATTCCACTATATTAGTTAGGCACGACCTGCCCTTTATGAACCCACGCTGCGTCTGCCCAATGGGACAATTCCCATCTAGATGCCTTGCTATTTCTTCCTTGCTGATAGATTCCAGCATCTTCCCTACTACCGAAGTTAAGCTCACTGGCCAATAATTACCCGCTTTCTGCCTACCTCCTTTTTTAAACAGTGGTGTCACGTTTGCTAATTTCCAATCCGCCGGGTCCACCCACCCCAGAGTCAAGTGAATTTTGGTAAATTATCACTAGTGCATTTGCAATTTCCCTAGCCATCTCTTTTAGCACTCTGGGGTGCATTCCATCAGGTCCAGGAGACTTGTCTACCTTCAGCCCCATTAGCTTGCCCATCACTATCTCCTTGGTGATAACAATCCTCTCAAGGTCCTCACCTGTCATAGCCTCATTTCCATCAGTCACTGGCATGTTATTTGTGTCTTCCACTGTGAAGACCGACCCAAAAAACCTGTTCAGTTCCTCAGCCATTTCCTCATCTCCCATTATTAAATCTCCCTTCTCATCCTCTAAAGGACCAATATTTACCTTAGCCACTCTTTTTTGTTTTATATATTTGTAGAAACCTTTACTATCTGTTTTTATATTCTGAGCAAATTTACTCTCACAATCTATCTTACTCTTCTTTATAGCTTTTTTAGTAGCTTTCTGTTGCCCCTAAAGATTTCCCAGTCCTCTAGTCTCCCACTAATCTTTGCTACTTTGTATGCGTTGTCCTTCAATTTGATAGTCTCCCTTATTTGCTTAGATATCCACGGTCGATTTTCCCTCTTTCTACCGTCCTTACTTTTTGTTGGTATAAACCTTTGCCGAGCACTGTGAAAAATCGCTTGGAAGGTTCTCCACTGTTCCTCAACTGTTTCACCATAAAGTCTTTGCTCCCAGTCTACCTACAGTCTACAGGCGTTTCTGCGGACGCAAACGAGAATCCAGGTTGGTATGTTGCCTCCCTGGTGCAAGGGTCAAGGATGTCTCGGAGCGGCTGCAGGGCATTCTGGAGGGGGAGGGTGAACAGCCAGCTGTCGTGGTGCATATAGGCACCAACGATATAGGTAAAAAACGGGATGAGGTCCTACAAGCTGAATTTATGGAGTTAGGAGTTAAACTAAAAAGTAGGACCTCAAAGGTAGTAATCTCAGGATTGCTACCAGTGCCACGTGATAGTCAGAGTAGGAATGACAGGATAGCTAGGATGAATACGTGGCTTGAGAGATGGTGCAAGAGGGAGGGTTTCAAATTCCTGGGACATTGGGACCGATTCTGGGGGAGGTGGGACCTGTACAAATCGGACGGTCTGCATCTGGGTGGGACCGGAACCAATGTTCTCGGGGGTGTGTTTGCTAGTGCAGTTGGGGAGGGTTTAAACTAATGTGCCAGGGGGATGGGAACCGATGTAGGAAGTCAGTGGGGACAGAAACAAAAGGCAGGAAGGGAGAGTGTGTAAAGCATGACCAGAGAAAGCAGGGAAGAGAGCAAGGAAGGTCTACATTAAACTGCATTTATTTCAATGCAAGGGGCCTGACGGGCAAAGCGGATGAACTCAGGGCATGGACGGGCACATGGGACTGGGATATTATAGCTATGACTGAAACATGGCTAAGGGAGGGGCAGGACTGGCAGCTCAATGTTCCGGGGTACAGATGCTATAGAAAGGATAGAACAGGAGGTAAGAGAGGAGGGGGCGTGGCGTTTTTGATTAGGGAGAACATCACGGCAGTACTTAGAGGGGATATATCCGAGGGTTCGCCCACTGAGTCTATATGGGTGGAACTGAAAAATAAGAAGGGAGAGATCACCTTGGTAGGACTGTACTACAGGCCCCCAAATAGTCAGCGGGAAATTGAGGAGCAAATATGTAAGGAGATTACAGATAGCTGCAAGTATAATAGGGTGGTAGTAGTAGGGGACTTTAACTTTCCCAACATTGACTGGGACAGCCATAGCATTAGGGGCTTGGATGGAGGGAAATTTGTTGAGTGTATTCAGGAGGAATTTCTCATTCAGTATGTGGATGGACCGACTAGAGAGGGGGCAAAACTTGACCTCGTCTTGGGAAATAAGGAAGGGCAAGTGATAGAAGTGCTAGTGAGGGATCACTTTGGGACAAGTGACCATAATTCCATTAGTTTTAAGATAGCTATGGAGAATGATAGGTCTGGCCCAAGAGTTAAAATTCTTAATTGGGGCCAGGCCAATTTTGATGGTATCAGACAGGAACTTGCAGAGGTAGATTGGGGGAGACTATTGGCAGACAAAGGGGCGGCTGGTAAATGGGAGGCTTTTAAAAATGTGTTAACCAGGGTGCAGGGTAAGCACATTCCCTTTAGAGTGAAGGGCAAGGCTGGTAGAAGTAGGGAACCCTGGATGACTCGAGATATTGAGACTCTGGTCAAAAAGAAGAAGGAGGCATATGACGTACATAAGCAACTGGGATCAAGTAGATCCCTTGAAGAGTATAGAGATTGTCGAAATAGAGTTAAGAGGGAAATCAGGAGGGCAAAAAGGGGACATGAAATTGCTTTGGCAAATAATGCAAGGGAGAATCCAAAGAGATTCTACAGATACATAAAGGGGAAAAGAGTAACTAGGGACAGAGTAGGGCCTCTTAAGGATCAACAAGGGCATCTATGTGCAGAGCCACAAGAGTTGGGTGAGATCCTGAATGAATATTTCTCATCGGTATTCACGGTGGAGAAAGGCATGGAGGTTAGGAAACTAAGGGAAATAAATAGTGATGTCTTGAGAAGTGTGCATATTACAGAGGAGGAGGTGCTGGAAGTCTTAAAGCGCATCAAGGTAGATAAATCCCCGGGACCTGATGAAATGTATCCCAGGATGTTGTGGGAGGCTAGGGAGGAAATTGCGGGTCCCCTAACCGAGATATTTGAATCATCGGCAGCCACAGGTGAGGTGCCTGAAGATTGGAGAGTGGCGAATGTTGTGCCCTTGTTTAAGAAGGGCAGCAGGGAAAAGCCTGGGAACTACAGACCGGTGAGCCTAACGTCTGTAGTAGGTAAGTTGCTAGAAGGTATTCTGAGAGACAGGATCTACAAGCATTTAGAGAGGCAAGGACTGATTCGGGGCAGTCAGCATGGCTTTGTGCGTGGAAAATCATGTCTCACAAATTTGATTGAGTTTTTTGAGGGAGTGACCAAGAAGGTAGATGAGGGCAGTGCAGTAGACGTTGTCTACATGGACTTTAGCAAAGCCTTTGACAAGGTACCGCATGGTAGGTTGTTGCAGAAGGTTAAAGCTCACGGGATCCAGGGTGAGGTTGCCAATTGGATTCAAAATTGGCTGGACAACAGAAGGCAGAGGGTGGTTGTAGAGGGTTGTTTTTCAAACTGGAGGCCTGTGACCAGTGGTGTGCCTCAGGGATCGGTGCTGGGTCCACTGTTATTTGTGATTTATATTAATGATTTGGATGAGAATTTAGGAGGCATGGTTAGTAAGTTTGCAGATGACACCAAGATTGGTGGCACAGTGGATAGTGAAGAAGGTTATCTAGGATTGCAACGGGATCTTGATCAATCAGGCCAGTGGGCCGACGAATGGCAGATGGAGTTTAATTTAGATAAATGTGAGGTGATGCATTTTGGCAGATCGAATCAGGCCAGGACCTACTCAGTTAATGGTATGGCGTTGGGGAGAGTTATAGAACAAAGAGATCTAGGAGTACAGGTTCATAGCTCCTTGAAGGTGGAGTCGCAGGTGGACAGGGTGGTGAAGAAGGCATTCGGCATGCTTGGTTTCATTGGTCAGAACATTGAATATAGGAGTTGGGACGTCTTGTTGAAGTTGTACAAGACATTGGTACGGCCACACTTGGAATACTGTGTGCAGTTCTGGTCACCCTATTATAGAAAGGATATTATTAAACTAGAAAGAGTGCAGAAAAGATTTACTAGGATGTTGCCGGGACTTGATGGTTTGAGTTATAAGGAGAGGCTGGATAGACTGGGACTTTTTTCCCTGGAGCGTAGGAGGCTTAGGGGTGATCTTATAGAGGTCTATAAAATAATGAGGGGCATAGATAAGGTAGATAGTCAACATCTTTTCCCAAAGGTAGGGGAGTCTAAAACTAGAGGGCATAGGTTTAAGGTGAGAGGGGAGAGATTCAGAAGGGCCCAGAGAGGCAATTTCTTCACTCAGAGGGTAGTGAGTGTCTGGAATGGGCTGCCAGAGGTAGTAGTAGAAGCGGGTACAATTGTGTCTTTCAAAAAGCATTTAGATGGTTACATGGGTAAGATGGGTATAGAGGGTTATGGGCCAAGTGCGGGCAACTGGGACTAGCTTAATGGTAAAAACTGGGCGGCATGGACTGGTTGGGCCGAAGGGCCTGTTTCCATGCTGTAAACTTCTATGATTCTTCTATGATTCTTAGCTAGTTCTTCTCTCATCCCATTGTAATCTACTTTGTTGAAGCACAAAGGACAACTAAAATTCAATTACATTGTCGAGTCAGATGAAGGCCTGTTCAGGGTGAGCTTGACTTCTAGCCGCGTGAGTTCCGAGCAGCAAATAGTTTTTGTCACTCGGAATCACAATGCATAAGGCGAGCTTTCACTTCCAGATATAATTGATTGAAATCAAAATGCACAAACCGCCTTGGCGGGATTTGACCAATGTTACATACGTAGAATTTACATAGCACATATAGTGCAGAAGGAGGCCATTCGGCCCATCGAGTCGGCACCGTCCCACTTAAACCCTCACTTCCACCCTATCCCCGTAACCCAACAACGCCTCCTAACATTTTTGGTCACTAAAGGCAATTTATCATTGCCAATCCACCTAACCTTAGAGCAACACGGTAGCATAGTGGTTAGCACAATTGCTTCACAGCTCCAGGGTCCCAGGTTCGAATCCTGGCTTGGGTCACTGTCTGTGCGGAGTCTGCACGTTCTCCCCGTGTGTGCGTGGGTTTCCTCCGGATGCTCCGGTTTCCTCCCACAGTCTGATGTGCAGGTTACACAACCCTTGAAAGAATAAAACTCTATTTATTTTGTGATTCATGTACAAGGTAAATTGCCCTTCGTGTCCAAAATTGCCCTCAGTGTTGGGTGGGGTTACTGGGTCCTGGGGATAGGGTGGAGGTGTGGGTTTGGTGCTCTTTCAAAGAGCCGTTGCTGACACGATGGGCTGAATGGCCTCCTTCTGCACTGCAAATTCCATGAATCTGCACGTCTTTGAACTGTGGTAGGAAACCGGAGCAGCCGTAGGAAACCCACGCAGACATGGGCAGAACGTGCAGACTCCGCACAGACAGTGATCCAGCGGGGACTCGAACTCTGGACCCTGGCGCTGTGAAGCCACAGTGCTATCCACTTGTGCTAACGTGCTGCCCACATGTTCCATTGGATCAATTCATTCACGGACGGTATTACTCTCCGATAATCTCCTCGAAGAACAGTCGACGCTATAATCAGAACGTGCCATGCCATGATTTAAAACAGTTATTTCCAGTGATTCCTAACTGATAATGTTTGATTCAATCATGATTAAAAACCCTGCATTATTTGTTTCTCTTTTCTGTGCTCCGGCATACTGGGACACGGCAAATGCTGTAATTTCCCTTTTGTTTTCACTAATGTGGCTCCACGCTACGCTTATCTCACTGAGCAGTCAACAGAGTGCTGAACAGCTGCCGCCTGCACTCCGCGATTACACAGCGACCGTCAACACCTGCAATGCTCGTAAGTAGATTCTCGGGGTGAGTAAAGGCAAGTAGTTTAAATAGTTGTACTATTATTATAACGGCATGTGGGGAATCACATTTGCCTGGAGCTGCCCTTGAAGCATGGGGTTGCAATTTGAAATCGTTTAGCCGCGGTAGAAATCTCATTTATTGTGGATTTCAGAGGAAATCGTCAAGATCTATTAAAGAAACAACGCCCCTCGTGGGTATGAAGCGATTGTCTTCGCATTTGTTTTTTTGCAGTTGTGTTTTTTTTCAATACAACAGTTAAAAACAAAAGAAAAGAAGCACAACGCTCCTGAGGAAAGGAGTGATATGGGGATAAACTTCAAGTTATTTGAAAGACCTGGAACATGGTCAATTTAGCAATGATCGTCTTCCTTCCTCATTAACTCTGTCATTAAACTTTTCAGGAAATTTTCAGAGACAGCAGCTTTGAAGAAGTCTTCTTGACTACGGGTGGACTGCTCGAACACACCACGTTGAATGATCAATGCTCTGCTGCTCTTTTGTAAGTCTTTTACTATGTTCGAAACACATGAGTGTCGCTTATTCTATGCACCTGAAATTTGATTTTTGTTTGCAAGTGCTCAGCCTTGGGATGTGGGACTCAGTGGTTGGGCCAGCATTTGTTGTCAGTCCCAATTTTTTCCTGAAGCGATTGGTTTTGCTCACCTAATTCACAAGACATTTGGAAATCAACAGCTGTCTCAGAGTCTGGAGTTACGTGTAGGCCAGGCCAGGTACAGAAGGCAGATTTCCTTCCCTAAATTATATTGCTGAATCGCAAAGTTGCATTTCCAAGATAGGGAAATTACCAAGCCGCAATGCCTTCCTTCCCTGGCCTGAATTACATATGATTCTAGCCCCACAGAATAAATCCTGACTCCTAAAGGCCATCCGAAATGGCATAGCGGGAAACTCGGCGAGGGCAATTCCTGCTGGACAAGGAATATTAAATGACAATGCTCGATTTTACAGTCAGATAGACATTTATATTACCGTTCAATGTCACTGAGGTGAAATCAATTACAAATCTAAGTTTCGTTGGCCGAGGTATTGGGTCTTTGTCATCATCAGAGTGTCGCATACATATAATCATAGGTATGAAATAGAAGCACAAGGAGGCCATTCGGCCCATCGAGCCTGCTCCGGCATTCATTATGATCATGGCTGATCATCAAGTTTAATATTCTACATGCGCCTTCCTCCCATATCCCTTGGCCCCTCTAGCCCGAAGAGCGATATCTAATTCCTTCATGAAATCACACAGCTTTTTAGCCTCAACTCCTTGCTGTGGCATACATTCACCACTCCCTCGATGAGGACATTTTTCCTTAACTCGGTCGATAAAGTTTTATCCGTTATGCTCAAACTATGACCCCGAGTTCTGGATCACCTACCATCGGCAACATTCTTCCTGAATCAACTGTCGAATCCTGTTTGAATTTTATAAGTTCCTATCAAAACCCCTCTCAGACCGCATGGTTCGGTTGGAGCAGCAATTGGATGCACGTAGGAGCATGCAGGTGGCGGAAACCGTCATGTATAGCAGTTACATAAATGTGGTCACATCGAAGGTGCAGGCAGAGAAATGGGTGACGACCAGAAAGGGCAGGCAGTCAGTGCAGCAATGCCGTGCGGTTGTCCCCCTCTCGAACAGGTATACCCCTTTGGATACTGTCGGGGGGAGATAGCCTATCAGGGGAAAACAGCAGCAGCCAGAGAAGTGGCACCACGGCTGGCTCTGATGTTCAGAAGGGAGGGTCAAAGCGCAGAAGAGTAATAGTAATAGGGGACTCTATAGTCAGGGGCACAGATAGGCGCTTCTGTGGACGAGAAAGAGACTCCAGGATGGTATCTTGCCTCCCTGGTGCCAGGGTCCAGGATGTCTCAGAACGGGTAGAGGGCATCCTGAAGGGGGAGGGCAAACAGACAGAGGTCGTTGTACATATTGCTACTGACGACATAGGCTAGAAGGGACATGAGGTCCTGCAGCAGGAGTTCAGGGAGCTAGGCAGAAAGTTAAAAGACAGGACCTCTAGAGTTGTAATCTCGGGATTACTCCCTGTGCCACGTGCCCGTGAGGCAAGAAATAGGAAGATAGAGCAGCTAAACACGAGGCTAAACAGCAGGTGTAGGAGGGAGGGTTTCCGTTATCTGGATCACTGGGAGCTCTTCCGTGGCAGGTGTGACTTATATAAGAAGGACGGGTTGCATCTAAACTGGAGAGGCATAAATATCCTGGCCGCGAGGTTTGCTAGTGTCACACGGGAGGGTTTAAACTAGTATGGCAGGGGGTGGGCACGGGAGCAACAGGTCAGAAGGTGAGAGCATTGAGGGAGAACTAGGGAATAGGGACAGTGGGGCTCTGAGGCAGAGCAGACAGGGAGAAGTTGCTGAACACAGCGGGTCTGGTGGCCTGAAGTGCATATGTTTTAATGCAAGAAGTATTACGGGTAAGGCAGATGAACTTAGAGCTTGGATTAGTACTTGGAACTATGATGTTGTTGCCATTACAGAGACCTGGTTGAGGGAAGGGCAGGATTGGCAGCTAAACGTTCCAGGATTTAGATGTTTCAGGCTGGATAAACGGGGATGTAAAAGGGGTGGCGGAGTTGCGCTACTGGTTAGGGAGTATATGACAGCTGTACTACGGGAGGACACCTCAGAGGTCAGTGAGGCTATATGGGTAGAGATCAAGAATAAGAAGGGTGCAGTCCCAATGTTGGGGGTTTACTACAGGCCTCGCAACAGCCAACGGGAGATAGAGGAACAGATAGGTAGACAGATTTTGGAAAAGAGTAAAAACAACAGGGTTGTGATGATGGTAGACTTCAACTTCCCCAGTATTGACTGGGACTCACTTAGTGCCAGTGGCTTAGACGGGGCAGAGTTTGTAAGGAGCATCCAGGAGGGCTTCTTAAAACAATATGTAGACAGTCCAACTAGGGAAGGGTCTGTACTGGACCTGGTATCGGGGAATGAGCCGGGTCAGGTGGTAGAACTTGCAGTAAGGGAGCATTTCGGGAACAGTGACCACTATTCAGTAAGTTTTAAAGTGCTGGTGGACAAGGATAAGAGTTGTCCTCGGGTAAATGTGTTAAATTGGGGGAAGGATAATTATAACAATATTAGGCGGGAACTGAAGAACCTAGATTGGGCGCGGATGTCTGAGGGCAAATTAACATCTGCCGTGTGGGAGGTTTTCAAGTGTCAATTGAAAGGAATTAAGGAACGGCATGTCCCTGTGAGGAAGAAGGATAAATACGGCAATTTTCGGGAACCTTGGATAACGAGATCTATTGTAGTCCTCGTCAAAAAGAAAAAGGAGGCATTTGTCAGGGCTAAAAGCCTGGGAACAGACGAAGCCTCTGTGGAATATAAGGAAAGTAGGAAGGAACTTAAGCAAGGAGACAGGAGGGCTAGAAGGGGGTCACGAAAAGTCATTGGCAAATAGGGTTAAGGAAAATCCCAAAACTTTTTACACGTACATAAAAAGCAAGTGGGTAGCCAGGGAAAGGTTTGGCCCACTGAAGGATAGGCAAGGGAATCGATATGTGGAGCCAGAGGAAATGGGCGAGGTACTAAATGAATACTTTGCATCAGTATTCACCAAAGAGAAGGAATTGTTAGATGTTGAGTCTGGAGAAGGGTGTGCAGATAGCCTGGGTCACATTGAGATCCAAAAGGTCGAGGTGTTGGGCGTGTTAAAAAATATTAAGGTAGATAAGTCCCCAGGGCCAGATGGGATCTACCCCAGAATACTGAAGGAGGCTGGAGAGGAAATTGCTGAGGCCTTGACAGAAATCTTTGGATCCTCACTCTCTTCAGGTGATGTCATGGAGGACTGGAGAATAGTCAATGTTGTTCCTCTGTTAAAGAAGGGTAGCAAGGATAATCCAGGGAACTACAGGCCGGTGAGCCTTGCTTCAGTGGTAGGGAAATTACTGGAAGAATTCTTCGAGACAGGATCTACTTCCATTTGGAAGCAAATGCTCGTATTAGCGAGTGGCAGCATGGTTTTGTGAAGGGGAGGTCGTGTCTCACTAACGTGATAGAGTTTTTCGAGGAGGTCACAAAGCTGATTGATGCAGGTAGGGCAGTGGATGTTGTCTATATGGACTTCAGTAAGGCCGCGACATTTGCTGTTTGTAGTATATGTAAATGATTTGGAGGAAAATGTAACTGGTCTGATTAGTAAGTTTGCAGACGACACAAAGGTTAGTGGAATTGCGGATAGCGATGAGGATTGTCAGAGGATACAGCAGGATTTAGATTGTTTGGAGACTTGGGCGGAGAGATGGCAGGTGGAGTTTAATCCGGTCAAATGTGAGGTAATGCATTTTGGAAGGTCTAATGCAGGTAGGGAATATATAGTGAATGGTAGAACCATCAAGAGTATTGAAAGTCAGAGAGATCTAGGAGAACAGGTCCACAGGTCACTGAAAGGGGCAACACAGGTGGAGAAGGTAGTCAAGAAGGCATACGGCATGCTTGGCTTCATTGGCTGGGGCATTGAATATAAGAATTCGCAAGTAATGTTGCAGCTGTATAGAACCTTAGTTAGGCCACACTTGGAGTACAGTGTTCAATTCTGGTCGCCACACTACCAGAAGGATGTGGAGGCTTTAGAGAGGGTGCAGAAGAGATTTACCAGAATGTTGCCTGGTATGGAGGGCATTAGCTATGAGGAGCCGTTGAATAAACTTGGTTTGTTCTCACTGGAACGACGGAGGTTGAGGGGCGACCTGATAGAGGTCCACCAAATTATGAGGGGCATAAACAGAGTGGATAGTCAGAGGCTTTTCCCCAGGGTAGAGGGGTCTGTTACTAGGGGGAATAGGTTTAAGGTGAGAGGAGAAAGGTTTAGAGTAGATGTACGAGGCAAGTTTTTTTACACAGAGGGTAGTGGGTGCCTGGAACTCGCTACCGGAGGAGGTGGTGGAAGCAGGGACGATAGTGACATTTAGATGCATCTTGACAAATACATGAATAGGATGGGAATAGAGGGATACGGACCCAGGAAGTGTAGAAGATTGTAGTTTAGTCGGGCAGCATGGTCGGCACAGGCTTGGAGGGCCGAAGGGCCTGTTCCTGTGCTGTACATTTCTTTGTTCTTTTGTTTGTCCTTCTAAATTCCAGTGAATAGTCCAGTTTTTTAATTTGGCGGATGAGACAGTAAATGCCTTGTCTATATTTATTGCGTAACTGACTGTTCATCGGCAGCTGAAGCAATTATTTTGAAATCTATGACATCTATCATTGTGACTCGTTATCATAGTTAACATTTATTGTCAGTCCTAAATTTTCGCTAATCAGCCGTGTTATGAATAATTGTGGCTGACTTAATTCTTGGGGTTTCAATCGCAAACGTTAACTCTATTGAACTTGATTGCTTCATTCTGCACACAACCCTGTGAGAGATATGACGAAAAGATAGGTAGAAAGACAAGTCCCTTTCAGATTTCATGTGCAGCGAACAAGCAGGACTCCTACAGGCGATGCAAACGTACACACATACACACACATTCTGCATTTGTGAATGAGAAAAGGAGAAATTCAAAGATGGGTAGCGCTTGAATGAGAGATGGGGACGAATTAATATAACAAACGTTCGTCAATGTTATCGAGTGCGAGAGAAGAGAGACAGAGAGACACGAGACAGCGAGACAATTTATGAAACCCCCTCCAGCGTTACAGTGACAAGGAGAAGAACTTAGGCATTGTAGAAGTTTGGTGATGGGGTATGGAGTGGTGGGATTGATGGGGAGAGGGCGAAAGAGAGATAGAGAGAGAGAGAGAGAGAGAAAGAGCGAGAGAGAGGGATAGAGAATGAGGGAGAGAGAGAGAGGAGAGAGAGAGCGGGAAGAAAGAGAGAGAGCGAGAAGAGAGAGAGAGCTGGAGCGAAAGAGAGAGAGAGAGTATGTGTGAGAGAGAGGGAGAGGGGCAGAGAGAGAGAGAAGGCGATAGAGAAGAGAGAGAGAGGAGAGAGAGAGCGAGAAGAGAGAGACATCAGAGAGAGAGAGCGGAAGAGAGAGAGAGAGAATGAGAGAGAGATGACGAGAAGAGAGAGGTTATCATAGATTATCATAGAGGAGAGGGAGAGCGAGAAGAGAGAGAGAGGGGGATAGAGGTAAAAGCCCTGCAACCATAGTGAAATGAATAGAAACCTAGGCATAATGAAAGTCTGGGGTGGGGCGGCATGGAAAGGGGGCCTGTGAGTGACCGAATAAAAATGAGCGAATGAGAGTGATAATCTATTGTAGATAGAAATTTTATGAAATTAAGAGAGAGCACAGAAGAGACATTTGGATTAAAGACATATTGGATGTAAACTCCCAAACAACCTTGATTGTTTTTCTGTCTGTCACGATATTGCCCTGGTGTAGGCCATGGCATTCTCAAAGTTAAGCACAGAGAGGCAAAATAATTGCAGTAATTAAATAGATTTTTGGAAGTGATACTGAAAGATATAAAGAGGAAGGTACCACATGGGTTCCGAAATGGTCACATAGATATACCAGCAGCCACGCAGAAGTCGCACTGAAGTAGAAAGGCAGGCAGATCTGGAAGGGAACAGAGAAGAAGAAGTGAAGAAAGCAGATAAAAGCAATGGGGAAACAGGAAGAAATATGGTTTCGGAAAGTCTGCGGCAGATTTAGATACAATACACAGGGGAAGTGTGGCAAAATCACGCAGTTCTCGTTCAGCTAACCTCGTCGCTGTCAAAGGTCAATTGCTGGAATATGTTATTAAGTACGTGGTAGAAGGGGCCCGGGAAATCTTACTATGTACACACAATTATATCAGCAGTTGCTGAAAGGTCAATTATGTTTCATTCGAAATCTTTGGGGAGGTGACAGGCAAGATTCATGAAGTACAAACAGCAACTTCCATTAATGGTTATTTAGAATCATAGAATCCCGACAGTGCATAAGGAGGGCATTCGGCCCATCGGGTCTGAGCGGGCCCTCGAAAAGGGCTAGACCCACTCCCCATGCCTTGTGTCTGGAAGCCTATTTTTTTCCAAAATGCTTTCCAATATTGTGCACAATGGATTGACAGAGCTTTTAGAGATGGTTGGTCCATCATTCACTGCTAGTGAGGCAACACCGGGAGCACTGTGTACAGTTTTGCTCTCCTTACTTGAGATACGACCTCCTGGCACTGGAGGGTGTGCAGAGGGGAGTCACTCAGTTGATTCCGGAGTTGAGATGATTAGATTATGCGGAGAGATTAAGTACACTAGGACTGTACGCATTTGAATTCAAAACAATGAGGAGGGAATTTTACTTAAATATATAAAATTATGAAGGGTATAGATAGGATAGAAGCAGCGAGGTGGTGCCCTCTGACCGGTGAAACTACAACGAGGAGACATAGCCTCAAAATAAGAGTGAGCAGATTTAGGACTAAATTAAGGAGAGATTTCTTCACCCAAAGGGTTGTGTATCTGTGGAATTACCTGCACAGCGAAGCAGTTGAGCCTCCCTCGTTGAATGTTTTTAAGGCAAAGATAGATAGATTATTGAACAAAAATAAATAAAATGTGATGGTGAGCGGGTGGATAAGTGGAACCGAGTCCACAAATGATCATCCATGATCTTATTGAATGGCGGAGCAGGATCGAGGGGCCATATGGACGACACCAGCTCCTACTTCTTCTGTCCTTTGCTCATGACTTCGTTGAAGGGAGTGAGTAAAGGTGTATTACAACCAGCTTTGCTGAGGATACCTAGACAGGTGAGGAAGGAACATGTAAATAATATACATACAGAGTTTTAAACATGATATAGTTGGTCAAATTATTCGGACAAAAAGGTGAATTCGGGGAGATTTTCACATATTCCCAGACTAATAGAAAAACACGATAGTGACATTTAAGGGGCATCTTGACAAATACATGAATATGATGGGAATAGCGGGATACGGACCCAGGAAGTGTAGAAGATTGTAGTTTAGTCGGGCAGCATGGTCGGCACGGGCTTGGAGGGCCGAAGGGCCTGTTCCTGTGCTGTACATTTCGGTGTTCTTTGTTCTTTGTTCACAGTAATATGTAAGTCGTGATACACTAGAATACTGCAATACGGAAGGACATGGGTGTGCTGGCAGATAAAACTATTGATCTGGCACGCAGGTGCAGCAAGGATCGAAGATAGAATATTGAATTTTGATCTTTGCTGCTGGGATGGTGGATTGTTAAGCAGTGAATTCAGGTTGAAAACGTGCAGCACAGAGATATAACATAGAACATAGAACATTACAGCGCAGTACAGGCCCTTCGGCCCTCGATGTTGCGCCGACCTGTGAAACCTCTCTAAAGCCCATCTACACTATTCCCTTATTGTCCATATGTCTATCCAATGACCATTTAAATGTCCTTAGTGTTGGCGAGTCCACTACTGTTGCAGACAGGGCATTCCACGCCCTTATTACTCTCTGTGTAAAGAACCTACCTCTGACAGCTGTCTTATAGCTATCTCCCCTCAATTTAAAGGTATGTCCCCTCGTGCTAGCATCACCATCCGAGGAAAAAGGCTCTCACTGTCCACCCTATCCAATCCTCTGATCATCTTGTATGCCTCAATTAAGTCACCTCTTAACCTTCTTCTCTCTAACGAAAACAGCCTAAAGTCCCTCAGCCTTTCCTCATAAGATCTTCCCTCCATGCCACGCAACATTCTGGTAAATCTCCACTGCACCCTTTCCAATGTTTCTACACCCTTCCTATAATGCGGCGACCAGAATTGCACGCAATACTCCAAATGCGGCCGCACCAGAGTGTTGTATAGCTGCAACATGACCTCATGGCTCCTAAACTCAATCCCTCTACCAATAAAAGCTAACACACCGTACGCCTTCTTAACAACGCTCTCAACCTGGGTGGCAACTTTCAGGGATCTATGTACATGAAAACCGAGATCTCTCTGCTCATCCACACTGCCAAGAATCTTACCATTAGCCCAGTACTCAGTCTTCCTGTTATTCCTTCCAAAGTGAATCAACTCACACTTTTCTGCATTGATGAAACTACAACTAACATACAGTGTACACATTTACTGTGTTTATCTGAGGAGCTGTGCAGTCCAATTAGAGGCAATTCAAATCAGATTCACAATTTGAGAACGAAGAAAAATGGTATATTATAAGGAAAGGGTGAAGAGGTTGACTTTCTACTCAACAGAGTGCAGAATATCTATTAATTTTGGTGTTGGGACATGTTTTGCTTCATTACATCATTGGATGTAATCTGGCTCTAGCCAGACCCAACAATTATTGCCCATCACTAAATGCCCCTCGGAAGGTGTGATGAGCTGTTATCCTGAACCCCTGAAGTGTGAGTAGGGTACGTTCGCCTGCCGTGCTGTTCAGAGGGGAGTTTCACGATTTTCACCCAGCGATAGTGACGGAATGGCGAAATATTTCGCAGACAAGATGGGGAGTGGTTCCAGGTGAAGGCGACCACGGTTGCCGTCTGCCTGTTTCATTCTCAGTGGTAGATGTTGTGGGTTTGGCCGGGGCTGTCAGAGGATCCCCTGTTGGGTTATTGAAGTTCACCTTGTACATCGAACCCGCTGCTCACACTGTGTGCAGGGAATGGAGGGAAACACGCTGCACATGAGTTGACTGTAAAGCGGGCTGACTTTTTTCCACATGGCACTCGAGATTCTTGGGTGTTACTGCAACTGCACTCATCCTGAAAAGTAGACAGCATTCCAGCAGACTCCTGACTAATGCCTTATATAACTGTTCGAGGCACTTCAGATGGTCTGGTGGTTGACATGGGCGACAGTGGCCGGATGTTCTCCCTTGTTAGCTATTTTTGACATGGCGTCACAGGGCATCTCCGGGGTATTTATAGATGGAAAACAAATGCTGGACTAGCCAGCAATCTCCCATCTAATAAACCGATGTTTTAAATTCAATACAGCTTCAGCTTTCGACCAATAAAAATGGAAGCATGGAGGAATGTTACCTCTCATATGCTCGATATTCTTTGCAAAGTTAATCCAATAGAGCTGGGTCGGCTCATTGTTTTGTTGGGTACGCTGACGATGTTAGATGCAATGGTATCTCAAAAGGCAGAAGGGTAAATTGTAATACGGGTTCTTCGTCTTGTATATTTCCAATTGGGTATAATATGAGGAAAGAAATGCAAACCAACGTGGAAAGGTCAAGTCTTGCTGCAATTAATCCTAAAGGACCATTTTTTTACTTAAAAGAAACACAATTGGAAGACTACAGTACAGGATGTTGTTTCACTCAATTGCAAGATAGGTACACACACAAACAGCACATAGACATACATACACAGACAAAACATGTGTGTGTATGTGTGTCACCAGGCGGTGTCTCGTTGGTCTTCGGGCATGATTCTCGCTTGGCATTTCAGTCTAGCAGTATGCGAGAGATTCAAATGCTGGGTTCAAATCCCGGACGATCCATTGACTGCCGTTTCCTATCGTGGGCGGTACAGTATCACTGTTGCTTCACAGCGCCATGGTCCTGGGTTCGATTCGCGGCTTTGGTCACTTTTTGTGCAGAGTCTGCACGTTCACCCCGTGTCTGCGTGGGTTTACTCTGGGTGTTCTAGTTTCCTCCCACAAGTCCCGAAAGATGTGCTGTTAGGTGAATTGTATATTCTGAATTCTCCCTCAGTGTACCCGAAGAGGCGCCGGAGTGTGGCGACTAGGGGCTTTACACATCAACTTCATTGCAGTGTTAATGTAAGCCGACTTGTGACAATAATGACGATTATTAGAGTATTATTATTACACACACACGCCGTCTTATGAATTTCGGTCCATTCCCTTTTACCTTCGTTCCTGAACTCTGAAATATGGAATTCGTCATAAAATAACATTGTGCGGAATTTAACTGTGAGTTGAAACCAGTCAATAATTTCAGCCATTTAGGTATCTTCGAATTGGGAGTATATTTCGCATGTTCAGCAGAGTTGTTCCCTGAGGTATTTACACTAAATAGCAGGTTAAAGACTGGATTTCTTTAGTTTTTGGGAGAGTTTTGTTTGTCAGCTGTTTCTTTCTTTCTCGCTCCCTCCTATTTTGGAAAGACGTTGCTCCCCCCTCACCGTAATGTTATTTTGTCTTAATGACGCCATGATCAAGGCTTTTAGCACATATTTGTAAATTGTATACTTATCTCTCCACGTTGACTCACCTCTTCTACGGTTCTACCACCTACTTCAAGACCCCATTGCTCACCCCCGAGTCACGCTGGTAGGCAATTGGATTTCTGCTCTTATACTAAGTCGCATATCAAAACCCTTTCAAACAGATATACTCTTGCATATTCTTCTTTTGACCCACTCTTCAAACTATGAGGACCAAACTATTTTTTAAAAATTCTTACACTATTCTTAGATCTTCATTTTCTTCAAATGTTGTGAACAGTTTTGATACATTCAAGATTAAGATGGACATCATTTTGAAATATACGACAGTCAAAGGCAGTGAGGCGAATTGTGGTCAAGTTCAGACCTACCGTAATCTTACTGAATAGAGGTCCAACAGACCATTCCTGCTGCAGGTCTGTATGCACCAATGATGTTAAAATAAAGGGGCAGTGTTTTTTTAAGTCGCCTCTACACTTTAACTGTGATAATCTACAACGTATTTTGGGTGCGTGGTAGGTACATAAAATAACTAGTGTGATGAATGTAGGAATTTCCGATTTCATATATTATATTTGTGTTTTTAAATCATCTATGGTTACAAGAGCTAGGGCTTGGGGTTCAATTAATGTTAGGACTAGGGGTGCAATTAAACTGTCGAAAACTGTTCAGCTAATGGAATGTTGTTTCAATTAAAGATATTCTATGTAGAGTTAATTAGATTGCAGATGATGTATTTACCGGATCCTTAAAAACAGAGGTGAGGGGGAATTTCTTCAGCCAGAGAGTGGTGAATTGAGTAACTCATTGTTGCCGAAGACTGTGGAGGCCATGTCACTGAGTGTCTTTCAGGCAGAGTTGGATAGGTTCATGATTAATAAAGCTGTCGGGAGTTATGCGGAGTAGGCTGGAGTGCGATGATGAGAAACATATCTGCCATGATTGAATGTCGGTGCAGACTCGATGTGCCGAATGCTATAATGTTCTTATAGGGGGAGGAAGGAAGCAGGCATTTTGCAGAAAGAAGGGTGAGTTGAGTTTTGAATGAAGATGTGAGCAGAAGTCAAGCTTCTCAATTCAGTTAAAATAAATGTGTGTAACCAAATTCGCAGTATATTTCCAGCCAGTTCAGAAGAGTGTAGTTTGAAGGAGAGCTTAAACCAGCTGAAGCAGCTTCTGAATAAATTCATGGTCCTGACACTGTTCTGGCGAGTAGTAAGGAAATATCTTCGCTCCCCAAAGTAGATTCTCCAGACATTGCTGTAAAGCAGGTATTCCAGAGCGCGAACTGCATTTTAACAGCTCAGGTGGCAATTTATGTTGTTTGGCTGGGATAAAATGGTTACTGTATTCACTGTATTAATTAGCCATTTTAAGGAGTAAATGTAAGCTATTTTTTAGTCTGCCGATAAAGATTTTTTAATGCATTGTTCGTAATAATTTTAATGTATAAAATCCCCATTTCTTTGTGAATTTACTCCTGGACTGAAGTATCCTTTCCTCATAGTTTAGGTAATTAACTGAATTTTGTGTTACCCGTCCAGTATCCTAGCCACGGTTGGAGTCTAGACTGGGACCATAATACCAGCTAACAGATCGTCCTATTATGTGCCACGATAACGACCTTGCAGCTATAAACCAAGCGTATACCTTTTTACTTTTCGTACAAGATTGAGGCTTAACTCACGCAGAGACTCCGATTGCACGAATAAATATGAACGGAGATGCGAACTGGCGAGCTGATGATACACTGAGTTTATTTGAAAAAACGAGCAGTAATAAGTGAACATAATAAAGAAAGACACAACGAGGTAATATAGGAATATAAATAGTAAACGAGAAGTCAAAGGGAAACGAGAGCTGATGAGAACCCAAAAGGGGTTATTATGTAGGTAGAGGAATTCATGAGGGGCTAAAAAGGGGATTTTATTTTGCAAGGACCAGAAGTGTCAGAAGGCCTCAAGTAATAAGGTGGATCCTTCTCCCACGAAGATCAGTTTCTCACCAATGTTAGTAGCGAAGTTACATCGCATATAATATGGGATCGTTGTTGGAATGCAAAACAGAATATCATCAAGTCCAGATCTCACTCACCCATATTGTTGAGAAAGAAAGAGTGAAATAGAAGACGTTCTGACAACATCTCCAATTCTCTCCGGTTATGAGATAGGTGGCATCATACTGGAATATTTCTATTGTTGCACGTGTTGATATGTAGGTGTATTTATATATAAAACAGTGCTTAATTCGTTGGTGCAGCAACGGGCACGGTTAAGGAAGATTGTCGTAACCCTGATGTCGATCTTAAACAAAGCTTGACATGTTGATCCAATTTTGCGGAGCTTATGGTGGAACGGTAATAACACTAGGCTTCCAAACCAGCGGCCCAGGTTGATAAACTGGGGATGTGATTTCAAAATCCGCCACAACACCTGACCGAAATTCAAATCAATTTAGGAAATTTGGAAATAAACGCTAATCCCAATAATACTGGCCCTGAAGCTATTACAGATTTTCAATGAGAGCCGTCACGTTCAGACGTGCCGTTAGAGAAAGAAATGGGTCGTCCTTACATTGCCCAACTTACACGTGATTGCAGATATGCAGCCGTGTATTTGACTCCAAATTTTTCTCTCAAATGGTCCAGCGATCATTTGTATTTCAGAGCAATTATAGATCACAGCAAATGTTATCCATCACAGTGATGCCCAAATCTAGATGATAATCTAAGAAGGAGTTATATCAACAGCACAGTTGTCATAACATTCCAAGTCCATGTGGGTATGAAGGAGCAACAGCTGCATCTAATCTGGAACACAGGATTACTTGTGCGCGCCGGCAGATGGGCCGCACCCATGAGATTCATGGCGGAGAGATGTTCTTCAATGCGAAATCAATAAGACCATAGATCGTTAGATATTGCAGCAGAATTAGGCCATTCGGCCCTCTACTCTTCTCCGCCATTCGGTCTTGGCTGATAAATTTCTCATCCACATTGTCCTACCTTCTCAAAGTGATCCCCGATCCCCTTATTAACCAAGAACCTATCTATTTCTGTACTAAATACACGCAGTAACTTGGCCTTCAAAGCCTTCGGCGGCAATAAGTTACATAGATGCACCATCCACGGGCTAAATAAATTCCTCCTCGTCTCAAATTTAAAGGAGTGTCTCTTCAGGCTGAGGCTGTGCCTTGGGTTCCAGTCTCTTGTGCAAGTAGAAACATATTCTCCACGTCCACTCTCTCTAGACCTCTGAGTATGCTGGAAGTTTCGATGAGAAACTTACCCTTCTAAACTCCTTCGAGTACCGACCCAGAATTCGGAACCTTTCCTCATTTGACCAGCCCTTAATTGCAGGAATCATTCTTGGAAGCCTCCTCTGGAACCCATCCAAGTCCAGAACACCCATTCTTAGACAAGGAATACAACGCAGCTAACAATGTTCCAAATTGGGTCTTAGCAGTACATCAATGCTCTTGTATTCTAGCCCTCTCAACATGAATGCTAACATTGCATTTTCTTCCAAACTGCAAACTGAACGTGCATGTTAAGCTTAAGTGAACCCTGAACTAGTCCTATCTCTCCTTGTACACTGATTTTCGATGCCTTTCCCAGTTTAGACATTATTCTCTGCCTCAATTATTTCTGCCAAAGTCCATAACTTCACAATTTTCCACATTGTATTCCATCTGCCACTTGTTTGCCCATTGACATGGCCTGGCCGAGTTTTTCTGCAGCCTCCCCATTTCCGAAGCACTACCTGTACATTTACACATCTTTGTATTGATAGGATACTTTTGTAAAACGTTTGTCTGTTCTATGTTTTCTGTTTAATTTTCTTCCTGCTGACTGCATTATTCTGCAGACGTCTTTATAGCTGCTGCCACACACTGAGATTTCCGCTTAAACACTGAACATTGTGCACACTGAGACAGCCATGTTCTAATGAACTTGCCCAGGTCTTCCCGTGTAGGTTCTCTGGCAGGCCCAGTGATGTCTGCTTGATAGACTTGGCAAGCAGCCAGTCGTTGAATCGGAAATTCTGCACTGCATCTTGTTGTTGGTTGTTTTATGGAGCCAATCAGCATCTTCTGGAAGAAAGACGCATTATCAGTAGAGCATCATTTTGTCCTCGGTTCTGTGCAGAGATTCCACCATGACACAGCTGGAAGGCACTCTCTCTCTCTCTCTTTGCTCTCTCTGACAAGCTGCCAGTCAGAAATTTTAAGGCACACCTTTTGAAAAGACCCCGGCAGCAATCAGATCTGTGAAAGGATCTTATTGAGTGCTAGAGTGCAAACAGATTTTCCTCAGGTCCGCACTTCTTCAAACGTCCATCTGAATGGATGGGAAGAATCAAAACTGAGAAGAGTCTCCTGAATTTAGCTGAATATGCTTCACAGAAAGAAATCAGAGAAAGGATAAAATCTGATTCCGCAGGTATTTAACACAGTGCGCTAAACAGCTGGCTTTTAAAGCAGATCAAGGCAGGCCAGCAGCGCGGGTTTCGTTCCCGTACCAGCCCGCGCCCCCCCCCCTCCGAACAGGCGCCGGAATTATGGCGATTATGGGCTTTACACAGAAACTTCATTGTAGCCTACTTGTGACAATAAGTTATTATTATTATAACGCGCCAATAATTTCTCAGGGAGACGGGAGCTCCATCTGAGGGTAATCGGTTAGAATTGCACCGACCTGGATCTCTTCTGAAAAGCTCCATCTGGTGGTGACAGACAGAGCTGCACAGACCTGACCCTTGTGTCTCAATCCATTGCTCAGAGGGTTGCACTGCGACAAAACGGACCCTACAGTAGCCATAACCGCAGCAACAAAGATTCACATCGAACCATTTCCTTCCATGCTCATTATGTTAATTTCTACTCTTCACGATTTAGAATCATAGAATGTACAGTGCAGAAGGAGGCCATTCGGCCCATCGAGTCTGCACCGGCTCTTGGAAAGAGCACCCTACCCAAGGTCAACACCTCCACCCTATCCCCATAACCCAGTAACCCCACCCAACACTAAGGGCAATTTTGGACACTAAGGGCACTTTATCATGGCCAATCCACCTAACCTGCATATCTTTGGACTGTGGGTGGAAACCGGAGCACCCGGAGGAAACCCACGCACACACGGGGAGGATGTGCAGACTCCGCACAGACAGTGACCCAAGTCGGAATCGAACATTGGACCCTGGTGCTGTGAAGCAATTGTGCTGTCCATAATGCTACCGTGCTGCCCGGTCCTTATTCGCCTCTTTGATTTCTTCGATGGCCGGACTGACGTATGGGGAGAGATTGAAACGGTTAGGATAGTATTTGCTGGAGTTCAGAAGATTTAAGAGAGTATTTCACAGAAACCTAGAAGACGAGACATGGTAGATGGAGGAAGGATGTCCCTGGTTCCAACATATTTCATTCAAAGTTAGGACGGAAGATGGAATAGGCGTGGACTTTATAGTAAAAGGAAGGGAGGTCCGATGTGATGTGTTGTGGGAAAAGCAGTGTTCAGGGGTAAAATAAAATGCATTGTATTTATGCTCAAATGTTGTGCGCTAACAGAGAAACCCAGGAGAGTACGTGCCCGGATCATTGACGACGGCAGGATTCATTAAGGTGACTAAATGTAAAGAATACTGGATTTTTATATGGGCCAAACAATCTGTCAAGTAAAAATAAATGGTTACTGGACAACTTGGATTCCAGCGGGAATGTTTGCACGCTGCATAACTTAGAACGTCGGAGGTACTGCAAACCTAAATTACGTACAAATCGTAATTTAATTGGGCGGGGGGGGGGGGGGGGGGGGGGGAGGTGAAAGGGCAGGAGAATGTATTTCACTTATCCCTATAGGCCATAAAGTTGCTCTTATTCAACGTGAAGCGTACGGGGTTCCGGACACAAATGCAAAAGACAGAACAATGAAAGTACAAACACTTGCTATTGTACGAATTTGTTCGAATCCATAGAATCCCTGAAGGGCAAAATGAGAACTTGCGGCCAATAGAGTCTGAACAGAATCTCTGAAAGAGCACCCGACCTAGATCCAGTGCCTTACCCCGGAACCATGGACACAAAGGGCAATTTTAGCATGGCACACCACCTAACCTGCGCATCATTGGACTATGGCATTAAACGGGAGCACAAGGAGGAAACCCACGCAGACATAGGGAGAAGTGAAAACTCCACACAGTCACCTAGGGCCGGAATTTAATCCTAGTCTCTCGCGCTGCGAGGCAGCAGTGCTGACCACTGTGCCACCGTATGTGTCTTCGAGTGAACCTCGTGTGATTTTGAGCAGTTCGCACTTTTTCCCGTGACTGTGTTGTTTTCAACCGGGTGCTCCTATTTCTACCCACAGTCCAAAGATGTGCGGGTGGGTGAACTGGCCGTGACAAATGATTGCAATTTAGTCTCCTATCTGGCTGCTTCACAGCCTGGTATGGCAACTGCTCGACCAAAGCCCATAAGAAACTACAGAGAGTCGTGAACATAGCCCAGTCCATCACACAAACCCGCCTCCCGTCCATTGCCTCTACCTACACCTCCCGCTGCCTTGGGAAAGCGGTCATGATAATACAAGACACATCGCACGGCTTAGTCACTCTTTGAACCTCTCCCATCGGGAAGAACATACAAAATCCTGAGATCATGCACCAACAGATTCAAAAACAGCTTCGCCCCGCTGTGACCGGACTCCTGAATGGCCCTCTTATGAACTGTACTGATCTATGTATACTTCTTCTGTACTGCTGAAGCACGATACTCCGTATCCTTCACCCAGAGCCTATCTGCTTGTATGTCCATTGCGTATTTACTGTATGTCGTTTCTTTTTTCATGTATGGAGCGATTTACGTGGACTGCACGCAGAACAACATGTGTCAGTGTACCTCGGTACACATTAAAATAAATCTAAATCTAATCCAATCATGGATGTGAAGGTTAGACGAACTGGCTATGCTAAATTGCCCCTTAGTGTTTAAATGTGTGCCCTTTCTAAAATTGTCCCTTGCTTTCCAGAGCTGTGAAGGTTGGTAGATTAGCCACGCATAAATTGCCCTCCAGTATCCAAAGATGTGCAGGTTAGGTGGATTAGCCAGCGAACATTGCCCCTTACAGTCAAAGGATGTGCAGATTACGTCGATTGACTGCGCTAGATTATCCCTCACTTTCCAAATATGTGCAGACTAGGTGGATTGGCCATGCTAACTTGCCCCTTAGTGACCAAACATGTGCAGATTAGGTGGATTGACCACGGTAACTTGCACGTTAATATTTGAATGTGTGCAGCTCAGGTGGAGTTACGGGGATAGGGTAGTGTAGATTCGATGAGTCGAATGATATCCTTCTGCACTGCAGCAATTCTATGGCTCTATGTGTCTAAATAATGCTGTCGCTATTTTGGTATCATGGACAGCCTTTGATGAAATTGAAGATATTCTCGGGTAACTGTTTGTTGTGACCATATGTTTTCTCTTTCAGTGCAAAGTACTCATCCCGCGATGAATCAGGGTATGCGATAATTATCAGCGGCGTCTACCTCCTAATAAATCAGTTACGTTCAAAGAGGCAGATTGGAATTTAAGCTTATTGGGACTGAACGACCACTGTTGTCCCGTGAGCTGTTTATGGATAGTCCCATGGTTTACAGAACCATGCCTAATACTGTTCGCTTTGTGTGTTAAGATGGTAATGAGTGAAAGCACCTGGATGTCGAGAAGATGCTCTACAACTGGTGTTGCTTGCCAATTTGAACATCTCAGCGTTGTTTTTTTTTGCACAATCAGAGGCAGGCGTGCACGCAATAAATACAAAAATATCAATGTGTAGTTACCGTAAAGGAGATAACGCCATATCAAGGAATATTGAGCGAAGGGATCACAGTGTTTCGTCTTGATAGAAATATGAATATCGGAGCATGCAAATTCGGACCGGAAATTGGTTACTTTGGCCCCTCTAGGCTTCTCCGCCAATGAGGAAGGCCTCAATTCCATATTCTGCAGACTCCCGAACCCTGTGGCTGCCTTTGTCAGTCATGAATATATATCTACTCCTGCGTTCAAATGTTTTCAAGGAACCAGGTTCCACTGCTCTCTGGGAAAGAGAGTTCCAGAGGCTGAATAGAGGAATCCCTCTGACAGAGGAATCAAATCGCCTCATCTCTATCTTAAATGGGAAGCCCTCATTTTAAAAACGGTGTGACCTTGTTATGGGCTCTTCCACATGGGGAGAAATCTTTTCAGCATACATCCGGTCAATCCCGTCGGGCTGCACTCGAACACATTTAAGTCACAGTACCAACGAAGAAGTTCAAATGAAGACATCTTCTTAATAGACTGGCTGGTTTGTTGAGCCTATCAACTGCCGGTATTAGTAGTTATTGTGCAGTTAATAAGGAAGCAGGAGGGAGCACAATGCAAAACAGCTGAGAATTCTTCCCAGTTCTGGAAGAGTCTGCGTAGCGATGAACAGGCTGAGAATTGCCAGTGGCAGTCACTCCTTCAGCACTGCATGCCAATGGCTTTGCTGGAATTTGAGAGTTGCTGAATGGATCCCCCATGCACTGCAGTGTCGGCTTGCCAGGTACAGCATGTACCTAACAATTAAAGAGATGCGCAACAACTAACATGCGCAGCGTTAAAATTAAACAAAGCAAAAGTAAAACAGACAGACAAATATTGATTGAAACCAACCCTGACGTCCAGACCCGAGATTGGGTTCCCATTGACCGATTCCCCAAATCATCAACAGTATGGAGACGGTCAGAACCGGAAATGATCGATACCTATGCATTACTTAACTAGTTCTGGAGTAGGGTCTCAGCCTAGATCCCTTCAGTTTCTCTCAGTACAGTTGCAATATGTGTTCATTATTTGCAGCATGTTTTTAAAGTTTCACATTGTCAGCATTCGTGATGTTTTGATTGAATATTTCTGGAATCTGCGCGCTCAAGTCATTGACTGTAAAGGCAATTGGGATTGTGTAACAAATGCTGACTTTACCAGAAACACTCAGCTACCAGGAAACAAAAAAACACTTGGCAATCAAGATATTGCTCCTTCAACTGGTCTTGAATAAACATAACTCCACAGAACTCCCTTCCCAGCCCTCATCCCCATGAGTCTTTTGGTCCATGACATCGCCGGCACAGTTGTTAGCACATCTGCCTCACAGCGCCAGGGGCGAAGGTTCAATTCCTGGGTTGACTGCGTGGAGTTTGCCCTTTCTATCCCTGTCTGCATGGGTTTTCAATAGGTGCTCCGGTTTCCCCATAGAGTTCCAAAGATGTGCAGTTTAGGAAGACTGGCTATTTTAAATTTCCCCTTTGTGTCCTCAGGTTAGGTGGAATTCTGGGGTAACAGAGAGAGGTTTGGGAATTGAGCCTGTGTGGAGTGCTCTTTTAGAAGATTCGTGTAGACTCGTTGGTCCGAATGGCCTCCTTTTGTCCTGTAGAGATTACATAAATGCAGACATTTTGTCTACCTCCACGAATCGCGTGCCATCTATCCCCCCCCCCCCCCCCCCCCACAACGCAACAAACACACCATTATGGATTTGGACATTTTTCCAGTTCTCGCGCTTTGACTCAGACTCATCCAGACCCGAGACGGCAGCTCTTTCTCACTCCACAGATAGTGTCAGACCTGCTCAGATTGTCCAGTGATTTCTGTTTTTTTCACAGACTAAGGTCGCACTAAGATATAAACAAACCACCCTCATCACTTTGTTTAATGGTGTTCCCCTTATCTTTCTTAACTGTGCCCCTCATTCGTCGTTCCTCCTGGAAGGAAAATATCCTTTGATGACCCACAATATAAAAGTCCGCATGGGATCTTAAAGTTCGTTTCGGATCAACTCTCATTTTTGTGAACGCTAATGAATACAGCCCGAATATTTTCCTGTGTAACAACGTTTCATCCCAGAAGGAAGTACAGTCGACGTTCTCTAAAATCTTTCAAATAATACAACGAGAAAAAGCTAATATATTTGAGGTCATGCCTCTAGTTATTGGCTGGAAGTTTGAAGCTTTAGGTAAACAGTTTAAACCCAACATCATAGGTGGAACTTGACATGCTGAAACTGGAGGAATCATTATCGCTTTTACAGTCATATGTTTGTTGGAAACGCTGAGGTGGTATACAAATGTCGTCATGCACCAAAGCTAAAACTAGCGCCATGAGTGTTTGGCTGATGGACTTAACATAATTACAAGCATGCAATATTTTATGTTTACCATCTATTTTCAGCTTCTCATTGGAACGTAATTCTGGAAGCCAACCCGAGTGCAGCGCTGTCTGGTCAAAATATAGTTTTACGGTGCTTGGTGCATGGATCTCGACCCCGTGGACCCAGTACACACATTTTATATCGAGATGGAAAGAAAATAAAGCAAGGGAACCGATATCGGTACACCATGAAGAAAGTGAAAGGTGGACAAGAAGGAAAATATCATTGTACACTGACAATAGGCAAGACAATGTCCGTCTCACCGCAAATAACCATCACCATATCAGGTTGGTTACGAGGATTGTTATTTCTTAGTTCATAGTTACTGTTGCCTGAATCGTTTGACGATGGACGAGGTGCCAAGAACACCAGATTGCCATAAAACGCCTGATGCAGTTCCAAAGTGTTTCCGACCATCTTTTGTGTGAAAGTGATACATGTGAAAACATAGTGAAGGTTAACGTGTGGTGGAAGACTTTGTTTTGGAGTGGATGGTGGTGTGGGGATTAGAGAGGCTCTTCTATTTCTTTGGTGCTACTGCTGAACATTAGGAAATTGCAAGCCAAGGGATACATTTTCTCTTTGATCTGAATTACTATCGCCAAAGCATCCGAACACTTCTAGGATACATTGGCTGAATTAGGGGCGGCATGGAGGCAGAATGGTTAGCGTTGCTGCCTCAAAGCGCCAGGGACCCAGGTTCGACTCTGACCTCGGGTGACTGTCTGTGTGGAGTTTGCACATTCACTCCGTGTACACGTGGGTTTCCTCCGGGTGCTCCAGTATCGTCCTTCAGTCGAAAGGTGTGCAGGATAGGTGAATTGGCCACGCTTAATTACACATATGTGTGCAAAGGTTGAGTGAGAGATAGAGCGGGGATTAGACCTATGTAAGATGGTCTTAGAAATGGTCGGTGCAGTAAAAGAGGCAGCATGGCCTCGTTCTGCACTGTAGGGATTTTGCGCTTCTTTACTTCTTTTTCCTCCACGAATTTTTGCAAAACATTCCTGTATCAGAACCTCCTGGCGCAGATCTTCTAGTTGATAGGTTACCAGAGACAAAACTTTGAAAACAGCATGTGCTTTGTGACGTTCGAAATTGACGTTCGGAGAATGTCTCTCACTCGGCGTTAGGGCCTGCAGTTTTAGGAACTATCGACGTACTTTACACATAATCCCTGCAGTGCAGAAACTGCCCATTCGGCCCATAGAGCCTAGACGTATTTTCTGACATAAGGCACTAACTAGGCCGAACCCCAGCCCGATCCCCATAGCCCCAAATAATCTGCATATCTTTTGACATTAAGGGGCAATTTTAGCATGACCAAAAAACAAAACCTGAACATACTTGGTCACATCGGGCAACTTAGCGTTGCCAATCCGCCTCACGTGCACATCTTTGCAGTCAGGTAGGAAAGCGGAACACTTAGAATATACACACGGGTTGAAAGTGCAAACTCCACACAGTCATCTAACGCCGGAATTGAACCAGGCCAATGACTGTCCCACCGTGTCACCGATATTTCAATCCATTGAATCCATAGATGATCTACACTGCAGAGGGAGGTCATTCGGCCCATCGGATCTGCACCCGACCCTCCGAGACAGCACCTTACCTCGGGCCACTCCTCCGCCCTATACGGATAATCCCACCTCACTTACACATCGTTGGATACTAAGGGGCAATTTAGCTTGGCCAATTCACCTAACCCCCACAATTTGTCCTGGTACTGTGCTAGGTGACTATATTAGTGACCAATAATCAATGACATTGATGTCACTGAATACTTTGTTCATACACGCTAACTGGGAGAACTGGAGAACTCAACCCAAATCGACTGGGCCATCTCTCACGAGCCAACCAGCTCGCGCTCCATCGGGAGAAGCTGGTTGAAGGTAATCGCTCAGGCGAGGAAGAATCGCAGTAATAAAATTTCAAATGTGGACGCTTCATTGATCTACACTGAGTGCAAAATCAACTTGTGGCACGTCTTCCTCATCTGAAAGATGTGGAACGAACTTCCCCTCTCACCTTCCCGCCGAGGTGCGTTCTACAGCACAAAATATTGTTAACATTTGAATGGTTGTGGGTGTGAGAAATAAGAACATAAGAACATAAGAACTAGGATCAGGGGTAGGCCATCTGGCCCCTCGAGACTTCTCCACCATTCAATGAGATCATGGCTGATCTTTTGTGGACTCAGCTCCACTCTCCGGCCCGAACACCATAACCCTTAATCCCCTTATTCTTCAAAAAACTATCTATCTTTATCTTAAAAACACTTAATGAAGGAACCTGTTCTGCTTCACTGGGCAAGGAATTCCATAGATTCACAACCCTTTGGGTGAAGTAGTTCCTCCTAAACTCAGTCCTAAATCTATTTCCCCTTATTTTGAGGCTATGCCCCCTAGTTCTGCTTTCACCCGCCAGTGGAAACAACCTACCAGCATTTATCCTATCTATTCCCTTCATAATCTTATATGTTTCTATAAGGACCCCCTCATCCTTCTAAATTCCAACGAGTACAGTCCCAGTCTACTCAACCTCTCCTCGTAATCCAACCCCTTCAGCTCTGGGATTAACCTAGTGAATCTCCTCTGCACACCCTCCAGTGCCAGTACGTCCTTTCTCAAGTAAGGAGACCAAAACTGAACACAATACTCCAGGTGTGGCCTCACTAACACCTTATACAATTGCAGCAGAACCTCCCTAGTCTTAAACTCCATCCCTCTAGCAATGAAGTACAAAATTCCATTTGCCTACTTAATCACCTGTTGCACCTGTAAACCAACTTTTTGCGACTCATGCACTAGCACACCCAGGTCTCTCTGCACAGCAGCATGTTTTAATATTTTATCATTTAAATAATAATCCCTTTTGCTGTTATTCCTACCAAAATGGATAACCTCACATTTGTCAACATTGTATTCAATCTGCCAGGCCCTAGCCCATTCACTTAGCCTATCCAAATCCCTCTGCAGACTTCCAGTATCCTCTGCACTTTTTGCTTTACAACTTATCTTAGTGTCGTCTGCAAACTTGGACACATTGCCCTTGGTCCCCAACTCCAAATCATCTATGTAAATTGTGAACAGTTGTGGTCCCAACACTGATCCCTGAGGGACACCACTAGCTACTGATTGCCAACCAGAGAAACACCCATTAACCCCCACTCTTTGCTTTCTATTAATTAACCAATCCTCTATCCATGCTACTACTTTCCCCTTAATGCCATGCATCTTTACCTTATGCAACAACCTATTGTGTGGCACCTTGTCAAAGGCTTTCTGGAAATCCAGATATTCCACATCCATTGGCTCCCCGTTATCTCCCGCACTGTTAATGTCCTCAAAAAATTCCACTAAATTAGTTAGACACGACCTGCCCTTTATGAACCCATGCTGCGTCTGCCCAATGGGACAATTTCCACCCAGATGCCTTGCTGTTGCTTCCTTGATGATAGATTCCAGCATCTTCCCTACTAACGAAGTTAAGCTCACTGGCCTATAATTACCCGCTTTCTGCCTACCTCCTTTTTAAAACAGTGGTGTCACGTTTGCTAATTTCCAATCCGCGGGGACCACCCCGGAGTGTAGTGAATTTTGGTAAATTATCACAATGCATTTGCAATTTCCCTAGCCATCTCTTTTAGCACTCTGGGATGCATTCCATCAGGTCCAGGAGACTTGTCTACCTTCAGCCCCATTAGCTTGCCCATCACTATCTCCTTGGTGATAACAATCCTCTCAAGGTCCTCACCTGTCATAGCCTCATTTCCATCAGTCACTGGCATGTTACTTGTGTATTCCACTGTGAAGACCGACCCAAAAAACCTGTTCAGTTCCTCAGCCATTTCCTCATCTCCCACTATTAAATCTCCCTTCTCATCCTCTAAAGGACCAATATTTACATTAGCCACTCTTTTTTGTTTTATGTATTTGTAGACACTTTTACTATCTGTTTTTATATTCTGAGCAAGTTTCCTCTCATAATCTATCTTACTCTTCTTTATAGCTTTTTTAGTTGCTTTTTGTTGCCCCCCTAAAGATTTCCCAGTCCTCTAGTCTCCCACTGATCTTTGCTACTTTGTATGTATTTTCGTTCAATTTGATACCCTCCCTTATTTCCTGAGATATCCACGGTCGATTTTCCCTCTTTTTACCATCCTTCCTTTTTGTTGGTATAAACCTTTGCTGAGCACTGTGAAAAATCACTTGGAAGGTTGTCCACTGTTCCTCAACTGTTTCACTATAAAGTCTTTGCTTCCAGTCTACCTTAGCTAGTTCTTCTCTCATCCCATTGTAATCTCCTTTGCTTAAGAACAAAACACTAGTGCTTGATTTTACCTTCTCACCCTCCATCTGTATTTTAAATTCCTACATATTGTGATCGCTCCTTCCGAGAGGAGCCCTAACTATGAGATCCTGAATCAATCCTGTCTCATTACACAGGACCAGATCTAGGACCGCCTGTTCCCTCGTAGGTTCCATTACATACTGTTCTAGGAAACTATCGCGGATGCACTCTATAAACTCCTCCTCAAGGCTGCCTTGACCGACCTGGTTAAACCAATCAACATGTAGATTAACATCCCCCATGATAACTGCTGTACAATTTCTACATGCATCTGTTATTTTTTTGTTTATTGCCTGCCCCACCATAATGTTACTATTTGGTGGCCTATAGATTACTCCTATCAGTGACTTTTTCGCCTTACTATTCCTTATTTCCACCCAAATGGATTCAACCTTATCCACCATAGCACCGATGTCATCCCTTACTGTTGCCCGGATGTCATCCTTAAATAAAAGAGTTACACCACCTCCCTTACCATCCACTCTGTCCTTCCGAAAAGTTTGATACCCCCGGATATTTAACTCCCAGCCGTGACCATCCTTTAACCATGTTTCAGTAATGGCCACTAAATCATAGTCATTCACGATGATTTGCGCCATCAACTCATTTACCGTAATCCGAATACTACGAGCATTCAGGTAAAGTACCCTTATGTAGGCTTTTTTACCTCTGTTCTGAATCTTAACACCTCGACCAATAACCTCTCCTAAGTTATATTTTCTCTTAACCTTTCTCCTAATTTTCCTTGTCGTCGAACCCATATCTCCATGTAACATCCTGTAATGTTTTCACTTCCCGTTTTATTTCTCTTAGTATTCCTGGTCCTATTCACTGAGCTCCCCTCAGTCACTGTACCTTGTACTGTCGTCCTTTTTGATTTTTGACTGTGGCTTCTCTGCCTTACACTTTCCCCCTTACTGCCTTTTATTTCTGTCCCTGTTTTACTACCTTCCAACTTCCTGCATCAGTTCCCATCCCCCTGCCACATTAGTTTAAACTCTCCTCAACAGCTCTAGCAAACACCCCCTCAGGTTCCAGTCCTGCCCAGATGCAGACCGTCCGGTTTGTACAGTCCCAACTCCCCCAGGACCGGTTCCAATGTCCCAGGAATTTGAATCCCTCCCTCTTGCACCATCTCTCAAGCCACGTAATCATCCTCTCTATCCTGACATTCCTACTCTGACTAGCTCGTGGCACTGGTAGCAATCCTCAGATTTTTGAGGTCCTACTTTTTAGTTGAACTCCTAGCTCCCTAAATTCAGCTTGTAGGACCTCGTCCCGTTTTTTTACCTATATCATTGGCGCCTATGTGCACCACGACAGCTGGCTGTTCACTCTCCACCCCCCCCCCCCCCCACACACACACAGGATGTCCTGCAGCCGCTCCGAGACATCCTTGACCCTTGCACCAGGGAGGCAACATACCATCCTGGAGTCTCGATTGCGTCCGCAGAACCGCCTGTCTATTACCCTTACAATTGAGTCCTCAATCACTATAGCCCTGCCATTCATCTTCCTGCCCAGCTACGCAGCCGAGCCAGCCACGGTGCCGTGAACCTGGCTGCTGCTGTCTTCCCCTGATGAGCCATCTCCCTCAACTGTATCCAAAGCGGTATATCTGTTTTGCAGGGAGATGACCGCAGAGGACACCTGCACTGTGCTCCTACTCTTGCTCTGTCTTTTGGTCACCCATTTTCTATCTCCCTCAGTACCTTTCACCTGTGGTGTGACCAACTCGCTAAACGTGCTATCCACGACGTCCTCAGCATCGCGGATGCTCCAAGGTTAGTCCATCCGCAGCTCCAGAGCCGTCAAGCGGTCTACCAGGAGCTGCAACTGGACACACTTCTTGCACGTGAAGGAGCCAGGGACAGTGGACGTGTCCCTGAGCTCCCACATCGCACACGAGAAGCATGATACGGGTCTGAGATCTCCCGCCATGTCTTAAACCTTCGGTTAACTTCAACAACTACAATTTCAACAATAAAAAAACAAAGAAAAAATAAATAAATATACCAATGAAAAGAAACAGAAAAACAGAGGCACTACTTACCAGTCACAAAAAGCACTTCCTCCCCACCCAGCTTCGAATTCCCACCTAGATTCAAAGTCCCAAACTCACTCTTTGCTGTCTCACTCTGGCTGTCTTCTCTGTGGCTCACTGGGAGAAATGTTCCAGAGGCTTCGATTTCACTTGTCCACTGGTTCGGCTCCCCGTGTAAACGTAAATGGATGCGTTGCTGTGGGTTCCAGATGGGAAGTTGATTACTCGGGAGGCAGTGGCGTAATCACATTATCACCGGATAACTATCGAGGTACCATATAAGCAAGGACTTGGTTCGAATCGCACCTCGGCATATCGTCAAATTTGAATTAAAAAATACATAAGCAATTAAAGGTCTAACTAAGATCATGAATCAAATATCGACATTCCTAAAAACTGATCTGGTTCACTCATAATATTTCAGGAAAGAAATCTGGTATCCGTACCTGGCCTATATGTGACTTCAGACCACAGAAATGTAATTGACTCTCAAATGCCCTCAGAAATGCAGGACATTTAGGGATGGGCAATAAACGCTGGCCCAGTAAAAGTCGCTCCAGGTGTAAAAATAGAATGAATGAATAAACGTTTTCTCAGCCTTCAGCAAAATTTCTTATTTTTGCCCAGCCACGCTGCACATGGGCTCGGTCGCGCGTCGAGCCAATTTCCCTGTTCACTTCCCATCATCGACCTCCCAGGGGTAAGCCACAGTGAACGGATCTCCAGCACTGCGTCCGTCCCTGTGGCTCAGGAGGGAGAGCAGGAGAGCAATAGTTATTGGGGACTCGATAGTTAGAGGGACAGATAGACAGTTCTGTGGAAGCGAAAGAGACCCATGGATGGTATGTTGCCTCCCGGGTGCCAGGGTCCGTGACGAATGGACCGTGTTTTCAGAATCCTTAAAGGGGAGGGAGAGCAGTCACAAGTCGTGGTACACATCGGTACCAACGACATAGGTAAGAGAAGGGACGGGGATTTAAAACAGGAATTTAGGGACCTAGGGTGGAAGCTGAGAGCCAGGACAAACCATGTTGTCATCTCTGGTTTGTTGCCGGTGCCACGTGCTAGTGAGGTGAGGAACAGGGCGAGCGTGCACATAAACACATGGCTGCAGGGATGGTGTAGGATGGAGGGTTTCAGGTATGTAGATAATTGGAGCACATTCTGGGGAAGGTGGGACCTGCACAGACAGGACGGTTTGCACCTGAACCAGAGGGGCACCAATATCCTGGGAGGGAAATTTGCTGCGGCTCTTCAGGGGGTGGGGGGGGGGGGGGGTTATACTAATTTGTCAGGGGGCTGGGAAAACGAGCTGTGTCCCATAAGCCAGTGTCCAGAGTAGCGAGGCACTGAGGAGGGTATTAAGGTCGCAGGAGTGTACCGGCAGACGTAAAGGGGGGGTTGAAGTGTGTCTACTTCAATGCAAGGAGCATCCGGAAGAACGTAGGTGAACTTGGAGCGTGGATTGGTACTTCGGAATATGATGTTGTGGGCATATCGGAGACATGGTTAGAGCAGGGACAGGAATGGTTGTTCGAAATTCCCGGGTATAGATGTTTCAGTAGGAGGAGGGAAGGTGGTAAAAGAGGTGGAGAACATAGAACATAGAACATTACAGCGCAGTACAGGCCCTTCGGCCCTCGATGTTGCGCCGACCTGTGAAACCACTCTAAAGCCCAGCTACACTATTCCCTTATCAGCTAGATGTCTATCCAATGACCATTTGAATGCCCTTAGTGTTGACGAGTCCACGTTGACTGTTGCAGGCACGGCGTTCCACGCCCTTACTACTGCCTGAGTACCTACCTCTGAAATCTGTCCTATATCTATCTCCCCTCAATTTAAAGCTATGTCCCCTCGTGCTAGACATCACCATCCGAGGAAAAAGGCTCTCACTGTCGCATTGCAGTTGCATTGTTAATCAAGGATAGTTCAACGGCTGCAGAAAGGCAGTTTGAAGGGGATCTGCCTACTGAGGTAATATGGGCCAAAGGTACAAATAGGAAAGGAGCGTTCACATTATTAGGAGTTTTCTATAGGCCCCCAAATAGTAATACACATGTGGAGGAAGAAATTGCAAAAGAGATTATGGATAGGTGTGGATGTCTCAGGGTAGTTGTCATGGATGACTTTAACTTTCCAAATATTGATTGGAACCACTATAGGCCTCACCTGGAATATTGTGTGCTGCTATTGCCACCTGATCTGAGAAAAGATGTTCTTGCTACAAGGCTATGCAGAGAAGGTGTATCACATTGATTCATGGGATGGCATGACAGATTTATTAGGAGAGTTTGTGTCGGCTAGGTTTGTAGTTGATAGGGTTTGGGAGAATGAGGTGCTATCCACATTGGCACTAACGACATAGGTAGGAAAGGGGACAAGGATGTCAGGCAGGCTTTCAGGGAGCTAGGATGGAAGCTCAGAACTAGAACAAACAGAGTTCTTATCTCTGGGTCCTTGCCCGTGCCACGGGATAGTGAGATGAGGAATAGGGAGAGAGAGCAATTAAACACGTGGCTACAGGGATGCTGCAGGCGGGAGGGATTCAGATTTCTGGATAACTGGGGCTCTTTCTGGGGAAGGTGGGACCTCTACAGACAGGATGGTCTACATCTGAAGCTGAGGGACACAAATATCCTGGGGGGGGGGGGAGATTTGTTAGTGCTCTTTGGGGGGGTTTAAACTAATGCAGCAGGTGCATGGGAACCTGGATTGTAGTTTTAGGGTAAGGGAGAATGAGAGTATAGAGGTCAGGGGCACAGCTTTGACGTCGCAGGAGGGGGCCAGTGTTCAGGTAGGTGGTTTGAAGTGTGTCTACTTCAATGCCAGGAGTAGACGAAATAAGGTAGGGGAACTGGCAGCATGGGTTGGTACCTGGGACTTCGATGTTGTGGCCATTTCGGAGACATGGATAGAGCAGGGACAGGAATGGATGTTGCAGGTTCCGGGGTTCAGGTGAGAGAAGTCAGCTCAGAGAAGGAGGCAAAAGAGGGGGAGGTGTGGCGCTGCTAGTCACGAGCAGTATTACGGTGGCGGAGAGGATGCTAGATGGGGACTCATCTTCCGTGGTAGTATGGGATGAAATTAGAAACATGAAAGGAGAGGTCACACGGTTGGGAGTCTTCTATAGGCCTCCAAATAGTTCGAGGGATGCAGAGGAAAGGATGGCGAGGATGATCCTGGAAAAGAGCGAAAGTAACAGGGTAGTTATTATGGGACACTTTAACTTTCCAAATATTGACTGGAAAAGATATAGTTCGAGTACATTAGATGGGTCGTTTTTTGTACAGTGTGTGCAGGAGGGTTTCCTGACACAATATGTTGGCAGGCCAACAAGAGGCGAGGCCACGTTGGATTTGGGTTTGGGTAATGAACCAGGCCAGGTGTTGGATTTGGAGGTAGGAGAGCACTTTGGGGACAGTGACCACAATTCGGTGACGTTTACGTTAATGATGGAAAGGGATAAGTATACACCGCAGGGCAAGAGTTATAGCTGGGGGAAGGGCAATTATGATGCCATTAGACGTGACTTGGGGAGGGGGATAAGGTGGAGAAGTAGGCTGCAAGTGTTCGGCACACTGGATAAGTGGAGCTTGTTCAAGGATCAGCTACTGCGTGTTCTTGATACGTATGTACCGGTCAGGCAGGGAGGAAGGCGTCGAGCGAGGGAACCGTGGTTTACCAAAGAAGTGGAATCTCTTGTTAACAGGAAGAAGGAGGCCTATGTGAAGATGAGGTGTGAAGTTTCGGTTGGGGCGATGGATAGTTACAAGGTAGCGAGGAAGGATCTAAAGAGAGAGTTAAGACGAGCAAGGAGGGGACATGAGAATTATTTGGCAGGTAGGATCAAGGAAAACCCAAAAGCTTTCTATAGATATGTCAGGAATAAGCGAATGACTAGGGAAAGAGTAGGACCAGTCAAGGACAGGGATGGGAAGTTGTGTGTGGAGTCTGAAGAGATAGGCGAGATACTAAATGAATATTTTTCGTCAGTATTCACTCAGGAAAAATATAATGTTGTGGAGGAGAAAGCTGAGACCCAGGCTAATAGAATAGATGGCATTGAGGTACGTTGGGAAGAGGTGTTGGCAATTCTGGACAGGCTGAAAATAGATAAGTCGCCGGGTCAAAGAACAAAGAACAAAGAAATGTACAGCACAGGAACAGGCCCTTCGGCCCTCCAAGCCCGTGCCGACCATACTGCCCGACTAAACTACAATCTTCTACACTTCCTGGGTCCGTATCCTTCTATTCCCATCCTATTCATATATTTGTCAAGATGCCCCTTAAATGTCCCTATCGTCCCTGCCTCCACTACCTCCTCCGGTAGTGAGTTCCAGGCACCCACTACCCTCTGCGTAAAAAACTTGCCTCGTACATCTACTCTAAACTTTGCCCCTCTCACCTTAAACCTATGCCCCCTAGTAATTGACCCCTCTACCCTGGGGAAAAGCCTCTGACTATCCACTCTGTCTATGCCCCTCATAATTTTGTATACCTCTATCAGGTCGCCCCTCAACCTCCTTCGTTCCAGTGAGAACAAACCGAGTTTATTCAATCGCTCCTCATAGCTTATGCCCTCCATACCAGGCAACATTCTGGTAAATCTGATGGGATTTATCCAAGGATTCTCTGGGAGGCCAGGGAAGACATTGCTGGACCTTTGGCTTTGATTTTTATGTCGTCATTGGCTACAGGAATAATGCCAGAGGACTGGAGGATAGCAAATGTGGTCCCTTTGTTCAAAAAGGGGATCAGAGACAACCCCGGCAACTATAGACCGGAGAGCCTCATGTCTGTAGTGGGTAAAGTCTTGGAGGGGCTTATAAGAGACAAGATTTACAATCATCTAGATAGGAATAATATGATCAGGGATAGTCAGCATGGCTTTGTGAAGGGTAGGTCATGCCTCACAAACCTTATCGAGTTCTTTGAGAAGGTGACTGAACAGGTAGGCGAGGGTAGAGCAGTTGATGTGGTGTATATGGATTTCAGCAAAGCTTTTGATCAGGTTCCCCACGGTAGGCTATTGCAGAAATTACGGAGGCTGGGGATTGAGGGTGATTTAGAGATGTGGATCAGAAATTGGCTAGCTGAAAGAAGACTGAGGGTAGTGGTTGATGGGAAATGTTCAGAATGGAGTTCAGTTACAAGTGGAGTACCACAAGGATCTGTTCTGGGGCCGTTGCTGTTTGTCATTTTTATCAATGACCTAGAGGAAGGCGCAAAAGGGTGAGTGAGTAAATTTGCAGACGATACTAAAGTCGGTGGTGTTGTCGGTGGTGTGGAAGGATGTAGCAGGTTACAGAGGGATATCGATAAGCTGCAGAGCTGGGCTGAGAGGTGGCAAATGGAGTTTAATGTAGAGAAGTGTGAGATGATTCACTTTGGAAGGAATAACAGGAATGCGGAATATTTGGCTAATGGTAAAGTTCTTGGAAGTGTGGATGAGCAGAGGGATCTAGGTGTCCATGTACATAGATCCCTGAAATTTGCCACCCAGGTTGATAGGGTTGTGAAGAAGGCCTATGGAGTGTTGGCCTTTATTGGTAGAAGGATTGAGTTCCGGAGTCAGGAGGTCATGTTGCAGCTGTACAGAACTCTGGTACGGCCGCATTTGGAGTAGTGCATACAGTTCTGGTCACCGCCTTATAGGAAGGACGTGGAGGCTTTGGAGCGGGTTCAGAGGAGATTTACCAGGATGTTGCCTGGTATGGAGGGAAAATCTTATGAGGAAAGGCTGATGGACTTGAGGTTGTTTTCGTTGGAGAGAAGAAGGTTAAGAGGAGACTTAATAGAGGCATACAAAATGATCAGGGGGTTAGATAGTGTGGACAGTGAGAGCCTTCTCCCGCGGAAGGAAGTGGCTGGCACGAGGGGACATAGCTTTAAACTGAGGGGTAATAGATATAGGACAGAGGTCAGAGGTAGGTTCTTTACGCAAAGAGTAGTGAGGCCGTGGAATGCCCTACCTGCTACAGTAGTGAACTCGCCAACATTGAGGGCATTTAAAAGTTTATTGGATAAACATATGGATGATAATGGCATAGTGTAGGTTAGATGGATTTTGTTTCGGTGCAACATCGTGAGCCGAAGGGCCTGTACTGCGCTGTATCGTTCTATGTTCAATGTTCTATGTTCTTTCTCATAGACACCTATAGACTTCAAATAGGACTGCAAGGGGTAGACGCAGACATGATTTTTCCGATGTCTGGGATTCCAGAATCTGGGTTCACAGTTCGGGTAGACCATTTAGGTTTCAAATGCAGAGAATTGTATTCACCCGGAGAGTGGTGAGCTTCTGGCATTCTCTCGCCCCGAAAATAGTTTGGCACATAACGCGGCTTGCGTTCAAGAAGACTTTGGTATAGCACTTGTGCCTAACGTTTTTAAAGGATACGGGGTGGTGGTGGTGGTGGTGGGGGGGGGGGAGAGCTTGGAGGGTGGTGGGGGGGGGGGGACCTTTCGTGTTGAATTAACAGCCATGGTCATATTGAACGACAGACCAGTATCGGTGCACCGAGGGCCCGCCTCCTACTCCTATTTTCCTATGTTTATGTCATTTGTTGCCTTTGGTGGTGGTGAGCTGTGTTCCTGCTCCACTGTAGTCCACGAGTAGTAGGTACACACACTGTGTAGTTAAGGAGGAACTATCAGGATTTTGATTCCGCGACTGTGAAGCAATGATCCATGGTGAGAAGCTTTGAGGGGATTCCCAGGTGTTCCCAGGTGTCTGCTATTCTTCCCCTTCTACATGTTAGACGTGCTGGGTTTGTAACGTGCTCTCCAAGGATACTTGGAGAGTTACTGCAGTGCCTCTTGTAGGTGGCACATATGGCTGCCTCTGTTCAACGGCAGTGAGATGATTGCATGTCCATGGAAGGCGCTCCAATCAAGCGGCCTGCTTTGTCCTTCATGGTGACGAGTTCACTGAGCGTTGTTGGAACTGCACTACTCCAGGCAAGTGGTGAGTATTCCATTACATAGATACATATACATAGAATTTACAGTGCAGAAGGAGGCCATTCGGCCCATCGAGTCTGCACCGGCTCTTGGAAAGAGCACCCTACCCAAGTCCACACCTCCACCCCATCCCCATAACCCAGAAACCCCACCCAGCACTAAGGGCAATTTTGGACACTAAGGGCAATTTAGCATAGCCAATCCACCTAACCTGCACATCTTTGGACTGTGGGAGGAAACCGGAGCACCCGGAGGAAACCCACGCAGACACGGGGAGAACGTGCAAACTCCGCACAGACAGTGACCCAGCGGGGAATCGAACCTGGGACCCTGGAGCTGTGAAGCAATTGTGCTAACCACCATGCTACCGTGCTGCCCTAAACAGTCTTGCCTTGTTCCTTGTAGACGATGGACAGCCTTTGATGAGTCATGCGGAGTGTTACTCGCCACAGGATTCTCAGCCTTTGCCCTTCTCTTATAGCCACAATATTTTTTGGCTCGTCCAGATCAGTTTCTGGTCAATGGTAACCCCCAAGATTATACTGCCATTGAAGTTTATAACATAGAACATAGTACAATGCAGCGCAGTACAGGCCCTTCGGCCCACGATGTTGCACAGAAACAAAAGCCATCTAACCTACAATATACCATTATCATCCATATGTTTATCCAATAAACTTATAAATGCCCTCAATGTTGGCGAGTTCACTACTGTAGCAGGTAGGGCATTCCACGGCCTCACTACTCTTTGCGTAAAGAACCTACCTCTGACCTCTGTCCTGTATCTATTACCCCTCAGTTTAAAGTTATGTCATCTCGTGCCGGCCATTTCCATCTGCGGGAGAAGGCTCTCACTGTCCACCCTGTCCAACCGCCTAATCATTTTGTATGCCTCTATTAAGTCTCCTCTTAACCTTCTTCTCTCCAACGAAAACAACCTCAAGTCCATCAGCCTTTCCTCATAAGATTTTCCCTCCATACCAGGCAACATCCTGGTAAATCTCCTCTGCACCCGCTCCAAAGCCTCCACGTCCTTCATAGAATAGAATCATAGAATCATAGAAGTTTACAGCATGGAAACAGACCCTTCGGCCCAACCAGTCCATGCCGCCCAGTTTTTACCATTAAGCTAGTCCCAGTTGCCCGCACTTGGCCCATAACCCTCTATACCCATCTTACCCATGTAACTATCTAAATGCTTTTTAAAAGACACAATTGTAACCGCCTCTACTACTACCTCTGGCAGCCCATTCCAGACACTCACTACCCTCTGAGTGAAGAAATTGCCCCTCTGGGTACTTCTGAATCTCTCCCCTCTCACCTTAAACCTATGCCCTCTAGTTTTAGATTCCCCGACCTTTGGGAAAAGATGTTGACTATCTACCTTATCTATGCCCCTCATTATTTTATAGACCTCTATAAGATCACCCCTAAGCCTCCTACGCTCCAGGGAAAAAAGTCCCAGTCTATCCAGCCTCTCCTTATAACTCAAACCATCAAGTCCCGGCAACATCCTAGTAAATCTTTTCTGCACTCTTTCTAATTTAATAATATCCTTCCTATAATAGGGTGACCAGAACTGCACACAGTATTCCAAGTGTGGCCGTACCAATGTCTTGTACAACTTCAACAAGACGTCCCAACTCCTGTATTCAATGTTCTGACCAATGAAACCAAGCATGCCGAATGCCTTCTTCACCACCCTGTCCACCTGCGACTCCACCTTCAAGGAGCTATGAACCTGTACTCCTAGATCTCTTTGTTCTATAACTCTCCCCAACGCCATACCATTTACTGAGTAGGTCCTGGCCTGATTCGATCTGCCAAAATGCATCACCTCACATTTATCTAAATTAAACTCCATCTGCCATTCGTCGGCCCACTGGCCTAATTGATCAAGATCCTATAATGCGGTGACCAGAAATGTACGCAATACTCCAAATGCGGCCGTACCAGAGTTCTGTACAGCTGCAACATGACCTCCTGACTCCGGAACTCAATTCCTCTACCAATGAAGGCCAACACTCCATCGGCCTTCTTCACCACCCTATCAACCTGGATGGCAACTTTCAGGGATCTATGTACATGGACACCTAGATCCCTCTGCTCATCCACACTTCCAAGAACTTTTCCATTAGCCAAATATTCCACATTCCTGTTATTCCTTCCAAAGTGAATCACCTCACACTTCTCTACATTAAACTCCATTTGCCACCTCTCAGCCCAGCTCTGCAGCTGATCTATATCCCTCTGTAACCTGCTACTTCCTTCCACACTATCGACAACTTCACGACTTTAGTATCGTCTGCAAATTTACTCACCCACCCTTCTGCGCCTTCCTCTTGGTCATTGATAACAATGACAAACAGCAACGGCCCCAGAACAGATCCTTGTGGTACTCCACTTGTGACTGAACTCCATTCTGAACATTTCCCATCAACCATCACCCTCTTTCTTCTTTCAGCTCGCCAATTTCTGATCCACATCTCTAAATCACCCTCAATCCCCAGCCTCCGTATTTTCTGCAATAGCCTACCGTGGGGAACCTTATCAAACGCTTTGCTCAAATCCATATACACCACATCAACTGCTCTACCCTCGTCTACCTTTTCAGTCACCTGTTCAGTTTAAATTATCTTTGGTGGGAGATGGTCATTTCCTAGCACTTGTGTGGCGCGATTGTAACTTGCCAGTTGCCGGTTCCGATGCTAGGTTCAAAACTCAGCCCTTGCGTTCTTCGCCTGCAGGCATCCAGCACATTCCAGAGTTGGAGAGAGCGCCCACAAGATTTGTTCCAGGGATGAGAAACTTCAGACATGGGGATAGACTGGAGAGTTCGGGACTGTTACGAATAGAGAGAAGGATAAGATCGCATTGGACAAAGATATTCACGATCATGAGAAGTCTCCACAGAGCTGTTCAGGAAAAATGTTCCCCCTCGTAAAAAATTAAAATCAGACCAAGAAGGTAAAGATTTAAGGTGACTTTCAAAAGAATCAAATATGGTGTGAAAATGTTGTCGCACAATGAATGGTTCTGGTTGGAAAACCACTGAATGAAAGTGTGGTGCATGCAGGTACAATCGAGGATTTCAGGGGGGTGTCATGTGAGAGTACCTTTAAACAATGGGTGTTTAAGAAATGTACCTTTAAGTAATGGGTGTTTAGCAGTGATATCAGAGTGTGGGTGGAGCTGGGCTGTCTGTCAGCTTTTTACTTTCGTTTTAGGCTGTTTACTGCAGGGTGTGTTTTCGTTTCGTTTTTCAGAGCTGGATAAATGCAGTCACAGTCAGAAGGTGTATGAGTCTCTCTCTGTAATACAAAGACTGTAAATCGATCCTTTGGTGATTTAAAACTAATAACTGCTCTCAGTAGTGACTTTAACCTGATGTGCTTCTGTTTAAAGTTTTTCTTTAAGTCTTCTGGATGTTAAAAGGACAGCGCAAGGATTACTTAGTGTTGAATTCTTTGGGGGTTGTATTTGAATTAATAGTTGCTAAGAATTTCACTGTGTGTTTTAAAAATGTTAACTTGAGTTAATAGAATAAACATTGTTTTCCTTTAAAAAATACTTTTCCATTTCTGCTGTACCACTCCTGTAGAGTGTGCCGTGTGCGCCCCAAACCACAATCTATTAAATGGTGTGTGTCATGTGAACTCCATGATACACTTTGGGTTTCTCTAAACCCTGGCCCATAACAGGAGTCTGAGATGAGTACTTTAACAGAACAAAATTTGCAGGGGACAGGGAAAAGGCAGCGGATTGGCACTAAACAAGGTTCCGGCTTGAAAAGACTACACAGACGATCGGCCAAATGGCTGCATTCCTCACCTGAACAATTCTGCGATTCTGTGGTGTACATCAACCGCCAAGCTTTTACCTATCGACTAGGTATTGAAAACTAAGGAATGCAGGTTCGGATTGTATTATGTCAATGATAGGAAACATGATCAGTGTCGTACAGTTTACTGCAGCAGCAGAATTTACTACTGGTGCTCTTTTTCATCTGGTATTAAGGGCAGAAATACAACACACACTGTCTTGAAATTTGATGCAACATGTATTTGTTCGTTGTATTTCAATCTTCTTGAATAGAAGGTGAAGTTTGAAGCATGTGTGAGGTACAAGTGCCCGTCGTGACCATCCTAGGGCAATATTACACCCTGCGTACTTAGCATCATCAAATCCCTACAGTGCAGAAGGCTGACATTCGCCCCATCGTATATGCGCCAACCCTCTGAAAGAACACCCTATCTCGGCCGAGTACACCGCCCTATGTGTGTTGCCCCACCTACCCAGTTCATCCCTGGACACGAAGGGGAAATTTATCATAAGCAAAGTACCTGGCCTGCATATCATTGGAGAATAAGGGGCAATCTGGCATCGTCAATCCACCTGAGCTGCACACCCCTGGGCATTAAGGAGACATTTAGCAATTCAACCCACCTAAACTGCACATCTTTGGACATTTGGGGGAAATTTTGTATGAGCAATCCAACGAAGATACACATCTTTTCTCACTGAGTGGTAATTTAGCGTGGCCAATTCACACAACTGGGGACACCACGGTAGCATGATGGTTAGCACAATTGCTTCACAGCTCCAGGGTCCCAGCATCGATTCCCGGCTTGGTTCACTGTCTGTGTGGAGTCTGCACGTTCTGCCCGTGTCTGCGTGGGGTTCCTCCGGGTGCTCGGTTTCCTCCCACAGTCCAAAGATGTGCAGGTTAGGTGGATTGGCCATGCTAATTTGCCCCTAGTGTCCTAAATTGCTCACAGTATTTGGTGGGGTTACTGGGTTATGGGGTTAGGGTGGAGGTGTGGGCTTGGGTAAGGTGCTCTCTAAAGAGCCGAATGGCCTCCTTCTGCACTGTAAATTGTATCTATGTAACTAAACATCTTTAGAAGCTGGGACAATATAAACTGTCCAATCATCCAACCTACACATTTGTAGACACTCAGGGACAATTTTGCATGATCAATTACCACCCCGCCCCCCCCCCCCCACACACACACAACACACATACACACATAGAAAGTCGCTGGACACTAAGGGGCGATATTAACTTGACCAACCCCTCTAACTACATTCCTGTTCACAAAGGAACAATTTAGCATTTGACAATCCACCGAGCCTGCACATCCTTGGACAATCAAAGGCCATTTTGGGATGGAAAACTAACCCAACCTGCACATCTTCCAACACTAAGGGGCACTTTAGCGTGGCCAGGCCACCTAACATACACATCTTTGGACACACGGAGTGAATTTTAGCATGGCCAAACCACCTTACCTGCACCTCTTTGGACACGCAGAGAGAATTGCAGCATGGCCAAACCAAACAAACACAGAGTGAATTTTCGCGTTGCCAAACCACCTAACATACACAAATTTGGACACTCAGAGGAAATGTTAGCATTGCCAACACACCTACCAAACACGTCTTTGGACACTCAAAGGGAAATTTTACAAGACCAAACCACCTAATCTGCACATCTTTGACATGTTGTATCAAAGTAATCCGCAAGCTTGATAACAAATCCAGCTAAGGCCATTACTCATGAGCGGGCGAGGAGCATTCAGTCATATTGCAAAATCGTGCGGAAAGCAAATGACTGTGAATGCTTCAATCTGAGACCAAACATGGCATGCTGGAAAGTCTCGGCGGGTCCGACAGCATTTCGCGACAAAGAACAGAGCGATGTCTTCGAGTCTGCTTGGCTCTTTGTCAGAGTCTTCCAAACTCGAAACTATTGCACCCTTTGCCCTGATGCTTTCGGACCGGCTGAGATTTTCCATGTTTTCTGTTTTTATTAATTGGTGCCTTCCTTTTTGAAATAAGTGAAGCCAGGAAGAATTGTTGTCTCATAAACTGCAGCATGGGTCCAGTATTATTTACTTCCCTGTTCGAGTGAGTCAAATCAATTTACTACAAAGTCGTTTTGTTTTCTGCTTGTTTCCCCTGCAGCCTCAAATCACGTTGGTGCTGTTGCTCGATGCGGTTGTTTCTTAATTTGGCTCTGTTTAATTATGTTTGCTCAAGAGTCGCCGGGTATCTTTCAATACCGCCACAAGGTCCAGAACCGAATACTGATCAAAGACTCTATACACCAGTTAGGAAGTTCAAAATCAATGCTCATTTATTTCCACACACAGTCAAATATACTCATACATAAAACTCTACAACCTAAATTATCACTACTGCTAAAAGCCTGCTTAGCTTCGGGTGCCCACTCACTCAGAGGAACAATGGCCGTTGCTCGGTTAGAGGCTGCTGGGTTGAGCTGTTTACAGGATAGCAACTAGGAGCAACTATCTCGTAGCGTGCGTTGACTTGGAAGTTACTTGGTCTGGAGCAGCTTTGGCAGGTCTCTTCTCGCTGAGAGCCAAGGCCAAGAGAGCGATTCTCTCTTGGAGAGTCCTTTTTATACTCGAAAAGGCTTCGCGCCCTTTTGGGCGGGCCTTGAACTTGTCCCCAATTAATTGGGCCGTTTCCCAATCGTTCTTATCGATTTTCCTCCAATAGAGGGGTGGGTTCCCTGGTTGCTAGGCGTGTCCTAGGTGGATGTTGGTCTGCTTTGTTTTAGTCTCCTCTGGCGCCGGGGTGTCTGTCTTAGCATTTTTTACATAAATGTTGCCTTTTTGTTCCCGGGGATGGCTGATGAGTATGTAGATGGTTCTGCAGTCTCGGACTTGTCTGGGAGATATGTCTCCAATCAACAGACAAACCTTGCACCTGCTTCCTTTCTCGGTACTGTCCAATTTCCCCTGCATTCTTTGCAAAGTGTCCATTTTGTAATCGGGACGTGGCCATTCCAGATGGCTGCAGTGGAATCTATTCTGTGGTCGAAACCATGGGACGTGTGGAAGGTAAGGATATGTAGGGGTATGTAGAATATTAATTAACTCACTCGTGGTCGTGGACACGTGAGTGGGGAGAGTGAAACCTCCGCAAGTTGATAGAATCGGGCGGGGACTGTGAGACGGTTCATTTTCGCTGCTCATTCTTGCGCTGCCTGAGTGCAAAATGCTCTGAAACGTGTTCTTCAGTTACCCGCCAGAGCAGGTTAAGGAACAGTCATGTAATTCTCCTCGAGAATCGACCCAGCCTTTGACACTGTGAACAACTCTTCTCTGCTCATAGGGAAAAAAACTGGCTCTTCGGCGTGGACACGGGTACGTTTCTTTACAAGCGTAAACAGAGAATTTTAAATGTCATGGTAACGCAGGGGTTAATATCAATGTTCAGGCTGCAAACGAAAACTTCTGCAATCAGTCATGTCAAATGTTCCAAACTTTGGGCAAGGAGCGCGGTTGATGCACCACCCATGTTTTGAGCAAGACGTTGGCAGAAATATCATCGCTCACATCGCATTTCTCCCACATTCCTCAGCCCGTAATGCGAGTAGACATCCTCCGCGTGCCTACATCTGTTTTTCTTCCTTGTTTGAAAATTGAGTGCAAAATTGCCCCCATACATTCAATGTGAGTGATGAATACTTAGATAATCTAAACAATTCCCAGCCCCTCAGTGCAATATCAAGGTCTTAGGCAGCGACTTCAGTGCAACATAACATGGATTTCAGTAAGGCATTTGAGAAGGTTCACCTTGGTAGGCTCATTGAGAAAGTCATGGGGCATGGGATACAGGGAAATTTGGCTCTCTGGATACAGAATTGGCTGGCCGAAAGAAGACAGCGAGTGGTCGTGGATGGAAAGTATTCGGCCTGGAGGTCGGTGACCAGTGGAGTCCCGCAAGGTCTGTTCTGGGACCCCTGCTCTTTGTGGTTCTTATAAATGACTTGGATGAGGAAGTGGAAAGGTGGTTAGTAACTTTGCCAATGACACGAAGGTTGTGGGAGTTGTAGATAGTGGTGAGGGTTGTTGCAGGTTACAGCAGGACATTGCCAGGATGCAGAGCTGGGCTGAGAAGTGGCAGATGGAGTTCAACCTTGATAAATGTAAAGTGATTCATTTTGGAAGGTCGAATTTGAATGCTGAATACATGGTTAAAGGCAGGATTCTTGGAAGTGTGGAGAAACAGAGGGATCTTTGGGTCTATGTACATAGGTCCCTCAGAGTTGCCACCCAGGTTGATAGGGTTGTTAAGAAGGCGTATGGTGTGTTGTCTTTCGTTAACAGGGGGATTGAATTTAAGAGCCGTGAGGTTTTACTGCAGCTTTATAAAACTCTAGTTAGACCACACTTGGAATATTGTGTCCAGTCCTGGTCGCCTCATTATCGGAAGGATCTGGATGCTTTGGAGAGGGTGCAGAGGAGATTTACCAGGATGCTGCCTGGACTGCCCCATGTATTATTAAGAACGGTTCAAGGAGCTAGGGCTTTTCTCAATGGGGCGAAGAAGGAAAAGAGGTGACTTGCTTGAGGTGTTCAAGGTGATGAGAGGCATGGATAGATTGAATAGCGAGAGGATTTTCCCCAGGGCGGAAATGGGTGTCACGAGGGGACATAGTTTTAAGGTAATTGGAGGAAGATATAGTCAAAAATCAAAAAGGGCCACAGCACATGGTACAGTGACTGAGGAGAATGTGAAAAGGGAGGTGATCAATGCCGGATTGAGGGTGCTGTAACTAAATGTGCGCACTATACGGAACAAGGTAAATGAGCTTGTTGCGCGCATTGAAATTGGCCGGTATGATGTTGTGGGCATCACAAAGACATGGCTGCAAGGGGATCAGGGCTGGGATCTAAATATTCAAGCATATATGTCCTTTCGAAAGAACAGGCAGATGGGCAAAGGGGGCGGGGTTGCATTATTAGTACGGAATGAAGTTAAATCGATAGGAAGGAGCGATATAGGGTCAGAACGCATAGAATCTCTGTGGGTAGAGGTGAGGAATCGCAAAGGTAAGAAGACCCTGATTGGAGTTATGTACAGTCCCCCTAGCAGTAGTCAGGATGTGGGGCAGAAAATAAATCAGGAGATAGAAGGACATGTAAAAAAGGCAATGTTACAATAATCATGGGGGACTTTAATATGCAGGTGGACATGGAAAATCAGTTTGGTAGTGGATTCCAAGGAATGGAATTTGTGGGATGTTGAAGCAGCAGGTTTTTGGAGCAGCTTTTAACAGAGCCTACTAAGGAACAGGCAATTCTGGATTTGGTGATGCGCAATGAGGCAGACTTGATTAGGGAACTGCAGGTGAAGGAACCCTTCGGGAGCAGTGACCAGAATATGATAGAATTTACCCTGCAGTTTCAGAGGGAGAAGCTGCAATCAGATGTAACAGTATTACAATTAAATAAGGGTAACTACAAAGACATGAGGGGGGAGCTGGTCAGAGTTGATTGGAGAGGGAGTCTAGCAGGGAAGACAGTGGAACAGCAATGGGAGGATTCTTTTGTGTTTATTAGGGAGGCACAACAGAAATTGATCCCAAGGAGGAGGAAACATGCTAAGGGGAGGACAAGGCATCCATGGCTGACGAGGGATATCAAGGACAGAATAAAGGCTAAAGAAAAAGCATAGAAAATGGCGAGGATTAGTGGGAAACCAGAGGATTGTGAAGCCTTTAAAAGAGAGCAGAGGACAACTAAGAAAGCAATAAGGGGGAGAAGACGAAGTAGGAGTTCAAGCTGGCTAGTGATATAAAGGAAGATAGGAAGAGATTTTTTCAAAAGGATAAGCTAGAGCCCAGAGGACACCATCTCAGATTAAAGGGTCGTCCTTTAAAACAGAGATGAAGAGGTATTTGTTTACCCAGAGGGTGGTGAATCTGTGGATCTGTTCGCCGCAGAAGGCTGTGGAGTCCAATTCACTGTGGGTTTTTAAGCCAGAGATCGATAGGTTATTGATTAATGACAAAGAACAAAGAACAAAGAAATGTACAGCACAGGAACAGGCCCTTCGGCCCTCCAAGCCCGTGCCGACCATACTGCCCGACTAAACTACAATCTTCTACACTTCCTGGGTCCGTATCCTTCTATTCCCATCCTATTCATATATTTGTCAAGATGCCCCTTAAATGTCCCTATCGTCCCTGCCTCCACTACCTCCTCCGGTAGTGAGTTCCAGGCACCCACTACCCTCTGCGTAAAAAACTTGCCTCGTACATCTACTCTAAACTTTGCCCCTCTCACCTTAAACCTATGCCCCCTAGTAATTGACCCCTCTACCCTGGGGAAAAGCCTCTGACTATCCACTCTGTCTATGCCCCTCATAATTTTGTATACCTCTATCAGGTCGCCCCTCAACCTCCTTCGTTCCAGTGAGAACAAACCGAGTTTATTCAATCGCTCCTCATAGCTTATGCCCTCCATACCAGGCAACATTCTGGTAAATCTCTTCTGCACCCTCTCTAAAGCCTCCACATCCTTCTGGTAGTGTGGCGACCAGAATTGAACACTATACTCCAAGTGTGGCCTAACTAAGGTTCTATACAGCTGCAACATGACTTGCCAATTCTTATACTCAATGCCCCGGCCAATGAAGGCAAGCATGCCGTATGCCTTCTTGACTACCTTCTCCACCTGTGTAGCCCCTTTCAGTGATCTGTGGACCTGTACTCCTAGATCTCTTTGACTTTCAATACTCTTGAGGGTTCTACCATTCACTGTATATTCCCTACCTGCATTAGCCCTTCCAAAATGCATTACCTCACATTTGTCCAGGTTAAACTCCATCTGCCATCTCTCCGCCCAAGTCTCCAGACAATCTAAATCCTGCTGTATCCTCAGACAGTCCTCATCGCTATCCGCAATTCCACCAACCTTTGTGTCGTCTGCAAACTTACTAATCAGACCAGTTACATTTTCCTCCAAATCATTTATATATACTACAAAGAGCAAAGGTCCCAGCACTGATCCCTGTGGAACACCACTGGTCACAGCCCTCCAATTAGAAAAGCATCCCTCCATTGCTACCCTCTGCCTTCTATGGCCTAGCCAGTTCTGTATCCACCTTGCCAGTTCACCCCTGATCCCGTGTGACTTCACCTTTTGTACCAGTCTACCATGAGGGACCTTGTCAAAGGCCTTACTGAAGTCCATATAGACAACATCTACTGCCCTACCTGCATCAATCATCTTAGTGACCTCCTCGAAAAACTCTATCAAGTTAGTGAGACACGACCTCCCCTTCACAAAACCGTGCTGCCTCTCACTAATACGTCCATTTGCTTCCAAATGGGAGTAGATCCTGTCTCGAAGAATTCTCTCCAGTAATTTCCCTACCACTGAAGTAAGGCTCACCGGCCTGTAGTTCCCGGGATTATCCCTGCCACCCTTCTTAAACAGAGGAACAACATTGGCTATTCTCCAGTCCTCCGGGACATCCCCTGAAGACAGCGAGGATCCAAAGATTTCTGTCAAGGCCTCAGCAATTTCCTCTCCAGCCTCCTTCAGTATTCTGGGGTAGATCCCATCCGGCCCTGGGGACTTATCTACCTTAATATTTTTTAAGACACCCAACACCTCGTCTTTTTGGATCACAATGTGACCCAGGCTATCTACACCCCCTTCTCCAGACTCAACATCTACCAATTCCTTCTCTTTGGTGAATACTGATGCAAAGTATTCATTTAGTACCTCGCCCATTTCCTCTGGCTCCACACATAGATTCCCTTGCCTATCCTTCAGTGGGCCAACCCTTTCCCTGGCTACCCTCTTACTTTTTATGTAAGTGTAAAAAGCCTTGGGATTTTCCTTAACCCTATTTGCCAATGCCTTTTCATGACCCCTTCTAGCCCTCCTGACTCCTTGCTTAAGTTCCTTCCTACTTTCCTTATATGCCACACAGGCTTCGTCTGTTCCCAGCCTTTTAGCCCTGACAAATGCCTCCTTTTTCTTTTTGACGAGGCCTACAATATCACTCGTCATCCAAGGTTCCCGAAAATTGCCGTATTTATCTTTCTTCCTCACAGGAACATGCCTGTCCTGTATTCCTTTCAACTGACACTTGAAAGCCTCCCACATGTCAGATGTTGATTTGCCCTCAAACATCCGCCCCCAATCTATGTTCTTCAGTTCCCGCCTAATATTGTTATAATTAGCCTTCCCCCAATTTAGCACATTCATCCTCGGACCACTCTTATCCTTGTCCACCAGTACTTTAAAACTTACTGAATTGTGGTCACTGTTACCGAAATGCTCCCCTACTGAAACATCTACCACCTGGCCGGGCTCATTCCCCAATACCAGGTCCAGTACCGCCCCTTCCCTAGTTGGACTGTTTACATATTGTTTTAAGAAGCCCTCCTGGATGCTCCTTACAAACTCTGCCCCGTCTAAGCCCCTGGCACTAAGTGAGTCCCAGTCCATATTGGGGAAGTTGAAGTCTCCCATCACCACAACCCTGTTGTTTTTACTCTTTTCCAAAATCTGTCTACCTATCTGCTCCTCTATCTCCCGCTGGCTGTTGGGAGGCCTGTAGTATACCCCCAACATTGTGACTGCACCCTTCTTATTCCTGATCTCTACCCATATAGCCTCACTGCCCTCTGAGGTGTCCTCTCGCTGTATAGCTGTGATACTCTCCTGAACAAGTAGCGCAACTCCGCCTCCCCTTTTACATCCCCCTCTATCCCGCCTGAAACATCTAAATCCTGGAACGTTTAGCTGCCAATCCTGCCCTTCCCTCAACCAGGTCTCTGTAATGGCAACAACATCATAGTTCCAAGTAGTAATCCAAGCTCTAAGCTCATCTGCCTTACCCGTAATGCTCCTTGCATTAAAACATATGCACTTCAGGCCACCAGACCCGCTGTGTTCAGCAACTTCTCCCCGTCTGCGCTGCCTCAGAGCCACACTGTCCCTATTCCCTAGTTCTCCCTCAATGCTCTCACCTTCTGACCTATTGCTCCCGTGCCCACCCCCCTGCCATACTAGTTTAAACCCTCCCGTGTGACACTAGCAAACCTCGCGGCCAGGATATTTATGCCTCTCCGGTTTAGATGCAACCCGTCCATCTTATACAGGTCACACCTGCCCCGGAAGAGCTCCCAGTGGTCCAGATAACAGAAACCCTCCCTCCTACACCAGCTGTTTAGCCACGTGTTTGTCTGCTCTATCTTCCTATTTCTAGCCTCACTGGCACGTGGCACAGGGAGTAATCCCGAGATTACAACCCTCGAGGTCCTGTCTTTTAACTTTCTGCCTAGCTCCCTGAACTCCTGCTGCAGGACCTCATGCCCCTTCCTGCCTATGTCGTTAGTACCAATATGTACAACGACCTCTGCCTGTTTGCCCTCCCCCTTCAGGATTCCCTCTACCCGTTCGGAGACATCCTGGACCCTGGCACCAGGGAGGCAACATACCATCCTGGAGTCTCTTTCACGTCCACAGAAGCGCCTATCTGTGCCCCTGACTATAGAGTCCCCTATAACTATTACTCTTCTGCGCTTTGACCCTCCCTTCTGAACATCAGAGCCAGCCGTGGTGCCACTGCTCTGGCTGCTGCTGTTTTCCCCTGATAGGCTATCCCCCCCGACAGTATCCAAAGGGGTATATCTGTTCGAGAGGGGGACAACCACAGGGGATTCCTGCACTGACTGCCTGCCCTTTCTGGTGGTCACCCATTTCTCTGCCTGCACCTTGGGTGTGACCACACTTACATAACTGCGATCTATGACGCTTTCCGCCACCTGCATGCTCCTAAGTGCATCCAATTGCTGCTCCAACCGAACCATGCGGTCTGTGAGGAGCTGCAGTTGGGTGCACTTTCTGCAGATGAAGCCATCCGGGACGGAATCAGGAGTTATGGGGAAATGGCAGGAGAATGAGGATGAGAAAATATCAGCCATGATTGAATGGCGGAGCAGACTCGATGAGCCAAGTGGCCTAATTCTGTTCCTATGTCTTATGGTCTTGTGGTGTACGGGAGTTGTCAGAGGTAGGTTCTTTACACAGAGTGCTGGGTGCGTGGAACGCACTGCCAGCGGTGGTTGTGGAGTCAGAGTGATTATGGACTTTTAAACGACTCTTGGACAGGAACATAGACAGCAGTAAATTGAAGGGGTGTAGGTTAGGTTGATCTTAGATTAGGTAAAATGGTCGGCGCCACATCGTGGGTCGGAGGGCTTGTACTATGCTGTGCTGTTCTATGTTCTATTAACCTCAAGGTCTGCGGCAGCTCCCGCCTGCTTGAGTGAATCCCTCATTCTCTCTCATTTCTGGACATGCTTCGTTTGCTCTGCGTGTGCAACAGGGAGGTTGCAAATCCCAAACGAGTACCTGAAATTACTGAATCCCCATTTGCGTTGGACAAACAAAACTCTATTTTGCTGATTCCGACTTCATTCTCACAATATATCAGTGCAGCATGAGCGCAGCGTGTCTCGCTCCGTGTGCTTTAATTATTAAAAGGGGGGAACATATTACATTTCACTGAGCTTTATTCCAACACGCACAAATTGCAATTGAATTTCTTCCAACATCATTCTTTAGATACCAATGCGGGAAATGAGCTTTGGAGATCGTGGGTTTTATTTGACTGGTCCATGATTCTGCTTGGCAATGTGGTTTACGTTGAATTATTGTAGCGTCGAATGAGGCTATTTGGTCCTTCAAGTCTGCACCGACACTCTGAAAGAGTAGCCTACGTCGATTCACGTGCCCACATTATCTGCATTACGCCACAGCACCTGCACATCTTTGTGTGAGATCGCTCATCCTCCCCAGACCGCACTCCCACTAAACCCCTGACATCAGGTTTATGGAAAGGAATTACAGTCTGATAATGAACCTGCTCGAAAGCACCTCTGTGACCATAGATTCGTAGAATGGCTGCAGTTCAAGAGGAGGCCATTCACTACATTTGATCCATTCGCGCTGTGTGCAAGCAAGTTTCCATCTCCTGCCTGTTTTACGTCAACCCTTCATAATTTCCTCTGTCGAACGTGAATCAACTCCCGAGCGATCAATCACGACCCATTGGCGCAGCAGACTTGATGGGCCGAATGGCCAATATCTGTTCATGTATCTTGTGGTCTTATTCTGTAAGTTCCAATGAGAACCACCCCCACTCCGCTCCCGCCCTGCCGTGCACAGATTCTAAACTCCAACGGGTACATACCAGGAAACCTCAACCGTTCCATATACGACAATCCTTCATTCCCGGGATCATTATTAAGACCATAAGACCATAAGACATAGGAGCGGAAGTAAGGCCATTCGGCCCATCGAGTCCACTCCGCCATTCAATCATGGCTGATTTCAACTCCATTTACCCGCTCTCTCTCCATAGCCCTTAATTCCTCGAGAAATCAAGACTTTATCAACTTCTGTCTTAAAGACACTCAAAGTAATGCCCTCTGTGGCAATGAATTCCACAGACCCACCACTCTCTGGGTGAAGAGATTTCTCCTCATCTCTGTTCTAAAGTGACTCGCTTTTATTCTAAGGCTGTGCCCCCGGGTCCTAGTCTCCCCTGCTAATGGAAACAACTTCCCTACATCCACTCTATCTAAGCCATTCAATATCTTGTAAGTTTCTATTAGATCTCCCCTCAACCTCCTAAACTCCAATGAATATAATCCCAGGATCCTCAGACGTTCATCGTATGTTCGGCATACCACGGGATCATCCGTGTGAATCTCCGCTGGACCCGCTCCACTGCCAGTATGTCCTTCCTGAGGTGTGGGGCCCAAAATTGCTCACAGTATTCTAAATTGGGCCTAACCAATGCTTTATAAAGCTTCAGAAGTACATCCCTGCTTTTATATTCCAAGCCTCTTGAGATGAATGACAACATTGCATTTGCTTTCTTAATTACGGACTCAACCTGCAAGTTTACCTTTAGAGAATCCTTGACTAGGACTCCCAAGTCCCTTTGCACTTCAGCATTATGAATTTTGTAGCCGTTTAGAAAATAGTCCATGCCTCATTCCTTTTTTCCAAAGTGCAAGACCTCGCACTTGCCCACGTTGAATTTCATCAGCCATTTCTTGGACCACTCTCCTAAACTGTCTAAATCTTTCTGCAACCTCCCCACCTCCTCCATACTACCTGCCCCTCCACCTATCTTTGTATCATCGGCAAACTTAGCCAGAATGCCCCCAGTCCCGTTATCTAGATCGTTAATATATAAAGTGAACAGCTGTGGTCCCAACACTGCACCCTGCGGGACACCACTCGTCACCGGTTGTGACGACGGGTGAACTTCTTGTGAACTTCCTCCGGACCCAGCTTATCATTCCTTAGATACTGTTGTGAAAACTCGGAAGAATATGACATTTGAAACATGAAAGTAACACTGAGAATGCCTGAGGCTTTTTAATGAAAGGGAGAAGTCCCACAAGGGGTTAACAGCAGCAGCCTGTTTTGAAAGCAGACAACTTACAGACAGGGAAGAAAACATAGAGGAGCTGCATTTTAATTTACAAGTTAGAAAAGACATTTGATTGATTTGAAAACTCTTAAAGTTATATGAAAGGGAACAGTATTTCACAAATCTTTAAGTAATGAATTATTTTATTGAACAATTAGGAAAAGCAGCCAGAATCTAAAGTATAAGATAAGGAACAACTGGTAAGTGTGAAAAGTTTCTGACACTGGTAATACAGTGGAACAACTGATTTACAAATTAAGAAAGCTAGAAGGTGACAAGGTTACATTATAACGTACATAACATTTGAAGTTAAAACCTTTTAGAAGATGGCCAAATCAGATAAATTTAGAGTCAGGGGGGATAACCCTAACATGACATTAGCTTAACCTGAAGATGACCTCGGCCGAATCTGAGAAAACTTATTAAAAAATACATAAATCCAAAAGAGTGCGAACTAAGGCACAGACAAATTTATTACATGCCAAGCAAAGCGAGAAAAGTCCAGTCAAAAATGACGAGCTGGAGAGGATGAAGCTGCACTGTCGCTGTTGAAGCAGCGCCACGCTTCTAAACTGCTAAAACTGTCAAGTAGACAGTCTGAAGGGTGCCAGGTGCAGAGGTTAAGGGGCCCCAAATGGCTATAAAAACAAGGGAGAATGAGCAGATAATCAGAGAATCTTCCTCGTTGATGGGACAAGGAACATCGACACACCGAGCAGCGCAGAGAAGTCAGCAGAAGACCAAAAGTTTAAGAAAACCGATTGTCAAGAGAGACTTGAAAGCCTGCAACTGGTCCGAACAAGAAAATATATTTTTATCTTTCTGTAAAAGTAGTTATTCACTTTTAACTTGAAAATAAAGTTAAGTTCAAATTGATAACCTGAAAGTCTGGTTATGATTATTTTCTTTAAAAAGTTTACTTTACTTCACTTAGCAAGTTGGAAGTTATTAAAGTTAATAAGTGGTAAGTAACTAAAATTTTTCTACGAAGATACGGGTTATACCGGGGGATAACTTGAAACACTAGTTTGACCCGAATAGCATCCGACAAAGTCTGCGTAGCAGTCGGGGAGTGAGAATCCCTGCTCACCATTTAGAATAAATTGACCCTTTTTTGGTATAGGGGGAATTCTAAGAATAGTGGTGAGGTAAAAACTACAATACGGGGCCGAAGTTTGCGCACTATATGCCAAATGGAGTCGGACCACAGCCTTCTATATCCTCAGCAGTATATTCCTGCTCTTGTATTCTAGCCCTCTCGAAATGAATGCTGTAATTGCATTTGATTTCCTAACTGCCAACTGAACGTGCATGCTAACCATTAGAGCATGCTGAACTCGGACTCAAAAGTCCCGTTGTTCTGCTTCCCGACGCCTTTTCCAATGTAGAAAATAGTTTATGTCTCTATTCTGCCTTGGAAAGTGCATAACCTCACACTTTTCCACATTGTATTCTATCTGCCATTGGCTGGCGCTGAATTGGCCGCACATTATCCAGTTCTGAGGATTTGATGCAACATTGAAATGCCCAGTCTGATACAACGAACAAAAATGTTTTTTTTTTAAATTTACAGTGCAGAAGGAGGCCATTCGGCCCATCGAGTCTGCACCGGCTCTTGGAAAGAGCACCCTACCCAAGTCCACACCTCCACCCTATCCCCACAACCCAGCACTAAGGGCAATTTTGGACATTACGGGCAATTTAGCTTGGCCAATCCACCTAACCTGCACATCTTTGGACCATGGGAAGAAACCGGAGCACCCAGAGGAATCTCACGCAGACACGGGGAGAACATGCAAACTCCGCACAGACAGTGACCCAGCGGGGAATCGAACCTGGGAACCTGGAGCTATGAAGCAATTGAGCTAACCACCATGCTACCGTGCTGCTTACCTTAACTGTTATTTTCAGGAAAACAAAAAGGAATCGGATGAAGGGCGTGTCACCTACGCTACACTGGATCTAACAACGAAATCAGGTAATGTGGAAGCAGATCAATGGCAGTAACGGGACAACCAGGAATCAGATTTTAACGAAAATATCCCGCGCAAAAAAAGAGCGAAGATGAAGGAAAATACATATCTCTTAAATAGGTTATTGGTATAGCGCAGGGATATGATCTCGAGACCTGTATGTGTAAGGATTAATCGTATATGATTAACTTGTAAGGTCCCAATTTACTGGCTGCACAATTGCTCCCGCAAAGGTAATTGCTCCTCCAGTGTTATTTTTGCCTTGTTATATTGCATTGCTGAATTTGAGTGTCAGTGATTGTGCCAGCATTTTTTGCCATTCCCCAGTTGACCTTCAGAAGCTGAGTTACCTTCTTCAACCCTGCAGTCCTTGAAGTTGATATACATCTAATCTGTTTTTAGGTAGGGAATTCCAGTTTACCCAGCGAGAGTGAAGGAACGGCTGATATATTTCAAAGTCAATGTAGTGAGTGCCTTAGGGGGGAACTTCCATGTGGTGGGGCTATCAAGTATCTGCTGCTCCTGTCCTTCTCGATGGCAGTGGTCGTGGTGTAGACTGTCCACTCGGTCCATTACCATGTTGCTCTGTACATCATACAGTGGGCGGTGCTATTCTCCATTCCTCTTTTACCTTGCTATGCCGAAACGTTGACATCACAATAACAAGAGGCAAAGAAATGAACAAAGAAATGTACAGCACAGGAGCAGTCCCTTCGGCCCTCCAATCCTGCGCCGACCATGCTGCCCGTCTAAACTAAAATCCGAAGTCAGTGTCCCTCTTTTCCCATTCTATTCATGTATTTGTCAAGATGCCCTTGAAATGTCACTATCGTCCCTGCTTCCACCACCTCCTCCGGCAGCGAGTTCTAGGCACACACTACCCTCTGTGTAAAAACACTTCCCTCGTACATCTCCTCTAAACCTTGCCCCTCGCACCCCAAACCTATGCCCCCGAGTAATTTACCCCTCTTCCCTGGTAAAAAAAGTCTCTGACTATCCACCCGGTCTATGCCCCTCATAACTTTGTAGACGTCTATGAGGTCGCCCCTCAACCTCCGTAGTTCCAGTGAGAACAAATCTAGTTTATTCAACCTCTCATCATCGCTCATGCCCTCCATACCAGGCAACATCCTGGTAAATCTCTTCTCCACCCTCTCTAAAGCCTCCACATCCTTCTGGTAGTGTGGAAACCTGAATTGAACACTATTCTCCAAGCGTGGCCTAACGAGGGTTTTATACAGCTGCAACATGACTTGCCAATTTCTATACTCAAATCCCCGGCCAATGAAGGCAAGCATGCCGTATGCGTTCTAGCCTACCTTCTGCATCGGTGTTGCCCTTTTCAGTGACCTGTGCACCTGTACACCAAGATCTCTCTTACTGTCAATACTCTTGAGAGTTCTACCATTCACTGCAAATTCACTACCTGTATTCGACCTTCCAAAATGCATTACCTCACATTTGTCCGTATTAAATTCAATTTGCCTTCTCTCTGCCCAAGTCCCAAAACGATCGAACTCCTGCTGTATCCTCTGACAGTTCTCATCGCTATCTGCAATTCCACCAAACGCTGTGTCGTCCGCAAACTTACTAATCAGATCAGTTCCACTTTCCTCCAATTCATTTATATATACTAGGAACAGCAAAGGTCACAGCACTGATCCCTGCGACACATCACAGACCACAACTTATAAAAGCAACCTTCCATTGCTACTCTCTGCCTTCTATCACCTAGCCAGTTCTGTATCCATCTTGCCAGCTCACCTCTGATCCCGTGTGACTTCGCCTTTTGTACCAGTCTGCCACGAAGGACCATGTCAAAGGCCTCAGTGAAATCCAGAGACAACATCCACGGCCCTACCTGCGTCAATCATCTGTGTGACCTCCTCGGAAAACACTATCAAGTTAGTGAGACACAACCTCCCCTTCACAAAACCGTGCTGTCTCCCGCTAATATGTCCACTTTCTTCCAAATGGGAGTAGATGATGTCTCGAAGAATCCTCGCCAGTAATCTCCTTACCACTGACTTGTGGCTCACGGGCCTGTAGTTCCCTGGATTACCTTTGCTTCCCTTCCTAAACAAAGGAACAACACTAGCTAATCTCCAGTCCTCCGAGGCATCACCTGAAGACAGTGTGGATCCAAATATTTCTGTCAAGGCCTCAGCAATTTCCTCTCTTGCCTCCTTCAGTATTCTGGGGTAGATGGGGACTTATCCACCTTAATATTTTCCAAGACGCCCAACAGCTCGTCTTTTTGGATCTCAATGTGACCCAGGCTATCTACACACCCTTCTTCAGACTGAACATCCATCAATTCATTCTCTTTGATGAATACTGATGCAAAGATAATGCTGCAGTCATAGCTACAAGAATAAGGAACAAGGTGGCAATGTTGATCGACTTGTGCCACAATAAAACTCACGCAGGGCAGGACCCTGCGATTGCCACGGCTATCCTGTTACATGTTTCATTCCGCCAGCATTTAAGTTCATACAGCTAGGCCTTTAAGATTCTACCCATCAGGATTCCACGCATTAAATCTCAGCAAGTTTTTAGTGAATATGGTTGCAATATCTAATCTGCAACTCATACTATTATGGTGTCGCACATAATAATGGCCTTCCCATATGAACGCAAGAGAGATATCTGTGAGGCAGAACGACAATATAACTCGCTATGCCTGAGTTTCCCTCATAGCAATGGCTGAAAGTGAATTCGGGAGAATGAAACTTCGAATTGGTGTTGGTCGATGCTAGGTTTACACTTAGCATCTGGCAACCTGGAAGATCAAGATAGAAAACGCTTGCTGGGATTCAACCCATGTTTTCGGCGCCGTGAGGTCGCAGTGCTAAGAACTGATCCACCGTAAAGCCCCTCCCCAGGTTCAAATCCGACGTTGGATGATGGTCTCTATGGTGTTGTACGCTCGCCGAATGTTTGCATGGGTTTCCACCAGGTGCTCCGGTTCCTTCGCACAACCCATATATATGCATGTTAGGTAGATTGGTCATGCTGTAATTGCCCCTTAGTGTCCACACATGTGCAGATGAGGCTAACTTGTCCTTCAATGATCAATAGATAGGTTGGGATACGGGGATAGAGTGATGGAGTGGGATTCTTTTGTATGGTCGGTGAGGAATTGATGGGCTGAATGGCTTTTTGCGCTGTAGGGAACTACCTATGACTATGTTTTAGTATTTTTGTTTTAACTAATTAATAGTCTGTACAATTACAAACAGCGACAACGAGTAATTAAGCAACGGCAAAAGACCAAACTCATGCTGCCCTTTCAATGAGGTCTTTCACAGGGCAGAATATTGAGATCTGGAGTCCAGTTTGGTGGCTGGTGTAGGGAGTGAAAACATTCTGCTGAGTAACAAAGGGCAAAGAACAAAGAAAAGTACAGCACAGGAACAAGCCCATCGGCCCTCCAAGACTGCGCCAACCATGCTACCCGTCTTAACTAAAATTATCTACACTTCCGGGGTCCTTATCCCTCTAATCACATGCTATCCATGCATTTGTCAAGATGCTCCTTAAACGTCACTATCGTCCCTGCTTCTAACATCTCCTCCCGCATCGAGTTCCAGGCATCCACTACCCTCTGTGTAAAAAAAAGTGCCTTGTACATCTCCTCTAAACCTTGGCCCTCGCACCTTAATCATATGGACCCTTGTAATTGACCCCTCTACCCTGGGAAAAAAGTCTGTCTATGCTCCTCATAATTTTGTTGACCTCTGTCAGGTTGCCCCTCAACCTCCGCCGTTCCAGTGAGAACAAACCGAGTTTATTCAAACTCTCCTTAAAGCTAATGCCCTCCATATCAGGCAACATCTTGGAAAATCTCTTCTGCACCCTCTCTAAAGCATCCACATCCTTCTTGTCGTGTGGCGTCCAGAATGGAACACTATACTCCAAGTGTGGCCTAACTAAGCTAATTGAATTGGGGGGACAATCCGGCATAGGGAATTAGACTTCTGATTGAAGGGTCATTAATCTGGGCGACATCATATTAGTTGAGTTACTTGTATTCGACCCTGTTTTGACTCTGCGGGCTTGAACCTCAACTCGACACCTCAGTTCTAAATGAACCAACCCTGCTCTCTCCATCTTACGCTCACAGTAGAGGCCAATCATTACTTACTGAATAGATATTTGTTGTGATGCACGCGAAGATTCTTCTGAAATCATTTTTTTTTGCAGTAGTAGAATGATTTGAATGAATAGCATTAAATATCTTTCTCAGAACAAAGAATTCCAAATTTATTATACAACCGGGAGCAGCAGTGACACTGAGCTGGGCGGGTCGGTGGCTAGCAATGCTGCCTCAGGACATCAGGGGCCCTTGTTCAATTATTTTGTTTTAAACTGTTTCCAATTCAGGGGCAAGTTAGCTTGGCCAATCCACCAATCCTGCACATCTTTGGATTCGGGGCAGAAGACACATGCAACCAAGGGGAAACTGTGTAAACGCCACAAGGACAGTAACCCAGGGCTGGGATTCAACCCAGGTTCTCGGTGCAGTGAGCCAGTAGTGCTAACGACTGCATTCTGTGACACCTCTACCCAGGTTCAAATCTGACTTTGGATGACTGTCTCTATGGTGTTTCCACGGATTTCCTTGTGTTTGCATGAGTTTCCACCAAGTGCCACGGTTCCATCGCACAGCCCAAATATATCCATGATTGGCCATGCTGCAATTGCCCCTCAGTGCCCAAACATGCGCAGTTCTGGCTAGGTTGCCCTTCAATGTCAAAATGTTAGGTTGGGTTATGGGTAAAGGGTGTGGGAGTGGGATTCTTTTGGATGGTCGGTGAAGAATCGATGGGCCTAATGGCCTTTTGTACTGTAGGGATCTACCTCTGAATATTTCTTAATATTTGTTTTAACTTTTTAAATTCTGTAAAATTATACAACAACTTGTAATAAAGCTACAGCAATAGACCAAACTCTTACTGCTCTGCCAATGGGCTCTTTCATTGAGCAGAATCATGAATTCCGTAATCCAGTGTGGTTCCTGGCGTGGGAAGTCAAAACTTACTGCCGGGGAGGGTGGTGATGGACGACACCAAGCGTAAGGATGCTGCGAGTTTATCCCGAAGGCATCATCGAGGAGCTCACCCATTCAACGGGCAGAACGGACATGTTTGTCCTCCCTTTCCACCATTAACTCATCGGGCAAAGGGCCTGGACCGCCATGTGTAATGGGCGCCGCGGTCTTCCTCAAATGTGCCTCACATATGTTCTGCACCACTGGTCTACCATTCTCCTCAAAAAATTCCTCCTTCGGGCAACCTTCAGGGTAACGTGTCATGGTACTACACGGTCTCAAGCGTAACCTTAAAATGACAGGATCTCTCCAAAGTGGTTAACGTGGACAAAGCGCCCTTGAAAAAGCAGATTTCGAAATCGCCTGGCGCATGTTACTTATGTTGAAACGTGAAATTGAACATCCTATTCTAATTCCTCAGTGGTGGGGGTATCGATCAGTATCGGGTACCTTATTCCAGCGCGGTGACCTTCTGGATGGGCAAACATGGCCTGAAATTACATGCAAAAGGCGGTGAGGGTAGTGTTCGTTGTGGAGCTCGGCCAATCTTCAACCAGCCTTTAAACTGCAGGAGAATCTAATTGTTAATGATCGCGTCACCATAGAGAAAATGCATTTAGACCTTGCGCTCTATGCAGTTCCTCATCCAGTCAACTCTTGAAACTTAAGCCCCTTGATCCTCCCCACCATTCTTATCGCGTTCATCTCTTTCACCCAACAAAGGACAAAGAACAAAGAAATGTACAGCACAGGAACAGGCCCTTCGGTCCGCCAAGCCCGTGCCGACCATGCTGCCCGACTAAACTACAATCTTCTACACTTCCTGGGTCCGTATCCCTCTATTCCCATCCTATTCATGTATTTGTCAAAACCTTGCCCCTCTCACCTAAAACCTATGCCCCCTAGTAATTGACCCCTCTACCCCGAGAAAAGCCTCTGACTATCCACTCTGTCTATGCCCCTCATAATTTTGTAGACCTCTATCAGGTCGCCCCTCAACCTCCTTCGTTCCAGTGAGAACAAACCGAGTTTATTCAACCGCTCCTCATAGCTAATGCCCTCCATACCAGGCAACATTCTGGTAAATCGCTTCTGCACCCTCTCTAAAGCCTCCACATCCTTCTGGTAGTGTGGCGACCAGAATTGAACACAATACTCCGAGTGTGGCCTAACTAAGGTTCTATACAGCTGCAACATGACTTGCCAATTCTTATACTCAATGCCCCGGCTAATGAAGGCAAGCATGCCGTATGCCTTCTTGACTACCTTCTCCACCTGTGTTGCCCCTTTCAGTGACCTGTGGACCTGTACTCCTGGATCTCTTCGACTTTCAATACTCTTAATTGTTCTACCATTCACTGTACATTCCCTACCAGCATTAGACCTTCCAAAATGCATTACCTCCCATTTGTCCGGTTTAAACTCCATCTGCAATCTCTCCGCCCAAGTCTCCAAACAATATAAATCCTGCTGTATCCTCTGACAGTCCTCATCGCTATCCGCAATTCCACCAAACTTTGTGTCGTCTGCAAACTTACTAATCAGATCAGTTACATTTTCCTCCAAATCATTTATATATACTACAAACAGCAAAGGTCCCAGCACTGATCCCTGTGGAACACCACTGGTCACAGCCCTCCAATTAAAAAAACATCCTTCCATTGATGCTCTCTGCCTTCTGTGACCTAGCCAGTTCTGTAACCACCTTGCCAGCTCACCCCTGATCCCGTGTGACTTCACCTTTTGAACTAGTCTACCATGAGGGACTTTGTCTAAGGCCTTACTGAAGTCCATATAGACAACATCCACTGCCCTACCTGCATCGATCATCTTAGTGACCTCCTCGAAAAACTCTATCAAGTTAGTGAGACACAACCACCCCTTCACAAAACCATGCAGCCTCTCACTAATACGTCCATTTGCTTCCAAATGGGAGTAGATCCTGTCTCGAAGAATTCTCCCCAGTAATTTCCCTACCACTGAAGTAAGGCTCACCGGCCTGTAGTTCCCTGGATTATCCTTGCTACCTTTCTTAAACAGAGGAACAACATTGGCTATTCTCCAGTCCTCCGGGACATCACCTGAAGACAGTGAAAATCCAAAGATTTCTGTCAAGGCCTCAGCAATTTACTCTCCAGCCTCCTTCACTATTCTGGGGTAGATCCCATCAGGCCCTGGGGACATATCCAACTTAATATTTTTAAGACACCCAACACCTCGTCTTTTTGGATCTCAATGCGACCCAGACTATCTACACACCCTTCTCCAGACTCAACATCTACAAATTCCTTCTCTTTGGTGAATACTGATGCAAAGTATTCATTTAGTACCTCGCTCATTTCCTCTGGCTCCACACATAGATTCCCTTGCCTATCCTTCAGTGAGCCAACCCTTTCCCTGGCTACCCTCTTGCTTTTTATGTACGTGTAAAAAGCCTTGGGATTTTCCTTAACCCAATTTGCCAATAACTTTTCGTGACCCCCTTCTAGCCCTCCTGACTCGTTCCTTAAGTTCCTTCCTACTTTCCTTATATTCCGCACAGGCTTCGTCTGTTCCCAGACTTTTAGCCGTGACAAATGTCTCCCCTTTCTTTTTGACTCGGCCTACAGTATCTCTCGTTATCCAATGTTCCCGAAAATTGCCGTATTTATCTTTCTTCCTCACAGGAACATGCCGGTCCTGAATTCCTTTCAACTGACACTTGAAAGCCTCCCACATGTCAGATATTGATTTGCCCTCAAACATCCGCCCCCAATCTATGTTCTTCAGTTCCCGCCTAATATTGTTATAATTAGCCTTCCCCCAATTTAGCACATTCATCCTAGGACCACTCTTATCCTTGTCCACCAGCACTTTAAAACTTACTGAATTGTGGTCACTGTTCCCGAAATGCTCCCCTACTGAAACATCTACCACCTGGCCGGGCTCATTCCCCAATACCAGGTCCAGTACCGCCCCTTCCCTAATTGGACTGTTCACATATTGTTTTAAGAAGCCCTCCTGGATGCTCCTTACAAACTCCGCCCCGTCTAAGCCTCTGGCAGTAAGTGAATCCCAGTCAATATTGGGGAAGTTGAAGTCTCCCATCACCACAAACCTGTTGTTTTTACTCTTTTCCAAAATCTGTCTACCTATCTGCTGCTCTATCTCCCGCTGGCTGTTGGGAGGCCTGTAGTAAATCCCCAACATTGTGACTGCACCTTTCTTATTCCTGATCTCTACCCATATGGCCTCACTGTCCCCTGAGGTGTCCTCCCGCAGTACAGCTGTGATATTCTCCCTAACCAGTAGCGCAACTCCGCCACCCCTTTTACATCCCCCTCTATCCCGCCTGAAACATCTACATCCTGGAACGTTTAGCTGCCAATCCTGCCCTTGCCTCAATCAGGTCTCTGTAATGGCAACAACATCATAGTTCCAAGTACTAATCCAAGCTCTAAGTTCATCTGCCTTACCCGTAATACTTCTTGCATTAAAACATATGCACTTCAGGCCACCAGACCCGCTGTGTTCAGCAACTTCTCCCTGTCTTCTCTGCCTCAGAGCCCCACTGTCCCTATTCCCTAGTTCTTCCTCAATGCTCTCACCTTCTTACCTATTGCTTCCGTGCCCTGCCCCCTGCCATTCTAGTTTAAACCCTCCCGTGTGACACTAGCAAACCTCGCGGCCAGGATATTTATGCCTCTCCAGTTTAGATGCAACCCCTCCTTCTTATACCCGCATGACACTTTGATGTGCAACACCTAAATGGCTGCATGTCTTTGTTTCTTTGATATGGGCTTCACTGATGAGTTTTGCCCATCCGTAATCGCCATTTAATTGAGAGGCTTTTTAGGAAATTCGAGAGGGAATGTGTTTCAAACAGTCAACCCTATTCCGTGGGTCTACAGTCAGATGTAGACCAGACGAGGTACGGTCGGCAGATTGCCGTCCCTGAAAAACGTTAGTTAACGAGATGAATATTGACAGCAATCAACGGTTGATTCTTTGAAAGGTCACATAGGTTCTTATGTTGATTGATAAAGATTGATTATACATTTATTTTGTTTTTTTATGAATGAACATAACTTTGGAGGCAGCATTTTGGTGAATGACCTTGCATTGATTGCTTCATTGCCTCGGGAGCGATCGAGTGGTAAAACAGCATTGTTCATTGCACCAGCCTCTATGATACTCGGCGACAACACAGTTGCGATTGGCTCAAACGAGTCGTTTTAAGTCGCGTCCTCAGGCAGGAAACTTAGGGGAAGAAGTTTGGAGACTGCATGACAGAACGGAAGTTCTAGATGCCTTACTGCACATTCGCCTATGGGCTACCTGATGAATTAGGGGATGGATTGTAGATTAGACGAAATGTGGAGGGGTGCAGATTTGCTAAATGATTTGCGGGCAGGTGACATTTTCAAACGGGGGGGTCAACAATTTAAATTCGTGTTAATGGCGGAGAAACAGCAAGGATTGAATTGCGAGTGGGGGTTTGTGTAATTTAATATGTGCGCTGCTCCAGACCAGGAAGGGAGCACGACGGCCGTATTAAAGTGCGTGCAAAAAGCAGCATGTGGCCTCTCACAAGTTCAGAGATAGTTGCCACTATGGAAGTGAATGCATGTGGTCCTGGGGACGGACGTGAATACAATATAATCGCGATAACAAAAACATGCAATGATGGATAAACCCAACATGTCTGGCAGCTGCAGAACTGCAGATGGTTAATTGGATCCGAAACGTTAACTACATTTCTCTCCACAGATGCTGCCAGACATGTTGACTATGTCCAGCACTTTCTGTTTTCATTTCAACATTCTCATTTTTATAGCTCTTGTATTCTAATTTGTATTTTTTGCACAAGAGAGATACCCTGATACATTGTCCATGATTATTAGGCGAAATTAGAAACATATGAAATAATGAAGGGGGTAGATAGGATGGATTTGGGGATATTGTTTCCACTGGCGGGTGAAAGCAGAACTAGGGGGCATAGCCTCACAATAAGGGGACTTAGATTTAGTACTGAGCTTAGGAGGAACTTCTTCACTCAAAGAGTTGTGAATCTATTAAATTCCCTGCCCAGTGCAGCAGCTGACGCTCCTTCAATAAATGTTTTCATGAAGAAGATAGATAGTTTGTTGAAGAATAAAGGAATAAAGGGTTATGGTGTTTGGGCGGGAACGTGGAGCTGAGTCCACAAAAGATCAGTCATGATCTCATTGAATGGCGGAGCAAGCTCGAAGGGCCAGATGGACTACTCCTGCTCCAAGTTCTTATGCTCTTATGTAAATCCTTATGTGCAGGCAATGTTGAATATGTAAAGACAGCTTTGGAATCAAGGTTCCAGCAATGGAGATTTGAGCAGGATCGTTCCGTGCTTTTTAGATATTTTTCACAGCGCAGGGACCCGGGTTCAATTCCTACCCTGGGCTACTCTCTGTGTAGAGTTTGCACTTTCTGCCTATGTCTGCGTGTGTTTCCTCTCGTTTCTCTTGTTTCTGCTCAGAGTCGAAAGATGTGCCAGTTATGTCGAATGGCCATACTAAATGATTTCGCCTTCGTGTCCAAATGTGTGGGGTTAGGGGGAGGTTATCTGGGATTATGGGTATAGGGCGGGGACATGGGCCTAAGTAGGATGCTCTTGTGGAGGATGACTGCAGATAAGTGGGTTGAATGGCCCTCTTCTGCTCTGTAGGGATTCTCAGGTTCAATGGTTCCATGGAATTTAATACCAGGCGAGGCCTAAAACAAGCGGCCAATAGAAAACCCTGTGCAGCTGAGGAATGTCGAAACTCAGCCGATATTTCATATGTTTCTCTCCAAAATAATTGAAAACAATGTAATGAGATTGGCAGCCGAGGCATGCTGAGATTACTGTAAGGCTGAATTGAAATCCAGGGTGTCACATGATCAGCTCGTTGTGATGCGATGCTCTTTCACTCATTCACACGGTCAGTTTCAGTCTTGAAGATAAAACTCATTGTTCTCTGAATGTTACAAAATAAGGTTTCTTTTGCGATTCTCTTGGTATGAACTTCTTGTCATTCAGAAATTCAGTGCTATGGTTTGCGAAATAAGCACTCACTCCCTCCTCTTGTATTCCCGTTTCCAGACCCTAGATGTAATAAAACAAAAACATGTTTCTAAACAATTTACCAACATCAGCGTTCTGTGTTAAACATGCACTTGTGTGTCTGCCTGTGTGTGTGTGTGTGTATAAGCGCTGGTTTGTCGCAGTGAGTGTTTCTTTTGTATGTTTCTGTGAATGTGCGTATATCTGAAAAAGAGTGTGTGTATGAGAAAGAGAGAGTATGTGCGTGTGTTGTCTGAGTGTGTCTGCCTGTGCCTGTGCGTGCTTGCTGTTTGTTAATTCTGTACATTTCTCTGTGCCAGTGTGAGTTTGTGCCTGCGTGTTTTAGGGTGTCTGTCTTTTGTCCGAATTAGTGTTTTTGTATGTATATGTTCGTTTGAGTAAGTGTATGTGTTTGTGTGTCTGTTTGTCTGAATGTGCGTGTGTTTGCATGCCAGTGTGTGTCGGTGTCTCTTGGTGTATGTGTATGACGTTTTGTGTATGTGTCACTTTGTGTTTGTCTGCGTGTTTATTAGAATCTGTGGATGTTGTGGAGATTGCACGTGGTAACACATTGACCTCAACTGGACAGATATTAACTTAACGCACATGATAGCCACAGAAGGCTGTCTCAGACGGGATGCCTCACAGAATAAGCATCTATCTGGCCGGGGCATTGAGTATAAGAATTGGCAAGTCATGTTGCAGCTGTATAGAACCTTAGTTAGGCCACACTTGGAGTATAGTGTTCAATTCTGACGCCACACTACCAGAAGGATGTGGAGGCTTTAGAGAGGGTGCAGAAGAGATTTACCAGAGATTTACCAGAATGTTGCCTGGTATGGAGGGCATTAGCTATGAGGAGCGGTTGAATAAACTCGGTTTGCTCTCACTGGAACGAAGGAGGTTGAGGGGAGACAAAATTATGAGGGGCATAGACAGCGTGGATTGTCAGAGGCTTTTCCCCAGGGTAGAGGGGTCAATTACTAGGGGGCATCAGTTTAAGGTGAGAGGGGCAAGGTTTAGTGTGGCACCAAGGTTTACGAGGCAAGTTTTTTACGCAGAGGGTAGTGGGTGCCTGGAACTCGCTACCGGAGGAGGTAGTGGAAGCAGGGACGATAGGGACATTTAAGGGGCATCTTGACAAATATATGAATAGGATGGGAATAGAAGGATACGGACCCAGGAAGTGTAGAAGATTGTAGTTTAGTCGGGCAGCATGGTCGGCACGGGCTTGGAGGGCCGAAGGGCCTGTTCCTGTGCTGTATATTTCTTTGTTCTTTGTTCTTTGTTATCAGAATGTTCTTGGTGCCAAACATAATTGTCCTTCAACAATTGGAAGGTAAAGAGGGTAATTATAACTTGAGGCATGCACTTGAAGCATGCTGAGGTATCTATGCATTTTAACTGCAATCAGTGATGTGATGGGGTGGAAACGTTAAAATCAAATTCTCAATCTTATTATGTGGCTCTACGTTTAATGCAAGATTGGTTTCCAGCTCTTTATAACCTGTTTGAGAACTCTGCAAGTAATGTGTCGGCAAAATCGCTAATCACACCCTCTGCTTTCTGCACGATTCTTAATTTTTGCATTGGTCGTTTGACACAACGGATTGAAATGTTCTTCATCATGAAACCTATGTTAGAAATATAAATGTGTCCTTCATAAATAAAAAATGTTCTTCACTGCTACATTGGCTAGGGATAAATAGAAGTCTGGATCGTGTGGCGAAATTAATAATTATGCTCAAACTTACTTGAGAAAACCTGAAGGATAGGCGGTTGTTCACTGGGCCTGTGTAAGACAGAATATCAGTTAGCTTAGTTAAGAAACACCGGTTTACCGTTGTAATGTTACCCTTCAATCCGTAGGAAGTTTTCCAGAGTCTATACAATCTTGGAAGGTCAGCAATGCACCCAGTATTTCTATGGTCATTTGCATAAGTATTCTGTGACGTAGGTTATCAGGCCCTGGGCATTTATGCACCTACAATCCCATCAATTTCCACAACACCATTTCAATACTAATATGATTTCCTTCGGTTATTTCCCATGTTCCGACCAGATGGGAGGCCATATTTGATTTGGTACTTGGTAATGAACCAGGACAAGTGATAGATCTGTTACTGGGGGAGCATTTTGGAGATAGTTACCAAAATTCTGTGAGTTTCACATTAATAATGGAGAGGGATAGGTGCGTGCAACAGGGCAAGGTTTACAATTGGGGGGAAGGGTAAACACGATGTTGTCAGACAAGAATTGAAGTGCATAAGTTGGGAACATAGGCTGTCAGGGAAGGACACAAGTGAAATGTGGAACTTCTTCAAGGAACAGGTACCACGGATCCTTGATATGTATGTCCCTGTCAGGCAGTGAAGAGATGGTCGAGTGAGGGAACCATGGTTGACAAGAGAGGTTGAATGTCTTGTTAAGAGGAAGAAGGAGACTTATGTAAGGCTGAGGAAACAAGTTTCAGAGAGGGCGCCGGAGGCATACAAGATAGCCAGGAGGGAACTGAAGAAAGGGATTAGGAGAGCGAGGAGAGGGCATGAACAATCTTTGGCGGGTAGGATCAAGGAAACCCCAAGGCCTTTTACACATAAGCGAGAAATATGAGAATTGCTAGAGCGAGAGTAGGCCCGATTACGGACAGTAGCGAGACATTGTGTATTGAGTCTGAACAGATAGGAGAGGTCTTGAACGAGTACTTTTCTTCCGTATTTACAAATGAGAGGGGCGATATTGTTGGAGAGGACCGTGTGAAATAGACTGGTAAGCTCGAAGAAATACTTGTTAAGAAGGAAGATGTGTTGGGCATTTAGAAAAATGTGAGGATAGACAAGTCCCCCGGGCCTGACGGGATATATCCAAGGATTCTATGGGAAGCAAGAGATCAAATTGCTGATGCGTTGGCAATGATCTTTTCGTCCTCACTGTCAAAAGGGGTGGTACCAGGGGATTGGAGAGTGGCGAATGGCGTGTGCCTGTTAAGAAAGGGAACCCTGGGAATTACAGCCAGTTAGTCTTCCTTCGGTCGTCGGCAAAGTAATAGAAAGGGTACTGAGGGATAGGACTTCTGAGCATCTGGAAAGACACTACTTGATTAGGGATAGTCAGCACGGATTTGTGAGGGGTAGGTCTTGCCTTACAAGTCTTATTGAATTCTTTGAGGAGGTGACCAAGCATGTGGATGAAGGTAAAGCAGTGGATGTAGTGTGCATGCATTTTAGTAAGGCACTTGATAAGGTTCCCCATGGTTGACTTCTGCAGAAAGTAAGGAGGCATGGGATAGTGGGAAATTTGGCCAGTTGGATAACGAACTGGCTAACCTATAGAAGTCAGAGAGTGGTGGTGGATGTCAAATATTCATCCTGGATCTCAGTTACCAGTGACGTACCGCAGGGATCAGTTCTGGGTCCTCTGTTATTTGTGATTTTCATTAATGACTTGGATGAGGGAGTTGAAGGGTGGGTCAGTAAATTTGCAGACAATACGAAGATTGGTGGAGTTGTGGATAGTAAGTAGGGCTGTGTTCGGCTGCAAAGAGACACAGATAAGATGCAGAGCTGGGCTGAGAAGTGGCAGATGGAGTTTAACCCTGAATAGTGTGAGTTTGTCCATTTTGGGAGGACAAATATGAATGCGGAATACAGGGTTAACGGTAGAGTTCTTGCAATGTGGAGGAGCAGAGAGATCTTGGAGTCTATGTCCATACATCTTTGAAAGTTGCCACTCAAGTGGATAGAGCTGTGAAGAAAGCCTATGGTACGCTAGCGTTCATTAACAGAGGGGTTGAATTTAAGAGCCACGATGTGATGATGCAGATGAACAAAACTTTGATAAGGCCACATTTGGAGTACTATGGACAGTTCTGGGCGCCTCATATTCGGAAGGATGTGGAAGCTTTGGAAATGATGCAAAGGAGATTCATCAGGATGTTGCCTGGAATGGAGAGTAGGTCTTACGAGGAAACATTGAGGGTGCTAGGCCTTTTCTCATTAGAACGGAGAAGGATGAGGTGCGACTTGATGGAGGTTTATAACATGACCAGGGGAATAGATAGAGTAGACAGCCAGATCCGTTTTTTCCCGGGTGGAACAAGCCGTTACATGGGGACATAAATTTAAGCTGACTGGTGGAAGATATAGGGGGGATGTCAGAGGTCGGTTCTTTACCCAGGGTAGTGGGGGCATGGAATGCACTGCCTGTGGAAGTAGTTGAGTCCGAAACATTAGGGACCTTCACGCAGCTATTCGAGAGGTACATGGATTACGGTAGAATGGTATAGTGTAGATGTATTTGTTCTTAAGGGCAGCACGGTAGCATTGTGGATAGCACAATTGTTTCACAGCTCCAGGGTCCCATGTTCGATTCCGGCTTTGGTCGCTGTCTGTGTGGAATCTGCACATCCTCCCCGTGTGTGCGTGTGTTTCCTCCGGGTGCTCCGGTTTCCTCCCACAGTCCAACGATGTGCAGGTTAGGTGGATTGGCCATGATAAATTGCCCTTAGTGTCCAAAATTTCCCTTGGTGTTGGATGGGGTTTCTGGGTTGTGGGGATGGGGTGGAGGTGTTGGCCTCGGGTGGGGTGCTCTTTCCGGGACCTGGTGCAGTCTCTTTGGGCCGTGTGGCCTCTTTCTGCACTGTAGATTCTATGATAATCTTTGATTAATCTAGGACAAAGGTTCGGCACAACATCGTGGGCCAAAGGGCCTGTTCTGTGCTGTATTTTTCGATGTTCTATGTTCCCCAAATGTATGGTTGGTTATTTATTACCTTCTTTATGACGGCTGAAACAATGTATGTGTTTATCCGATCAGCCATTTCTGTTGTCATGCTAAATTTCCGATTCCTTTTTACTGACTGAATGGAATCTACCTTCACTAATCTTTTCCTCTGCACACATCTATATATCTTTTACAATCAGGTGTTATGTCAGCCGCAAACTGAATTATGCGATGCTGCCACTCCTCAGGGTGTGTTGGCTGGCATGGTATGTCTCCTGTGAACGATTACCATCTCAAATTTGCCTTGTACGTCACATTTCCCATTTTACTTTCTGGAGGACAGGAATAACATTTGGTACAGATCCCCGTGCGCTCTTCTTATGTTTGCTATTACCTATCAACCATCAGTTCTTTAGGTAACCTTTTCCAAATCCATTGTCATCAACCAGCACCTCATTCTGTCGTAGTTTCTGTTACTTAGATTGAGGACCCTAGCTTCAGTATCAACTGTGTAACTCCCCACCTTCATGAATAATTCTTCCATATTGTGGTTTGTCATCTCCAAGGAGCCTCGCACAACTACATTGCCAGAGATTCCATTCTCATCACACAGGAACCAGTCTAGCAGGTATGTTCTTTAGTTGCTTCTCAATGTATTGGTACAGAAAACCATCACTTTATGCTCCAATGATTCCTCCTTTGTGTTCGAGACTAATTTGATTTGCCTAAGCTATCGGCGAATCAAAGCCAACCTTTTTTTAGCTTTACAAATGTTCCTTTAGTCCATGTGTCTCTCACTTCCTGTTTTACAGCGAATACCAGCATCATCCCAGGACAGGTTGGGGGTCTACATACAACCTCCAAGAACATTACTTTGCCCTGAGTGTTTCTGAGCTCTATCCATATAGATTTCAGACCGTTGGAGCTAATACATTTGGCAAGATTGCGTTAATTCTCTCTTTAACTAGCTATGAAACACCGCAGGCTTTTCCTTTTCTTCCATCATTCCTAAATATTGAATGCTCCCGGATGTACACTTCCCATCACTGGTCACAGCCATGTCTCCGAAATCACAACTATACACGACCCATTTACATCTACTTACGGAACTAATTCATCCGTAGTGGTGCTGATGATGCTTGTTTTTAGACTTAAGCCTGAAGGTTCGTCCTTTTAACATTATTTGTCCCGTTCCGATTATTTTTCACTCAGGGCCTGATTGATTCTGCCTCTGACTTTTCTGATTCCCGTTTCTGTCCTTTGTTCTTGTGCTTGTTCATCATCATGTGACTCCTTGTTTTGCCCACCACCCCCACCACCCCCACACCCCCCGCGCGCTCCCCCCCCCTTGGATCCCCGCACCCGATGATAGCCCCCAGCTGTGCAAAGCTTATTGCATTCCACTCATGTGTTTAAATGTCTGCCCTTTTGAAATGACCAATCTTTGAACAGCTTCGAGATTACTTCGCCGCCCAAGAAGATTATGGCTGGTGTGGATTTGGTTTAATTCAACATTCCGTTTTTCCCTGATAGCTCTTTAATCCATCTTAGTAAAATTGCGATTTACATCTGCCTTACAAAATAGCCATTAATCCTTCTTCCACCACTCCGACAAAGAGAGTTTAGAAATTTTACAAACATCTATGAATAAAGAAAATCCATTGACATCTCCGTCTTAAATTAGAGAACCGCAATTTCTAACTGTGTCCCCTAGATTTAATCTCCCCGACACTTGGAAGCATCATACTCTCAATGACCCTGTCGATCTTCTATTTGCCTATCAGAACACGTCTATTTTCTAAATTCCATTGGCTAGGGCGTAGACTTTCCAATATTTTGAGGTAAGATTTCCTCCCCAGCCCCCACAGACTGCCATCACAGTTCTCTGTCCAGTGAGACTGTTCTGGACTGCTTCTAATGCACTTATATCCTTTCTTCTATGGGTTGGATTGTTGGTTAATTAAGTTGGCTAGTCCGTCAACAGCCTTGGTTCAGTCCCCATACCACCTGAGGTTACTCCTGAATCCTCCCCCCCCCCTCCCCTCCCCCCCCCCCACCCCCACACAAGGTTCAGCAATCCTTTCCGGGAAGGAAATTTATTTTCCGTTCATGCGTTTGCCTACATGTGACCCCAAGCTCACATTACCTTGTTTGTCTTTCAACTATAATCTGAACATCACCAAAAAGCCATTCAATTGAACTGGGAACAGGAGCAGATGTTGTCCTTGCAGAGATCACAGAAAGGAATTTTGAAAAAGAAAATAATTGGATTCAGATCTATCTATTTCTGCCACTCAGAACCTGCATTGGAATAGTCATTTACTTCCGCGGCCGAATCTGAGTTGTATCAATTCTCCCATTGGGATGGCAATACCTAGTTCAAGTCTGAACCACCATTTCATTTATTGGCGTGGTTGGTCTGCCCGCATTCTGTCTCAATATATTAGCCCGTGGCGTCATAGGTTGGGTGTAATAAGCAGCCACTGCTATGGAACAAATAACCGAACAGCAGAGGAACAGACCACCGGGCCTCCAAAACTGCGCCGATCATGATGCCTGTCTAAACAAAACCTTCTAAATTTATGGGGTCCTCTGCCCGTTCTCCCCGTGTCTACGTGGGTTTCCTCCAGGTGCTCTAGTTTCCTCCCGCAAGTCCCAAAAGACGTGCTTGTTAGGTGAATTGCACATTCTGAATTCTCCCTCGGTGTAACCGAACAGGAGCCGGACTGTGTCGGCTGGGGGATTTTCAGTGTAACTTCATTGCGGTGTTAATGCAAGCCTACGTGTGACAAAATATTTATGTTGTCATTCAAATATGGCACGCTGTCCGAACTGTGGATGTTCCTTCTATGCTCTGCTAAAATCTGAGCTGACCATCTCGAAAGCCATTTAACCATGTCCCATTTCAATTCCACAATTCTAACCAAGAGGCCAATCGATAATCTTCCAACTAGAATCAGAGTCTTTATAACTAACGACATTCTCGCTGACTCTCACTGAATCACGAGCTTCCACCTTGTTTCAGAAAATGCGTAGAAATGTAGAGTGCAAACAAAAAAATAAAGAGAATAGCAACGTGTTCATTGACATTTTATACAGCAATAAAATAGAACCAGAGAAGCATAGAAAAAAACCACAGTATAGAAGGTGTACATGTGGCGATATCGTCCTTGCCGACCCATTATATATGATCCCCAAAAGTGGTAAATCTGTGGAATTCACAACCACAAAACGTATCCGAGGCATAAAATTGTCTAATTTCTGAATAAATTAGATAAAGCTCTTCAAGTAAAAGGCATCAAGGTAAATGGTGGGAAGTTGCCATCAGAGTATTGAACTTGATAATCAGCCATGATCATAATTAATGTCGGAGCATGCACGAAGGGAGGAATGGCCAAAACCTCGTTCTATTCTTTCTGTTTCATTCAATGTATTTAGAGAACCTAATACCATTGCACTTACAGTGATGGTAATTTTGCAATCTTTTGTCATTTCCACTTACATATATTACGAATGAAGCACATATTTTCGCAAAAATATGAATATTAAATGTATATTTAACTTACATGGACTGCCGATATTGCTGTCAACTGCAGTCCAAAGACTCGTGCTAAAAAGAAAAGGGAACATGTAAGTTTTTGCTGAAAGGTCTGGAAGTTATATTGACAGTCTCCGATAATCAGGCATGCTGGGAATTCTGCTGTGAGAAATTTATATTTTGTATCTTTGCAACACAAAGAACTTGCAGAGATCAACTGAGGGTACACTCTGTCTAGACTTGCTCTGGTAAACGTCATGAGAGAACCAACTGGCTTAATTAATACTATATTCAGTACCGCAAGTCATCATTCACAACCTTCCTTTCGCACCTTCAAGAGTGAACCCACTGAAGGAGTCCTCATCACACGTTCATCGTCCATACCTTGGATCTACATATGTCTTTTTTCTGCCTCTGCATGGACCAGTCTGGCTTATACATGCACTGTACGCTACAAATAAGAAGTACCATTCAGGATTGTAATGCGACATTCGCCATTCCCATTGAAGTGTGATTTACGTAATGCATGTCCAACCAGCTTGCTTAACTAGTATCACATCCGACGACGTTCCCTCTATAAACAGTCTGTACAATCTAAAAAATGCACAGCAGCATCTCGCCAAGACTCAATCGCAGAGATCTAGATGACTCCCTACAATAAATACATGAACTGAAGGCTTTCAAATCGACACGTTACTACGTTCTGAGGAGCAATTAGAAATGGTCAACAAATGTTGGCCTGGCCAGCGACATTTTCACCACTTGAAAAATAAAGCAATGCATCGAAACTCGAAGACCAATATATCAACCAGGCGAAATGATTGATCTATGCTTGCTAAAAGTTTTATTTTATGATACTATTTTGTATAATCGATGGTTTACTGTATTTAGAGCGTAATAATGACATGGAATCTCGTTACTATTTAAGGGTGACAAACGTTTTGATAGCAATTTGTTTAAAAATTAAAAGAAAAATATCTCTGGAAACCGTATGGAACCAGAGTGATCTGCTCCTCATATTAGAACAAAGAACAATAAGATGTGACGTCAGAAAGAATTGCTTCACTCAGATTAGCAACCCGCAAATACACCAACACTAAACATGAAATACTACGTAGCAACATATACACGTAGAAAATACGAGCAGATCGATGTAATTCGGCCGCGCTAGCCTGCTCCGACGTTCGTGACAACCATGCCTGTTCGTCCAACTCAGTAGCAAAATCCAGCTTTCTCCGCGTAACCCTTGATTCCATTCGCCTCATTTGCTATATCTAGCCGTCACTTGAATGTATTCAATGTCTTAGACTGAACTACTTCCCATGGTAATTAATTCCAGAGGCTCAGCACTTTTTGGGTGAATAAATCTCTACACATCCTTGTCCTAAATGTTTTACCCCGCATCCTCATTCTGTGACTTCTGGTTCTGGACAGACCCACCATCTGGGACATCCTCCCTTCATCCATCCTGTTAGAATGTTATAAATCTCTATGAGACCCCCCATCATTCTTCTGAACTCCAGCGAAACCAATCATAATCATATCAGGGATAGTCAGCATGGCTTTGCGAAGGGTAGGTCATGCCTCACAAACCTTATCGAATTCTTTGAGAAGGTGACTGAACAGGTAGACGAGGGTAGGACAGTTGATGTGGTGTATATGGATTTCAGTAAAGCGTTTGATAAGGTTCCCCACGGTAGGCTATTGCAGAAGATACGGAGGCTGGGGATTGAGGGTGATTTAGAGATGTAGATCAGAAATTGGCTAGCTGAAAGAAGACAGAGGGTGGTGGCTGATGGGAAATGTTCAGAATGGAGTTCAGTTACAAGTGGCGTACCACAAGGATCTGTTCTGGGGCCGTTGCTGTTTGTCATTTTTATCAATGACCTAGAGGAAGGCGCAGAAGGGTGGGTGAGTAAATTTGCAGACGACACTAAAGTCGGTGGTGTTGTCGACAGTGTGGAAGGATGTAGCAGGTTACAGAGGGACATAGATAAGCTGCAGAGCTGGGCTGAGAGGTGGCAAATGGAGTTTAATGTAGAGAAGTGTGAGGTGATTCACTTTGGAAGGAATAACAGGAATGCGGAATATTTGGCTAATGGGAAAGTTCTTCGAAGTGTGGATGAGCAGAGGGATCTAGGTGTCCATGTACATAGATCCCTGAAAGTTGCCACCCAGGTTTATAGGGTTGTGAAGAAGGGCTATGGAGGCCTTTATTGGTAGAGGGATTGAGTTCCGGAGTCAGGAGGTCATGTTGCAGCTGTACAAAACTCTGGTACGGCCGCATTTGGAGTGTTTGGTGCAGTTCTGGTCACCGCATTATAGGAAGGACGTGGAGGCTTTGGAGCGGGTGCAGAGGAGATTTACCAGGATGTTGCCTGGTATGGAGGGAAAATCTTATGAGGAAAGGCTGATGGACTTGAGGTTGTTTTCGTTGGAGAGAAGAAGGTTAAGAGGAGACTTAATAGAGGCATACAAAATGATCAGGGGGTTAGATAGGGTGGACAGTGAGAGCCTTCGCCCGCGGATGGAAATGGCTGGCAGGAGGGGACATAGATTTAAACTGAGGGTTAATAGATAGAGGACAGAGGTCAGAGGTAGGTTCTTTACGCAAAGAGTGGTGAGGCCGTGGAATGCCCTACCTGCAACAGTAGTGAACTCGCCAACATTGAGGGCATTTAAAAGTTTATTGGATAAGCATATGGATGATAATGGCATAGTGTTGGTTAGATGGCTTTTGTTTCGGTGCAACATCGTGGGCCGAAGGGCCTGTACTGCGCTGTATCGTTCTATGTTCTATAACCTAGTCAATTTCTCCTCATACGTCAGTCTCGCAATCCCCGTAATCAGTCTAGTAAAGCTTCGGTGCACAACCTCGAGAGCAAGAACACCCTTCCTCAGAAAAATGAGAACGAAACTGTTCATAACATTCTAGATGTGGCCACACCAAAGTCCAGTATAATTGCAACAATACATCCCTGCTCTTCTACTCGAAACCTCCCGCAATGATGGCCAACATATAATTTGCTTTCTTTACGATCTGCTGCACCTGCGTGCTTACACCGAGGTCCCACTGCACAGTCCCCTTTCCAAATGTGTAGCCATTCAGGTAGTAATCTACGTTCCTGTTTTTGCTTCCAAAGTGTGTAACCTCACATTTATCCAAATAATGCTGCACCTGCCAATGATTTGCCCACTCACCCATTTATGCCCATATCATCCTGAAGGATATCTGCATCCTCGTCACAGTTCACCCTCCCACCTAATTTGGTATTGGAGCCACCTAAAATGGCTGATTCCCGATTAGAATGGTCAAACCTCGATCTAAAATGGCGAACGAAAGGGGCTGAAGGGAAAATCAGCCAACAGGACTCAAACGGACAGCTGCAGGCAAAACAGTGTATTCGGCTCTGGGGAAGTCGGCCCAGACCGATACCTGCAGCCATTAACAGCACAACAACCCAGCCATCTGCATAATAAGCAGCCATCCCCGGGAACAATTGCTGCACATTAGCAACATAAAGCCGATCCAGACTTTTCGGCGCCAGCAGTGGCTGTGACAAAGGAAGGTAGGCGACCACCCCCCGATCAAGGAATCGCCCCATTATTGGAGCATATCGGACCAAGTTATTGGGACCAAGTCCAATCACTTGGAACCAGGTACGAGGTCCGCCCCGAGAGGCGGGAAGCCCCTGGGAACTATAAAAATAGGGGCCAAGTTCAGATCGACCCCTCTTCTCCTGCTCGCAACCTTCGAGACCCTTCGACAAAAGAAACAAGTAAGTCTTACTCCAGCGATCGCTACCAGATAGATGCTCCAGACTATCGACTCGTACCAGCCTTTTTGAATCCCGCAGGCCAGACCCAATTCGATAGACCATTCGTTTCCTTGACCTTGTGGGCCGTCACCAAAGTTAAGTATTGGCCTTTAGTGGTAGGCAGTAGTCTAGAAGTAGGATTATTGTATAAGTATTTATTGCTGTATAAAATAAATGATCGTTGATTTAACTTTTACTAAGCGGTGTGCTGCATTATTAATCATTACTTGGACTTGAACCACGTGGCGGTATCAGAAAGATACCAGGCGACTCGTGAGCAAAGGTGACAGAATTAGAGCTAGTAAAACTAAGACTAATAAGAGCAACAGTATCATCTGCAAACTTTGAGATGCTGCATTTTGTCCCCTCATTCAAATCATTCACATATATTGTGAATTGCTGGGGACCTCGCACCGATCACTGTGGTACCCCACTAGTTACTGCGTATTTGAAAAGGACGCGATAATTTCGATTTTTTTCCTTTCTGCCAACCAGTTTTCTATCCATCTCAGTACACTTTCCCAATCCCATGTGCTTTAATCTTGCACGGTAATCTCTGATACAGGACTTTGCCAAACGCTTACTGAAAGTCCAAATATACCACATCGACTGTCTGTCCCCCGCCCCCCCCCCCCCCTTGTCAACTCTACTATGAAACATGGGAGCAGAATTAGGCCACTTGGCCCATCGAGTCTGCTCCGCCATTCAAGCATGGCTGATATTTTCTCAGCCCCAGTCTCCTGTCTTCTCCCCATAACCCCTGATCCCCTTATTTAATCCAGAATCTATCTACCTCTGTCTTAAAGACACTCACTGAATTGGCCTCCACAGCATTCCATGGCAAAGAGTTCCAGAGATTCACCACCCGTTGGTTGAAAAAAATACTCCTCATCTCTGTTTTAAAGGATCGTCCATTTAATCTGAGATGGTGTCCTCTGGTTCTAGTTTTTCACAGAAGTGAAAACATCCCCTCCACGGCCACCCTGTCCAGGCCTCGCAGTATCTTATACTTTTCAATAAGATCCCCTCTCATTCTTCTAAACTTCAACGAGTCCAGACCCAGACTCCTCAAACGTTCCTCATACGACAACTTCTTTATTCCAGGGATCATTCTTATGAACCTCCTCTGGACCCTTTCCAAGACCAGCACATCCTTCCTTAGATATGTGGCCCAAAACTGCTCACAATACTCCAAATGGTATCTGAGCAGAGCCTATACAGCCTCAGAAGAGCTTCCGTGGTCTTGTATTCTAGCCCTCTTGACATGCTAACATTGCATTTGCCTTCTTAACAGTCGACTGAACCTGCACTTAAACTTAAGAGAATCGTGAACAAGGACTCCCAAGTTCCTTTGTGCATCGGCTTTCCGAACCATTTCCCCATTTAGAAAATAGTCTGTGTCTAGATTCCTCCTTCCAAAGTGCATAACCACACACTTTTCCACATTGTATTTCATTTGCCACTTAATTTCCCACTCTCCTAGCTTGTGCAAGTCCTTCTTCAGCACCCTTGCTTCCTCAACAGTACCTGTCCCTCTACAGATCTTTGTATCATCTGTAAACATAGCAACAGTGCCTTCAATACCTTCTTCCAAGTCATTAATGTATATTGTAAAAAGTTGTGATCCTAGCACAGACCCCTGAGGCACACTGCTAGTCACCGACTACCATCCTGAAAAAGACCCCTTTATCCCCACTCTTTGATTTCTGCCAGTCAGCCAATGCTCTATCCATGCCAGGATCTTACCCTTAACACCATGGGGTTTTAACTTATTTAAGAGTCTCCAATGCGGTACCTTGTCAAAGTGACAAAGTGACAAAGTTAATTGATGAGGCAAGGGATGTAGATGTCATATACATGGACTTCAGTAAGGCGTTTGATAACGTTTCCCATAGCAGGTTGATGGAAAAAGTGAAGTCGTATGGGATTCAATCCAACTAGATGGATATAGAACTGGCTGGGCAACCGGAGACAGAAGGGAGTGTCTCAAAATGGAGAAAGATGACTCGTGGTGTTCCACAGGGATCCGTGCTCGGACAACTGTTGTTTTTTGACAAATGCGAGGTGATGCATTTTGGAAGATCTAATTCAAGAGCGGACTATACGGTCAATGGAAGAGTCCTGGGGAAACTTGATGTACAGAGAGATCTGGGAGTTCAGGTACACTGTACCCTGAAGGTGGCAACGCAGGTCGACAGAGTGGTCAAGAATGCATACAGCATGCTTGCCTTCATCGGACGGGGTATTGAGAACAAGAGTCGGCACGTCATGTTACAGTTGTATAGGACTTTGGTTAGGCCACATTTAGAATATTGCGTGCAGTTCTGGTCGCCACATTGCCAGAAGGATGTGGATGCTTTAGAGAGGGTGCAGAGGAGTTCACCAGGATGTTGCCTGGTATGGAGGGTGCTAGCTATGAAGAAAGGTTGAGTAGATTAGGATTGTTTTCGTTGGAAAGACGGAGGTTCAAGGGGGACCTGATTGAGGTCTACAAAATTATGAGAGGTATGGACAGGATGGATAGCAACACGCTTTTTCCAAGAGTGGGGGTGTCAATTACAAGAGGTCACGATTTCAAGGTGAGAGGGGGAAAGTTTAAGGGAGATGTACGTGGAAAGTTTTTTATGCAGAGTGTGCATGGAACGCTTTGCCAGCGGAGGTGGTAGAGGTGGGCACGATAGCATCATTTAAGATGCATCTAGACAGATATATTAATCGGCGGGGAACAGATCCTTGGAAAATAGAAGACAGGTTTAGATAAAGGATCTGGATCGGGGCAGGCTGTGAGGGCCGAACGGCCTGTTCCTGTGCTGTACATTTCTTTGTTTTGTTGTTTTTGTCAAAGGCCTTCTGGAAATCAAAATAAATCACGTCCACTGATTCTCCTTTGTTTAACTTGCTTGTTACTTCATCAAGGAACTGTAACAGATTTGTCAGACACGACCTCCCTTTGACAAAGCCGTGCTGACTCAGTCCTATTTTATAATGCACCGTGCTTCGCGATCTCATCTTTAATGACAGACTCTAAAATCTTACCAATGACCGAAGTCAGGCCAAGCGGCCAATACTTTCCCGCCTTCTGCCTCCCTCCCTTCTTCTACAGTGGTGTTACATTAGCCACGTTCCAGTCCTCTGGGACCCTTCCTCCCTCCAGTGATCCATGAAAGAGCATTACTAGTGCGTCCACAATTTCCTCAGCTATGTTCGTAGCACCCTGGGGTGTTGTCCATCCGGTCCAGGTGACTTATCCACCTTCAGACTTTTCAGTTCCGCTGAACCTTCTCCTTGCTAATGGTCACTAAACTCACCTCTGCCCCATGGTTCTCCTGGCGCTCTGGCATCCCACTGGTATCTTCCACCGTGAAGACTACTTCTACTTCTACTTCTACTTACTAACTTGATAGAGTTTTTCGAGGAGGTCACTAAGATGATTGATGCAGGTAGGGCAGTAGATGTTGTCTATATGGACTTCAGTAAGGCATTTGACAAGGTCCCTCATGGCAGACTAGTACAAAAGGTGAAGTCACACGGGAATCAGGGGTGAACTGGCAAGGTGGATACAGAACTGGCTAGGTCATAGAAGGCAGAGGGTAGCAATGGAGGGATGCTTTTCTAATTGGAGGGCTGTGACCAGTGGTGTTCCACAGGGATCAGTGCTGGGACCTTTGCTCTTTGTAGTATATATAAATGATTTGGAGGAAAATGTAACTGGTCTGATTAGTAAGTTTGCAGACGACACAAAGGTTAGTGGAATTGTGGATAGCGATGAGGACTGTCTGAGGATACAGCAGGATTTAGATTGTCTGGAGACTTGGGCGGAGAGATGGCAGATGGAGTTTAATCCGGACAAATGTGAGGTAATGCATTTTGGAAGGACTAATGCAGGTAGGGAATATACAGTGAATGGTAGAACCCTCAAGAGTATTGGAAGTCAAAGAGATCTAAGAGTACAGGTCCGCAGGCCATTGAAAGGTGGAGAAGGTAGTCAAGAAGGCATACGGCATGCTTGCCTTCATTGGCCGGGGCATTGAGTATAAGAATTGGCAAGTCATGTTGCAGCTGTATAGAACCTTAGTTAGGCCACACTTGGAGTATAGTGTTCAATTCTGGTCGCCACACTACCAGAAGGATGTGGAGGCTTTAGAGAGGGTGCAGAAGAGATTTACCACAATGTTGCCTGGTATGGAGGGCATAAGCTATGAGGAGCGATTGAATAAACTCGGTTTGTTCTCACTGGAACGAAGGAGGTTGAGGGGCGACCTGATAGAGGTATACAAAATTATGAGGGGCATAGACAGAGTGGATAGTCAGAGGCTTTTCCCCAGGGTAGAGGGGTCAATTACCAGGGGGCATAAGTTTAAGGTGAGAGGGGCAAGGTTTAGAGTAGATGTACGAGGCAAGTTTTTTACGCAGAGGGTAGTGGGTGCCTGGAACTCACTACCGGAGGAGGTAGTGGAAGCAGGGACGATAGGGACATTTAAGGGGCATCTTGACAAATATATGAATAGGATGGGAATAGAAGGATACGGACCCAGGAAGTGTAGAAGATTGTAGTTTAGTCGGGCAGTATGGTCGGCACGGGCTTGGAGGGCCGAAGGGCCTGTTCCTGTGCTGTACATTTCTTTGTTCTTTGTTTGTTCTAAGACTGATGCCAAGTAACTATTCAATTCGTCTGCCATTTCTTTGTTTCCTATTATTACTTCTCCAAACACATTTTCTAGTGGTCCAATGTCTATTTTTACCTCTCTCTTACCTTTTATATATCGAAAAAATATCTTCCTAGCTACCTTCACATTATTAGCTAGCTTACACTCGTACTTCATCTTCTCCCCCTTACTGCTTTTTTAGTTGCCCTCTGCTCTCTTTTAAAGGCTTCCCAATCCTCTGGTTTCCCATTAATCCTCGCCACTTTATATGCTTTTTCTTTAGCCTTTAAGCAGTCCTTCATCGGCCATGGATGCCTTGTCCTCCGCTTAGCATGTTTTCTCCTCCTTGGGATGAATTTATGTTGTGCCTCTGAAATAACCCCCCAAAACCCCTGGCATTGCTGTTCCACTGTCTTCCCTGCTGGGCTCCTTCTCCAATCAACTCTGGTCAGCTCCTCTCTCATGTCCTTCTAGTTACCCTTATTTAATTGTAATACTGTTACGTCTGATTGTAGCTTCTCCCTCTCAAGCTACAGGGTAAATTTTATCATATTGTGGTCACTGCTCCCTAAGGGTTCCTTCACTTTAGGCTCCCTAATCAAGTCTGCCTCATTACACATCACCAAATCCGGAATTGCCTGTTCCCTAGTAGGCTCTGTCACAAGCTGCTCCCAAAAAAAATCTTAGACATTATACGAATTTCATTTCTTCGGATCCACTACCAACCTAATTTTCCCAGTCCACCTGCATATTGAAGTCCCCCATGATTATTGTAACATTGCTTTTTTTTTACATGCCTTTTATATCTCCTGATTTATTTTCTGCCCTACATCCTGACTACTGCTAGTGGGCCTGAACATCACTCCCATCAGGGTCTTTTTACGTTTGCGATTCATCAACTCTACCCACAGAGATTCTATGCCTTCTGATCCTATATCGCTCCGTGCTATCGATTAGACTTCATTCCTTACTAACAATGCAACACCGCACCCTTTGCCCATCTTCTTGTCCTTTCGATAGGTCATATATCCTTTAATATTTCGATCCAAGCCCTGATCCCCTTGTAGCCACATCTCTGTGATGCCCACAACATCGAACCGACCGATTTGAATGTGCGCAACAAGATCATTTACCTTGTTCCGTATACTGTGCACATTTAGGCACAACACCCTCAATCCTGCATTGACCACCTCCCTATTCATACTCTCCTCAGTCACTGTATCCTATTCTGTGGCCCTTTTTGATTTTTTACTGACTTCTCTGCCTTACACTTTTCCCCTTACTGCTTTTTTTTCTAGTTCCCCCCCCCCCCCCTCCCCGCGACGTTAGTTTAAACCCTCCCCAACAGCTCTAGCAACACCCTCTCCCCCCTCCAGGACATCGGTTCCAGTCCTGCCCAGGTGCAGACCGTCCAGTTTGTACTGGTCCCACCTCCTCCCACAGATCCGGTGCCAATGTCCAAGGAAAATGAATCCCTCCCTCATCTCTCGAGCCATCCTATCTATCCCGACAATCCTACTCTGACTAGACCGTGATACTTGTAGCAATCCTGAGATTGCTACCGTTGAGGTCTTACTTTTTAGATTAGCTCCAAACTCCTTGAATTCTACTTGTAGGACCTCGTCCCGTTTTTTAATCTATATCGTTGGTGCCTATGTCAATCACGACAGCTGGCTGTTCACCCCCCCCCCCCCCCCCCCCCAGAAAGTCCTGCAGCCGCTCCTAGACATCATCGACCCTTGCACCAGGGAGGCAAATTGCCATCCTGGAGTCTCGACTGCGTCCACAGAACCGCCTGTCTATTACCCTTACGATTCAGTCCCCTATCACTATAGCCCAGCCATTCTTCTTCCTGTCCTCCTGCGCAGCAGAGCCAGCCACGGTGCCATGAACCTGGCTGCTGCTGCTTTCCCCTGGTGAGCCATCTTCCGAAACAGTCTCGAAAGCGGTATATCTGTTTTGCAGGGAAATGACAGCAGGGGACACCTGCACTGCCTTTCTACTCTTTCTCTGTCATTTGGTCACCCATTTTCTATCTCCCTCAGTAACTTTCACCTGAGGTGTGACCAACTCGCTTTATGTGCTATCCACGACGTCCTCAGCATCGCCGATGCTCCAAAGTGAGTCCATTCGCACTTCCAGAGCCGTCAAGCAGTCTAATAGGACTTGCAACTGGACACACGTCTTGCACGTGGAGTATCAAGGTTCTGTGGACTGTCCCTAAGCTCTCACATCGCACACGAGGAGCATGGCACGGGTCCGGCATATCCTGTCATGTCTTAAACCGGAGGCTAACTTAAACAACTACAATTCCAAAAAAAGAAAGAATAAATAAATAGACAAATGAAAAGAGAAACTACTTACCAGTCTGCTACCAAGGATAACAAGCATCTCCTCCCAAACTAGCTTAGAATTCCCACCTCGCTTCAAATTCCTAAACTCACTCTTCGCTTTGTCTCACTCTGGCAGTGTCTTCTCTGGCTCACTGCGAGAACTCACCAGGAGTGAGTTAAAGTTGCTCTTTTTAAATTGGCCTGAGTTGACTACCCCCCCCCACCCCCCCCCAACCCCCCCCCCCCCCACCCCCAGCCCCACCTGCATTCAGATCAATGTAGCTTAATTTGACTGACACTTAACTGCCAACTAGTGACATGAGTGCGTGGGGCAGCCCCGTGTTAACCTTCACTGCACAATTCTAGGTTAATTTAAATTCCTGAAATTTAAAAAGAAACAGTCTTGCCGATTCAATTCCCACCTAGCTTCAAATTCCCAAACTCCCTCTTCGCTGTGTTTCACTCTGGCTCTGTCTTCTCTGGCTCACTGGGAGAACTCACTGGGAGTGAATTAAAGTTGCTCTTTTTAAATTCGTTACATCTTGAAAGAATTCCAATGGATTTGTCATTTGGAAACATCTACTTCAATTGTCACTTTATAAACGTGCATTGCCATTGCTCAGGGGATTTTATTAAGCGTCATTTGACGGAGGAAGGTAGCTGCACTGACAGCACCGATTGGCTCTGCTTGATTTGGATGGCAGAAATGGACTGAAAAACAGTAAGATCTCTACAACTGTTTCTCTATTGACTGAATATTTCTTAACCACGACTTGTATTGTGCCAGGAGAAGGCTTGAAGGACCTGTCACTTTTTGCAATGCTGACACTCGCATCTATTGTATTAATTTGGGGACATCTCGACCAATGTTAAATAAACCGAAAGATAGAAGGGGCAAAATGTAATAATCTTTATTAGTGTCACATGTAGGCTGACATTGACACTGCAATTAAATTACTGTGCAATTCAGTGTCTGAAGTGTATGTAATATTCAGTTGGATGGTCGGCAAACCTGTAAAACCTAGATACGCTCTTTACAGGTCCTTATCTGAAAATGACCATATTGTTCTTAGCCTTGGAAATTCTAACTGACATCTAGCATCCAAAATCTTAATTGAGAGCTTCTTTCAATTATTATCTGCATTCTTATTGTTATGCCTTTTTTCTCCTGAATTGTCAAATCCAATTTGACCGATTACCAGCAGAGGATATCACTTCGATGCATAAAAACTGTAAATACTCTATATTTAGATAGCACAATGCAACAAGCAAACCTCAAGGAACTAAACAACCTCGTTTTCTTCCAGGCACGACAAGTAATCTCTCACACTATGTTTGTGATTACCGGAGCTTTTAAGTTTAATTGAAAAGCGAACGTTTCTCACCCATCATTTTTTCTCCTCCTGGACTCGGCTGCAAGACAGAAAATTGTCGATCCAAAATTAAAGGTGAGTCAAATTTTGCATATTGGCAGAAGAAAAGAAAAAAGAAAGATATGGATCTCTGATGGTCGAACTTGCCCACAACGAGCACCTGTTAGTAATCCAGCAAAGGGCACTAGAGCGGAGCTGCTGATTGGCTGTTGCGGGGAAAATGCGGTCACCGTATCTTGAAGGTAGTTTGTGGAGGAGCTGTTGACAAGTGACAGTTAAACCCGAAATATTTCTTCAGTGTTTCCCTCCCGACCTCCTCCTCTCACCAAAAAAAAGACAATCACTGTAAGGATCCCAGCCGCGTAAAGATCAAGAGCGGGTGACTCGAGGGCAGGTAGAAGTAGAAAGAAGTTGAATCGTTACGTCACATCCTGCAGATAAGTGATGGGCTGGTGACTGGTAAGTAGTTTTTCTTTTCCCTGAGGTGTTAACGTGCAGTAGTTGCTGAGTGAGTGCTTGCTGAGAAGGGGAGTAAATTAAAAAAAAACATACTGTTGGGATTTTCCAGCTGAATCCGGACGGAGTGAGGACAGAGTGACTGCCGGGTAAGTAGTAAAGATTTAAATTGTTTGCACAGGCTCATAACAGCTCATTGCTGTTCTCGTGTGGGGCGCAGTGGTTGCTGGTTAAGTGTTTTATTTTTACAGGTAATTAAGATGCGCACTTTCTAAACCCTAGACACGACACTTGTAGTGTCCCCCACCCTCACACCTCCTGTAGCCTAAGCGGTAGATTGAATAACAGGTAAGCTCTTTTTTTCTTTTTCTTTTTTTATCTAGAGGGGATGGCAGGGAAGGCAGTGCAATGTTCCTCCTGCAGAATGTTTGAAGTGAGGGACGCCGTCAGTGTCCCTGCTGATTTGACCTGTGGGAAGTGCACCCATCTCCAGCTCCTCAGAAACCGCGTTAGGGGACTGGAGCTGGAGCTGGATGGACTTCGGATCATTCGGTAGGCAGAGGTGGTCATAGATAGTAGCTTCAGGAATATAGTTACTCCGAAGAATCAAGATAGATGGGTGACGGCGAGAGGGGCTGGGAGGAAGCAGTCAGTGCAGGGACCCTCTGTGGTCGTTCCCCTCAGTAACAAGTATACCGTTTTGGATACTGTTGAGGGGGCGACCTCCCAGGAGTAAGGCATGGTGAACGGATCTCCAGCACTGAGTCCGTTCCTGCGGCTAAGAAGGGAAGGAGGGATAGCAGGAGAGCAATAGTTATTGGGGACTCGACAGTTAGAGGGACAGATAGAGGGTTCTGTGGCAGCGAAAGAGACTCACGGATGGCATGTTGCCTCCCGGCTGCCAGGGTCCGTGACGTCTCGGATCGTGTTTTCAGAATCCTGAAAGGGGAGGTGGAGCAGTCACAAGTCGTGGTACACATCGGTACCAACAACATCGGTAAGAGAAGGGACGGGGATTTAAAGCAGGCATTTAGGGAGCTAGGGTGGAAGCTGAGAGCCAGGACAAACCATGTTGTCATCTCTGGCTTGTTGCCAGTGCCACGTGCTAATGAGGTGAGGAACAGGGAGAGTGCAGATAAATACGTGGCTGTAGGGATGGTGTAGGAGGGAGGGTTTCAGGTACGTGGATAATTGGAGCACATTCTTGGGAAGGTGGGACCTGTACAGGCAGGGCGGTTTGAACCTGAACCAGAGGGGCACCAATATCCTGGGAGGGAAATTTGCTGCGGCTCTTCGGGGGTGGGGGGGGGGGGGGGGGGGGGAGATTTAAGCTAATTTGTCAGGGGGCTGGGAAAACGAGCTGCAGTCCAGAAGCCAGTATCGAGAGTAGTGAGGTACTGAGGTGGGTATCGAGGTTGCAGGAGTGTACCGGCAGACAGGAAGGTCGGTTGAAGTGTGTCTACTTCAATGCAAGGAGCATCCTGAATAAGGTAGGTGTCCTTGGAGCGTGGATTGGTACTTGGGACTTCCCGTATCAGCCTCCCCGAACAGGCGCCGGAATGTGGCGACTAGGGGCTTTTCACAGTAACTTCATTTGAAGCCTACTTGTGACATTAAACGATTTTCATTTCATTTCATGTTGTGGCCATTTCGGAGACATGGTTACAACAGGGACAGGAATGGATGTTGGAAGTTCCGGCAAATAGATGTTTCAATAAGTGTAGAGAAGGTGGTAAAAGATGTGGAGGAATGCATTGTTAATCAAGGATAGTTTAACGGCTGCAAGAAGGCAGTTTGAAGGGGATTTGCCTATTGAGATAATATGGGCTGAAGTTAGAAATAGGAAAGGAGCAGTCACGTTGTTAGAACTTTTCTATAGGCTCCCAAATAGTAATAGAGATGTGGAGGAAGAAATTCCAAAACAGGTTATGGATAGGTGTGGAGGTCTCAGGGTAGTTGTCAAGGGTGGCTTTAACTTTCCAAATATTGATTGGAACCTCCATAGGTCGAACAGTTCGGATGGGGCAGTTTTTGTACAGTGTGTGCAGGAGGGTTTCCTGACACAATATGTGGATAGGCCGACAAGAGGGGGGGAGGGCACATTGGATTTGGTATTGGGTAATAAGAGCACAAGAACATAAGAACTAGGAGTAGGCCATCAAGCACCTCGAGCCTGCTCCACCATTCAATGGTGGATCATGGCTGATCTTTTGTGGACTCAGCTCCACTTTCCGGCCCGAACACCATAACTCTTAATCCCTTTAATCTTCAAAAAACTATCCACCTTTATCTTAAAAAAACATTTCATGAAGGAGCCTCTACTGCTTCACTGGGCAAGGAATTCCATAGATTCACAACCCTTTGGGTGAAGAAGTCCCTCCTAAACTCAGTCCTAAATCTACTTCCCCTTATTTTGAGGCTATGCCCCCTAGTTCTGCTTTCACGCACCAGCGGAAACAATATGTCCACATCTATCCTATCTATTCCTTTCATAATTATACATGTTTCTATAAGATCCCCCCTCATGCTTCTAAATTCCAACGAGTACAGTCCCAGTCTACTCAACCTCTCCACGTAATGCAACCCCTTCAGCTCTGGGATTGACCTAGTGAATCTCCTCTGCAGACCCTCCAGTACCAGTGCGTCCTTTCTCAAGTAAGGAGACCAAAACATAACACAATATTCCAGGTGTGGCCTCACTAACACCTTATACAATTGCAGCATAACCTCCCTAGTCTTAAACTCCATCCCTCTAGCAATGAAGGACACAATTCCATTTGCCTTCTGAATCACCTGTTGCACTTGTAAACGAACTTTTTGCGACGCATGCACTAGCAAACCCAGGTCTCTCTGCACTGCAGCATGTTTTAATATTTCTTCATTTAAATACTGATCCCTTTTGCTGTTATGCCTACCAAAATGGATAAACTCACATTTGTTAACATTGTATTCCATCTGCCAGACCCGAGCCCATTCATTTAACCTATTCAAGTCCCGCTGCAGACTTCCAGTATCCTCTGCACTTTTTGCAGTATCCACTGACCTTAGTGTCGTCTGCAAACTTGGACACATTGCCCTTGGTCCCCAACTCAAAATCATCTATGTAAATTGTGAACAGTTATGGGCCCAACACTGATCCCTGAGGGACAGCACTAGCTACTGATTGCCAACCAGAAAAACAGCCATTAATCCCCACTCTTTGCTTTCTATTAATTAACCAATCCTCTATCCATGCTGCTAGTTTCCCCCTTAATGCCATGCATCTTTATCTTATGCAGCAACCTTTATGTGTGGCTTTCTGGAAATCCAGATTTACCACATCCATTGGCTCCCCGTTCTCTAGCGCACTGGTAATGTCCTCAAAAAATTCCACTAAATTAGTTAGGCACGATCTGCCCTTTGTGAACACATGCTGCGTCTGCCCAATGGGACAATTTGCATCCAGATGCCTCGCTATTTCTTCCTTGATGATAGATTCCAGCATCTTCCCTACTACCGAAGTTAAGCTCACTGGCCTCTAATTACCTGCTTTCTGCCTACCTCCTTTTTTAAACAGTGGTGTCACGTTTGCTAATTTCCAATCCGCCGGGACCCCCCCAGAGTCTAGTGCGTTTTGGTAACTTATCACTTGTGCATTTTCAATTTTCCTAGCCATCTCTTTTACCACTCTGGGATGCATTCAATCAGGGCCAGGATACTTGTCTACCTTTAGCCCCATTAGCTTGCGCATCACTACCTCCTTAGTGATAGCAATCCTCTCAAGGTCCTCACCTGTCACAGCCTCATTTCCATCAGGAACTCTCATGTTATTTGTGTGTTCCACTGTGAAGATCGATCCAAATAACCTGTTCAGTTGCTCAACCATTTCCTCATCTCCCATTATTAAATCTCCCTTCTCATCCTCTATAGGACCAATATTTACCTTAGCCACTCTTTATTGTTTTATATATTTGTAGAAATGTGTACTATCTGTTTTTATATTCTGAGCAAGCTGACTCTCATAATCTATCTTATTCTTCTTTATAGCTTTTTTAGTAGCTTTCTGTTGCCCCCTAAAGATTTCCCAGTCCTCTAGTCTCCCACTAATCTTTGCTACTTTGTATGCTTTTTCCTTCAATTTGAGACTCTCCCTTATTTCCTTCGATATCCACGGTCGATTTCCCATTTTTCTACCGTCCTTCCTTTTTGTTGGTATAAAACATTGCTTAGCACTGTGAAAAATGGCTTGGAAGGTTCTCCACTGTTCCTCAACTGTTTCGCCATAAAGTCATGCTCCCAGTCTACCTTAGCTAGTTCTTCTCTCATCCCATTGTAATCTCCTTTGTTGAAGCACAAAACACTAGTGTTTGATTTTACCTTCTCACCTTCCATCTGTATTTTAAATTCCACCATATTGTGATCGCTCCTTCCGAGAGGATCACTAACTATGAGATCCTGAATCAATCCTGTCTCATTACACAGGACCAGATCTAGGACCGCTTGTTCCCTCGTATGTACCATTCCAAACTGTTCTAGATAACTGCGCTGGATAACGGGGAGCCAATGGATGTGGTATATCTGGATTTCCAGAAAGCCTTTGACAAGGTGCCACACAAAAGGTTGCTGCATAAGATAAAGATGCATGGCATTAAGGGGAAAGTTGCAGCATGGATAGAGGTTTGGTTAATTAATAGAAAGCAAAGAGTGGGGGTTAATGGGTGTTTCTCTGATTGGCAATCAGTAACTAGTGGTGTCATTCAGGGATCAGTGTTGGGCCCACAACTGTTCACGATTTACATAGATGATTTTGAGTTGGGGACCAAGGGCAATGTGTACAAGTTTCCAGACGACACTAAGATAAGTGGTGAAGCAAAAATTGCAGAGGATACTGGAAGTCTGCAGAGGAATTTGGATAGGCTAAGTGAATGGGCTAGGGTATGGCAGATGTAATACAATGTTGACAAATGTGAGGTTATCCATTTTGGTAGGAATAACAGCAAAAGGGATTATTATTTAAATGATAAAATATTAAAACATGCTGCTGTGCATAGAGACCTGAGTGTGCTCGTGCATGAGTCGCAAAAAGTTGGTTTACAGGTGCAACAGGTGATTAAGAAGGCAAATGGAATTTTGTCCTTCATTGCTAGAGGGATGGAGTTAAAGACTAGGGAGGTAATGCTGCAATTGTATAACGTTTTAGTGAGGCCACACCTGGAGTATTGTGTTCAGTTTTGGTCTCCTTACTTGAGAAAGGTTGTATTGGCACTGGAGGGTGTGCAGAGGAGATTCACTAGATTAATCCCAGAGCTGAAATGGTTGGATTACGAGGAGAGCTTGACAAGACTGGGACTGTACTCGTTGGAATTTAAAAGGATGAGGTGGGATCTTACAGAAACATATAAAATTATGAAGGGAATATATAGGATAGATGCGGGCAGGTTGTTTCCACTGACGGGTGAAAGCAGAACTAGGGTGCATAGCCTCAAACTAAGGGGAAGTAGGATTTAGGACTGAGTGCAGGAGGAACTTCTTCACCCAAAGAGTTGTGAATCTATGGAATTCCTTGCCCAGTGAAGCAGTAGAGGCACCTTCATTAAATGTTTTTAAGATAAAGATAGATAGTATTTTGAAGAATAAAGGGATTAACAGTTATGGTGTTCGGGCCGGAAAGTGGAGCTGTGTCCACAAAAGATCAGCCATGATCTCATTGAATGGTGAAGCAGGCTCGAGGGGCCAGATGGCCGACTCCTGCTTCTAGTTTTTACGTTATTTATGTTCTTATGCTCTCTGTTCACTCTGCATATGTTTGGGGCAATTTTACATTTCCGGCTCTAATAAAGTGGATCTTGTCGACTTGACCACATCCCATCCAATTTCCTCGCCAAGAATTCAATGGACAAGCCAAGCGCCTGTGGTGTAAAGCCTTGGTTAGTAAAATAGCGTTCGCCCAAAATATAAAATTATCCAGAATAATTTGAAATTGCAATTTGAGTGAAGGCGTAGACATGGCCTTAAGGGATCAGCTGACTTGTATTTACTCCTGGATCGGCACCCCCTGAGAAATTGGTTTGTTGTGCCTATCGTGAAGAAGTGTAATTTACAGGTCAACGCAGATACTACCAATGTCAGGTGAAAATAATTTTAAAAGTATATTTTAGAAACTGATTATTTTTGATTTTGAATCTACGGGTGAAGTAGGTTGTGCCTAACTAATTCCCAAATGCATTCATATTTGAAATACCACCGCCAATTAACAAAGTTGTCCAAGTACAGCAATGCAGCAATGGAGGGCAAACTATCATATATTTTTTATTCTTCAATATGATGCTAAAGTAGAAAGCAAGAGATGAGTGTATTCTATTGGAAGCCTATGTTCATAATGCCCTTCATGGTATTAGAGAGATCATACTCACCTTTCTTTTTGCAGAGACACCACACGGCTGCAATTATTATGAGAATCAAGGTAACGCCAGCTGCCACAATTCCGACCAATACCCACGTGTTCTTAATTCCTAATGAATGAAGGTGACAACTCTTAAGGATCAAAACAATTCCACATGACTCTTCCCAAAGTCAACCAATCTTACTTTGTTGTGTCAAGATTAATAAAAGTAGAAATTTATATTTATAGTTCTGGTTGCTGTGTTAGGAGAATTTCCAACCAATAATCATTGGTTGGCCAATTCAGTGTTAAAGGCGGGGATCATTCCCAAGAATAATGTTAGTCACGGAGTGGTAATGCCAGCTGACTATTAATGTCCATGGCACATTCTTTCCAATAATCTGCCAGATACTGAATTCAGTTGATCCAATATGGAATTGGAACAATAGAATCGAGATGGCGTATTAGGGGTCATTTGACCACTCTGTCAGCACCGGATCTCCAACTGAATATCATGACTTCGTGCTATCACCCTGCCTTTTCCTTGTACCGTTGTATATGTTGTCTATTTAAACAATCATCGAATGCCTTGATTTGACCTGAGTCGACCACATTTTGAGGCAGTGAATTGCAAACGCAAACCACTCCTTCACTGTTGTTCTTCTTCTCATAGTACATTTTCTTCTTCTGCAAATCACTTTAAATCGGAGACCTCTCCTTGATCACTTCGCCTGGCGGGAACAGTCTCTCCCTATCTACTATGGCTAGCCCACCTCACGATTCTGACTGCCTCCAAAATATCTACTTTTAACCTTATTTTCTCCAAGGGCAACAGACACAACATCGCCAACCTATTCTCATAACCAAAGTTTCTGACTTCCGGGTGTGGCTATGCAGAGCTAGGTCGCATATGCGGTAGCTCCCGCTTGGAACGGACTTTTGGGCTTTTTTTCCCGGGCTCCCACGGCATTTGTTTGACATTTCCCGGTGTGGGAAGAAGACTGCAGCATTCGCCTAGGAATGTTATGTGTTTTGGCTACCAGACCCGGCAGAAACAGTAAAAGATTTGACTGCAACAGGATAAAGAGGGCCTCTTCCAGTATGCAAGCGGGGGACGGGCAATCTTAAAGCTGCAATCGGGCTTGACTCTATCAAAGGTGAATTCTAGCAGCAGAGGGAACAACTGTGAAAAGACCTACCAAGGCCATTGCAGAAGCAGGGACGAGGCTTCCGGTGGCGGCCATGGAGGAGTAGGTCGCGCATTCGGCAGCTCCCGTCTGGAATGGACTCTCAGACCTTTTTCAGGAGTTTCCATAGACTTTTTGGGGCAGACTGGTGAAGCGAACACTGCCAAAAGGATTCCCTCTCGAGTTCCGGTTGCGGCTATGCGGAGCTAAGCCGCACGATTCGGCAGCTCCGGCTACCACGGACTTTCGGGCTCGTTAGAGGAGCCCCAACGGAACTTTTCTTTTTGATGCAACCCGTGGGGAAGGAAAGAGAGAGGTCCCCCTCCAACTTCTATGAAACGGACCAGAAGTGTAACGGCCAAAGGAGCGGCACTGGAGCAACGGGAGAAGCGAGGGGAAGAAAACAAAATGGCGGCCGCCAGGGACATGGGGGAGCTGCAGGAGTTCATCAAGCGCTGCTTCGAGGAGCAGCGCGAGGAGATGCAAAAGGAGATGCTGGCGCCTATGCTTTCGGCAATTGAAGGACTCGGGATCACCCAGAAGGCCCACGAAGCTAAGATCCAGGAGGTACAGAAAAGAGTCAGTCAGAACGAGGATGAGCTCGTGGGCCAGGCGGTGAGAGTGGAGCAGAACGAGGCGCTACACAAGAGGTGGGCGGGAAGACTCGAAGACCTGGAGAACAGGTCGAGGAGAAAGAATCTGCGAATCCTGGGTCTCCCTGAGGGAGTGGAGGGGGCTGATGCCGGGGCATACGCGAGCACGATGCTCAAGGCGGTGATGGGCACGAAGGCCCTTTCGAGGCCGCTGGAGTTGGACGTGGCACATCGGGTGCTGGCGAAGAAGCCACAGGCAAATGAGCTGCCAAGGGCGATGGTGGTGAGGTTCCACCGGTTCACGGACAGAGAGTGGGTCCTGAGATGGGCCAAGAAGGAGCGGAGCAGTAAGTGGGACAAAGCAGAGCTCCGAATATACCCGAACTGGAGCACGGAGGTTGCAAAGCGGAGAGCGGGTTGCAACCGGGTTAAAGCGGCGTTGTACCGGAAAGAAGTGAAATTCGGAATGCTGCAGCCAGCGTGACTGTGGGTCACATACAAGGGCCAACACTATTACTTCGAAACGCCTGAAGAGGCGTGGACCTTTGTTAAAGCCGAAAAGTTGGACTCTAACTGAGGGTTTGTGAGGGTGGGGGGGGGATGTTTTGGGGTTTAATGTGTGATGGTTGTTGTATATAGGGGGTCAATCACGCGCAGGAAATGTTAATGGGCTGAGGGAGAGAGACAAAGCCGCGACAGGAGCTGCGCCAGAGGGGGCGGAGCGGGCTTTGGAAAGGCGGGAAGGGGAACAAAGGAATGCATGTGGATTGGGAGACTCCCATGCGGGGAGGTCAATGGGATGGCAGGGGAAGCCGGGGTCAGCTGACGTACGGGAGTGACATGGGGGCAGCAAAAAAGCTAGACAGCGGTCTAGCGGGGGGGGGGGGGGGGGCAGGGGAGGGGGGGAAGGGTTGCTGCTGCACTGGCCGAAAGGGAATGGGACACAGAAGAGGTGGTGGGGACGGGGGGGGGTCCCCCAATCCGGCTGATAACGTGGAATGTGAGGGGCCTGAAAGGGCCGGTGAAGAGGGCTCGAGTGTTCGCCCACTTAAAGGGATTGAAGGTGGACGTGGCCATGCTCCAAGAGACACACCTGAAGGTGGCGGACCAGGTCAGGCTAAGATAGGGATGGGCAGGACAGGTATTCCACTCGGGACTGGACGCGAAGAATAGAGGGGTGGCAATATTGGTGGGAAAGAGGGTGTCATTTGAGGCCAAGACTATTGTAGCGGACAATGGAGGGCGATATGTAATGGTGAGCGGTAGGGTGCAAGGGACGTGGGTTGTGTTGGTAAACGTATACGCCCCGAACTGGGATGATGCAGGATTCATGAAGCGCATGTTGGGGCGCATTCCGGACCTGGAGATAGGAGGCCTGATAATGGGAGGGGACATCAATACAGTGTTGGATCCAGCACTGGACCGCTCCAAATCAAGGACTGGAAAGAGGCCAGCGGAGGCCAAGGTACTTAGGGGGTTTATGGATCAGATGGGGGGAGTGGACCCATGGCGGTTTGCAAGACCGCAGGCCAGGGAATTTTCTTTCTTCTCCCATGTACACAAAGCCTACTCCCGGATAGATTTCCTTGTTCTGGGTAGGGCGCTCATCCCGAGGGTGGAGGGGACGGAGTATTCGGCTATAGCCGTTTTGGACCATGCCCCGCACTGGGTGGGACTGGAGCTGCTAGAGGAGAGGGACCAACGCCCGTTGTGGCGGCTGGATGTGGGACTGCTGGCGGACGAGGTGGTGTGTGGGAAGGTGAGGGGGTGTATCGAAAGGTACTTGGAGGCCAACGACAACTGGGAGCTGCGGGTGGGGTGGTATGGAAGGCGTTGAAGGCGGTGATCAGGGCAGAGCTAATTTCCATTAGGATTCATAGTGAGAAGGCAGAGGGTATTGAAAGGGAGAGGTTAGTGGGGGAGATGTTGAGAGTGGACAGGAGATAAGCAGAGGCCCCGGAGGAGAGAATACTTGGGGAAAGACGACGGCACCAGACTGAGTTTGACCTGTTGAACACAGGGAATGCGGAGGCACAGTGGAGGAAAGCGCAGAGGGCGATCTACGAGTATGGGGAAAAGGCTAGTCAGATGCTGGCACACCAGCTCCGTAAGAGGATGGCAGCGAGGGAAATAGGGGGAGTCAAAGATGAAAGGGGAGCCACGGTTCGGAGTGCGACGAAAATAAACGAGGTATTCAAGGCCTTTTAAGAAGAGCTGTACAGATCCCAGCCCCCAGCAGGGGAAGAGGGGATGAGACGATTCCTAGATCAGCTGAGATTCCCGAGTGTGGAGGAGCAAGAGGTGGCTGGTTTGGGGGCACAAATTGGGTTGGAGGAGCTGAGCAAGGGTTTGGGGACAATGCAGGCGGGGAAGGCCCCGGGACCGGACGGATTCCCGGTGGAGTTCTACAGGAAGTACACAGACCTGTTGGCCCCGCTACTGGTGAGGACCTTTAATGAGGCAAGAGAGGAGGGGACCCTGCCGCCGACAATGTCGGAAGCGACAATTTCTTTGATCCTAAAGCAGGACAAGGACCCACTGCAATGTGGATCGTACAGACCGATCTCGCTCCTCAATGTGGATGCAAAGTTGCTGGCAAAATTACTGGCCACGAGGATCGAGGACTGTGTCCCGGGGGTAATCCACGAGGACCAGACGGGATTTGTAAATGGCAGGCAACTAAACACCAATGTGCGGCGGCTCTTAAACGTAATAATGGTGCCATCGGAGGAGGGAGAGGCGGAGATAGTGGCAGCTATGGACGCGGAGAACGCCTTTGACCGAGTAGAGTGGGAGTACCTCTTGGAGGTGCTGCGTAGGTTTGGGTTCGGGGTAGGGTTTATCAATTGGGTTAAGCTCCTTTACAGAGCCCCGATGGCGAGTGTGGTGATGAACCGGCGGAAGTCGGAGTACTTTCGACTGTACCGAGGGACGAGGCAGGCCTGCCCCCTGTCCCCCCTGTTGTTCGCATTGGCGATCGAACCATTGGCCATGTTATTGAGGGAGTCTAATAATGGAGGGGGGTGGTCCGAGGGGGAGAAGAGCATCGGGTGTTGCTATATGCGGATGACCTGTTGCTGTACGTGGTGGATCCAATGGAGGGGGTGATGGAGGTCATGCAGACTCTAAGGGAGTTTGGGGAGTTTTCGGGCTATAAGCTCAATGTAGGGAAGAGTGAGCTCTTTGTATTACAGGCGGGGGGGACCAAGAAAGAGGGATAGGGGACCTACGGCTGAGGAGGGCGGAAGGGAGCTTTTGGTATCTGGGGATCCAGATAGCCATTGTTGGGGCACCCTACATAAACTGAATCTGACGAGGTTGGTGGAGCAAATGGAGGAGGATTTCAAAAGATGGGACATGCTCCCGCTCTCGCTGGCGGGTAGAGTGCAGTCGGTCAAAATGGTGGTCCTTCCGAGGTTTCTGTTTGTGGTTCAGTGCCTTCCCATCATGATCACTAAGGCCTTTTTTAAGAGAGTAGGCAGGAGTATTGTGGGGTTTGTGTGGGCGAATAAGACCCCGAGAGTAAGGAGAGGGTTCCTGGAACGCAGTAGGGACCGAGGAGGGATGGCACTGCGAAACCTGGGGAGCTACTACTGGGCAGCAAATGTGGCGATAATCCGCAAGTGGGTTATGGAGGGTGAGGGGGCGGCATGGAAGCGGATGGAGATGGCGTCCTGTAAAGGAACGAGCCTGGGGGCGTTGGTGACGGCACCGCTGCCACTCTCGCCGACAAAGTATACCACGAACCCGGTGGTGGCGGCAACGCTAAGGATCTGGGGCCAGTGGAGACGGCACCGGGGTGCAATGGGTGCATCGGTGGGGTCCCCGATCAGGGGTAACCACCGGGTTGTCTCGGGGAAGATGGACGGGGGGTTCCAGAGCTGGCATCGGGCTGGGATTGGAAGAATGGGGGACCTGTTTATCGATGGGACGTTTGCGAGCCTAGGAGCACTGGAGGAGAAGTTCGAGTTACCCCCGGGAAATGCCTTTAGATATATGCAGGTGAGGGCTTTTGTGAGGCGACAGGTGAGGGCATTCCCGTTGCTCCCGGCACAAGAATTTCAAGATAGGGTGATCTCGGGTGTATGGGTCGGAAATAGACCAGGAGTTGAAAGAAGAGGGGGAAGCGCTGGTAGAAGAGTTGAAGGGTAAATGGGAGGAGGAGCTGGGGGTGGAGATCAAGGAAGGTCTGTGGGCTGATGCCCTAGGTTGGGTTAATTCCTCCTCCTCATGTGCCAGGCTCAGCCTGATACAATTTAAGGTGGTCCACAGAGCGCACTTGACGGGGGCGAGGTTGAGTGGATGAGCAAGAGATAACATGAAGGGTTGGGGAAACTGGCACGTACGGGTGAGGGCCAGTGTACAAAGCTGTGTAAATATATCATTTTGCCATGTATATATCTTGCTCTGCGCGATTTCTCGGGGTTTTTTTTGTTACGAAGGGGGGGTTATTGTTTGTCAGGGAGAAAAATTGTGTTGAAAAACTTTAATAAATATATATATTTTTTTAAATAATAAAGTTTCTGATCCCCCGATCTATTCCCTCTCTCCAATGCGTTCAGATCCTCCCAATAGGGTCGCACCCAGACAGTACACAATATTCCAGCTGAGGTCTTACTCGTGTCTTACATAGGTTCAGCAGAACCTCCATGCTCTGTGTTCTTTGCGTTGTTTTAATAAATTCCTGTTAATTACATGAAATGAAAATCACTTATTGTCACATGCAGGCTTCAACTGACGTTCCTGTGAAAAGACCCCAGTCGCCACATTCTGTTCGGGGAGTCTGGTACGGGAATTGAACTGTGCTGCTGGCCTGCCTTGGTCTGCTTTAAAAGTCAGGTCTTTAGCCCTGTGCTAAACCATGCTTTATTAGCTCATCTCTCCCCCTATCCTGCCAGCTTCAATAATCTGTGCACAGTATAAAAATGATCTTCCTACAGTGCAGACTTTGTTTGCACTGAGTGCTGAATTTGGTGCATTTGAGTGCTATAGTGAGGCTTTGGTGACTGGGGGATATAAAGTCTTCATTTTTATCTAAAGTCTAGTTTTTCTTTTATTCAGTTAATTAACTTTAAAGTTGCTGTTTGGTTTAGAAAATTGTGAATTTTCAATCAGCTTTCAACAAAGGTTCTACTTGTAGGTACTTGCAGCTGGAGCTTGTTAGTTAGGGCCCTTCGGGTGGGGTTCCTGGGTTATGGGGATAGGGTGGAAGTGTTGACATTGGGTAGGGTGCTCTTTCCAAGAGCTGGTTCAAACTCGATGGGCCGAATGGCCTCCTTCTGCACTGTAAATTCTATGAATTAGTTAATTGCATTAGGCCAGTTTCCGGAGGCTAGATTCACTGTATAAAAGTGACCCCCCTACAGTGCAGACTTTGTTTGCACTGAGTGCTGAATTTGGTGCATTTGAGTGCTGTAGTGAGAGTTGGGTGACTGAGAGATATAAAGGCTTCATTTTTATTTAAAGTCTAGTCTTTCTTTTATTTAGTTAATTAACTTAAAAGTTGCTGTTTGGTTCAGAAGAAGGTGAATTTTCAATCAGCTTTAAACAAAGGTTCGACTTGTAAGTACTTGCAGCTGGAGCTTGTCAATTAGTCAATTGGATTAGGTCAGTTTTCAGAGGCTAGGTTCACAGTATAAAAGTGACCCCCACCCCCCATACAGTGCAGACTTTGTTTGCACTGAGTGCTGAATTTGGTGCATTTGAGTGCTGTAGTGAGAGTTTGGTGACTGAGGGAGTTCGGTGAGGAGGGAGTAAGGTGCTCCTTTCTTTTCGTTTCCTACATTTCCGCAAAGAGCGAGAAGGTAGCCAGGAATTTACAGAGTGCAGCTGACTGGGAGCAGGGTCGGAGGGCTGAGGTGCAGTTGGTCCACAGGGCAGCTATATTCTGTAACGTAAGAGGAGGTGGAGGCTGGGCCAGCTACATGCTCCTCCTGTAGGATGTGAGTGGTGAGGGATACCACCGGTGTCCCCGCTGACAAAACTGCGAGAAGTGCACACAACTCCAGCTCCCCAGAGACCGTGTTAGGGAACTGGAGCTGGAGCTGGATGAACTCTGGATCATCCGGGAGGCAGAGGGGGTGATAGAGAAGAGTTACAGGGAGGTAACCACACCCAAGGTACAGGACAAGAGTAGCTGGGTTACAGTCAGGGGAAAGAAAACAACAGACAGGCAGTTCAGGGATCCCTCGTGGCCGTACCCCTTCAAAACAAGTATACCGTTTTGGATGCTGTTGGGGGGGGGGGGGGGAGAATTACATACCGGGGGAAGGCCCTAGAGGCCAGGACTCTGGCACAGAGTCTGGCTTTGGGGCTCAGAAGGGAATGGGGGAGAATAGAAAGGCGATACTAGTGGGAGATTCAATGGTTAGGGGAATAGATAAGAGATTATGTGGTCACGAGCAAGACTCCCGGAGGTATGTTGCCTCCCGGGTGCCAGGGCCAGGGATGTCTTTGATCGGGACTTCAGGATCTTTAAGGGGGAGGGGGAGCAGCCAGACGTCGTGGTGCACATTGGTACCAACGAAGTAGGTGGGAAAAGGGGTGTGGAGGTAATACACGAGTTTAGGGAATTGGGTTGGAATTTAAAAGCCAGGACAGACAGAGTTGTCATCTCTGGTTTGTTGCCGGTGCCACGTGATAGCGAGGCTAGGAATAGGGAGAGAGTGCAGTTGAACACGTTGCTGTAGGAATGGTGTAGGGGGGAAGGCTTCATATATTTCGATAATTCAAGCCCATTCTGGGGAAGGCGGGACCTGTACAAGCAGGACGGGTTGCATCTGAACCAGAGGGGCACCAATATCCTGGGAGGGAGGTTTTCTAGTACGCTTTGGGAGGGTTTAAACTAATTTGGCCGGGGAATGGGAACCGGATTTGTAGTCCAGCAACTAAGGTAGCCGATATTCAGGACGGCAAAGCGTGTAGTGGGGCAGTGGAGAAGGGAATACGGACAAAGGAGAGTACTTGCAAGCACGGATATGGGTTGAAGTGTGTATACTTCAACGGAAGAAGCATCAGGAATAAGGTGGGTGAACTTAAGGCATGGATCGGTACTTGGGACTACGATGTGGTGGCCATCACGGAAACCTGGATAGAAGAGGGGCAGAAATGGTTGTTGGAGGTCCCTGGTTATAGATGTTTCAATAAGATTAGGGAGGGTGGTAAAATAGGTGGGGTGGCATTGTTAATTAGAGATAGTATAACAGCTGCAGAAACGCAGTTCGAGGAGTGTCTGCCTACTGAGGTAGTATGGGTAGTATAGGAAAGGAGCAGTCACCTTGTTAGGAGTTTTCTATAGCCCCCCCCCCCCCCCCCCCCCCCCCAATAGTAGCGGAGATGTGGAGGAACAGATTGGGAAACAGATTTTGGAAAGGTGCAGAAGTCACAGGGTAGTAGTCATGGGTGACTTCAACATCACAAACACTGAGTGGAAACTCTTTAGATCAAATAGTTTGGATGGGGTGGTGTTTGTTCAGTGTGTCCAGGTAGCTTTTCTAACACAATATGTAGATTGTCCGACCAGAGGGGCGGCCATGTTGGATTTGGTACTTGGTAATGGGCAAGTGGGTACTTGGTAATGGGTAAACCAGGGCAAGTGATAGATCTGTTCGTGGGAGTGCATTTTGGAGATAGTGACCACAATTCTTTGACTTTCACTTTAGTAATGTAGAGGGATAGATGCATGCAACAGGGCAAGGTTTACAATTGGGGAAAGGGTAAATACGATATTGTCAGACAAGAATTGAAGTGCCAAAGTTGGGAACAAAGGCTGTCAGGGAAGGACACAAGTGAAATGTGGAACATGTTCAAGGAACAGGTCTACATGTCCTTGATATGTATGTCCCTGTTAGGCAGTGAAGAGATGGTCGAGTGAGGGAACCATGGTTGACAATAGAGGTTGAATGTCTTGTTAAGAGGAAGAAGGAGACTTATGTAAAGCTGAGGAAACAAGGTTCAGACAGGGCGCTGGAGGGATTCAAGATAGCCAGGAAGGAACTTAAGAAAGAATAAACAACAAAGAACAAAGAAATGTACAGCACAGGAACAGGCCTTTCGGCCCTCCAAGCCCGTGCCGGCCATGCTGCCCGACTAAACTACAATCTTCTACACTTCCTGGGTCCGTACCCCTCTATTCCCATCCTATTCATGTATTTGTCAAGATGCCCCTTAAATGTCACGATCGTCCCTGCTTCCACCACCTCCTCCGGTAGCGAGTTCCAGGCACCCACTACCCTCTGCGTAAAAAACATGCCTCGTACATCTACTCTAAACCTTGCCCCTCTCACCTAACACCTATGCCCTCTAGTAATTGACCCCTCTACCCTGGGGAAAAGCCTCTGACTGTCCACTCTGTCTATGCCTCTCATAATTTTGTAGACCTCGATCAGGTCGCACCTCAACCTCTTTCGTTCCAGTGAGAACAAACCGAGTTTCTCCAACCGCTCCTCATAGCTAATGGCCTCCATACCAGGCAACGTTCTGGCAAATCTCTTCTGCACCCTCTCTAAAGCCTCCACATCCTTCTGGTAGTGTGGCGACCAGAATTGAAAATTATACTCCAAATGTGGCCAAACAAAGCTTCTATACAGCTGCAACATGACTTGCCAATTCTTGTGCTCAATGCCGCGGCCAATGAAGGCAAGCATGCCGTATGCCATCTTGACTACCTTCTCCACCTGTGTTGCCCCTTTCAGTGAACTGTAGACCTGTACACCTAGATCTCTCTGACTTTCAACACTCTTGAGGGTTCTACCATTCACTGTATATTCCCTACCTGAATTAGACCTTCCAAAATGCATTACCTCACACTTTTCCGGATTAAACTCCATCTGCCATCTCTCCGACCAAGTCTCCAAACAATCTAAATCCTGCTGTATCCTCTGACAATCCTCATCGCTATCCGCAATTCCACCAACCCTTGTGTCGTCTGCAAACTTACTAATCAGACAAGTTACATTTTCCTCAAAATCATTTATATATACTACAAACAGCAAAGGTCCCAGCACTGATCCCTGTGGAACACCACTGGTCACAGCCCTTCAATTAGAAAAGCATCCTTCCATTGCTACTCTCTGCCTTCTATGACCGAGCCAGTTCTGTATCCACCTTGCCAGCTCACCCCTGATCCCGTGTGAATTCACCTTTTGTACTAGTCTACCATGAGGGACCTTGTCAAAGGCCTTACTTAAGTCCATATAGACATCATCCACTGCCCTACATGCATCAATCATCTTAGTGACATCCTCGAAAAACTCTATCCAGTTAGTGAGACACGACCTCCCCTTCACAAAACCATGCTGCCTCTCACGAATACGTCCATTTGCTTCCAAATGGGAGTAGATCCTGTCTCGAAGAATCCTCTCCAGTAATTTCCCGACCACTGAAGTAAGGCTCACCGGTCTGTATTTCCCTGGACTATCCTTGCTACCCTTCTTAAACAGAGGAACAACATTGGCTATTCTCCAGTCCTCCGGGACATCACCTGAAGACAGTGAGGATCCAAAGATTTCTGTCAAGGCCTCAGCAATTTCCTCTCCAGCCACCTTCAGTATTCTGGGGTAGATCCCACCAGGCCCTGGGGACTTATCTACCTTAATATTTTTTAAGACGCCCAACATCTCGTCTTTTTGGATCTCAATGTGACCCAGGCTATCTACACACCCTTCTCCAGACTCCACATCTACCAATTCCTTCTCTTTGGTGAATATTGATGCAAAGTATTCATTTAGTACCTCGCCCATTTCCTTTGGCTCCACACATAGGTTCCCTTGCCTATCCTTCAGTGGGCCAACCCTTTCCCTGGCTACCCTCTTGCTTTTTATGTACGTGTGAAAAGCCTTGGGGTTTTCCTTAGCCCTATTTGCCAATGACTTTTCGTGACCCTTTCTAGCCCTCCGGACCTTTTGCTTAAGTTCCTTCCTACTTTCCTTACATTCCGCACACGCTTCGTCTGTTCCCCGCCTTTTAGCCCAGACAAATGCCTCCTTTTTCTTTTAGACGAGGCCTGCAATATCTCTCGTCATCCAAGGTTATGAAAATTGGCGTATTTATCATTCTTCCTCACAGGAACATGCCGGTCCTGAATTCCTTTCAACTGACACTTGAAAGCCTCCCACATGCCAGATGTTGATTTGCCCTCAAACATCCGCCCCCAATCTATGTTCTTCAGTTCCCGCCTAATATTGCTAAAATTAGCCTTCCCCCAATTTAGCACATTCATCCTAGGACCACTCTTATCCTTGTCCACCAGCACTTTAAAACTTACTGAATTGTGGTCACTGTTCCCGAAATGCTCCCCTCCTGAAACTTCTACCACCTGGCCGGGCTCATTCCCCAGTACCAGGTCCAGTACCGCCCCTTCCCTAGTTGGACTGTCTACATATTGTTTTCGAACCCCTCCTGGATGCTCCTTACAAACTCCGCCCCGTCTAAGCCCCTGGCACTAAGTGAGTCCCAGTCAATATTGGATAAGTTGAAGTCTCCCATCACGACAACCCTGTTGTTTTTACTCTTTCACAAAATCTGTCTACCTACCTGCACCTCTATCTCCCGCTGGCTGGCGGGAGGCCTGTAGTAAACCCCCAACATTGTGACTGCACCCTTCTTATTCCTGATATCTACCCTTTAGCCTCACTGCCCTCTGATGTGTCCTCCCGCAGAACTGCTGTGATATTCTCCCTAACCAGTAGCGCAAATCCGCCACCCCTTTTACACCGCCCCCCCTATCCCGACTGAAACATCTAAATCCTGGAACGTTTAGATTCCAATCCTGCCCTTCCCTCAACCAGGTCCCTGTAATGGCAACAACATCATAGTTCCAAGTACTAATCTAAGCTCTAAATTCATCTGCCTTACCCGTAATACTTCTTGCATTATAACATATGCACTTCAGGCCACCAGACCCGCTGTGTTCCGCAACTTCTCCCTGTCTGCTCTGCCTCAGAGCCCCACTGTCCCTATTCCCTAGTTCTCCCTCAATGGTCCTTCTGAGCTATTGCTTCCGTGGCCACCCCCCCTGCCATACTAGTTTAAACCCTCCCGTGTGACAGTAGCAAACCTCGCGGCCAGGATATTTATGCCTCTCCAGTTTAGATGCAACCCGTCCTTCTTATATAGGTCACACCTGCCCCGGAAGAGCTCCCAGTGGTCCAGATAACGGAAACCCTCCCTCCTACGCCAGCTGTTTCGCCACGTCTTTAGCTGCTCTATCTTCCTATTTCTAGCCTCACTGGCACGTGGCACTGGGAGTAATCCCGTGATTACAACCCTAGAGGTCCTGTCTTTTAACATTCTGCCTAGCTCCCTGAACTCCTGCTGCAGGATCTCATGCCCCTTCCTGCCTATGTCGTTAGTACCAATATGTACAACGACCTCTGCCTGTTTGCCCTCCCCCTTCAGTGTGCCCTCTACCCGTTCGGCGACCAGAAGATCATAAGACCATAAGTCATAGGAGTGGAAGTACGGCTATTCGGCCCATCGAGTCCACTCCACCATTTAATCATGGCTGATTTCAACTCCATTTACCCGCTCTCTCTCCATAGCCCTTAATTCCCCGAGAAATCAAGAATTTATCAACTTCTGTCTTAAAGACACTCAACGTCCCGGCCTCCACCGCCCTCTGTGGCAATGAATTCCACAGACCCACCACTCTCTGGCTGAATAAATTTCTCCTCATCTCTGTTATAAAGTGACTCCCTTTTATTCTAAGTTTGTGCCCCCAGCTCCTAGTCTCCCCTGTTAATGGAAACAACTTCCCTACATCCACCCTATCTAAGCCATTCATTATCTTGTAAGTTTCTAGCCCGGGACATCCTGGACCCGGGCACCAGGGAGGCAACATACCATCCTGGAGTCTCTATCACGTCCACAGAAGCGCCTATCTGTGCCCCTGACTATAGAGTGCCCTATTGCTCTTCTGCGCTTTGACCCTCCCTTCTGAACATCAGAGCCAGCCGTGGTGCCACTGCTCTGGCTGCTGCTGTTTTCCCCTGATAGGCTATCCCCCCCCCCCCGACAGTATCCAAAAGGGTATAACTGTTCGAGAGGGGGACAACCACAGGGGAATCCTGCACTGACTGTCTGCCTTTTCTGGTGGTCACCCATTTCTCTGCCTACACCTTGGGTGTGAACACATTTATATAACTGCTATTTATGACGCTTTCCGACACCTGCATGCTCCTAAATGCATCCAATTGCTGCTCCAACCGAACCATGCGGTCTGTGAGGAGCTCCAGTTGGGTGCACTTTCTGCAGATGAAGCCATCCGGGACGCTGGAAGCCTCCCGGACCTGCCACATCTCACAGTCGGAGCACTGCACCCCTCTAACTGACATTGCGTCAATGAATTAGTAAATTTAAATTAAAAGTTAAAAAACATTTTTTTAAGTTACCGTTAACTATCTGTTTCCTACCACTAGATTTCTAATATAAACGTGAAAGCTAAATATAGTACTCTCCGATCTCTGGCTTAGATACCCCTCTAAATTATAATTAAGTAATTATGTTTAATTAGTTACCAATGGTTAATTTTTAAAACTGTTTTAACTTAGTGAAGACGTGTTTTAAAAACACTTACCTTCATAGGAGCAGGCCTTTGGATTTCGGCGGGAGCGGTGCGCAAGGCATTTCTGGGAGGTAGGTTTTTCCTTTAAAAAACACTTACCTTCACAGGAGCAGGCCTTTGGATTTCGGCGGGAGCGGTGTCCAAGGCATTTCTGGGAGGTAGGTTTTTGCTTTAAAAAAACACTTTTCTGTTTTATTTTTTTCGACCCGCGGACTTCTGGGAAGCCCCCCCCCCCCCCCAACAAATACATTCTGGTGGAGAGGAAACCCGAGACACTACACGTGTAGTGTCTCCCACCCACCCTCCTCCTCTAACCTAATAATAAGATCCATTGGTGTGAGGTAAGTGCCATATTATATTATTATTATTAGCATTATTATATTATATTATTAGCATTGCGCAGGTCAAGGAGACACAGCCGGAGTGAGAGAGACACAGGCAGTGAGAATTTGGTAGTTTGGTGCAGAGAAGTAACCAGGAAAGGTAAGTGGTTAATCTAATTGTGCTGTTTTTCAGTTAAAAGTGCAGCGTAGATTAGCGTCTGATTGGCTGAAGCTGCCCCCACCATAAACATAAATTAAACTAATTAATTAATTAGTGATGGCTGGTCAGGTGATGTGCTTGAGCTGCTTAATGTGGGAGCTGGCAGATCCCATTGCGAGCTGCAGCGACCACATCTGCAGTAAGTGTTGGCTGCTCGAAGAGCTCCGGCTCAGAGTTGATGAGCTGGAGTCTGGGCTTCAAACACTGAGGCACATCCGGGAGGGGTAGACTTACCTGGACACTGTGTTTCAGGAGGCAGTAACACCTGTCAGAGTAAGCAGTTTAAATCCTGTCAGTGGCTAGGGACAGCAGGGTGTGACTGCAAGTCAGGCAGATAAAGGGAACCAGCAGTCAAGAAGTCAGGAGCCTCAGCCGTTGACTCTGTCCAACAGGTATGAGGCACTTGCTCCCAGTGTGGATGGCGAACAGGGTTCCAGGAAGGATGAGACAGCTGACCAAGGCATCATGGTTCTGCAGGCCATTCAAGGGGAGGGAGTAAATAGGCAGTTGTAGGGGAATTTATTATCAGGGGGATAGATAGTATCCTTTGTCAGCAGGATAAAGAGTCCCGCATGGTATGTTGCCTGCCCGGTGCGAGGGTGCGGGACATCTCTGACCGGCTTGAAAGGATACTGGAGAGGGAGGGGATGATCCAGTTGTGGTCCATGTCGGTACCAACAACATAGGCAAGACTAGGAAAGAGGACCTGTTTAGAGATTATAAAGAGCTAGGATTCAAATTAAAAAACAGGTCCTCAAGGGTCATAATCTCCGGATTACTGCCCGAGCCACGTGCAAATTGGCATAGGGAGGCAAGAATAAGGGAAGTTAACACGTGGCTGAAAGAGTGGTGTGGGAATGAGGGGTTCCTTTTCATGGGACACTGGCATCAGTTTTGGGACAGGGGGGACCTATACCGTTGGGATGGTCTCCACCTGAACCGAGCTGGGACCAGTGTTCTGGCGAAAAGAGTAAATAGGGTGGTCAATAGGACTTTAAACTAAAGATTGCGGGAGGGGAGGGGGGGGGGGGAGGGAAAGTCAGGGAACAAAGAGGTGAAGTAATCAGCAGGGAGCATAGCTGCTTAGGAATAAAAAAAACACGAACAGACAAAACTCAAGACTTGTTACGATTGTCCCCATCCCACAAAATATGACACAGTGTATGGAAAGGCTCAGTAAACCAAGGTCCACCACACTAAGAAAACAAAAATGGACGGTCAATAGAGAATTAAAGGTGCTATATTTAAATGCGCGCAGTGTACGGAACAAGGTAGATGAGCTTGTGGCCCAGATTGTGACTGGCAGGTATGATGTGGTAAGCATCACAGAGACATGGTTGCAGGGGGTTCAGGACTGGCACTTAAACATGCAGGGATTCCCAACCTATCGAAAAGACAGAGAGGTGGGCAGAGGGGGCGGGTTTGCCTTGTTAATTAGGAATGAAATTAAATCAATAGCACTAAACGACATAGGGTCAGATGATGTGGAGTCTGTCTGGGTAGAGTTGAGAAACCACAAAGGCAAAAAAATCCATAATGGGAGTTATGTACAGGCCTCCTAACAGTGGTCAGGACCAGGGGCACAAAATGCACCACAAAATAGAAAGTGCATGTCAGAAAGGCAAGGTCACAGTGATCATGGGGGACTTCAATATGCAGGTGGACTGGGTAAATCATACTGCCAGTTGACCCAAGGTAAGGGAATTCGTTGAATGTTTACAGGAGGGCTTTTTGGAACAGCTTGTGATGGAGCCCACGAGGGAACAGGCCATTCTGTTATGTAATGAGCCAGACTTGATTAAGGATCTTAAAGTAAGGGAGCACTTAGGAGGCAGTGATCATAATATTGTCGAATTCAATCTCCAATTTGAAAGAAAGAAAGTAGAATCAGATGTAAAGGTGTTACAGTTAAATAAAGGTAACTACAGGGGCATGAGGGAGGAACTGACGAAATTCGACTGGGAGCAGAGCCTAGTGGCAAAGACAGTAAAACAGCAATGGCAGGAGTTTCTCGGAGTAATTGAGGACACAGTACAGAGGTTCATCCCAAAGAAAAGAAAGGTTATCAGAGGGGGGATTAGGCAGCCATGGCTGACAAAGGAAGTTAGGTAATGCATCAAAGCAAAAGAGAAAGCCTATAATGTGGCAAAGAGTAGAACATAGAACATAGAACGATACCGCGCAGTACAGGCACTTCGGCCCACGATGTTGCACCGAAACAAAAGCCATCTAACCTACACTATGCCATTATCATCCATATGCTTATCCAATAAACTTTTAATGCCCTCAATGTTCGCGAGTTCACTACTGTTGCAGGTAGGGCATTCCGCAGCCTCCCCACTCTTTGCGTAAAGAACCTATCTCTGACCTCTGTCCTATATCTATTACCCCTCAGTTTAAAGCCATGTCCCTTCATGCCAGCCATTTCCATCCGCGGCAGAAGGCTCTCACTGTCCACCCTATCTAACCCCCTGATTATTTTGTATGCCTCTATTAAGTCTCCTCTTAACCTTCTTCTCTCCAACGAAAAGAACCTCAAGTCCATCAGCCTTTCCTCATAAGATTTTCCCTCCATACCAGGCAACATCCTGTTAAATCTCCTCTGCACCCGCTCCAAAGCCTCCACGTCCTTCCTATAGTGCGGTGACCAGAACTGCACCAAATACTCCAAATGCGGCCGTACCAGAGTTTTGTACAGCTGCAACATGACCTCCTGACTCCGGAACTCAATCCCTCTACCAATAAAGGCCAACACTCCATAGGCCTTCTTCACAACCCTATCAACCTGGGTGGCAACTTTCAGGGATCTATGTACATGGACACCTATATCCCTCTGCTCATCCACACTTCCAAGAACTTTACCATTAGCCAAATATTCCGCATTCCTGTTATTCCTTCCAAAGTGAATCAGTAGTGGGAAGTCAGAAGATTGGGAAGGCTACAAAAACATACAGAGGATAACAAAGAGAGAGATAAGGAAAGAGAGGATCAAATTTAAAGGTAGGCTAGCCAGTAACATTAGGAATGATAGTCAAAGTTTCTTTAAATACATTAAAAACAAAGGGAAGGCAAAAGTTGACATTGGGCCGCTCCAAATGACGCTGGTAATTTTGTGATGGCAGACAAGGAAATAGCTGAGGAACTGAATAAGTACTTTGCGTCAGTCTTCACAGTAGAAGACATGTGTAATATACCGACAATTCCGGAGAGTCAGGGGCAGAGTTGAATATGGTAGCCATCACAAAGGAGAACGTGCTAGAGAAACTAAGAGGTCTAAAAATTGATAATCTCCGGGCCCAGGTGGGCTACATCCTAGAGCTCTAAAGGAGATAGCTGAAGAAATAGTGGAGGTGTTAGTTATGATCTTTCAAAAGTCACTGGAGTCAGGGAAAGTCCCAGAGGATTGGAAAATCGCTGTTGTAATCCCACTGTTCAAGAAGGGAACAAGGAAAAAGATGGAAAATTATAGGCCAATTAGCCTCACCTCGGTTGTTGGCAAGATTCTAGAATCCATTGTTAAGGATGAGATTTCTAAATTCTTGGAAGTGCAGGGTCGGATTAGGACAAGTCAGCATGGATTTAGTAAGGGGAGGTCGTGCCTGACAAACCTGTTAGAGTTTTTTGAAGAGCTAACAAATAGGTTAGACCAAGGAGAGCCAATGGATGTTATCTATCTTGACTTCCAAAAGGCCTTTGATAAGATTCCTCACGGGGGACTGCTGAGTAAAACAAGAGCCCATGGAATTCGAGGCAAGGTACTAACATGGATTGACGATTGGCTGTCAGGCAGAAGGCAGAGAGTTGGGATAAAAGGTTATTTTTCGGAATGGCAACCGGTGACGAGTGGTGTCCCGCAGGGTTCAGTGTTGGGGCCACGACTGTTCTCTTTATATATTAACAATCTAGATGACGGGACTGAGGGCTGTCTGGCTAGGTTTGCCGATGATACAAAGATAGTTGGAGGGGCAGGTAGTATGGAGGAGGTGGGGAGGCTGCAGAATGTTTTAGACAGTTTCAGAGAGTTGTCCAAGAAATGGCTGATGAAATTCAAAGTGGGCAGGTGCGAGGTCTTGGACTTTGGAATAAAGAATAGAGGCGTGGACTATTTTCTAAACGGTGACAACATTCATAATGCTGAAGTGCAACGGGACTTTGGAGTCCGAGTCCAGGATTCTCTAAAGGTAAACTTGCAGGTTGAGTCCGTAATTAAGAAAGCAAATGCAATGTTGTCATTCATCTCAAGAGGTTTGGAATATAAAAGCAGGGATGTACTTCTGAAGCTTTATAAAGCATTAGTTAGGCCCCATTTAGAATACTGTGAGCAATTTTGGGCCCCACACGTCAGGAAGGACATACTGGCACTGGAGCGTGTCCAGCGGAGATTCACACGGATGATCCCAGGAATGGTAGGCCTAACATACATAGAACATAGAACATAGAACAATACAGCGCAGTACAGGCCCTTCGGTCCACGATGTTGCACCGAAACAAAAGCCATCTAACCTACACTATGCCATTATCATCCATATGTTTATCCAATAAACTTTTAAATGCCCTTAATGTTGGCGAGTTCACTACTGTAGCAGGTAGGGCATTCCACGGCCTCACTACTCTTTGCGTAAAGAACCTACCTCTGACCTCTGTCCTATATCTATTACCCCTCAGTTTAAAGTTATGTCCCCTCGTGCCATCCATTTCCATCCGCGGGAGAAGGCTCTCACTGTCCACCCTATCTAACCCCCTGATCATTTTGTATGCCTCTATTAAGTCTTCTCTTAACCTTCTTCTCTCCAACGAAAACAACCTCAAGTCCATCAGCCTTTCCTCATAAGATTTTCCCTCCATACGAGGCAACATCCTGGTAAATCTCCTCTGCACCCGCTCCAAAGCCTCCACGTCCTTCCTATAATGCGGTGACCAGAACTGTACGCAATACTCCAAATGCGGCCGTACCAGAGTTCTGTACAGCTGCAACAAGACCTCCTGACTCCGGAACTCAATCCCTCTACCAATAAAGGCCAACACTCCATAGGCCTTCTTTACAAACCTATCAACCTGGGTGGCAACTTTCAGGGATCTATGTACATGGACACCTAGATCCCTCTGCTCATCCACACGTTCAAGAACTTTTCCATTAGCCAAATATTCCACATTCCTGTTATTCCTTCCAAAGTGAATCACCTCACACTTCTCTACATTAAACTCCATTTGCCACCTCTCAGCCCAGCTCTGCAGCTTATCTATATCCCTCTGTAACCTGCTACTTCCTTCCACACTAACGACAACACCACCGACTTTAATATCGTCTGCAAATTTACTCACCCACCCTTCTGCGCCTTCCTCTAGGTCATTGATAAAAATGACAAACAGCAACGGCCCCAGAACAGATCCTTGTGGTACTCCACTTGTGACTGTACTCCATTCTGAACATTTCCCATCAACCACCACCTTCTGTCTTCTTTCAGCTAGCCAATTTCTGATCCACATCTCTAAATCACCCTCAATCCCCAGCCTCCGTATTTTCCGCAATAGCCAACCGTGGGGAACCTTATCAAACGCTTTGCTGAAATCCATATACACCACATCAACTGCTCTACCCTCATCTACCTGTTCAGTCACCTTCTCAAAGAACTCAATAAGGTTTGTGAGGCATGACCTACCCTTCACAAAGCCATGCTGACTATCCATGATCATATTATTCCTATCTAGATGATTATAAATCTTGTCTCTTATAATCCCCTCCAAGACTTTACCCACTACAGACGTGAGGCTCACCGGTCTATAGTTGCTGGGGTTGTCTCTGCTCCCCTTTTTGAACAAAGGGACCACATTTGCTGTCCTCCAGTCCTCTGGCACTATTCCTGTAGCCAATGATGACATAAAAATCAAAGCGAAAGGTCCAGGAATCTCTTCCCTGGCCTCCCAGAGAATCCTAGGATAAATCCCATCAGGTCCCGGGGACTTATCTATTTTCAGCCTGTCCAGAATTGCCAACACCTCTTCCCTACGTACCTCAATGCCATCTATTCTATTAGCCTGCGGCTCAGCATTCTCCTCCACAACATTATCTTTTTCCTGGGTGAATACTGACGAAAAATATTCATTTAATATCTCGCCTATCTCTTTAGACTCCACACACTATTTCCCATCCCTGTCCTTGACTGGTCCTACTCTTTCCCTCGTCATTCGCTTATTCCTGACATACCTATGGAAAGCTTTTGGGTTTTACATAGAACATAGAACGTAGAACAATACAGCGCAGTACAGGCCCTTCGGCCCACGATGTTGCACTGAAACAAAAGCCATCTAACCTACACTATACCATTATCATCCATATGTTTATCCAATAAACGTTTATATACCCTCAATGTTGGCGAGTTCACTACAGTAGCAGGTCGGGCATTCCACGGCCTCACTACTCTTTGCGTAAAGAACCTACCTCTGACCTCTGTCCTATATCTATTACCCCTCAGTTTAAAGTTATGTCCCCTCGTGCCAGCCATTTCCATCCGCGGGAGAAGGCTCTCACTGTCCACCCTATCCAACCCCCTAATCATTTTGTATGCCTCTATTAAGTCTCCTCTTAACCTTCTTCTCTACAACGAAAACAACCTCGAGTCCATCAGCCTTTCCTCATAAGATTTTCCCTCCATACCAGGCAACATCCTGGTAAATCTCCTCTGCACCCGCTCCAAAGCCTCCACGTCCTTCCTATAATGCGGTGACCAGAACTGTACGCAATACTCCAAATGCGGCCGTACCAGAGTTCTGTACAGCTGCAACATGACCTCCTGACTCCGGAACTCAATCCCTCTACAAATAAAGGCCAACACTCCACAGGCCTTCTTCACAAACCTATCAACCTGGGTGGCAACTTTCAGGGATCTATGTACATGGACACCTAGATCCCTCTGCTCATCCACACTTTCAAGAACTTTTCCATTACCCAAATATTCCACATTCCTGTTATTCCTTCCAAAGTGAATCACCTCACACTTCTCTACATTAAACTCTATTTGCCACCTCTCAGCCCAGCTCTGCAGCTTATCTATATCCCTCTGTAACCTGCTACTTCCTTCCACACTATCGACAACACCACCGACTTTAGTATCGTCTGCAAATTTACTCACCCACCCTTCTGCGCCTTCCTCAAGGTCATTGATAAAAATGACAAACAGCAACGGCCCCAGAACAGATCGTTGTGGTACTCCACTTGTGACTGAACTCCATTCTGAACATTTCCCATCAACCACCACCCTCTGTCTTCTTTCAGCTAGCCAATTTCTGATCCACATCTCCAAATCACCCTCAATCCCCAGCCTCCGTATTTTCTGCAATAGCCTACCGTGGGGAACCTTATCAAACGCTTTGCTGAAATCCATATACACCACATCAACTGCTCTACCCTCATCTACCTGTTCAGTCACCTTCTCAAAGAACTCGATAAGTTTTGTGAGGCATGACCTACCCTTCACAAAGCTGTGCTGACAATCCCTGATCATATTATTCCTATCTAGATGATTATAAATCTTGTCTCTTATAAACCCCTCCAAGACTTTACCCACTACAGACGTGAGGCTCACCGGTCTATAGTTGCCGGGGTTGTCTCTGCTCCCCTTTTTGAACAAAGGGACCACATTTGCTATCCTCCAGTCGTCTGGCACTATTCCTGTAACCAATGATGACATAAAAATCAAAGTCAATGGTCCAGCAATCTCTTCCATGGCCTCCCAGGGAATTTTAGGATAAATCCCATCAGATCCCGGGGACTTATCTATTTTCAGCCTGTCCAGAATTGCCAACACCTCTTCCCTACGTACCTCAATGTCATCTAATCTATTTACCTGAAGCTCAGCATTCTCCTCCACAACATTATCTTTTTCATGAGTGAATACTGACTAAAAATATTCATTTAGTATCTCGCCTATCTCTTCAGACTCTACACACAACTTCCCATCCCTGTCCTTGACTGGTCCTACTCTTTCCCTAGTCATTCGCTTATTCCTGACATACCTATAGAAAGCTTTTGGGTTTTCCTTGATCCTTCCTGCCAAATACTTCTCATGTCCCCTCCTTGCTCGTCTTAGCTCTCTCTTTAGATCCTTCCTCACTACCTTGTAACTATCCATCGCCCCAACTGAAACTTCACACCTCATCTTCACATAGGCCTCCTTCTTCCTCTTAACAAGAGATTCCACTTCTTCGGTGAACCACGGTTCCCTCGCTCGGCACCTTCCTCCCTGCCTGACCGGTACATACTTATCAAGAACACGCAGTAGCTGATCCTTGAACAAGCTCCACTTATCCAGTGTGTCCAACACTTGCAGCCTACTTCTCCACCTTATTCCCCCCAAGTCACGTCTAATGGCATCATAATTTCCCTTCCCCCAGCTATAACTCTTGCCCTGCGGTGTATACTTATCCCTTTCCATCCTTAACGTAAACGTCTACGAATTGTGGTCACTGTCCCCAAAGTGCTCACCTACCTCCAAATCCAACACGTGGCCTGGTTCATTACCCGAAAGCAAATCCAATGTGGCCTCGCCTCTTGTTGGCCTGTCAACAAACTGTGTCAGGAAACCCTCCTGCACAAACTGTACAAAAAACGACCCATCTAATGTACTCGAACTATATATTTTTCAGTCAATATTTGGAAAGTTAAAGTCTCCCATAATAACTACCCTGTTACTTTCGCTCTTATCCAGGATCATCCTCGCCACCCTTCCTCTACATCCCTAGAACTATTTGGAGGCCTACAGAAGACTCCCAACAGTGTGACCTCTCCTTTCATGTTTCTAATCTCAGCCCATACTACCTCGGAAGATGAGTCCCCATTTAGCATCCTCTCCGCCACCGTAATACTGCTCTTGACAAGCAGCGCCACACCTACCCCTCTTTTGCCTCCTTCTCTGAGCTTACTAAAACACCTAAACCCCGGAACCTGCAACATCCATTCCTGTCCCTGCTCTTTCCATGTCTCTGAAATTGCCACAACAGCGAAGTCCCAGGTACCAAACCATGCTGCCCGTTCCCCTACCTTATTTCGTATACTCCTGGCATTGAAGTAGACACACTTCAAACCACCTACCTGAACACTGGCCCCCTCCTGCGACGTCAAATCTGAGCTCCTGACCTCTATACTCTCATTCTCCCTTACCCGAAAACTACAATCCAGGTTCCCATGCCCCTGCTGCATTAGTTTAAACCCCCCTCCCCCCCCCAAAGAGCACTAACACATCCCCCCCCCCCCCCAGGATATTTGTGCCCCGCAGGTACAGATGTAGACCATCCTGTCTGTAGAGGTCCCACCTTCCCCAGAAAGAGCCCCAGTTATCCAGAAATCTGAATCCCTCCCGCCTGCACCATCCCTGTAGCCACGTGTTTAAATGTTCTCTCTCCCTATTCCTCATCTCACTATCACGTGGCACGGGCAACAACCCAGAGATAACAACTCTGTTTGTTCTAGTTCTGAGCTTCCATCCTAGCACCCTGAAAGCCTGCCTGACATCCTTATCCCCTTTCCTACATATGTCGTTAGTGCCAATGTGGACCACGACTTGGACCTGCTCCCCCTCCCCCTTAAGGACCCGGAAAACACGATCCGAGACATCACGTACCCTTGCACCTGGGAGGCAACATACCAAACGCGGGTCGACTTCCTGTTCCCACCTTAAACACTAAAATTTAAAAAAAAAATTTAAAGGAGAGACTTACCTCCCAGAAATCACTTCCGCACTGCCCCCGCTGAAATGGACTAGCCTGCTCCGCTCCTGCTGAAATCGACTTGGCCTGCAAGGTAAGTAAGTTAATCAGTGCTTACCTCACCCCAGGCAGTGACTTTTTAGACGGTCCCCTCTGCCTCGCAGCTCCCGCGCTTTTTCAAATTCCCGCGCTGATTCTACGGTCCCAGCTCTCACTCCCGAACTAAACAGCTGACCTGCAAGGTAAGTACGTTAATCAGTACTTACCTCACCCCAGGCAGCGACCTTTTAAACGGTCCCCTCTGCCTCGCAGCTCCCGCGCTTTTTCAAATTCCCGCGCTGATTCTCAGGTCCCAGCTCTCACTCCCGAACTAAACAGCTGACCTGCAAGGTAAGTAAGTTAATCAGTACTTACCTCACCCCAGGCAGCGACCTTTTAAACGGTCCCCTCTGCCTCGCAGCTCCCGCGCTTTTTCAAATTCCCGCGCTGATTCTAAGGTCCCAACTCTCACTCCCGAACTAAACAGCTGACCTGCAAGGTAAGTAAGTTAATCAGTACTTACCTCACCCCAGGCAGCGACCTTTTAAACGGTCCGACCTTTTAAACGGTCCCCTCTGCCTCGCAGCTCCCGCGCTTTTTCAAATTCCCGCGCTCATCCCAAGGTCCCAGCTCTCACTCCCGAACTAAACAGCTGACCTGCAAGGTAAGTAAGTTAATCAGTACTTACCTCACCCCAGGCAGCGACCTTGTAAACGGTCCCCTCTGACTCGCAGCTCCCGCGCTTTTTCAAATTCCCCCGCTGATTCTAAGGTCCCAGCTCTCACTCCCGAACTAAACAGCTGACCTGCAAGGTAAGTAAGTTAATCCTTGATCCTTCCTGCCAAATACTTCTCATGTCCCCTCCTTGCTCGTCTTAGCTCTCTATTTAGATCCTTCCTCGCTACCTTGTAACTATTCATCGCCCCAACTGAAACTTCACACCTCATCTTCACATAGGCCTCCTTCTTCCTCTTAACAAGAGATTCCACTTCCTTAGTAAACCACGATTCCCTCGCTCGACGCCTTCCTCCCTGCCTGACCGGTACATACTTATCAAGAACACGCAGTAGCTGATTCCTTGAACAAGCACCACTTATCCAATGTGCCCAACACTTGCTGCCTACTTCTCCACCTTATTCGCCCCCCAAGTCACGTCTAATGGCATCATAATTGCCCTTCCCCCAGCTATAACTCTTGCCCTGCGGTGTATACTTATCCCTTTCCATCATTAACGTAAACGTCACCGAATTGTGGTCACTGTCCCCAAAGTACTCTCCTACCTCCAAATCCAACACCTGGCCTGGTTCATTACCCAAAACCAAATCCAACGTGGCCTCGCCTCTTGTTGGCCTGTCAACATATTGTTTCAGGAAACCCTCCTGCACACACTGTACAAAAAACGACCCATCTATTGTACTCGAACTATATCTTTTCCAGTCAATTCCAGTCGATGAACGTCTGAGGATCCTGTGATTATATTCATTGGAGTTTAGGAGGTTGAGGGGAGATCTAATAGAAACTTACAAGATAATGAATGGCTTAGATAGGGTGGATGTAGGGAAGTTGTTTCCATTAGCAGGGGAGACTAGGACCAGGGGGCACAGCCTTAGAATAAAAGGGAGCCACTTTAGAACAGAGATGAGGAGAAATGTTTTCAGAAAGAGAGTGGTGGGTCTGTGGAATGAATTGCCACAGAGGGCGGTGGAGGCCGGGACGTTGAGTGTCTTTAAGACAGAAGTTGATAAATTCTTGATTTCTCGAGGAATTAAGGGTATGGAGAGGGAGCGGGTAAATGGATTGGAAATCAGCCATGATTGAATGGTGGAGTGGACTCGATGGGCCGAATGGCCTTACTTCCGCTCCTATGTCTTATGGTCTTATGGTCTTATTCCTAAGGAGCCACTCAGGTCACAGCTTTTCTGTGATGTCACTTCTGCCACCCCCCCCCCCCCCCCCCACAAACACACACCCAATTTGAAAAAGGTATAAAAGTAAAAATGAGTTAACATCACTTACCTTCTGAGGGTCTTAGATGTTCTCAGGTACTCTCCCTGACAGAGACTGCTCCCCCTGCCCCGAACGGCTCCCGAAACTAGGCCGCGATCTTTTTAATTCTCCGCTCAGACTCGCAGCTCCCGCTCTTTTTAAAGGGATTAGGCTAGCTAAGAGAGGGCATGAACAATCTTTGGCGGGGACGATCAAGGAAAACCCAAGGCCTTTACCACACATATATGAGAAATATGAGAATGACTAGAGCGAGGGTAGGTCCGATCAAGGACAGTGGCGGGAGATTGTGTATTGAGTCTGAAGGGATAGGAGAGGCCTTGAATGAGTTCTTTTCTTCTGTATTTACAAATGAGAGGGGCCATATTGTAGGAGAGGACAGTGTGAAACAGACTGGTAAGCTCGAGGAAATACTTGTTCGGAAGGAAAATGACTTGGGCATTTTGAAAAACTTGAGGATAGACAAGTCCCCCGGGCCTGACGGGATATATCCAAGGATTCTATGGGAAGCAAGAGATGAAATAGCAGAGTCGTTGGCAATGATCTTTTTGTCCTCACTGTCAACAGGGGAGGTACCAGGGAATTGGAGAGAAGCGAATGTCGTGCCCCTGTTCAAAAAAGGGTCCAGGGATAACCCTGGGAATTACAGACCAGTTAGTCTTACCTCGGTGGTAGGCAAAGCCATGGAAAGGGTACTGAAGGATAGGATTTCTGAGCACCTGGAAAGACATTGCTTGATTAGGGATAGTCAGCACGGATTTGTGAGGCGTAAGTCTTGCCTTACAAGTATTATTAAATTCTTTGAGGAGATGACCAAGCATGTGGATTAAGTTAAAAGAGTGGGTCTAGTGTACATGGATTTTAGTAAGGTATTTGATAAGGTTCCCCATGCTAGGCTTATGCAGAAAGTAAGGAGGCATGGGATAGTGGAACATCTGGCCAGTTGGAAAGCGAACTAGCTAACCGATAGAAGTCAGAGAGTGGTGGTGGACGGCAGATATTCAGCCTGGATCCCATTTACCAGTGGCACACCGCAGGGATCAGTTCTGGGTCCTGTGCTGTTTGTGATTTTCATTAATGATTTGGATGTGGAGGTTGAAAGATGGGTCAGTAAATTTGCAGGCGATACGAAGATTGGTGGAGTTGTGGATAGTGAGGAAGGCTATTGCCGGCTGAAAATATACATAGATAGGATGCAGAGCTGGGCTGAGAAGTGGCAGATGGAGTTTAACTCTGAAAAGTGTGAGGTTGTCCATTTTGGACGGACAAATATGAATGCGGAATACAAGGTTATCGGTGGGGTTATTGGCAATGTGGAGGAGCAGAGAGATCTTGTGGTCTATGTTCATACATATTTGAAAGTTGCCACTCAAGTGGATCGAGCTGTGAAGAAGGTCTATCGTGTGTTAGCTTTCATTAACAGAGGGATTGAATTTAAGAGCCGAGAGGTGATGATGTAGCTGTACAAAACTTTGGTAAGGCCACTTTGGAGTACTGTGTACAATTCTGATCGCCTCATTTTATGAAGGATGTGGAAGCTTTGGAAAAGGTGCAAAGGAGATTTACCAGGATGTTGCCTGGAATGGAGAGTAGGTCTTACGAGGAAAGGTTGAGGGTGCTAGGCATTTTCTCATTAGAACGGAGAAGGATGAGGGGCGACTTGAGAGAGGTATATAGATGATCAGGGGAATAGATAGAGTAGACAGTCGGAGACTTTTTCCCCGGGTGGAACAAAGCATTACAAGCTGACATAAATTTAAGGTGAATGGTGGAAGTTATAGGGGAAATGTCAGAGGTAGGTTCTTTACACAGAGAGCAGTGGGGGCATGGAATGCACTGCCTGTGGAAGTACTTGAGTCGGAAACATTAGGGACCTTCAAGCAGCTATTGGATAGGTACATGGATTACGGTATAGATTAGTTTGTTCTTAAGGGCAGCACGGTAGCATTGTGGATAGCACAATTGCTTCACAGCTCCAGGGTCCCAGGTTCGATTCCGGCTTGGGTCACTGTCTGTGCGGAGTCTTCACATCCCCCCCCCCCCCCCCCCCGTGTGCGTGGGTTTCTTCCGGATGCCCTGGTTTCCTCCCACAGTCCAAAGATGTGCAGGTTAGGTGGATTGGCCATGATAAATTGCCCTTAGTGTCCAATATTGTCCTTAGTGTTGGTGGGGTTACTGGGTTATGGGGAGAGGGTCGAGGTGTTGACCTTGGGAAGGGTGCTCTTCCCAAGAGCAGGTGCCGACTCGATGGGCCTAATGGCCTCCTTCTGCACTGTAATTTCTATGATAATCTATGATTAATCGGGGACAAAGGTTCGGCACAACATCGTGGGCCGAAGGGCGTGTTCTGTGCTGTATTTTTCTATGTTCTATGTTTTATCTGCTCCAGCACCACCTGAAACGTATTACCCTTATTTCATAGTGTCACTCCGTGTTCTTGCTATCAAAATTCTTCACCTCACACATCCTAAGGAAAGTGTGTCTTCCTCTGTCCCGGTCTACCTGCTCGGCGCAGTGTCTGTTGTAAAACGTCATCTCCCAGATCCTACTTGTAAATAATCTTTTTTGGTACTAGTCTTTACCGCTCCCCTTTTTGCCATCCTTTTACTATTCATAATCCTACAGAAGGTTTATAAATTCCCCTTTATGTTGGCGCCCGATCTTTTATTTTAATCCCTCATCGTTTCTGCAAGAAGATTTTTAACCTCTCCTCACACCTTCTGTCTTCCTCTTGCTTCTCAGCTATATTTTGGACGTGCCGCCAGTCATGAACACACACCATCTTCCTTATTTTAAGTTCGAACTACTTTTTAAAAAAATACAGGGAGCTCTGCATTTATTTTTTTTATCACCGCCTTTAACAGAATGTACTTTAACTGTGAGAGGACCATTTACGTTTTCAAGATAGTCCATTGTTTAGTTACAGTTTCTCCCGCCATCGTTTCTTTCCAGTCTAACTGGACGACCTCGTTTCCTGCCGTTTTAGGCTACAAATTCCACACTTAAATATGTTTCTATGAAATTTTCTATGAACTTGTTCCAGCATCATTCTTACCCGTACAATGTAATGCCAATCACTCCTCAATATTCCCGAATAGACAAATCTTGCTAACCTTCAGAAAGGTGTTGTAACCAGCCATTTGCAAACTGATGCAAAATAGCACAGCAAAGAAAGTAGGCTAGAATGGCCTGATGGGAAACCTGGCTAACTAATTCAGGAATATGGCTAGCAGACTTAATGACATTGGACTGCGAATATGCGATTCACAGAACCTCCAGGTGACCTGTGTAATTTTTCACACATTTCCTTGATTTTACGACCAGACATGAAGTGTCTGTAAGATGCTCGATAATAACTATGTTCAACGGAAAGACAGACCATGGTGAATTAGCCAGATGGAAAGCAGCATCTGTCCCTGATAATATGAGGTATCCTGCAATATACTAATTTGAACACAAACCCTCTGTGTCATACTTCGGAGGAGATAAACGACATCTGAGAGAGACACCATTCTTTGAACATCCGTGACCAGAAGGACAGTGATTGAATAGTGCTGCGATTTAAGCATGATGAGAAATATGCGATCAGTGCCAGCAACATCGTATAAGAAGGTGAGACAAATGTATTTAATCAGCGTAACCTCGAGGAAAACTAGCACAGAAGGAATCCGATCCCTTCTACAGTCGGCCAGCACAAGTGGGTAGTGACGCCCCTTTAGGCCCATTTGATAAGTATTAGCGTTAAAATATCTCCTTGAAAACTTATGTTCGTAGACTGAGAGGGGAATAGAAGCATGTTCGTGCTGGTACAGTGCAACAGAATCGTAATTATGTGTTGTTTTTTTGTATTATCCGACATGCTTTGATTTAAAGATAAAGTTGTGTGTCTATCAACTGACTTGACCAAGAATCCCGGTGAACAGTGTTGATGGTGGACGACCAATGATTCATATTTAAATAACGTGTACATTGATTCCAGCAATTATTTATTTTGTATGAAGCTTCAACATAAAAAGAGAAAAGGTAGAGTAAACCTACCTGGCAAACAATTCTTGTTGCTATTATTGTTGTTGTTGTTATTATTGTTATTATTATAGTTATTATTATTGTTGTTGTTGGTGTTGGTATTATTACTTTATTATTATTGCTGTTATTATCAGTAGCAGTATTAGGTAAAGACTGACAAATCACCAGGGTCGAATAATTTACACCACAGAGTATTAAACGAAGTGGCCCTGGAAATATAGGATGCTTTGATAGTCATCTCCAAAATTTATCTCGACTTCCCTGCAGTTGCTGCAGATTGGAGGATGTCAAACGCAAACTCGCGGTGCCAAAAGTGAGGGAGATAAAAAAGGATAATTACAGGCCAGTTACACAGTCATCAAAAATGGGGAAGGTTCTGTAGTTCATTATAAAATACGAACTAACAGAACATTTGGAAACATTAACGGTGTGAGGAAAAAGCCAGAAAGAGTTTGCAAATAACAAATCATGCTTAACAAATCCCCCAGAGGGCATAAGGAGGTGGCTCTGAAAATAGTGAATGCATTGGTGGTGATCTTCCGGGATTGCAGACACTCTGGAACTGTGCCTGCAGATTGGGAGGGGGGGGGGTCACGTCACTCCGATATTCAAAAATGGAGGTAGAGAGAAGGGAGGGAATCATAGACCAGTAAGCCTAACATCGGGAGTGGGGAAAATGCTTGAATCCATTATCAAGGACTTTATAGCGGAACATTTAGAAAGCAGTGGCAGGATCAGTCACAGTCAGCATGGATTTATCAAGGGGGAGCCTGTCGATGTGGTGTATTTGGACTTCCAGATGGCGTTTGACAAAGTCCCGCATACGAGATTGTTGTGCAAAATTAAAGCACAAGTGATTGGGGGAAACGTATTGAGGTGGATTGAAAACTGGTTACAGAAAGGAAACAAAGCGTAGGTATTAATGGGTCAGTTTCCAATTGGCAGGCAGTAACCAGTGGGGTACCACAGGCATCGGTGCTGGGACCCCAGCTATTCACAATATATATTAATGATTTGGATGAGCGAACAAATGTAACATCTCAGAGCTTGCAGATGATACCAAATTAGATGGGATGGTGAATTGTGCCGAGGATGCAGGGATCCTACAGCAAGATCTGGACAGGTTGGGTGAGTGGGAAAACCAATGGCAGATGCAGTATAATTTGGATAAGTGTGAGGTTACTCATTTTGGAAGCAAAAACAGGAAGGCATATTACTACGTAAGTGGTTGTAAATTGGGAGAGGGGAGTGTGCAGCGGGACCTGGGTGCTCTTGTGCACCATTCGCTGAAGGGAAGCATGCGGGAGCAGCATGCAGTAAGGAAGGCTAATGATATGTTGGCCTTCATTGCAAGAGCATTCGAGTATAAAAGGAGGGCTGCGCTGTTGCAATTGTACAGAGTCTTGGTGAGGCCACACTTGGAGCATTGTGTGTAGTTTTGGTCTCCTTCTTTTAATGAAGGATGTTCTTGCTCTGAAAGCAGTGCAGCGAAGGTTTACCATATTGATTCCAGGGACGGCGGGACTGTCATATGAGGGGAGCTTGACTAGATTGGGACTGTTCTCGATGGAATTCAGAAGAAGGAGGGAGGAATCTCATAGAGACTTATAAAATTCTAACAGGGCTAGACAGGGTAGATGCAGGGAAGATGTTACCAATGATGGGTATGTCCAGAACCAGGGGTCACCGCCTGGGGATTCAGGATAAACCATTTCGGACAGAGATCAGGAGACATTTCTTCACAGAAAGAGTGGTGAGCCTGTGGAATTCATTACCACAGGCAGTAGTTGATACTAAAACTTTGAATATATTCAAGAGGCGAGTGGATATAGCACTTGGGAAGAATGGGATCAAATGCTATGGGGAGAAAGCAGGATTAGGCCATTGAGTTGGATGATTAGCCATGATCGTGATGAATGGTGGAGCAGAATCGAAGGGCCAAAAGGCCTCCTCCTGCTCCTTTCTTCTATGTATCTATGTATATATGTACTGTGGAATTTTGACGATGTGACGAACAGAATAGATAAAGGAGAAAGAGTAGATGTGATACCTTTGGACTGTTCGAAGACTTTTGATAATGACCCTCAGAAGAAGTTAGTGAGCAAATTCAAAACATACGGGGTAGTGGTCGCGTCCTGGCAGGAATTGAGAATTAGTGAGCAGCCAGGAAAGATAGAGTGGGAATAAATACATCCTTTTCTTTGTTGCAGTCAATAACTCATGCAGTACCACATGTATCAGTGATTGGGCCCCAGATGTTCATGATACATAAAAATGACGTGGAAGAGGGTACCAAATTTAACATTTCCAAGTTTGCAGACGGCATGAAGCGAGGCGGAACCGTGAGTTCTGAGCAGGAGGATTCAAAGTGGTTTTAATAAGCTGGCGAGTGGGCATACACATGTCAGATGCAGCGAAACGCAGATGAATGCAGTTATGCACTCCGTCGTGAAAACCAGAAAGGACTATTGATATATTCGGAATCATAGAGGTTCAAAGAGGTTTGGCTTTCCGACTTCGGTCAACGAAGGTGGGGTGGCAGGTGCAACAAAATATTAGCAAGCACACCCGGGACATGACGACTCGGCTACTGCTAACAAATGTTCCCTGCACACACTATACACATCCCTGCTGCTGATTTTGAATTCTAAACTCGAAGCTTATTAGCACAAATCTAATTTAGGTACGTAATCATGCCTGATAACGATTATGTTCAGAGAACGAAAAGCTGATGTGCCTGCATACAAATTGCGAATAAAATTGATCAACTCCCCACGACACACTCCATACCCCCATCCCCCCACCCGCGCCCCACAACTTCCGCCAACACTTTCGCTGTTGTAGAAATCGCGAGATACAGTCGAAATGTGAGGATTCTGCAAGACAGTGAATGACGACCCATAATTCAGTAGATATCCTTGTAGGATTATCTACAAAGTCGGCAGGAAAAGGAAGACAACGTCACCAGTCAGGTAATTGTAATCATGATATTACCTGGGAATCCTGTAGAATGCGCGTCCAAGGAGTCATCTGGAGAGAAAAAACGAGTGGACTTTATTAATTGGATCCGCTTGGCATTTAAAAAGGCTTCACGTTATTCAAGGAGATGTCAGCCAATGGTTGATATCATCTGAGCAAATTCCTGCATACCTGGAAATGCTATTTTAACATCGAACCCTAGCATTTCGTTATCGTGTTGTTCGAAAACCAGCGACCTCAAAATTTATCATGAAGCGTTATATTTTGTTGCATATAATAGGATGAAGTACTTCCCTTGCAATCGCCAATTTGATTTGAATTGGAATCGCCAATTGGATTGGATTTGTTTATTGTCACGTGTACCGAGGTACAGTGAAAAGTATGTGTCTGCGAGCAGCTCAACAGATCATTAAGTACATGAGAAGAAAAGGGAATAAAATAAAATACATAATTTGAATTAACCAGCCACATGAGGCAGATTAGTCAATCTATGTCTCCAAAGAGGGCAGCATGGTGGCAAAATGGCTAGTACGGCTGCCTCACAGTGCCGGGTCCCCGGGTTCATTTCCGACCATGGTTGAATGTGTGGAATTTGAACCTTCTGCTCCTGTCTGCGTGCGTTTCCTCCGGTTTCTTCCCACCCCCCAAAGATGTGAATATTATGCGAATTTGTCATGCTAAATTGTTCCTCGTCTTCAGATGTTAGTTGGGGATCGGGAGGGGTTGGGCCGGTGGAGGGAGCAGACTTGATGGGCCGAATGACCTGCTTCTGCATGGAAGGGTTTCGATGAAACACATCTTTGAGACCTGCTTTACAAAACGAATATACAAGATCTGAGTTGTGCGCCTTACATTAATATTCCTGTTCAAATCATATCATAGATTATCATAGAATTTACAGTGCAGAAGGAGGCCATTCGGCCCATCGAGTCTGCACCGCCTCTTGGAAAGAGCACCCTACCCAAGGTCAACCTCTCCATTCTATCCCCATAACCCAGTAACCTCACCCAACACTAAGGGCAATTTTGGACACTAAGGGCAATTTATCATGGCCAATCCACCTAACCTGCACATCTGTGGGAGGAAACCGGAGCACCCGGAGGAAACCCACGCACACACAGGGAGGATGTGCGGACTCCGCACAGACAGTGACCCAAGCCTGAATCGATCCTGGGACCCTGGAGCTGTGAAGCAATTGTGCAATCCACAATGCTACCGTGCTGCCCGTTAATTTGCATTCCGAACCAGAATTAGAGAATTAAGAATGGGTTCAATTCCTAACTTTGTTCCCAGGGAATACGACCTGTTTCCTGCTCACTGACAAACATTATATTTGGGCATCTTCATGGAATCATAAAATTCCTACAGTGGAGAATGAAACCATTCAGCCCATCAAGTCTGCATCGACCCTCCAAAAGACTACCCTACCTGGGCCCACTCAACTCACCTTATCCGCATAGCACTACCTCACCTCACATTTTTAAAAATGTACTTACGGGGTGAGCGATGCTGATTTTGCCAGCATTTATTCCCCATCCATACTCACCCTTCAGAAGCTGGTGATGAGTTGTATTCTTTAGCCGCTACAGTTAACGAGGTGTACGTGCACCTATTTAGCTGTTAGCGGGGGGGGGGGGGGGATTCTACGATGATGCACCAGCGACAGTGAAGGGACGCTGATATGTTCTCAAATCAGGGCGGCCAATGATTTAGAGGGGAATCTACAGGTGGTCGGCAACCGAGGTTCCTGATGCTCTTCTCCTTTTCGATGTAGTGGTCATGGGATTGGAAGTTGCTGTCTAAGGAACCTTGGTGAGTTACTGCAGTGCTCTTATCGATAGTACACATGGCTGCCACTGTTCGACATAGTAGGGGGTTTGAATATTTGTGGATGGAGGAGCAAGCAATAGCGCATTAAGGGGTAACATTAGTAAGGCCAACTACCCTAATCTGCAAATCATTGCACGCCAAGGGATAATTTTTGCATGCTCAATTTACCTAATTTGCACATCTTTGAACACTAAGGTTAGGTGGTTATTCCTTTTGCGAATCAGGTCTCAAAAATGTGTTTCATTGAAACCCTTCCATGCAGAAGCAGGTCATTCGGCCCATCAAGTCTGCACCCTCCGCCGGCCAAAACCCCTCCCTATCCCCATATGCCCAACTAACATCTGAATACTAGAAACAATTTAGCACGTCCAATCCATCTAATCTGCACATTTGTGCTTTGCATGAGGAAACCGGAGCACCAGAAGGATGTCGAGGCTTTAGCGAGGGTGCAGAAGAGATTTACCAGGATGTTTGATGGCATTAGCTACGAGGAGCGGTTGAATAAACTCGGTTTGTTCTCACTGGAAGGACGGAGGTTGAGGGGCGACCTGATAGAGGTCTACAAAATTATGAGGGGCATAGACAGAGTGGATAGTCAGAGGTTTTTTCCCAGGGTAGAGGGTTCAATTTCTAGGGGGCATATGTTTAAGGTGCGAGGGACAAGGTTTAGAGGAGATGTACGAGGCAAGTTTTTTTACACAGAGGGTAGTGGGTGACTGGAACTCGCTGCCGGAGGAGGTGGTGGAAGCAGGGACGATAGTGACATTTGAGGGGCATCTTGACAAATGCATGAATAGGATGGCTATAGTGGGATACGGACCCAGGAAGTGTAGAAGATTTTAGTTCAGACGGACAGCTTGGTCGGCACCGGTTTGGAGGGCCGAAGGGCCTGTTCCTGTGCTGTACTTTTCTTTATTCGTTGTTCACCTGGAGGTAGCCCACGCAGACACAGGAAAACGTGCAAACTCCACAATAACCTGAGCCAGGAATTGAGCACGGGTCTCGACAGTTGTCCCGTTCGACCCCAATTATGGACAATTTCTAGAGAACACAACAGGCGGGTCCAACAAACGATCAAGGAAATATAGTCCTTCAACGAGTGGTGATTATATTACCCCTTTTATTTTCGTCACTCTTATTACCCCATCTTACACACATAAGTTTGGCCAATTTACGATTAGAAGTTATATGGTGCAGTTAACCCATGTATTTCCTTCAAAGATGCAATACCACAGCAGAGAATTCCGTGGAATATTCAGATTTTAAAGACGTTCAGGAAATGACTACTGCAAAAGAACAGGATGACGTGTTTTTCACAGAATTTCACAGTCGTGCTCCTGTCTATCTCCACTTGCCAAAATTGGTTATGGGAACAATTCGCATGACAGATCCAAATTGTAGTTGAATCGCTTGGGAAGCCAACGACCTTATCTGGTGAGAAAGGAGGCAGAAAACCCAGGAACCAAGTATTTCAATGCGTGCAAGTATGACATTTCATACGCATATTTCAAGAGCAAAATCTAAACTCTCTTACCATATATGGTTAATTGAACTGGATGGCTGACATGGGAAACTTTCCATTGTCCTGATTCTTTATGTCGGTAGAAACAACGATATTGGCCTTGATGCTCTGCGGTGAGGTTGAGGAGGTCGAAAGTAGCCGTCTCCTCGCCATCTGGAACGATCTCCACTGCAATGTGAGTGTCCTTCCCCTCTTTTAGCAAGTAGAACGTACTGCCCACGTGGTAACTGGGGGTTCTGCATTCAATGCGAGCGGAATTTCCTTTGTCCAACTCTCCATCGCTTGGATATATCGATATGGTTGGTGATTGCAACTCTTGGACATCATCTTTCAAATAATGAGAGAAAGAAAGCAAGTTCAAGAAAAACAGCCGTTTGTTAATACATGGACTTGAGCACCGCTGACAAAGTAAGAGGTGGGTTATCACTGCTGTTCACCTGTCACATATATTAGACCATAAGATGATTAGACCATTAGGTCATTCGGCCAATCGAGTCTGCTCCGCCATTCAGTCATAAGAACATAAGAACTAGGAGCAGGAGTCGGCCATCTGGCCCCTCGAGCGCGCTCCGCCCATAAACAAGATCATGGCTGATCTTTTGTGGACTCAGCTGCACTTTCCGGCCCGAAGACCATAACCGTGAATCCCTTTATTCTTCAAAAAACTATCTATAGTTATCTTAAAAACATTTAATGATGCAGTCGCAATTGCTTCACTGGACAAGGAACTCCATAGAGTCACAGCCCTTTGGGTGAAGAAGTTCCTCCTAAACTGAGTCCTGATTCTACTTCCCCTTATTTTGAGGCTATGTCCCCTAGTTCTGCTTTCACCCGCCAGTGGAAACAACCTGCCTGCATCTATGATATCTATTCCCTTCATAATTTTATATGTTTCTATATGATCCCCCCTCATCCTTCTAAATTCCAACGAGCACAGTCTCAATCTACTCAACCTCTCCTCGTAATCCAACCCCTTAAACTCTGGGATTAATCTAGTGAATCTCCTCTGCACACCCTCCAGTGCCAGTACGTCCTTTCTCAAGTAAGGAGGCCAAAACTCCAGGTGTGGCCTCACTAACACCTTATACAATTGCAGCAGAATCTCCCTAGTCTTAAACTCCATACCTCTAGCAATGAAGGACAAAATTCCATTTGCCTTCTTAATCACCTGTTGCACCTGTAAACCAACGTTTTGCGACTCATGCACTAGCACACCAGGTCTCTCTGCACAGCAGCATGTTTTAATGTTTTATCATTTAAATAATGATCCCTTTTGCTGTTATTCCTACCAAAATGGATAATGTAATGAAAAAGGATGATCTGAGATCCCCAACCAGCGGCAGAAACGGTGGCTTACCAGCTGGAACCCCACTATTGTGACCTTGGGTGGGTGGATCAACATGGGGTAGGATATCAAACCCACCCAAATGGACCCTCAGCTCCTCTTTATTGCCCACCGTATGCAGCAACAGCTTTACAACTGCCGCCCCCTCTGAGGGGCCATTGGTCTACTGGGAAAAGAGGACGGGGCAGATATAAAGGGAACAATGCATGTTTTAATTGCGGCCGTGCAGATCACTGGCATCAGGAATGCCCCTTTAAAAGACGGGCAGCAGAAGGAGACTACCCGACCAAAAGTAGGGGGTACCCACCAAGGAGAGGACAGACGAGGTACACTGACTTCTCCCAGGCAAACCCTTTCCCATCACAGGATTGACTAACTGATTTAGTCATAAGGAGTCTTCAATCGGACAGGGAACCTATTATTTCTCTTCAGATACGACATCAACATTACCCATTTGTAATCGACACTGGAGCAGCCATGTCTTCGGTGCAATCAGAACTTCGACTACAACTATCCGACCACACGCAGCATTTGTCGGGGTTCCAAGGACGGGTGTGTGAGTATCCTATTTCTGAACCCGTGACAGTCACTTAGGAGAATAAGTCTTCGGATCATCAGGTTCTAGTGACTACTAGATTGGACTGTAACTTGTTGGCCCGAGATTTACTGTGTATCTTCCAGCTACAGATAGAGTGCGGAGACGAAGGGGTAACGGTTCAATTATGGAGGATGAGACAACAGTGCTATATTTCTCTCACTCCCCAGTGGTGGACGTTAGACATTGAACATTCACTGCATCACGTTACCCTGGCCTATGACAGAACCGGACAAAACAGGGAGTTGGAGGACAAATACCAACCGTTAATTGGGACCGAATGGCCAGTCAAGGCTACAGCCACAGTCACGGGAAAAGAAGTTACAGCCGATTTTGTTACAATACCACCACATTTATGGCCACATTCAGCTTCGGTAAGCCCTCATATTACACGTCAGGCCCACGACCAGTACCATGCCAAGGATCTGGGGCCTATGGTAAGGAGGGCAGTGGATCATTCAGATCCAACAGAGTACGCACTTGAAGTCACGGCAGACGGCATTTCCATAAAATGTTTTGAGGTCCCTGAAACGATTAACACTCGACTTCAGCATCACCGGGGACGTGATGTTTTGGAATATGTCAATCCACAGGTATGGGCGGAATACCCATCGGAAGTGGGAAAGACAAATGTTACACCTATTAATGTAACGATTAAGGACCATATAAAGCTGCCTTCCATTCGGCAATACCCCCTGAAACCCCAAGCTGCTCCGTCTATAGACAAATTAATCCGAGAGCTGCTGCAAAGGGTATTTTGGTCCCTTGCCAATCAGAATGTAACACCCCCATACTTGCTGTCCCTAAACCAGCCAAATCAGACCAGTACCGATTAGTACAGGATTTACGTTCAATCAATGCCATCGCACAGCCGTTACATGCTCTCGTCCCTAATACTGCCCAAATACTGGCTCAAATTCCAGCTCAAGCCCGGGTCTTCGCCATAATTGACCTTCAGCACGCTTTCTTTGCCCTCCCACTCGCATCTGAAAGCCAATATTTGTTTGCCTTCACTTACAATGGACAGCAGTATACCTGGACCCGAATGCCACAGGGGTTCGTCAACTCACCTACGCTCTTCTCCAGATGTCTGCAGACCCAACTCCAGGCTTTGCCATTGGAGCATGGTGTCACTCTAGTGCAGTATGTAGATGACATATTAAACCACCTATCCTCGTTGGGTTATGTTGTTTCACAATCAAAGGTCCTGGTGGCTCAGACAAAGGTCAAGTTCTTCGGAGTTTTACTTACAGCCCCAGAAAGAAGTCTCGAACCCAGTATGATTGAACCAATATGCCAATTCCCCGCCCCTACCATAGCCAAGGATGTCCGTCATTGGCTGGGTATGGTGAATTATGTGGCTGGGTATGGTGAATTATTGTCGGCAGTGGATACCAAACATCGCTGTCTATGCAAAGTTGCTGACGCCTTACACGAGTGAGGGGGAAATTTTACTCTCACCACCGAGGCACTCGAAGCCTTCTGTTGCCTGAAGCAGGCCTTGTTACAAGCACCGGCCCTCGGTAGGCCCTTGTACGACCGACCGTTCCACATATACTGTACTGTTCTGGAAGGATGTTCAACAGCGGTACTCACCCAGCAACATGGGGACAAGCACCGAGTAGCATATTACTCTTCCAAACTTGATCCAGTGGCGTTGGGCAACCCTCTTTGCAGCCAGATCTTGGCAGCGATATACAATAGTTTGCCAGCTGCTGCCAATATAACATCATCATAGATTATCATAGAATTTACAGTGCAGAAGGAGGCCATTCGGCCCATCGAGTCTGCACCGGCTCTTTGAAAGAGCACCCTACCTAAGTCTACACCTCCACCCTATCCCCATAACCCAGTAACGCCACCCAACACTAAGGGCAATTTTGGACACTAAGGGCAATTTAGCATGGCCAATCCACCTAACCTGCACATCTTTGGACTGTGGGAGGAAACCGGAGCCCCCGGAGGAAACCCACGCACACACGGGGAGAACGTGCAGACTCCACACAGACAGTGACCCAAGCCAGGAATCGAACCTGGGACCCTGGAGCTGTGAAGCAATTGTGCTAACCACCATGCTACCGTGCTGCCCCCAAACAGGATATTACGGTATATAGCTCCCAGTCGGCAATCGTACTATTGGGGCAACTGCAGACTCAGCATCTTACCGCAGCTCGTCAGAATAGGTATGAGATATACCTTTTGAACAATCCACCTCTGACATTTAAATACTGTACCACTATCAATCCAGCCTGTTTTCTTAGCGGTCCCCCTGTCCATGAAGACGCACCTGGCCACGACTGTTTAGCCTTGATTCAGGAAACTACCACAATAAGGGACGATCTGTGTGATATTCCGTTAGAACAACCTGACATGATTATATATGTTGATGGCAGTGCATTAATACGCCCATTGGCCGGAGACTGTCGCAATCGTAGATCAGGATGGTCTGATCCTGGAAGCGACCGCTTTTCAGACCCCTTATTCAGCCCAACAAGCCGAACTTTTTGCCCTTACCCGTGCATGTCTACTTGGGGTAGATCGACGGGTAAATATTTACACTGACACCCGATACACTTTCGGGGTAGTTCATGACTTCGGACAGCTCTGGAAGAATAGGGGATTCATTCCCTCGGCCGGCACGGAAATATCCCACCGGGGTTTAGTGAATGGCCTACTACAGGCCCTCCTTCTGCCCGCGCAGATTTCCGTCATTAAATGCGCTGCCCATACAAACGGTAAGACCCCAGTTGACGTTGGTAATGAACAAGCAGATTGTGCAGCGCGGACAGCCGCACAAATTCAGCAGGTGATGGTGCCTAAAATGTTAAGCCAGACTAAACGATCTGCTATAAATATGTCTGCTTCTGATAAGCCAATGCCAACCATCCAAGACGTCATTAGGTTGCAGGAGGACGCTCCTGAGAGTGATAAACAAATGTGGAAACGGTTTGGTTGTACGTATGATTCTGTTTCCTCTTTATGGACCACGCCAGCACATCAGACTTGTATGTCTGATGTACTGGCTTTATGGGTCGTCGAATGTGTACACTTTGCAACGCATTGTGCGGTTCGGGGGACTAGTGATTTGTTGCTGGACACTTGGTGGCACCCTAAAATGCAGGGGTTGGCCCAGAGTATCAGTAATCGGTGTTTAATCTGTCAGCAATATAACACCGGCAAAGGTATCCCTTGTGGTATGGGGCAAACCCCGTTGCCCAATGGTCCCTTTGAGACACTCCAAATGGATTACATAGAGTTAGAAAGGTGTCAATGTTATAAATATGTTTTGCTCATTATGGATGTGTTCAGCAGATGGGTCGAGGCGTATCCGACTATCGATAATCAAGCTGCTACTGCGGTTAAAGTTCTGATGCGGGAAATCATTCCCCGGTACGGTATACCAGCTCAGTTAAATTCTGATAACGGGCCTCATTTTATTGGACAGATTAACAAGGAGTTCTGCTCCCAGTTGGGCATACGCCAGTAGTTACTCTGTGCGTACAGACCGCAGGCGGCCGGGTTGGTTGAGAGACACAATCAGACCCTCAAAATTAAATTGGCTAAATTAAGAGCAGACACGGGACTGACATGGCTTAAGTTGCTCCTCGTTGCCCTCTTCCAGCTGCGGGTTACACCTGCGGGACCGGCCCGGCCGAGATCCTTTATGATAGGTCCCCTTAGAACTCCCTGGAGCCTGCATGTTCCCAGACTGGTTCAGTTTCACCATATGACTGAAGAAATTACCACCTATGTTCTAGCCCTCACTGAGGTCCTCAAGGAGCTTCATGGCCAGGTCCGTGCGGCCCACCTGCCACCGCCCCCATTACCTAGCTCACTTTCAGTGCAGCCCGGTAATTATGTCATGATCAAAAATTGGACTCGGAAAGGGTCGGAGCCCCGACGGGAGGGGCCCCTCCAAGTTCTCCGTACCACCCCCACGGCAGGTAAAGTGGAGGGGCGGAGTGCTTGGGTCCATCTCCAGCACTGCAAATTGGGTCCACCTCTTCCAGTGTAAAAAGGTCGGTAACTAACCTGCCGCCCTTCTCCAGCTCTATTTTACAGGTATGAAGCATGATGGGGTGGCTACGCACCACCTGTGTGATTTCGGCCTCACCTCGCCTGGAGTGACATCGGCGACGGACATGGAAAAGGGAAATATTATCTACATTTGTGACCGCAACCATACTACAAGGACATTTCGTTTATGCAGAGGTGATGTCCTTCGATGCCCCCATATACGAGGGCATGGCATTGACTCATGAACGGTCATCAGGTTAACGGACAATGCAGGACTCATGAAGCAATTGCACCCGTCCCGGCGATGGGAAGGGAACATTGCATGGACATGGATTTTGGAGTACATGTAAATTTGATTTTGGATGTGTTAAGATTGGTGCCATAATCCTAGAAGAGGAATTAGAAATGCAGCGACGAATCTTTTTTGATGAGGGGCCGTAGCTACGGACTGAATAGCTAGGTTATCATGAAATGATAAAAGGAGGGAATGACGAATGTGATATAAAATAGTTACTTTAAATATATTAGTTACACTAATGTAGATGTACTCCGTTCTAATTCATGTTAGTTCACAGACAAAGAATTTCAGAGAGCATGGCAAGGAAGGGGGGGGGGGGGAGAGGGGTGTCTAGCGTATGAGGAGAAAAGGATGCTGGGTAACAAGAGGCCAGGGGAAGAAATGAGAAGTGAGCAAATTAGGATGTATGGCCAGGTGAGGAGGGGGAGAGGATGACTTATGGGAATCGGTTTGTGAAACATGATGCCATTTGAATGTATTTGTAGAGATTTCTTTGTTCTCCAACAGCTCTCGATTCTGGAGACCTAGGAGACTGCTTATATTCTGGGCTTTTGTGAAACGAGTCAGACTTGCAAGTCGAAGAAAAATAACTAATGCTATGCCCACAAATCCATCTCGAGTTTTAGTTAGGCCAGACTGACGGGTAAAGAATTAAATGTTTTGTCAGCATCCAGCAACTACTTCATAGGTAGAATCTCTTCAGTGCAGTAGGAAGGAATTCTGCCATCTCGCCTGCACTGACCCTCTGAAAGAACACCGAAGAGAGGCCCACTTCCCCGCCCTCACCCCGTATTCCCTCCGTGCTTTTCTACATAAAGATTACTCAAACAATGAATTAGTTTCCTGAGGTTTTTTTGTTGGGGGTGGGTGCTCTTTCTGCCGCCAAAGGCAGGACGTTTCAACTTGTTGCTTTGCTTCTGAGTGATGCTGCACGGGCAGTTGGGCAAGCTCCTCTGTTATTTCTCTCTATATCTTGTATCAGTTGATCTAATCATAACGCACAGTCTCGCATAACGCATAACTGCTTCAGCTTAAGGCAGACCAAGTGCTTAACTGTTGCTTTAAAACATAAGTCGGTACGATTATCCATCATTCTTGATCCTTATTGTTCTACCGCGCCATTCTTCGTTCCCAGCATATTCTTCCCAGAAATGTTGATATAATGAATGCTGAATGACGTTCACGGAAATGTGACCCAATTCCTTGTGACATGCAGGATTGGAATAGCAGAACTGAAGCGCGGTATATTGGTATCACAATAACAAACCGCAGAAACTTACAAAAAACTGTATTTGGAAATCCATGCTTCTGAAATATACATAGAGAAGAGAAACAGGATTCCACAGATTCACCACTCTGTGAGTGAAGACATTTCTCCTCACCTCAGTCCTAAATGGTTTACCCACTATCCTCAAACTATGAACCACTATTCTGGACTTCCCCACCATTGGGAACATTATTTATAGTTCCACCCTATCTATTCATGTTAGAATTTTGTCGGGTCGTATGAGATCGCCTCTCATTCATTTAAAAAAAATTAAGTTAGTTTATCCAATTCACTTTTTTCAATTGAGGGACAGTTTATTATGGACAATCCACCTAACCTGCACATCTTTGGGCTGTAGAGGCGAAACCCACACAAACACGGGAAATGTGAAAACTCCACACGGACAGTGGCCGAGAGGCGGGATCAAACCTGAGACCTTGGCGTCGTGACGCAGCTATGCTAAGCACTGCGCCACCGTGCTGCCCTGCCTCTCGCTCTTCTATACTCATAATGAATCGAATTCTAACAGCATGACTCTCCTCATATGACAGTCCCGCCATCCCAGGAATCATCCTGGCCAACCTTCGCTGCAGTTCCTCCATAGAAAGAACAACCTTACTCAGAAAAGGAAATCAAAAGTGCACACAATCGTGCGGGTGTGGCCTCACCAATGCCTTATGCAATTGCAATTGAACAACCCTATTCCTCCAGATAAATCCTCTCGCTGTGAAGCCAGCATACAATATGCCTTCATTGCTGCCTGCCGTACCTTACTTTCAGCGACTGATGCACGTGGACAGCAAGGTCTCGCTGTGTATCCAACCCTCTCAATTTACACCCATTTTCTTCAAAATAGAAACAAGATTGGACTTTGGAAAGAAGGCAACTGACCTCTGTTCGCGATTTTCTGTGCATCTGAAAAGCAGCCTGCAAAAAAAATGAGAGATTTACTTCCAACTATTCCCTGATCATCAGCATCTGTTGCACTAAAATTGCTCCACGACAATGTTGAAACACTGTAGCTTTAAGTAGTGCAGATTTTTATCTTGGCAAGGCCGATCGCCACTTTCTAAAGTCGATGCGGAGCCACAATTCAGATACAGGAATGCTGCCAAAGCATCACGGCTTACAACACGAAAAATGGTCAACTGATCGTCTCTTTCCATTGCCAGATGTGGCATTCACTTTCTGCTTCCAAATGTCGTTCAAGACCTGCAGCAGCGTTGGCTATGTATAATTGTATAGCGAGGACGCTATGTGGTGCATTGGAAGTGCTGAGGACCCGGGTTTGAATCCCGGTTCTCCACTGTCTGTGTGGAGTTTGCACATTCTCCCCAGGTCTGCGTGGGTTTCACCCCCACAATCCAAAGATGTGCAGGTTTGGTGGATTGGCCACGCTAAATTGTCCCGTAATTGGAGAAAAAATAATTGGGTGCTCCGAATTCTTTTTTTAAAGATACAAAAATAATAATAATAATTGCATAGCGGCATGGTAGAACAGTGGTTAGCACGGCTGCCTCACAGCCGCAGGCCGTGTTTAATACAATCCTTGATGACTCGCTCTGTGGAGTTTTTACTTTCTCCACGTGTCTGCGTGAGTTTCCTCCGGGTGTTCCAGTTTTCTCCCACTCTCCCTAAATGTGCAGGCTATGTGGATTGGCCACGATACATTTCCCCCTAAGGTGTTGCCAGTTTTTGTACTCAACCTTCCCTGGTCACCAAGCTTTGGATGGGACATTCAACCCAGAGTTTAAATTTCCCCTTAGTGCCCAATAGGTTGGGGGTCGGCAGGGGTGTGTGGATAGAGTTAGGCCATGGGAAGGGTGCTCTTTAATAGTATTTACAGTGCATAAGAAGGCCATTCTGCCCACCGAGTCTGCAGCGGCTCTTGGAAAGAGCACCCTACTTAAGCCCACATCTCCATCCTAACCCCGTAACCCAGCAACCCCATCTAACCTACGGGCAAAATAGCATGGCCAATCCACCTAACCTGCACATCCTTGTGCTGTGGGAGGAAAGCGGAGCACTCGGAGGAGACCCATGCAGACACGGGGAGAACATGCAGACTCCAGACTCCGCACAGACAGTGATCCATGCGGGAATAGAACCTGCGACCCTGGTGCTGTGAAGCCATAGTGCTAACCACTATGCTACCGTGTTGCCCCAAAGAGTCAATGGAGATTGGATGCCAGAATGGCCTCCTTCTGCACTGTATGGATTCTATGATTATAACAGTGGAATGCGGTGGGGGGGGGGGGGGGGTGGGGTGGTACTTACCCAGCGTCAGGAAGAGCAGGTTGAAGAACATGATGAGATAATGTCAGTCACATTCGAGAGGCAGAGAATGCCGAGTAACTCGTACTGAAGCTAAATTGCTGCAGCTTTTGCCTCGACTAAAACCATGTTTTTTCCAAAGCAGACTTCCCGTAAAGGAAGCTGAACGTCGTTTCACAAGATATGGTGTTTGAGTCATGGCGCCTCTCATGTACAAAATATGAAACGTCCTTGTTCGTTGTCCAATCGGAGGCGTTTAAATGTCAATCAGGAAATCAGACCCATGTGAATCATAGAGGAGCCGGGCGAGAAATAGAGCTCAAAAACAGAAAACCGTTCGTGTAATTACTCTATCGGTAGTAAGCACAACGCACTTGTCACGCTCCTGCCAATAACCTGGGAAAGCATTCCTTAACCTTGACTTAACGTTTGTCCCCGTGAATTTAAAAACAACAGCCTCTATTATTACTGAATCGCTCTCCCCATGCTAGGCGTTTAGGCCATATTCAGTTACAAATGCAGAATTCAGGGAGGCTGAACGACATGTGGAAATGTGCAATTTGAGAAAAATTATGTCACCTTATTTAATTTGCCTTACAAAACCACGTGCAATGTGTTTCCTCACTTTCCCTCTAAACCTCCTGCCACTTATCTCAAATCTAAGTACCCTGCACATCAAGCTCTCCATCAATAGGAGACGTTTATTCATGTCAAATCTATATCGACCAATCATAATTCTATACATCTCAATCATGCCTACCCTCAGTCACCTCTGATCCAATCCTCAGTCTATCCAATCTCCCTTCATAACTATCACTCTCCAGCCCAGACAACCTGTGTACCCTTTCCCCTGCTATCACATGCCTCCTATCATGTGGATGCCCCATGGTTTCATATTGCCCCTCGAGCAATGAAGGGTAATGGGTCGAATAAATGGATTTGAAGGCCCAGATGTGCCATAATTGGCCAAAATAGAAGGGATGTCTGAATTGGTGGTCAAGCCACCTCATATTACTGTGATCATCTGTGTGTAGAACAGTCTACTAAAGGTCACAACTAGGTTAGCTAATAATTCATTTTATGGCAGAATCGGTTAGGTCGACCGAATGACGTACTCCTGCTTCGTTTTCGGACGACAGTCATGGTGTTATTGCTCAGTGCGGCAATAGTCTTGGTGGCAATGGGCACCACATTCAAGTATCAGGTAACAGATTTAGAGCGGTTTTCAAAGGCGTTTACGTTCAGTCAGAAACGGATGGTTATCCGGAACACACATGGTAAAGGCATTGCAGAGTAGAAAAGCCCAATAAAATAAAAATGTATGCGCCTAGTCAGTTGGAAGTCCCCAAACCCACAAAATTCTGGATCGTAAGCAGAACATTTAAATTAATTTTGATCAAGCATTAACAGTGAGCAGAGACACGATGAGCCTCGTGATGTCCTTCTGTGCTGTAAATGTCAAGTCCGTCAATGATTCCCACGCGCCTGAAACACAATTTTCATTGCGCTGGTCAAGGAGACACACCCTGAGTGAGTGAGACACAGACAGAGTGAGAATTTGGTAATTTGGTGCAGTGAGGTAACCAGGAAAGGTAAGTGGTTAATCTAATTTTGTTGTTTTTCAGTTAAAGGTTCAGTGCAGATTAGTGTCTGATTGGCTGAAGCTGCCTCCACCCTAAATGCTGAGAGGCAGTTATCTGGCAGTCACCTGAGGGCTGATAAGGGGCACAAATGTACACATTGTATTCTTCTCTTTGAAGTTTTTGTGTTAGTCATCCTAAAGTCTGTATAAAAGACAGGCAGAAAGCGCACTTCGTAAGCATTGCGCTGGTCAAGGAGACACAGCCTGAGTGAGTGAGACACAGACAGAGTGAGAATTTGGTAATTTGGTGCAGTGAGTTAATTCGGTGAAGAGTGGGAGAAGGTGCTTTTTCCCGACTGGTTTGTTCTCTCTCTTTCTCCGGGCCTAATTTCGGGAGCCGTTCGGAGGAGGAGGAGCAGTCTCTGTGAGTATAAAAACCTAACGGTAACTCCGTTTTCCAGTTGATTTTTTAAGCCAAAAGTGACGTCAGAGGGAAGCTGTGATCTGATTGGTTGATAGCAAATCTGCCCCAAATATAAAAAAAACACAGCTAAACTCGTAAACTTAAATTTAACTAATTAATGAATTAGTGATCGCTGGTCAGGTGATGTGCTTGAGCTGCTTGATGTGGGAGCTGGCAGATCCCATTGCGAGCTGCAGTGGCCACATCTGCAGTAAGTGTTGGCTGCTCGAAGAGCTCCGGCTCAGAGTTGGTGAGCTGGAGTCTGACCTTCAAACACTGAAGCACATCCGGGAGGGGGAGACTTACCTGGACACTGTGTTTCAGGAGGCAGTCACACCTGTCAGAGTAAGTAGTTTAAATCCTGCCAGTGGCCAGGGACAGCAGGGTGTGACTGCAAGTCAGGCAGGTAAAGAGAACCAGCAGTCAGGAACTCAGGAGCCTCAGCCCTTGACTCTGTCCAACAGGTATGAGGCATTTGCTCCCTGTGTGGATGGCGAACAGTGCTGCAGGAAGGTTGAGTCAGCTGACCAAGCCACCATGGTTCAGCAGGCCATTCAAGGGGAGGGAGTAAATAGGCAAGTTGTAGTTGTAGGGGATTTTATTATCAGGGGGATAGATAGTATCCTTTGTGAGCAGGATAAAGAGTCTCGCATGGTATGTTGCCTGCCCGGTGCGAGGGTGCGGGACATCTCTGACCAGCTTGAAAGGATACTGGAGAGGGAGGGGGAGGATCCAGTTGTTGTGGTCCATGTCGGTACCAACAACATAGGCAAGTCTGGAAAAGAGGACCTGTTTAGAGATTATAAAGAGCTAGGATTCAAATTAAAAAACAGATCCTCAAGGGACATAATCTCAGGATTACTGCCCGAGCCACGTGCAAAATGGCATAGGGAGACAAGAATAAGGGAAGTTAACACGTGGCTGAAATAGTGGTGTGAGAAAGAGGGGTTCCTTTTCATGGGACACAGGCATCAGTTTTGGGACAGGGGGGACCTATACCGTTGGGATGGTCTCCACCTGAACCGAGCTGGGACAAGTGTTCTGGCGAAAAGAGTAAATAGGGTGGTCAATAGGACTATAAACTAGAGATTGGGGGTGAGGGGGGGGGGGGGTGAAGGGAAAGTCAGGGAACCAAGAGGTGAAGTAATCAGTGGGAAGCGTAGCTGCTTAGGAATACAAAAAAGCACGAAAAGACAAAACTCAGGAGAGGTTACGATAGTCCCAACCCCACATAATATGACACAGTGTAAGGAAAGGCTCAGAAAACCAAGGTCCACCACACTAAGAAAACCAAAATGGACGGTCAATAGAGAATTAAAGGTGCTATATTTAAATGTGCACAGTGTACGGAACAAGGTAAATGAGCTTGTGGCCCAGATTGTGACTGGCAGGTATGATGTGGTAGGCATCACAGAGACGTGATTACAGGGGGTTCTGGACTGGCATTTAAACATCCAGGGATTCACAACCTATCGAAAAGACAGAGAGATGGGCAGAGGGGGCGGGGTTGCCTTGTTAATTAGGAATGAAATTAAATCAATAGCACTAAACGACATAGGGTCAGATGACGTGGAGTCTGTGTGGGTAGAGTTGAGGAAACTCAAAGGCAAAAAATCCATAATGGGAGTTATGTACAGGCCTCCTAACAGTGGTCAGGACCGGGGCACAAAATGCACCACGAAATAGAAAGTGCATGTCAGAAAGGCAAGGTCACAATGATCAGGGGGGACCTCAAGACGAGCAAGGAGGGGATATGAGAAGTATTTGGCAGGTAGGATCAAGGAAAACCCAAAAGCTTTCTATTGGTATGTCAGGAATAAAAGAATGACTAGGGAAAGAGTAGGGCCAGTCAAGGACAGGGATGGGAAGTTGTGTGTGGAGTCTAAAGAGATAGGCGAGATACTAAATGAATATTTTTCGTCAGTATTCACTCAGGAAAAAGAGATTGTTGTGGAGGAGAATGCTGAGACCCAGGCTATCACAATAGATGGCATTGAGGTACGGAGGGAAGAGGTGTTGGCAATTCTGGACAGGCTGAAAATAGATAAGTCCCCGGGGCATGATGGGATTTATCCTAGGATTCTCTGGGAAGCCAGGGAAGAGATTGCAGAGCCTTTGGCTTTGATTTTCATGTCATCATTGGCTACAGGAATAGTGCCAGAGGACTGGAGGATAGCAAATGTGGTTCCTTTGTTCAAGAAGGGGAATAGAGCCAACCCCGGCAACGATTGACCGGTGAGCCTCACGTCTGTTGTGCGTAAAGACTTGGACGGGATTATAAGAGACAAGATTTATAATCATCTAGATAGGAATAATATGATTAGGGATAGTCAGCATAACTTTGTGAAGGGTAGGTCATGCCTCACAGACCTTATAGAGCTCTTTGAGAAGGTGACTGAACAGGTAGACGAGGGTAGAGCAGTTGATGTGGTGTATATGGATTTCAGTAAAGCGATTGATAAGGTTCCCCACGGTAGGCTATTGCAGAAAATACGGAGGCTGGGGATTGAGTGTGATTTAGAGATGTGGATCAGAAATTGGCTAGCTGAAAGAAGACAGAGGGTGGTGGTTGATGGGAAATGTTCAGAATGGAGTTCAGTTACAAGTGGCGTACCACAAGAATCTGTTCTGGGGCCGTTGCTGTTTGTAATTTTTATAAATGACCTAGAGGAGGGCACAGAAGGGTGGGTGAGTAAATTTGCAGACAGTCGGTGGTGTTGTCGACAGTGCGGAAGGATGTTGCAGGTTACAGAGGGACATAGCTAATCTGCAGAGCTGGGCTGAGAGGTGGCAAATGGAGTTTAATGTAGAGAAGTTTGATGTGATTCACTTTGGAAGGAATAACAGGAATGCGGAATATTTGGCTAATGGTAAAATTCTTGGAAGGGTGGATGAGCAGAGGGATCTCGGTGTCCATGTACATAGATCCCTGAAAGTTGCCACCCAGGTTGATCGGGTTGTGAAGAAGGCCTATGGAGTGTTGGCCTTTATTGGTAGAGGGATTGCGTTCCGGAGTCATGAGGTCATGTTGCAGCTGTACAAAACTCTGGTACGGCCGCATTTGGAGTATTGCGTACAGTTCTGGTCACCTCATTATAGGAAGGGCGTGGAAGCGTTGGAACGGGTGCAGATGAGATTTACCAGGATGTTGCCTGGTTATGGAGGGAAAATCTTATGAGGACAGGCTGATGGACTTGAGGTTGTTTTCGTTAGAGAGAAGAAGGTTAAGAGGAGACTTAATAGAGGCATACAAAATGATCAGGGTTTAGATAGGGTGGACAGTGAGAACCTTCTCCCACGGATGGAAATGGCTAGCACGAGCGGACATGGACTTAAACTGAGGGGTAATAGATATAGGACAGAGGTCAGAGGTAGGTTCTTTACGCAAAGAGTGGTGAGGCCGTGGAATGCCCTACCTGCAACAGGAGCGAACTCGCCAACATTGAGGGCATTTAACAGTTTATTGGATAAGCATATGGATGACAATGGCATATTGTAGGTTAGATGGCTTTTGTTTTTCGTCTTCCCATGTCGGTGCAACATCGTGGACCGACGGGCCTGTACTGCGATGTATCGTTCTATGTTCCATGTTCAATATGCTGGAGGACTGGGTAAATAATGCTGCCAGTGGACCCAAGGAAAGCGAATTCATTGAATGTTTACAGGAGGGCTTTTTGGAACAGCTTGTGATGGAACCCACGAGGGAACAGGCCATTCTGGACTTAGTGTTATGTAATGAGCCAGACTTGATGAAAGATCTTAAAGTAAGGGAACACTTAGGAGGCAGTGATCACAATATGGTAGAATTCAATCTCCAATTTGAAAGAAAGAAGGTAGAATCAGATGTAAAGGTGTGACAGTTAAATAAAGGTAACTACAGGGGCATGAGGGAGGAACTGCAGAAAATCGACTGGGAGCAGAGCCTAGTAGGAAAGAAGTAGAACAGCAATGGCAGGAATTTCTGGGAGTAATTGAAGACACAGTACAGAAGTTCATCCCAAAGAAAAGAAAGGTTATCAGACGGGTGATCAGGCAGCCATAGCTGACAAAGGAAGTTATGGAATGGATCAACGCAAAAGAGAAAGCCGATAATGTGCAAAGAGTAGTGGGAAGTCAGAAGATTGGGAAGGCTACAAAAACAAACAGAGGATAACAAAGAGAGAAGTAAGGAAAGAGAGGATCAAATATGAAGGTAGGCTAGCCAGTAACATTAGGAATGACAGTAAAAGTTTCTTTAAGTACATTAAAAACAAACGGGAGGCAAAAGTAGACATTGGGCCGCTCCAAAATGACGCTGGTAATCTAGTGATGGGAGATAAGGAAATAGCTGAGGAACTAAATAAGTACTTTGCGTCAGTCTTCACAGTAGAAGACATGAGTAATATCCCAACAATTCAGGAGAGTCAGGGGGCAGAGTTGAATATGGTAGCCAACACAAAGGAGAAAGTGCTAGATAAACTAAGAGGTCTAAAAATTGATAAATCTCCGGTCCCAGATGGTCTGCATCCTAGAGTTCTAAAGGAGATAGCTGGAGAAATAGTGGAGGCGTTAGTTATGATCTTTCGAAAGTCACTGGAGTCAGGGAAAGTCCGAGAGGATTGGAGAATCGCTGTTGTAACCCCGCTGTTCAAGAAGGGAACAAGGAAAAAGATGGAAAATTATAGTTCAATTCGCCTAACCTCGGTTGTTGGCAAGATTCTAGAATCCATTGTTAAGGATGAGATTTCTAAATTCTTGGAAGTGCAGGGTCGGATTAGGACAAGTCAGCAAGGATTTAGTAAGGGGAGGTCGTACCTGACAAACCTGTTAGAGTTCTTTGAAGAGATAACAAGTAGGTTAGACCAAAGAGAGCCAATGAATGATATCTATCTTGACTTCCAAAAGGCCTTTGATAAGGTGCCTCACGGGAGACTGCTGAGTAAAATAAGGGTCCATGGTATTCGAGGCAAGGTACTAACATGGGTTGACGATTGGCTGTCAGGCAGAAGGCAGAGAGTTGGGATAAAAGGTTATTTTTCGGAATGGCTCTCTTTATATTAACAATCTAGATGACGGGACTAGGGGCATTCTGGCTAAGTTTGCCGATGATACTAAACATAGGTGGAGGGGCAGGTAGTATGGAGGAGGTGGGGAGGCTGCAGACAGATTTAGACAGTTTAGGAAAGTGGTCCAAGAAATGGCTGATTAAATTCAACGTGGGCAAGCGCAAGGTCTTGCATTTTGGAAAAAAGAATAGAGGCATGGACTCTTTTCTAAATGGTGACAAAATTCGTAATGCTGAAGTGCAAAGGGACTTGGGAGTCCTCGTCCAGGATTCTCTAAAGGTAAACTTGCAGGTTGAGTCCGTAATTAAGAAAGCAAATGCAATGTTGTCATTTATCTCAAGAGGCTTGGAATATAAAAGCAGGGATGTACTTCTGAAGCTTTATAAAGCATTAGTTAGGCCACATTTAGAATACTGTGAGCAATTTTGGGCCCCACAGCTCAGGAAGGACATCCTGGCACTGGAGCGGTTCCAGCGGAGATTCACACGGTTGACCCCAGGAATGGTAGGCCTAACACACGATGAACGTCTGAGGATCCTGGGATTATATTCATTGGAGTTTAGGAGGTTGAGGGGAGATCTAATAGAAACTTACAAGATAATGAATGGCTTAGATAGGGTGGACGTAGGGAAGCTGTTTCCATTAGCAGGGGAGACTAGGACCCGGGGGCACAGCCTTAGAATAAAAGGGAGTCACTTTAGATAAGAGATGAGGAGAAATTTCTTCAGCCAGAGAGAGGTGGGTCATAAGAACATAAGAACTAGGGGCAGGAGTAGGCCATCTGGCCCCTCGAGCCTGCTCCACCATTCAATGAGATCATGGCTGATGTTTTGTGGACTCAGCTCCACTTTCCGGCCCGAACACCATAACCCTTAATCCCTTTATTCTTCAAAAAACTATCTATTTTTATCTTAAAAACATTTAATGAAGGGGCCACAACTGTTTCACTCTGGAAGGAATCCCATAGATTCATAACCCTTTGGGAGTGGAAGTTCCTCCTAAACTCAGTCCTAAACTTCCCCTTATTTTGAGGCTATGCCACCTAGTTCTGCTTTCACCCGCCAGTGGAAACAACCTGCCCGCGTCTATCTTATCTAATCCCTTCATAATCTTATATGTTCCTATAAGATCCCCCCCCCCCCTCATCCTTCTAAATTCCAACGAGTACAGTCCCAGTCTACTCAACCTCTCCTCGTAATCCAACCCCTTCAGCTCTGGGATTAACCTAGTGAATCTCCTCTGGACACCTGCAGAGGGTCTGTGGAATTCATTGCCACAGATGGCGGTGGAGGCCGGGACATTGAGTGTCTTTAAGACAGAAGTTGATAAATTCTTGATTTCTCGAGGAATTAAGGGCTATGGAGAGAGAGCGGGTAAATGGAGTTGAAATCAGCCATGATTGAATGGTGGAGTGGACTCGATGGGCCGAATGGCCTTACTTCCGCTCCTATATCTTATGGTCTTATGGTCTTATGGTCATGATGAGGTCTCTGCTAATGAGATGGTCTTAAGGTGGAGACTTCCCGCTGAAGTAAATAGTAGGAAACAGCGTTTCAGGAGAACAATGTTTCTCGTAAATGGCAAATCAAGAAAGGAGAAGTGTGGCTTCTAGTAGTGTTTGAAAATGGAGCAATCTTAAACGAGAACCTTTTGTCTCACAGAGTTCCTCTATCAAGGAGTACAAGCCAGTTCTGAAAGCAGGGGTGATGTGACCAGCAGCGCAGTGGCAGGCGATTCTGCTCTGAAAAAAGATAGTTTCAGTCTTCCACACAGACAACGCGGTCAATAATCCGGCCTGAATTGCCGTGCATTTCCTGGTGTAAATGGCCGTGTCTTTGTGTTTCTTTTTAAAATAAATTTAGAGTACCCAATTATTTTTTCCAATTAAGCGGCAATTTAGCGTGGCCAATCCACCAACGCTGCCCATCTTTGGGTTGTGGGGGCGAAACTCACTCAAACACGGGGAGAATGTGCAAACCCCACATGGACAGTGACCCAGAACCGGAATCGAACCTAGGTCCTCGGAGCCGTGCTAGTCACTGCGCCGCCGAACTTCCCCCATGTGCCTTTATAATTGACAATGAGGTGGTTTCATCCAATACTGTCGCAGTATCAAATAAGCGAGTTTTCTATCGCTTTCCATCCTCTAAGTTACAGAGGCAGCCGAAAAAAGCTAAAGCTTAAGCAAGATGGTAGTAAACCAAACTGCCATTTTATAAATCCAAACATATCTGCTTGATCGTTGCGATCATATTTCCTTTTTAGACACAGTGACCACAACGTCCGACAGCTGCAAAGACTCATCTGTACCAGGAAGGTAAGATGACGATACTGCCAAAGGACAGGAAATCAGGGACTGAAGCAATGTGCTGCTGGCAAATGGGGAAGTGGTCATCGTTTCAGAGAAGAGGCTGTCAATCATGTTCATTGGAAATACTCGCCAAGTGCATGAACAATGTGAAGGGAGAGCTTAACCTGCCATTACTTTTGTTGTGTTAGTTAGCATTTGTTCCCGTCAACGGCCTTAAAACGGAGACGACAGATGGATCATGGCTGTTGTATTCAGAAGAGTATAGGGAACCGAAGGTTGACACAAGATATAAAATGATAAAATAGCTTTTAAATTCATATGATGATTTTTTTTTTTACAAAAGACAATTATTATGGTCAGGAATGTACTGCCTTATAAACACGTCCAATTCGAACATTATAAATGAACTGGGATATGTATTTGATTGGAAATGCTGTGTGCGTGATTCTTGATTTCTCCACGAAGGGAGAAGGGTACAGGTTGTGTGTGTGTGTGTGTGTGTTATTTTGTCATTCTCCAGTAAGAGATACATTAGTAAATGCGCGTGTGTTTGAGTGTGTGATGCTGGCAATATCCACTGGGCATAGATTGGTAAAGGCGTATGTGTGTGATTTTGGCATTATTCACTAGGAGGTAGATTCGTAAATGTGTGTCTGCGTGTCATCCTGACAGCATCCACTAGGGGTAGATTGGTAAAGATGTGTGTTTGATTCTGGCATTCTCCACTAGGGGGTAGATTGGTACAGACGTGTGTGATTCTGAAATTCCCCACTAGTAGGTAGATTGTATGTGTGTGCAGTGTGTGTAACGTGTTTAGTCTGTGTCGTCTGTATATCTATTTGACATGCTCCATTGGGGGGGTAGATTGGTTAAGGCGGGTGTGTGTATGTAGTCTGCGTGTGTAGTGTGTCTATGCGTCTGTGTGTAGTGTGTGTGCGTGTGTGATTCTCCATGAGGGGGTGTATTGGTAACATGTGGGGCTGGAATTGACCATACCCTTACAGGGTGTCATAACCCAGTTTTTGCACCTTATGCGATTGCAAGGTAAGGGCGATACCTATCTCTGTCTTTAAAAAAACTCAGTGACCCCACTTATAGCGCATTTTGAGGCAGCATTCTCATTGATCAGAGACTGAACTGGACTAGTCATATTAATACTGTGACTACCAGAGCAGGCCAGAGGCCCTGAATCCTTCGGTAAGCAACACACATCCTGAAAGCCACTCGCCGCATTCCCCCAAACCTGTCCACTATCTACACGGCTCAAGTCATGAGTGTAATGGAATACGCTCCACTTGCCTGCCTGAGTGCAGCACCAGCAACACTCAAGAAGCTCGACAACGTCCAGGACAAAGCAATCCGCTTAATTTCTGCCCCATTCACAAGCATTCAATCACTCGACCACCGAGTCTCATCTACAAGATACACTGCAGGAACTACTTGCCAAGGTTACAAGGGGAACACATTCCAAACCCACAACCACTACCATCTAGAAGGATAAGAGCAGCAGGTAGCTGGCAGCCCCACCACCTGGAGTGGAAATATGTCTTTGTTCCTTCAGTGTCGCTCTGTCAAAGTTCTGAATCTACCTCACTCACTGCACTGTGGCTGTACCCGCACCTCGGGGAATCCAGCAGATCAAGGGAAACCAGGGATGAAGGATAAATGTGCAGGCCTAACCACAAACGCCCACACCCTGTAAACGAATTTTAAAAATTGCCCGCCTGAGAGAAAAGGGAAAGCTAGACTACCAGGGCGAACCCTGCCAAATAATGAACATATAAGTTGTGACTGTGGAGAAAGTCGACTGCATTTATGAGAGTTCCTTCTTCCATCTGTTGCAGTACAGCATTATTGCCGCACAGAAATTGATTTCTGCCGCAGTCCTCTTCATTGCACGTCGGCTTGCTGAACCCGTTTCGAGTTTGCCGATTTGATTCGACCTCATTGCAACTGTGATTAGTAAAAATAGTCATCGGGTTTCACAGCACAAAGTACTGCATGATACCAGGGAGTGTTAGATTAAGTGTCCACCTTTTGCAGACGTGGCGAATCAACATTGTCCAAAATGCTCCATCAGTACACAGATTAGTGCACTGATACAGACAGTTGACAAGGACAGTCTTCCTTGTTCAACTGCGACAGCAATTGGCAGAGACGGTATCTACCCAGGGTGTTCCTGTGCATGGGCCACGTACAATAGGACTGCAAGTTGGCGTAGTGGTTAGCACTACTGCTTCACAGTGCAAGGGACGTGGGTCCAATTGCGCCCATGGTGACTGTGTGAAGTTTGCATTTTTTCCCTGTGGCTGTGGCAGTTTCCTCCTGGTGCTCCAATTTCTTCCCGCAATCCAAAGTCACGATGGTGTGGTGGATTGAGCACACTAAATTTCCCCTCAGTGACCGAAGTGCAAAACGTGCAGAGGATACTGGGAGCCTGCAGAGGGATTTGAATAGTTTAAGTGAATGAGCTAGAGTCTGGCAGATGGAGTATAATATTCACAAATGTGAGGTTATCCATTCTGGTAACACTAACAAACAAAAGGGATTATTATTTAAACAATGAAATATTAAAACATGCAGCTGTGCAGAGGGACCTGGGTGTCCGAGTGCATGAGTCGTAAAACGTTGGTTTACATGTGAAACCGGCGATTAAGAAGGCAAATGGCGTGTTGTCTTTCAATGCGCGAGAGTAGGAATTTAAGACTAGGGAGGTTATGCTGCAACTGCATAAGGTGCTAGTGAAGCCACACATTAAGTATTGTGTTCAGTTTTGGTCTCCTTACCTGAGAAAGGACGTCTGAGGCCACTGCTCGTTGTCATTTTTATAAATGACCTGGAGGAGGGCGTAGAAGGATGGGTGAGTAAATTTGCAGATGACACTAAAGTCGGTGGAGTTGTGGAGGATGCGGAAGGATGTTACAAGTTATAGAGGGACATAGATAAGCTGCAGCGCTGGGCTGAGAGGTGGCAAATGGAGTTCAATGCAGAAAAGTGTGAGGTGATTAATTTTGGAAGGGATAACAGGAAGACAGAATACTGGGCTCATGGTAAGATTTTTGGCAGTGTGGATGAGCAGAGAGGTCTCGGTGTCCATGCACATAGATCCCTGAAAGTTGCCATTCAGGTTGAGAAGGTTGTTAAGAAGGCGTTAAGAGGGCTTTTATTGGTAGAGGGGTTGAGTTTGGGAGCCATGAGGTCATGTTGCAGCTGTACAAAACTCTGGTGCGGCCGCATTTGGAGTATTGCGTGCAATTCTGGTCGCCGCATTATAGGAAGGATGTGGAAGCATTGGAAAGGGTGCAGAGGAGATTTACCAGAATGTTGCCTGGTATGGAGAGAAGATCTTATGAGGAAAGGCTGAGGCATTTGACCCTGTTTTCGTTAGAGTGAAGAAGGTTAAGAGGTGACTTAATTGAGGCATACAAGATGATCAGAGGATTGGATAGGGTGGACAGTGAGAGCCTTTTTCCTCGGATGGTGATGTCTAGCACGAGGGGACCTAGCTTTAATTGAGGGGAGATAAATATAAGACAGATGTCAGAGGTATGTTCTTTACTCAGAGAGTAGTAAAGGCGTGGAATGCCCTGCCTGCAACAGTAGAGGACTCGCCAACACTAAGGGCATTCAAATGGTCAGTGGATAGACATATGGACGATAAGGGAATAGTGTAGATGGGCTTTAGAGTGGTTTCACAGGTCGGCGCAAGATCGAGGGCCGAAGGGCTTGTACTGCGCTGTAATGTTCTTTGTTCTAGGTTCTATGTACTGGCCCTGGAGGCTTTTCAGAGCAGATTCACTATGTTAATCCCAGATTTGACGGGGGTGGATTATGAGGAAATGTTGAATAGACTGGGACGGTACTCGTTGGAATTGATAAGGATGCGGGGGGGGGGGGGGGGTGCTGGGGGGGGGGGGGGGATCTTATAGATACATATAAAATTACGAAGGGAATAAATAGGACAGATGCAGGCAGGTTATTTCCACTTGCGAGTGAAAGCAGAACTAGAGGGCATAGCCTCAAAATAAGGGGAAGTAGATTTAAGACTGAGCTTAGGTGGAACTTCTTTCGCCAAAGTGTTGTGAATCCATGGAATTCACTGCCCACTGAAGCAGTTGAGGCCCCTTCATCAAATGTTTTCAATAAAGATAGATCGTTTTTTGAGAATATAGGAATATAGGGTTATGGTGCTCGGGCAGAAAATTGGAGCTGAGTCCACAAACGATCTGCTATGATCTCATTGAATGGTGGAAAGTTCGAAGTGCCAGATGGCCCACTCCTGCCCCTAGTTCTTATGTTCTTATAAGTTGTGCTGGGTTTACGGGGAAAGGGTGGTGTTTGGGCCGAGGTAGGATGCTCTTTTTCATGGTTGAGCAGACCAGTTTGGCGCAATGGCCTCATTCTGCACTGCAGGGATTCCACGATTCTATGGTTGTGGCATTATAGGTATTCCGGTACCTGAGAGGCTGAAGTACCATTGGTAGAACCGTTATGCTTGCTATTGGCTAGAGTGTATAATAGCTCCGCCCTGATAGGTGGGGTATAAGAACCTCATTCTGTACCTGGGCTGCTGGGGGAAACATCTAGCTATTAAAGCCTCCAGTTGGCCTACAACTTCGTTTTAGTGGCCAGTGATCGTGCATCAATTTACTAAGCTAGATTTTAAGAAGAAAGGATGGAGCTCCGAATCAGGCCGGAGTGTCTGCAACTTAGCCCCCATGCGGCGAACTCAGCGGCGATATTTAAGCACTGGTTGGCGAATTTTAAAGGGTATCTCGAGACCGCAGAAAACGCACCACTGGAGAGTAGAAACTGCACTCAAGGATGAGCCCGGAGATCTACACCCTCATCGAGGAAGCAGAAGACTTTGATGCAGCAATCGAGCTGCTAAAAGGACACTCTATTCACCCGGTAAACCAGGTTTACGCCCAGCGTCTGCTTGCATCAAGGTGGCAAACCCCTGAGGAATCGTTGGAGGCATTCTACCGCGCACGCCTGGTATTGGGCCGAAGCTGCCGCTGCCCGCAGGTTTCGGCGAACGAATGCACGGAACTCTTAGTCTTGGACGCTTTCGTGGCAGATATGCTTTCATCACAAATCCACAGTGCCTGTTGGAGAAAGACACCCTGGGTCTTAGGGAGGCACGGGCCCTTGCAGGCTCCTTTTACGTGGCCTCCAGGAACGCCCGCCCCTATGTTCCTGACCGCGCGGCAGCCCCCTGGGCAGCGTGGAACCCCATAGCGGTCGACCCAGTGACTTTCCCCGGTCCCCCGCAGGCCTGCGCTGCAAGGCAGCCTGCCAACCCCGAGGGGCCCCGTTGCTACTTTTGCGGGCAGGCCAGGACCCCGGCCAGCGCTGCCCGGCTCGCGCATCCACCTGCAGGGTTGCGGCAAAAAGGGGCATTTCATGGGGATATGTCAGGACCGAGCGGTGGCCGCGGTCTCCAGCGACGAATCCGGACTGTCACCACAAACTTCTCCACGGGCCCCGTGTGGCCAGCCGTCGTCGCCACCCCCATATCCAAGGGCCACGTGCGGACCCCGGGCGCCGCCATCTTGTTCCACGGACGCCACGCTTGAGGGATGGGCGCCGCCATTTTGTGCACCCACGGGCATGTGCGATCAATGGGAGACGCCATCTTGGATGAACTCCCAGGACCCCAGCTCGGCCGACCACACAACGCCTGAACAGAGTTCCCAACTACTGCGATTGGCCTTGGTGACTCTGGATCAGTCTCGACCTCGAACACTCTCAACCGGACGACCGTTTTCATCAAAGGGCACGAGACGTTCTGCTTAATTGACTCTTGGAGCATAGAGAGCTTCGTACACCCCGACGCGGTATGGCGCTGTTCCCTCCTCATTCACCCTGTTAATTAAAAAAATCTCACTGGCCTCCGGTTCCCACTCAGTGGAGGTAAAGGGGTTTTGTTTAGCAAACCTCACAGTCCAGGGAAGGGAGTTCAAAAACGTCCGCCTTTACGTCCTTCCCCACCTCTGCATGGCTACACTCCTGGGTTTAGACTTCCAGTGTAACCTTCAAAGTCTGACCTTCCAATTCGGCGGCCCTATACCCCCCTTACTGTCTGTGGCCTCGCAACCCTTAATGTCTACCCACCTTCCCTGTTTGCGAACTTCACCCCGGATTGCAAACCCGTCGCCACCAGGAGCAGATGCTACAGTGCCAGGACCGGATCTTTATTAGGTCAGAGGTCCAAAGGCTACTGAGGGAAGGGGTCATGTCGATAGAAGTCCGCCAGGCCTTCAGCCGCATCAAAGCAAACATTGCAAAGGCCACGATGTTCGCCATTGACGAGTTCTTCCCCTTCCAGGTCCAGAGCGATACGTCCGACGTAGCTCTGGTGGCAAACCTCACCAAGCAGGCAGACACGTCGCCTTCTTCTCCCATACCCCCCATGCTTCCGAAATCCGCCACTCCTCATTCGAAAGGTGGATACAGAACTGGCTAGGTCATAGAAGGCAGAGAGTAGGAATGGAAGGATGCTTTTCTAATTGGAGGGCTGTGACCAGTGGTGTTCCACAGGGATCAGTGTTGGGACCATTGCTGTTTGTAGTATATATAAATGATTTGGAGGTAAATGTAACTGGTCTGATTAGTAAGTTTGCAGACGACACAAAGGTTGGTGGAATTGCGGATAGCGATGAGGACTGTCAGAGGATACAGCAGGATTTAGATTGTTTGGACACTTGGGCGGAGAGATGGGAGATGGAGTTTAATCCGGACAAATGAGAGGTAGTGCATTTTGGAAGGTCTAATGCAGGTATGGAATATACAGTGAATGGTAGAACCCTCAAGAGTATTGAAAGTCAGAGAGATCTAGGAGTGCAGGTCCACAGGTCACTGAAAGGGGCAACAGAGGTGGAGAAGGTAGTCAAGAAGGCATATGGCATGCTTGCCTTCATTGGCCGGGGCATTGAGTATAAGAATTGGCAAGTCATGTTGCAGCTGTATAGAACCTTAGTTAGGCCACACTTGGACTTTAGTGTTCCATTCTGGTCGCACAGAAGGCTGTGGAGGCTTTAGAGAGGACGCAGAAGAGATTTACCAGAATGCTGCCTGGTATGGAGGGCATTAGCTATGAGGAGCGGTTGAATAAACACGGTTTGTTCTCACTGGAACGAAGGAGGTTGAGGGGCGACCTGATAGAGGTCTACAAAATTATGAGGGGCATAGACAGAGTGAATAGTCAGAGGCTTTCCCCCGGGGTAGAGGGTTCAATAACTAGGGGGCATAGGTTTAAGGTGAGAGCGGCAAGGTTTAGAGTAGATGTACGAGGCAAGTATTTTACACAGAGGGTAGTGGGTGCCTGGAACTCGCTGCCGGAGGAGGTGGTGGAAGAAGGGACGATAGTAACATTTAAGGGGCATCTTGACAAATACATGAATAGGATGGGAATAGGGGGCTACGGACCCAGGAAGTGTAGAAGATTGTAGTTTTGTCGGGCAGCATGGTCGGCACGGGCTTGGAGGGCCGAAGGGCCTGTTCCTGTGCTGTACATTTCTTTGTTCTTTGTTCTTTGTTTGAAATGGAGGCCCTGGCCATAGTAGAAGCTGTGCGACATTGGAGGTATTACCTGGCCGGCAGGAGATTCACTCTCCTCACTGACCAACGGTCGGTTGCTTTCATGTTCGATAATGCACAGCGGGGCAAGATAAAAAACGACAATATCTTGTGGTGGATCGAGCTCTCTACCTACAACTACGAGATCTTGTATCGTCCCGGGAAGTTAAACGAACCTCCTGACGCCCTGTCCCGCGACACATGTCCCACCGCACTAGTGGACCGCCTCCGAGCCCTCCACGAGGACTGCTGCCTCCCGGCAATCACTCGCTTTTTTCATTTCTTCAGGACCCGCAAACTCCCTACTCCATCGAGGACGTCAGGACAGCCACCAGGGACTGCCAAATCGGCGCGCAGTGCAAACGGCACTTCTACCGGCCAGAGAGAGATCACCTGATAAAGGCTCCCCGCACCTTTGAACGCCTCAGCATGGACTTCAAAGGCTCCCTCCCCTCCACCGACCGCAACACGTACATCCTGAACGTGATTGACGAGCACTGCCGGTTCCCTTTCGCCATCCCCTGCCCCGACATGACCGTCTCCACCATCATCAAGGTCCGCCATAGCACCTTTGCACTGTTCACGTCCCCCGCTTACATACACAGCCATAGGGGGTCCTCCGTTTGAGCGACGAACTTCGTCAATTCCTGCTCAGCAAGGGCACCGCCTCGAGCAGGACGACCAGTTACAACCCCCAGGGTAACGGGCAGGTAGAGAGGGGGAACGGAACGGTTTCGAAGACCGTCCTACTGGCCCTACGGTCCGGGAAGCTCCCACTTTCCCGCTGGCAAGAAGTCCTCCCGGATGCCCTCCACTCCATCCGGTCACTTCTTTGTACAACCACCAATCAGACACCTTACGAACATCTCCTTGTCTTCCCTAGGAAGTCCTTCTCTGGTACCTCGCTCCCGACCTGGCTCGCAGCACCCGGACCCATCCGGCTCCAAAAATACGTGCGGGCGCACAAGTCAGACCCGTTGGTCGAGAGGGTCCATCTGCTCCATGCTAACCCCCAGTACGCCTACGTGGCGTACCCCGACGGCCGACAAGATACAGTCTCCCTCCGGGAACTGGCGCCCGCCGGAACTCCACGCACATTCCAGCCACCAGTCCCACCCTCCCCGCCATCGCAGCACCTTACAGGAGGATCTGTCCTTTCGCCGCCCTGCCTAGCCGCCCCCCCCCCCCCCCATCCACCGACGCCCCCCGCAGGCGCTCCCATCCCAGGTCAACCGTTTTCCCCACCAGCGCCGTTTAGGGGTGACAAAGCTGCCATGGATATCGAAGCCACGCTCCCGGAGTCACAGACGCCCGAGCCTCCACCAAAGTCACCATCGAGGCTCCGACGATCACAGAGGACGACCAGTGCCCCCGATCGACTGATTGCTTCACTTACTTCATCAGTTATGTTTTGCAGTTGCTGGCCACCACCCCCACCGGACATTTTTTTAACGGGGTGAATGTGGTATTAGAGGTATTACGATACCTGAGAGGCTGAAGTGCCATTGGTAGAACCTGTATGCTTGCTGTTGTGTATAATAGCTCCGCCCTGATAGGCGGGGTATAAAAACCCGTGCCGCCCCAGCAGCTGAGGTGCAAACCAACACATCTCTGGAAACACAGAGGCAATTTAGCATGACCAATCCACTGAACGTGCACATCTTTGGAATGTACGGGGAAACTTATCATTGTCCTTCCACCCAACATGCAAATTTTTAAGGGGCTGGTTTAGTACAAGGTTAAATAACTGGATTTGAAAGCAGACCAATGCAGGCCAGCAGCGCGGGTTCAATTCCCGTACCAGCCTCCCCGAACAGGAGCCTGAACGTGGCGACTAGGGGCTTTTCACAGTAACTTCATTTGAAGGCTAATTGTGAGAGTAAGTGATTTTATCTTTTATCTTATCTTTGGACACGAAGCAGTAATATCAGCATGACCAATGCACCTAATCGGCATATCTTTGGACTATGGGATGAAAACGGAGCAGCCGGAGGAAACCGAGGCAAAGACGGGAGCGAACGTGCAAACTCTTGACCGACAGACAACGATAGCCGGACATTGACCCCGGGTCACCGGCGCAGTGCTGTCCACTGTGCCGTATCTGAATACTTCCTTAACGTGCTGAGGGTTCCCCATCCTCTACCAACTTTTCGGGCAGTGTGTTCCAGTTCCCCAACCACCCAGACAGGGTTACAGTTTTGTTTTCCCCCTCAAATCCACCTCTAAATATCCATCCCCTGACTGTAAGTCAACGTCCACCCCCCCCCCCCAACCCCCAACCACACCCCGTAGTTGTTTTCCCCTTTATATAGAAATGAAACGCTCCTCCTATCCTTCCTACCTTGTAACTCATAACTTTGTACTGCAAACAAAAATACATCATAAAGGCTATATGTAAGTAGCCTTCATGCGTTGGAGCAGATTAACTGGACGTTTCCAGAGGGCAGACAGTTCGTGGACAGATGTTCCGCACACTGGGGCGGGAAGGCAGTGTTGTGTGTTTCTTTTGTGTTTCGGATAATTGATTACCCCTCAGCATTTCCCGACCTCTGGGCAATAAGATCGGCCGAACCTCCAGGAGCAGCAGAGCATAAACCCCACGCTGGTCCCCAAGTGGGAGCAGGAAGTGGTATTTTAAGCTTTTTCCTGGAAATGGGACAAAAGGCAGCGGCGATGCGAGTGGGGGAGGCACAGTCGCCTCGTTTTCTGGGTCGCTCTAACCGTCCAGCGATGGGTTAAATTGGGCTGGATGTGTGCGCAAGACGTAATTTACAGCCTGATGGACACGGGGAACCCCTCCTGGGACTGCATGGGTCCTGTTGAAAGGTAGGTCGGGGGAGAGTTCAAGTGGGGAGAAATAAACAGATAAACCATATCTGGGGAGGTGAGAGCAAATAATCTCGGCCCACTTCAACTCATTGCCTCGAACGTGCCCTGCCCTGCTCCTTTCCAGCTTTCAACTCTCTATCCCTGACTTAGATACCTTTTGGGACTGAGATTCAGCTACGGCAGACGCCGCTACAACCGAGATCGCACCAACATCCACACCTGATGCCCAGAGCCACAAGGATAGTAATAAGAAGAAGGTAGCGAAGAGCTCTCGTTCCACACCAAACGGCCCCAGTCTTAGTGAGCAGATCCAGTAGATGGCAAACACCGAGCGGCACAGCGTGTCGGTGGCCGGTATCAAGAAGGCACTGAGTCTGAAAGGCCTGGACGTGAATAAGTATCGAGGCCTCTTCAAGCTGGTCATCGTGTGTTGTTGCAGACGTGTGTGGACAAACGTCGTCTGCTCCATGGCAAAGGCAATGGCGCCTCCGGTTCTGTGAAGCTCCCCAAGAAAGAGAGACAAAGAAGACCAAGAAGCCAGCGACAACCGCCGGCACGAAACTGACAAAAAAACTGAGCAAAAAATCCCATGCCAAGAAATTGGCCTATAAATCCACCGGCAATAAACTGGCTAAGAAATTGCCCAGCCAAGAAACTGATCAGAAAACCTCACGCCAAGAAACTGACCAGATCCCGCCAAGAAACAGACCAGCCAACTCCCACTAAGAATGCGAAAGCGGCGGCTGCCAATCCAGCTTGGGCGACTGTTAAAGACAAGAGCGCCCAGACTCCCAATGCCCCCAAGGCAAAGGGACCCGTCAAGAAGTGAAGTAACCACGCCACATATTTACAAACCTAAAACACAAATTCCCATCTGAACCCAAAGGCTAATTTCAGAACCATCACATCTTTCCCTCGAAAGAACAGAGACCCTGACACAACAGCCCCTCTACAGGGCATGTAATCATTCATGTAATATAGTAATTTTCTTTACATATATAAATGTCTTGATGTATATTTCTTTAATATATAAATGGCTGAAATTGAAATTATGTCAAACCTTATTATTTGCCACAATACAAATTCTCGGAAATGCCTTAACTTTATTTACATGTTTAGAATAAAATATGTTTCTTACAAATGATGTAAAGTAAACATTTCTGGCATTCAGTATTTAATACAAAATAAAGTGCCCTTTTTTGTGCCACAACCGCCCTGGACCACTGACTGTTGAAATCAGCGATCTTTAATTATATTTCACCCAATGTCCCATGGTATAGACCATTTCTCATCAAATAATTTATTATTATTTCCGAATTATTCAATACAAAATAAAGTGTAATTTTTTTATCATGGCTGCCCTCAATGATAGAGCACTGAATTGGAGAACGCATGGGTATTTGATTATATTTCACTCAAGATCCCTGAGTATAAAGCGATTGATAAAACTGGTTTAAAATATACATTTTTTGATTCAGTGTTATTCAACGTAAAATAAAGTGTCTTTTTGTCAGACAGGGTTTCTTGCTCAGGTACACTTTCTGGATGCAGTGTCCGCAATGCACGATGCACGTTTCCCCCGCAACAGCCAATCAGCATCTCCGCTCTTCTGTCCTCGGCTGGATGCTTGCCTTGGCTTGAACACCTAGGGTGTCTTGCTCAGGTTCACTTTCTGGACGCAGTGACCGCAATGCACTGATGTAATTTTTCCCCGCAACAGCCAATCATCAGCTCTGCTGTTCTGCTCTCTACTGGATGCTTGCCTTGACTAGAACGCCGAGCGTGCCTTGCTCAGGTACACTTTCTGGATGCAGAGACTGCAATGCACTGATGCGAATTTTGCCCGCGACAGCCAATCAGACGATCCGCTCTACTACCCTCTGCTGGGTGCCTGTCTTGACTTGAATACCTATGGTGTGTTGCTCAGGTAAGCTTTCTGGATGCAGTGACCGCAATGCACTGATGCAAAGATTCTCCGCGACAACCAATCAGCAGCTCCGCTCTACAGCCCTCTGCTGGATGCTTGCCTTGACTTGAACACCTAGGGTGTCTTGCTCAGGTGCACTTTCTGGATGCAGTGACCGCAATGCACTGATTTTTAAAAAACTTTTCCTTTTCTGAGTTGCCAAGCCAGGGCTCAGAGTGTGGGTCAGCGGCGAACCCCTAATCCAGCTCCTTGCCTGCTCCAAAAAACGAATTTAAATTGAATCGAATTTATGGTCCCCACAAGAGAGACACACCAGATCTGAACCCAAAGGCTCAATCTACAGACACTTGATCTTAGCCAAAAGGCCGAGAAGCATCGCACTGATGCGAATTTTCCGCACAACAACCAGTCAGCAGATCAGTACTACTGCCCTCGACTTGAAAACCTAGGGTGTTTTGCTCACGTACGCTTTCTGGATGCAGTGACCGCAATGCACTGATGCAAATTTCCCCCGCAACAGCCATTCAGCAGCTCCGCTCTACTGCACTCTGCTGGATGCTTGCCTTGACTTGAACACCTAGGGTGTCTTGCTCAGGTAGACTTTCTGGATGCAGCGACCACAATGCACTGATGCAAAGATTCTCCACGACAACACAATCAGCAGATTCACTCTACTGCCCTCGACTTGTACACCTATGTGTCTTGCTCAGGTACACTTTATGGACGCAGTGACCGCAATGCACTGATGCAAAAATTCCCCGCAACAGCCAATCAGCAGATCCGCTCTACTGCCCTCTGCTGGGTGCCTGTCTTGACTTGAACACTGGAGAGGATGCTGGAGAGGGAGGGGGAGGATCCAGTTGTTGTGTTCCATGTCGGTACCAACAAATAGGCAAGTCTAGGAAAGAGGACCTGTTTAGAGATTATAAAGAGCTAGGATTCAAATAAAAAAACAGGTCCTCAAGGGACATAATCTAAGGATTACTGCCCGCGCCACGTGCAAATTGGCATAGGGAGGCAAGAATAAGGGAAGTTAACACGTGGCTGAAAGAGTGGTGTGTGAAAGAGGGCTTCCTTTTCATGGGACACTGGCATCAGCTTTGGGACAGGGGGGACCTATACCGTTGGGATGGTCTCCACCTGAACCGAGCTGGGACCAGTGTTCTGGCGAAAAGAGTAAATAGGGTGGTCAATAGGACTTTAAACTAAAGATTGGGTGGGGGAAGGGAAAGTCAGGGAACTAAGAGGTGAAGTAATCAGTGGGAAGCATAGCTGCTTAGGAATACAACAAAGCACGAAAAGACAAAACTCAGGAGAGGTTACGATAGTCCCCATCCCACAAAATATGGAAAGTGTATGGAAAGGCTCAGTAAACCAATGTCCACCATACTAAGAAAACAAAAAGGGACGGTCAATAGAGAATTAAAGGTGCTATATTTAAATGCGCGTAGTGTACGGAACAAGGTAGCTAAGCTTGTGGCCCAGATTGTGACTGGCAGGTATGATGTGGTAGGCATCACAGAGACGTGGTTGCAGGGGGTTCAGGACTGGCATTTAAACATCCAGGGATTCACAACCTATCGAAAAGACAGAGAGGTGGGCAGAGGGGGCGGGTTTGCATTGTTAATTAGGAATGAAATTAAATCAATAGCACTAAACGACACAGGGTCAGATGATGTGGAGTCTTTCTCATTAGAGCGGAGAAGGATGAGGGGCGACTTGATAGAGGTTTATAAGATGATCAGGGGAATAGATAGAGTAGACAGTCAGAGACATTTTCCCCGGGTGGAACACACCATTACAAGGGGACATAAATTTAAGGTGAAAGGTGGAAGATATCGGAGGGATATCAGAGGTAGGTTCTTTACCCAGAGAGTAGTGGGGGCATGGAATGCACTGCCCGTGGAAGTAGTTGAGTCGGAAACATTCGGGACCTTCAAGCAGCTATTGGATAGGTACATGGATGACGGTAAAATGATATAGTGTAGATTTATTTGTTCGTAAGGGCAGCACGGTAGCATTGTGGATAGCGCAATTGCTTCACAGCTCCATGGTCCCAGGTTCGAATCAGGCTTGGGTCATTGTCTGTGCGGAGTCTGCACGTCATCCCCGTGTCTGCGTGGGTTTCCTCCGGGTGCTCCGGTTTCCTCCCACAGTCCAAAGATGTGCGGGTTAGGTGAATTGGCCAATGATAAATTGCCCTTAATGTCCAAATTGCCCTTGGTGTTGGGTGGAGGTGTTGAGTTTGGGTGTTGTGCTCTTTCCGGGAGCCGGTGCGGACTCGGGGGGCCGGGTGGCCTCCTTCTGCACTGTAAATTCAATGATAATCTATGATTAATCTAGGACAAAGGTTCGGCACAACATCGTGGGCCGAAGGGCATGTTCTGTGGTGTATTTTCTATGTTCTATGTTCTATATAGGAACATATTTAAATAGTAACATCCTTATGCAATTGTCACGGTAAATATGTAATTGAATCACAGAATCCCTACAGTGCAGAAGGAGGTCATTCTGCCCATCGAGCACCGACCCTCTGCACCGACATTCTGAAAGAACACTCCAACCAAGCCGCACTATCCCAAGAAACCTTGAACCTGACTTCGAAATCCCTGGGCACTAAGGGATCAAGGCCAGTCCATCTAACCTGCACACACTTGAACTTTGAATGAATTTCTGAGGCGTTTCCCTCTGTGTTCTTGAAACATCCCTGTTTTCATTTTGGTTTAATTAGTTTTTCAGTATTTTAACACTGAAACACTTTTAACATGCAGAAAACTTTACGGAGGAGCTGGGATATTTTACAACGTTGTCTAACAAGCTTCACATTATTCCCGACATCTTAATGTTGATGACTAATATGTGTGCCAAACTGAATGACTTGTCACGCTTATTGTGCATTTCGAAAAATAAATTGTACTGATATTTCCGCTGCTAAGGCAAGATTTAAGTGCAGTCATTCTTTAGCAACGTGACTATGGACACACGGGTGCTTTAATTAATGACCAAAGGCAACGTTGCGTCCGATGTTGTAATCGTAGCTTCTGTCACAATGGTTTCGTCAGATCCGTTCGATCCAAACCACACAGAATATCCAGCAGGATAGCAAATCAAATCGCTGATTTGGCGGTTCTTATCGTTGTGTGCGAATTTCATCAGAAAATGTTTATTTTCTTATTTCTTCTCGTAATTGGTGAGTATAAGTCTTGGACTTGGTACCTTTAACCCCTCCACGATTTCTGCTTTAATGAGATAGAGCACACAGTTCTGGAAGCTGTTAATATTGAGCAACTTCAGAAACGGGTGCGGCAGGCAGCATTTTTACGAAATCAAGGGAACATACTTGGTCTATATTTCGAAATGTAACATAAGAAAATGTGGAACCAATTAATTGTGTCCAAATGTAATTATGAATTTTACAACTTTAAGTGGGAAAAAAATCGATTAATTTCATATTCTTGAGCTTTGCGAAAGATAAATGACCAATGCTTCGAATATGATTCAGTAAGGCAGTGTAAAGCCAGTATACGGTTTCAATGATACGAAAGACGATGATAACTTCGGGCTGAATGTATCTAAATCTCTGACGAGAACTGAAAATCATGGAAGCAACGGGAGTTGGGGTGGACTTACATCTGTGGATTTAGAGTTAACGGTTCGAGTAGATAACATTCTTTCCATCAGCTCTGGCAATTATAGAGTTGATTAGCATTCAAGCCAGAGATAGGGGGAAGGAGGAATCGAGTTCTTGATATTTTAGCGTAAAATGAAAATGAACGCTGTTGTGAAGCAAATGAGATGAAATAATCCCTACAGTGCAGACGGAGACCGTTCGGCGCATCAGACCACACGGATCCTCTGAAAGAGCACTGTAATCAAACCGAATAATAACGTTTTAATTGTTACAAGTAGACTTACATTAACACTGTAATGAAGTTACTGTGAATAGACTCTAGTTGCCACATTTCGTCGCCTGTTTGGATACGCAGAGGAAGAATTCAGAATTCTCAGCGAGTACGGGAATTGAACCCGCGCTGCTGCATTACAAACCATCTGCTAGCTCACTGAGCTAAACCAGCCCTACTTCCCCCACCGTATTCCAATAACCCCTTAAGCTAATTTACACATCCTTGAACATTATTGGGGTAATTTAGCCTGACCAATCCTCCTAAAGAGCACATAGAACATAGAACATAGAAAATACAGCACAGAACAGGCCCTTCGGCCCACGATGTTGTGCCGAACCTTTGTCCTAGATTAATCAGAGATTATCATTGAATTTACAGTGCAGAAGGAGGCATTTCGGCCCTTTGAGTCTGCACCGGCTCTTGGAAAGAGAACCCTACCCAAACTCAACACCTCCACCCAACACCAAGGGCAATTTGGACATTAAGGGCAATTTATCATTGACCAATTCACCTAACCCACACATCTTTGGACTGTGGGAGGAAACCGGAGCACCCGGAGGAAACCCACGCAGACACGGGGAGGACGTGCAGACTCCGCACAGACAGTGACCCAAGCCGGAATCGATCCTGGGACCCTGGAGCTGTGAAGCAATTGTGCTATCCACAATGCTACCATGCTGCCCTTGAGAGCAAATAAATCTACACTATATAATTTTACCATAATCCATGTACCTATCCAATAGCTGCTTGAAGGTCCCTAATGTTTCCGACTCAACTACTTCCACAGGCAGTGCATTCCATGTCCCCACTACTCTCTGGGTAAAGAACCTACCTCTGATATCCCTCCAATATCTTTCACCTTTCACCTTAAATTTATCTCCCCTTGTAATGGTTTGTTCCACCCAGGGAAAAAAGTCTCTGACTGTCTACTCTATCTAGTCCCCTGATCATCTTATAAACCTCTATCAAGTCGCCCCTCATCCTTCTCCGTTCTAATGAGAAAAGGCCTAGCACCCTCAACCTTTCCTCGTAAGACCTACTCTCCATTCCAGGCAACATCCTGGTAAATCTCCTTTGCACCTTCCCAAAAGCTTCCACATCCTTCCTAAAATGAGGCGACCAGAACTGTACACAGTACTCCAAATGTGGCCTTACCAAAGTTTTGTACAGCTGCATCATCACCTCACGGCTCTTAAATTCAATCCCTCTGTTAATGAACGCGAGCACACAATAGGCCTTCTTCACAGCTCTGTCCACTTGAGTGGCAACTTTCAAATATGTATGAACATAGACCCCAAGATCTCTCTGCTCCTCCACATTGCCAAGAACCCCAACGTTAACCCTGTATTCCGCATTCATATTTGTCCTTCCAAAATGGACAACCTCAAACTTTTCAGGGTTAAACTCCATCTGCCACTTCTCAGCCCAGCTCTGCATCCTATCTATGTCTCTTTGCAGCCGACAACAGCCCTCCTTACTATCCACAACTCCACCAATCTTCGTATCGTCTGCAAATTTACTGACCCACCCTTCAACTTCCTCATCCAAGTCATTAATGAAAATCACAAACAGCAGAGGACCCAGAACTGATCCCTGCGGTACGCCACTGATAACTGGGATCCAGGCGGAATATTTGCCATCCACCACCACTCTCTGACTTCTATCGGTTAGCCAGTTTGTATCCAACTGGCCAAATTTCCCACTATCCCATGCCTCCTTGCTTTCTGCATAAGCCTACCATGGGGAACTTTATCAAATGCCTTACTAAAATCCATGTACACTACATCCACTGCTTTACCTTCATCCACATGCTTGGTCACCTCCTCAAAGAATTCAATAAGATTTGTAAGGCAAGACGTACCCCTCACAAATCCGTGCTGACTATCCCTAATCAAGCAGTGGCTTTCCAGATGCTCAGAAATCCTATCCTTCAGTACCCTTTCCATTACTTTGCCTACCACCGAAGTAAGACTAACTGGCCTGTAATTCCCAGGGTTATCCCTAGTCCCTTTTTTGAACAGGGGCACGACATTCGCCACTCTCCAATCCGCTGGTACCACCCCTGTTGACAGTGAGGACGAAAAGATCATTGCCAACGGCTCTGCAATTTCATGTCTTGCTTCCCATAGAATCCTTGGATATATCCCGTCAGGCCCGGGGGACTTGTCTATCCTCAAGTTTTTCAAAATGCCCAACACATCTTCCTTCCTAACAAGTATTTCCTAGAGCTTACCAATCTGTTTCACACTGTCCTCTCCAACAATATCGCCCCTCTCATTTGTAAATACAGAAGAAAAGTACTCGTTCAATACCTCTCCTATCTCTTCAGACTCAATACACAACCTCCCGCTACTGTCCTTGATCGGACCTACCCTCGCTCTAGTCATTCTCATATTTCTCACATATGTGTAAAAGGGTTTTCCTTGATCCTACCCGCCAAAGATTGTTCATGCCCTCTCTTAGCTCTCCTAATCCCTTTCTTCATTTCCCTCCTGGCTATCTTGTATCCCTCCAATGCCCTGTCTGAACCTTGTTTCCTCAGCCTTACATAAGTCACCTTTTTCCTCTTAACAAGTCATCCAACCTCTCTTGTCAACCATGGTTCCCTCACTCGACCATATCTTCCCTGCCTGACAGGGACATACATATCAAGGACACGGAGCACCTGTTCCTTGAACAAGTTCCACATTTCACTTGTGTCCTTCCCTGCCAGCCTATGTTCCCAACTTATGCACTTCAATTCTTGTCGGACAACACCGTATTTACCCTTCACCCAATTGTAAACCTTGCCCTGTTGCACGTACCTATCCCTCTCCATTACTAAAGTGAAAGTCACAGAATTGTGGTCACTATCTCCAAAATGCTCCCCCACTAACAAATCTATCACTTGCCCTGGCTCATTACCCAGTACTAAATCCAATATTGCCCCTCCTCTGGTCGGACAATCTACATACTGCGTTAGAAAAGCTTCCTGGACACACTGCACAAACACCACCCCATCCAAACTATTTGATCGAAAGAGTTTCCACTCAATATTTGGGAAGTTAAAGTCGCCCATGACTTCTACCCTATGACTTCTGCACCTTTCCAAAATCTGTTTCCCAATCTGTTCCTCCACATCTCTGCTACTAATGGAAGGCCTATAGTAAACTCCTAACAAGGTGACTGCTCCTTTCATATTTCTGACTTCAACCCATACTACCTCAATAGGGTGATACTCCTCGAACTGCCTTTCTGCAGCTGTTATACTATCTCTAATTAATAATGCCAACCCCCCCCCCCCCCCACCTCTTTTACCACCCTCCCTAATCTTATTGAAACATCTATAACCAGGGACCTCCAACAACCATTTCTGCCCCTCTTCTATCCAAGTTTCCGTGATGGCCACCACATCGTAGTCCCAAGAACCGATCCATGCCTTAAGTTCACCCACCTTATTCCTGATGCTTCTTGCGTTGAAGTATACACACTTCAACCCATCTCCGTGCCTGCAAGTACTCTCCTTTGTCAGTGTTCCCTACCCCACTGCCTCATTACACGCTTTGGCGTCCTGAATATTGGCTACCTTAGTTGTTGGACTACAAATCCGGTTCCCATTCCCCTGCCAAATTAGTATAAACCCTCCCGAAGAGTACTAGAAAACCTTCCTCCCAGGATATTGGTGCCCCTCTGGTTCAGATGCAACCCGTCCTGCTTGTACAGGTCCCACCTTCCCCAGAATGCGCTCCAATTATCCAAATACCTGAAGCCCTCCCTCCTACACCATTCCTGCAGCCACGTATTCAACTGCACCCTCTCCCTATTCCTAGCCTCGCTATCACGTGGCACCGGCAACACATCAGAGATGACAACTCTGTCTGTCCTGGCTTTCAACTTCCAGCCTAACTCCCTAAACTTGTTCATTACCTCCACACCCCTTTTCCTACCTATGTCGCTGGTACCAATGTGCACCACGACTTCTGGCTGCTCACCCTCCCCCTTAAGGATCCTGAAGACAAGATCCGAGACATTCCTGGCCCTGGCACCCGGGAGGCAAGATACCTTCCGGGAGTCTCGCTCGCGACCACAGAATCTCCTATCTATTCCCCTAACCATTGAATCTCCTACAACTATTGCTTTTCTATTCTCCCCCCTTCCCTTCTGAGCCCCAGAGCCAGACCCAGTGCCAGAGACCTGGCCGCTAGTGCCTTCCCCCGGTAGGTCATCCCCCCTCCAACAGCATCCAAAACGGTATACTTGTCTTGAGGGGGAACGGCCACGAGGGATCCCTGCACTTTCTGCCTGTTTGTTTTTTTTCCCCTGACTGCAACCCAGCTATTCTTGTCCTGTACCTTAGGTGTGGTTAGCTCCTTGTAACTCTTCTCAATCACCCCCTCTGCCTCCCGGATGATCCGAAGTTCATCCAGCTTCAGCTCCAGTTCCGTAACACGGTCTTTGAGGAGTTGAAGTTGGGTGCACTTCCCGCAGGTATAGTCAGTGGGGACACCGGTGGTATCCCTCACCACCCACATCCTACAGGATGAGCATGTAATTGGCCTAGCCTCCATCCCCTCTTACCTGACAGAATATAGCTGCCCTGTGGACTAACTAGATCTCCGCCCTCCGACCCTGCTCCCAGTCAGCTACACTTTCTGTAAACTCCTGGCTCTCTTCGCACTCTTTGCGGAAATGTCGGAAATAAAATTAAAGGAGCACCTTACTCCCTCCTCACCTCACTCCCTCGGTCACCAAACTCTCACTATCGCACTCAAATGCACCAAATTCAGCACTCAGTGCAAACAAAGTCTGCACTGTAGGGGTTCACTTTTATACTGTGAATCTAGCCTCTGAAAACTGGCCTAATCCAATTAACTAATTAACAAGCTCCAGCTGCAAGTGCCTCCAAGTAGAAGCCTGTTTAAAGCTTATTGAAAATTCACCTTCTTCTAAACCAAGCAGCAACTTTTAAGTTAATTAACTAAATTAAAGGAAGACTAAACTTTAGATAAAAATGAAGCCTTATACTCCCTCGGTCACCAAACTCTCACTATCGCACTCAAATGCACCAAATTCAGCACTCAGTGCAAACATATTTGGACTTTGGGAGGAAACCAGAGCACCAGCAGGAAGCCCATTCAGGCTTGGGCAGAATATCTTAACTTCGCACAGACAGTCTCCCAAGGCTGGAAATGAACGTGAGTCCCCGGCTTGTGAGTCATCGGTGCTTACCACTGGGCCAGCTTGCCGCCCAAGTGTAAAAGGATGTTGGGGTCAGCATGTGATGAAAGTTCTGTAGTAGAACTCTAAGTGGGATCAGCACAGCAACAGGCCAATTGCCGGCCCCCCTCCCAAGCTTGTATCGCGCATAATACGATCCTTGGACAAAACCCTCAGTATTTCCGAGTATCGTATCCCTCTATATCCATCCTCCATAGCGAGGCTAGGAATGGGGAGAGAGTGCAGTTGAACACGTGGCTGCAGGAATGGTGTAGGAGGGGGGGCTTCAGGTATTTGGATAATTGGAGCGCATTCTGGGGAAGGTGGGACCTGTACGATCAGGATGGGTTGCATCTGAACCAAAGGGGCACCAATATCGTGGGAGGGAGCTTTTCTAGTACTCTTCGGGAGGGTTTAAACTAATTTGGCAGGGGAATGGGAACCGGATTTGTAGTCCAGCAACTAAGGTAGCCGATATTCAGGACGCCAACGCGTGTAGTGTGGCAGTGGGGAAGGGAACACTGACAAAGGAGAGTACTTGCAGGCGCGGAGATGGGTTGAAGTGTGTATACTTCAACACAAGAAGCATCAGGAATAAGGTGGGTGAACTTAAGGCATGGATCGGTACTTGGGACTACGATGTGGTGGCCATCATGGAAACTTGGATAGAAGAGGGGCAGAAATGGTTGTTGGAGGTCCTTGGTTATAGATGTTTCAATAAGATTAGGGAGGGTGGTAAAAGAGGTGGGGGCGGGTGGCATTGTTTATTAGAGTTAGTATAACAGCTGCAGAAAGGCAGTTCGAGGAGTATCAGCCTACTGAGGTAGTATAGGTTGAGGTCAGAAATAGGAAAGGAGCAGTCACCTTGTTAGGAGTTTTCTATAGACCCTCAAATCGTAGCAGAGATGTGGAGGAACAGGTTGGGAAACAGATTTTGGAAAGGTGCAGAAGTCACAGTGTAGTAGTAATGGGTGACTTTAACTTCCCAAACATTGAGTCGAAACTCTTTCGATCAAATGGTTTGGATGGGGTGGTGTTTGTGCAGTGTGTCCAGGAAGTTTTTCTAACACAGTATGTAGATTGTCCGATCAGAGGGGAACGCCATATTGGATTTGTTACTTGGTAATGAACCAGGGCAAGTGATAGATTTGTTAGTGGGGGAGCATTTTGGAGATAGTGACCACAATTCTGTGACTTTCACTTTAGTAATGGAGAGGGTTATGTGCGTGCAACAGGGCAAGGTTTACAATTGGGGGAAGGGTAAATACGATGTTGCCAAACAAGAATTGAAGTGCATAAGTTGGGAACATAGGCTGTCAGGGAAGGACACAAGAGAAATGTGGAACTTGTTCAAGGAACAGGTACTACGTGTCCTTGATATGTATGTCCCTGTCAGGAAGGGACGAGATGGTCCAGTGAAGGAACCATGATAGACAAGAGAGGTTGAATGTCTTGTTAAGAGGGAGAAGGAGACTTATGTAAGGCTGAGGAAACAAGGTTCAGACAGGGCGCTGGAGGGATACACGTTACCAGGAGGGAACTGAAGAAAGGGATTAGGAGAGCTAAGAGAGGGCATGAACAATCTTTGGTGGGTAGGATCAAGGAAAACCCCAAGGCCTTTTACACATATGTGAGAAATATGAGAATGACTAGAGCGAGGGTAGGTCCGATCAAGGACAGTAGCGGGAGATTGTGTATTGAGTCTGAAGAGATAGAAGAGGTCTTGAACGCATACTTTTCTTCTGTATTTAGAAATGCGAGGGGCGATATTGTTGGAAAGGACAGTGTTTAACAGATTGGTAAGCTCGAGGAAATACTTGTTAAGAAGGAAGATATGTTGGGCATTTTGAAAAACTTGAGGAAAGACAAGTCCCCCGGGCCTGGCGGGATATATCCAAGGATTCTATGGGAAGCAAGAGATATAATTCCAGAGCCGTTGGCAATGATATTTTCGTCCTCACTGTCAACAGGGGTGATACCAGGGGATTGGAGAGTGGCGAATGTCGTGCCCCTGTTCAAAAAGGGGACTAGGGATAACCCTGGGAATTACAGGCCAGTTAGTCTTACTTTGGTGGTCGGCAAAGTAATGGAAAAGGTACTGAAGGACAGGATTTCTGAGCATCTGGAAAGACACTGCTTGATTAGGGATAGTCAGCACGGATTTGTGAGGGGTAGGTCTTGCCTTACAAGTCTTATTGAATTATTTGAGGAGGTGACCAAGTATGTGGATGAAGGTAAAGCAGTGGATGTAGTGTACATGGATTTTACTAAGGCATTTAATACGTTTCCCCAGGTTAGGCTTCTGCAGAATGTAAAGAGGCATGGGATAGTGGGAACTTTGGCCAGTTGGATAACGAACTGGCTAACCGATCGAAGTCAGAGAGTGGTGGTGGATGGCAAATATTCAGCCTGGTGCCCAGTTACCAGTGGCATACCGCAGAGATCAGTGCTGCGTCCTCTGCTGTTTGTGATTTTCATTGATGACTTGAATGAAAGAGGAGAAGGGTGGGTCAGTAAATTTGCAGACGATTCGAAGTTTGGTGGAGTTGTGGATAGTGAGGAGGGCTGTTGTCGGCTGCAAAGAGACATAGTTAGGCTGCAGAGCTGGCCTGAGAAGTGGCAGATGGAGTTTAACCTTAAAAGTGCGAGGTTGTCCATTTGGGCAGGACACATATGAATGCGGAATACAGGGTTAACGGTGGAGTTCTTGGCAATTTGGAGGAGCAGAGTCAACTTGGGGTCTATGTTCATACATCTTTGTTTGAGTTTTCACTCAAGTGGATGTGGACAGAGCTGTGAATAAGGCTTATTGTGTGCTAGCGTTCATTAACAGAGGGATTGAATTTAAGAGCCATGATGTGATGATGCAGATGTACAAAATTTTGATAAGGCCACGTTTGGAGCACTGTGTACAGTTCTGGTCGCCTCTATTTAGGAAGGATGTGGAAACTTTGGAATAGGTGCAAAGCAGATTTACCAGGATGTTGCCTGGAATGAAGAGTAGGTCTTACGGGAAAGGTTGAGGGTGCTAGGGCCTTTCTCATTAGAAGGGAGAAGAATGAGGGGCGACTTGATAGAGGTTTATAAGCTGATCATGGGAATAGATTGAGTAGACAGTCAGAGGCTTTTTCCCCGGGCGGAACACACTATTACAAGGGGACATAAATTAAAGGTAAATGGTGGACGATATAGGGGTGGGGGGGGGGGATGTCAGAGGTAGGTTCTTTACCCAGTGAGTAGTGTGGGCATGGAATGCACTGCCTGTGGAAGTAGTTGAGTCGGAAACATTAGGGATCTTCAAGCAGCTTTTGGATAGGTACATGGATTACGGTAGAATGATATAGTATAGATTAAGTTGTTCTTCAGGGCAGCACGGCAGCATTGTGGATAGCAGAATTGCTTCACAGCTCCAGGGTTCGATCCCGGCTTGGATCACTGTCTGTGCGGAGTCTGCACATCCTCCCCGTGTGTGCGTGGGTTTCCTCCGGGTACTCCGGTTTCCTCCCACAATCCAAAGATGTGTAGGTTAGGATTGGCCGTGATAAATTGCCCTTAGTGTACAAAATTGCCCTGAGTGTTGGGTGGGGTTGCTGGGTTGTGGGGATAGGGTGGAGGTGTTGAACTTGGGTAGGGTTTTCTTTCCAGGAGCCGGTGCAGACTCGATGGGCCGGCTGGCCTCCTTCTGTACTGTAAATTATATGATAATCTATGATTAATCAAGGACAAAGGTTCGGCACAACATCGTGGGCCGAAGGCCCTGTTCTGTGCTGTATTTTTCTACGTTCTATGTTCTATGTTCTAAATATATTAAAAACAAACGGAAGCCAAAAGTTGACATTGGGCCTGTCCAAAATGACGCTGGTAATTTTGTGATGGGAGACAAGGAAAGAGCTGAGGAACTGAATAAGTACTTTGCGTCAGTCTTCACAGGAGAAGACATGAGTAATATCCAACAATTCCGGAGAGTCAGGGGCCAGAGTTGAATATGGTAGCCATCACAAAGGAGAAAGGGCTAGAGAAACTAAGAGGTCTAAAAATGTATAAATCTCCGGGCCCAGATGGGCTACATCCTAGAGCTCTCAAGGAGATAGGTGAAGAAATAGTGGAGGCGTTAGTTATGATCTTTCAAAAGTCACTGGAGTCAGGGAAAGTCCCAGAGGATTGGAAAATCGCTATTGTAACCCCCCTGTTCAAGAAGGGAACAAAAACAAAGATGGTAAATCCCATGCTAAGTAGGAGACTTATCTACCTTAATGAATTTGAAAATACCTAATCCCTCCTTCTTTTCGATGTCAACATGGCCCAGACTAACCGCACCCCTTAGCAAGAATGATCTTCATAAAGTCATTTTCTTTGCTGAACAGTGATGCAAAGTACTCATTTGAACCTCGCCCATTTCGTCTGGCCCAACGTATAGATTCACCCCACTGCCCTTACGTAGTGGAATTCATTCCCTGACCAGCCTCTTGCTTTTTACATATTAATAAAAAGCTTTGGGAATCACCTTAATTGTACTTGCCAATGACTTCTCATGATCCTTCCTTGTGGTCCTAAATTCCCGCTCAAGTATCTTCCTACATTATTTATACTCCTCAAGGGTTTCGACCAGACAAAAACCTTCTTCTTTCTACTTGACCAGGTTCAAAATATCCATCGTTATCCAAGGCTCCCTAAAATTCCGACATTTATCCTTCGTTCTGTCAGGAACGATACTTTCCTGAATCCTAATCAACAGTTGTTTCAAAGACTCCCACACGTCCGATGTTGATTTCACGTCCAACAGCCAACAACACGTCCAAGACAAATTGTTCAATTCCTGTCTAATGTCATCGTAATTTTCCTTTCTCCAGTTTAATACCTAAAACCGAGGGTTACTCTCATCCCGATGCAAACATACCCTAAAACGTATGGAACTTTGGTCACTACTATCAAACTGTTCCACTATGAAAACTTCAACGAACTGTCCAGGCTCATTCCCCAGTACCTGGCCCAGTACTGCCCTTTCCCGAGTTGGACTATCTACATATTGCATCAAGGAGCCCTCTTGCATATACCTAACAAAGTCTGCCTCATCCATGTTCCAAGCATGATGTGGAGATGCCGGCGTTGGACTGGGGTGAGCACAGTACGAAGTCGTTAAACACCATGTTAAAGTACAGCAGGTTTGTTTCGATGTCACTAGCTTTCGGAGCCTTTTTAACCTGGGGTTACCCCATCTCTGGATCTGTAAAGATTTAATCACCTGCTAATGGTCGCATTCCAAGCATCGTTTGGCCTCTTTGAATTTGTCTATATATATGTTTCTGGAACATACCTCTTCATTCACCTGAGGAAGGAGCAGCGCTCCGGAAGCTAGTGACATCGAAAAAAAACTGTTGGACTTCAACACGGTGTTGTAAGACTTCGTACTATGTTCCAAGCAGTAAGTAACTCCCAGTCAATATACGGGAAGCTAATATCCCCTACCACAACAACCCTGTTACGTTTGTACCGATAAAAAATATCTCGACCTATCTGCTCATCTATGTCTCGCTTGCAGTTGTCAGGTCTTGAAGAAAAACGCAACATTGAGATTGCCCCCTTCCTGTTCCTAAACTCTACCCAGATTGCTTCATTATATGAGCCCTTCGAGGTGTCCTCCCGCAGTACGGCTATAATATTTTCCTGAACCAGTAATTCTACACCCCCATCCCTTTTCCACCCACCTCTATCTCTCCTGAAGCATATATATCCTGCCCTGCCCTTAACTACGTTTCTGTGATCGCCACAACATCATAGTTCCAAATACTAATCAGTGCACTAAGTTCATCTGCCTTACCTGCTACACCTCTGGTTTGAAACAAATAGACATCAGACCACTGTGTTTGAGTCGATAGGGCAACGGTATTGTTCTTATTTTTGTTTTCTATTTCCCCTTCAGTTATTCCACCTTCTACGCTAACGCTGTTTCCCAAAAACCTTCCATACTAGTTTAAATCCTCCCGAGTGACTCTACCAAACCTCGCAGCCAGGATATTGGTGGTACGCCAGGTTAGATGCATCAGTCCTACTTGTGCAGGTCTCACCTCCCCCGAAAGAGATCCCAATTGACCGGAAATATGAAACCCTCCCTCCTGAATCAGCAATTTAGCCACACGTTTGGAACAAAGAACAAAGAAATGTACAGCACAGGAACAGACCCTTCGGCCCTCCAAGCCCGTGCCGACCATGCTGCCCGACTAAACTACAATCTTCTACACTTCCTGGGTCCGTATCCCTCTATTCCCATCCTATTCATGTATTTGTCAAGATGCCCCTTAAATGTCACTATCGTCCCTGCTTCCACCACCTCCTCCGGTAGCGAGTTCCAGGCACCCACTACCCTCTGCGTAAAAATCTTGCCTCGTACATCTACTCTAAACCTTGCCCCTCTCACCTTAAACCTATGCCCCCTAGTAATTGACCCCTCTACCCTGGGGAAAAGCCTCTGACTATCCACTCTGTCTATGCCCCTCATAATTTTGTGTACCTCTATCAGGTCTCCACTCAACCTCCTTCGTTCCAGTGAGAACAAACCGAGTTTATTCAACCGCTCCTCATAGCTAATGCCCTCCATACCAGGCAACATTCTGGTAAATCTCTTCTGCACCCTCTCTAAAGCCTCCACATCCTTCTGGTAGTGTGGCGACCAGAATTGAACACTACACTCCAAGTGTGGTCTAACTAAGGTTCTATACAGCTGCAACATGACTTGCCAATTCTTATACTCAATGCCCCTGCCAATGAAGGCAAGCATGCCGTATGCCTTCTTGACTACCTTCTCCACTTGTGTTGCCCCTTTCAATGACCTGTGGACCTGTACTCCTAGATCTCTTTGACTTTCAATACTCTTGAGGGTTCTACCATTCACTGTATATTCCCTACCTGCATTAGACCTTCCAAAATGCATTACCTCACATTTGTCCGGATTAAACTCCATCTGCCATCTCTCCGCCCAAGTCTCCAAACAATCTAAATCCTGCTGTATCCTCCGACAGTCCTCATCGCTATACGCAATTCCACCAACCTTTGTGTCGTCTGCAAACTTACTAATCAGACCAGTTACATTTTCCTCCAAATCATTTATATATACTACAAAGAGCAAAGGTCCCAGCACTGATCCCTGTGGAACATCACTGGTCACAGCCCTCCAATTAGAAAAGCATCCTTCCATTGCTACTCTCTGCCTTCTATGGCCTTATCAGTTCTGTATCCACCTTGCCAGCTCACCCCTGATTCCGTGTGCCTTCATCTTTTGCACTAGTCTACCATGAGGGACCTTGTCAAAAGCCTTACTGGGGTCCACATAGACAACATCCACTGCCCTACCTGCATCAATCATCTTAGTGACCTCCTCGAAAAACTCTATCAAGTTAGTGAGACACGACCTTCCCTTCACAAAACCGTGCTGCCTCTCACTAGTATGTCCATTTGCTTCCAAATGGGAGTAGATCCTGTCTCGAAGAATTCTCTCCAGTAATTTCCCTACCACTGAAGTAAGGCTCACCCGGCCCATAGTTCCCGGGATTATCCTTGCTACCCTTCTTAAACAGAGGAACAACATTGGCTATTCTCCAGTCCTCCGGGACATCCCCTGAAGACAGCGAGGATCCAAAGATTTCTGTCAAGGCCTCAGCAATTTCCTCTCCAGCCTATTTTGTATTCAGTATTTTGGGGTAGATCCCATCAGGCCCTGGGGACTTATCTACCTTAATATTTTTTAAGACACCCAACACCTAGTCTTTTTGGATCTCAATGTGACCCAGGCTATCTACACCCCCTTCTCTAGACTCAACATCTACCAATTCCTTCTCTTTGGTGAATACTGATGCAAAGTATTCATTTAGTACCTCGCCCATTTCCTCTGGCTCCACACATAGATTCCCTTGCCTATCCTTCAGTCGGCCAACCCTTTCCCTGGCTACCCTCTTGCTTTTTATGTACGTGTAAAAAGCCTTGGGAATTTCCTTAACCCACCAACGTCCCACTTCTACCCACACACGCACGCAACACAGGGAATAATCCAGAGTTTACAACCCGGGAGCAGTGTTCTTCAAACTCGGGGGTGCGATCCACGGGTGGGTCGCGGGCAGGTGACGGGAGGCGTGCAGAGTCGTCCTTCGCGGCGCTCCCGATCGCGCAAATCCCCATGCAGCAGCCGGCTTTTAATAACGCCGGCTGAAAGCGGCCTTTAAAATGGCCGCGAACATGTAAAATAAATTCGGCCGCATTGCGCATACGCGCACGATCATCGGCGCGCATGTTCAAAACTATGCACATGCGCGCCGATGATCGTGCGCGCATGGGCAGGGTGGCCGCTATTATTTTTAAATGGCCGCATCTTTTTGATTTACAAGTTTGGGGGTGTTTTATTCATTTCATTCTTTTCTTTTATTAGTTTAATTTTTATTTTTTCATTTAATTTATTCATTTTGTTTTTACAAGTTCGGGGTGGGGGGGGGGGGGGGGGGGGGTTATTTAATAAAATTTACGGAAAAAATTCAGAACTTTGGACAGATGGAGACTCCATACTTTCCGACACCGGAAGGCTTCACCTTCATCGAACAGGTTCCATTGAAGGAGCGTGTACGACGGCCAAAGGGACCCAAAACCATTTTCTCCATTTTTATCAGCAGCAAACAAGGTAAGAGAAAGTGGTGGGTCGCTCAGGTCGGCCGGCGTTGGTCACGAAGGTCAGCCGGCGTGGGTCGCCAAGGTCGGCCGGCGTGGGTTGCGAAGGTCGGCCGGGTTGGGTCCCGAAGTTTGGCCGGTTGGTAAAAATGGGTCCCGGAAAAAAAGTTTGAAGAACACTGCCCTAGAGGACCTGCTTGTTCGCTTCCGGCCAAACTCCTTGAACTCCTTCTGCAGGACCTCATTACTCTCCTGTCTATGTCGTTAGTAGCTGTGTGTACTACAACTTCTCGCTGTTCACCCTCCCCCTTCAGGATGTACTGTTTTCGTTCAGCGACATCCTTGACCCTGGAACTGGCGAGGCAACATACCATTCCCGTGCCAGCCTCCCCGAACAGGCGCCGGAATGTGGCGACTCGGGATTTTTCACAGTAACTTCATTTGAAGCCTACTTGTGACAATAAGCGATTTTCATTTCATTTCATTTCATTCTCGATGATTTCACGACCACAGAAGCGCCTACTTGTGCCCCTTACTATAGAGTGCCGTATGAATATACCTCCCTTTCACTTTGCACTCCCCTGCTGAGCAGAGTTTTATGGACCCTCCTCCACAACAGTATCCAAAAAGGTATACCTGTTAGAGACGGGGAAAGCCACAGGAAATTCCAGCACTGCTTGCCCCTTCTGGTGCTCACCAGTCTATCTGCCAACATTGTGGCTGTGACCACGTCTCTAAACACCAACTCTGACGCTCTCCACAGCCTGAATCCAACTACCGCTCTATCCTCACTCATTATAAGAACGATGTGGAAGCATTGGAAAGGGTGCATAGGCGATTTACCAGGATGCTGCCTGGATTGAAGGGTAGGTCTTATGAGGAAAGATTGAGGGAGCTAGCGCATTTCTCATTGGAGCGAAGGAGGATGAGAGGTGACTTAATTGAGGTGTATAAGAAGATGAGAGGGATAGATAGAGTGGACGTTCAGCGACATTTTTCTCGTGTGGATGTAGCTGTTATAAGGGGGCATAACTATAAGGTTCATGGTGGAAGATATAGGAGGGATGTCAGAGGTAGGTTCTTCACTGAGAGAGTGGTTGGGGCGTGGAACGCATTCCCAGCTGTGGTAGTGGAGTCGGAGACTTTAGGAACTTTCAACCGGTTATTGCATTTGCATATGGGGTGCACTAGAATGATTGGGATTAGATTTATTTGAACTTACTTTCAGAGTAGTTCGGCGCACCATCGTGGGCCGAAGGGCCTGTACTATGCTGTACAGTTCTATGTTCTGTGTTCCATGTTCTATCCGAACCACGCGGTCTGTGAGGAGCTGTCATCGGGTGCACTTCATGCAGATCCAGTTAGAACATAGAACATAGAACAGTACAGCACAGAACAGGGCCTTCGGCCCTCGATGTTGTGCCAAGCCTTGTCCGAAACCAAGATCAAGATATCCCACTCTCTGTCATTCTGGTGTGCTCCATGTGCCTATCCAATAACCGCTTAAAAGTTCCTAAAGTGTACGACTCCTGTATCACAGCAGCAGTCAATTCCACACCCTAACCACTCTCTGAGTAAAGAACCTACCTCTGACACCCTTCCTATATCTCCCACTCTGAACCTTATAGTTACATCCCTTGTAACAGCTACATCCACCCGAGGAAATAGTCTCTGAACGTCCACTCTATCTATTCCTCTCAGCAGCTTATAAACCATTATTAATTCGCCTCTCATCCGCCTCCACTCCAAATAGAAAAGCCCTAGTTCTCTCAACCTTTCCTCATAAGACCTATCCTCCAAACCAGGCAGCATCCTGGTAAATCCCCTTTGCACCCTTTCCAATGCTTCCACATCCTTCCTAGAGTGAGGTGAGCAGAGCTGCACACAATCCTCCAAATGTGGTCTCACCAGGGTCATGTATAGTTGCAGCATAACCCCACGGCTCTTAAACTCAAGCCCCCTCTTAATAAACGCTAACACTCTCGGCTTTCTTCATGGCTCTATCCATTTGAGTGGCAACCTTCAGAGATCTGTGTACATGAACGCTGTTATGGGCGAGGCGTTTTCAGAACTCCAAAATGTATCATGGAGTTCAACCAACATCTCCCTTTAATGTATTTGTTGTTTTCCTAGCACACGGCTTGTTCCCTCGGTGTGGCATTACAATTATGGACACGTGGGTTTTTAAACACAAAACACTGTTCATTCCATGAACTCAACTTAACACCTGAAATAAACATTGGATCTCTTAACCCCCCCCCCCTTCCATCAAAGATAACTCAGAAAATATTGCAACAGTAAATAATTCCTTAAAATGCGGACCGAGCCCCCAATTGTTATGGGCGAGGCGTTTTCAGAACTCCAAAATGTATCATGGAGTTCAACCAACCTCTCCCTTTAATGTATTTGTTACTTTTCCTAGCACACGGCTTGTTCCCTAGGTGTGGAATTACAATTTGCAGACGTGGGTTTTTAAACACAAAACACTGTTCATTCCATGAACTCAACTTAACACCTTAAATAAACGTTGGATGTCTTAACACCCATGACTTAAAGATAACTCAGAAAATATTGCAACAGTAAATAATTCCTTAAAATGTTCCTTCAAACTTCCAAGAGAAGTTTAAATAAAATCACATCAGGTTAAAGCTTTACTGTTATGAGTTTAAATCACCCAAATAATCCAGAGATATTCTTTCTTGGCAGAAATCACAACGCCAAGATACCTCTGTTCCTCCACATTCCTCAGTACCCTGCCGTTGACACTAATTCGCATTCAAAATTTTCCGACCAAAATGAATCACCTCGCACTTATCAGGGTTAAACTCCATCTGCCATTTTTCGGCCCAGCTCTGCATCCTATCAATGTCTCTTTGCAGCGTACAACAGCCCTCCACCTCATCCACCATCCACAAATGTTGGTATCATCAGCAAATTTACTGACCCACCCTTTAGCCCCCTCCTCCAAGACATTGATAAAAATCACAAATAGCAGAGGAACCAGCACTGATCGGTGTGGTACACCGCTGGTAACTGGTCTCCAGTCTCAAAATTTTCCATCCACCACCACCCTCTCTATTCTATGTGACAGCCTGTTACTTATCCAATTGGCCAAATGTCCCTCTATCCCACACCTCCTTACTTTCTTCATGAGCCTACCATGGGGAACTTTATCAAACGTCTTACTGCAATCCATGTATACGACATCAACTGCTCTGCCTTCATCTACACACGTAGTTACCTCCTCAAAGAATTCAAACAAATTTGTGAGGCAAGACTTACCCTTCACGAATCCGTGTTGACTATCCCCGATTAAAATGCATCTTTCCAAATGGTCATAAATCCTATCATTCAGGACCTTGTCCACGAACTTACCGGCCACCGTAGTAAGACAACCCGGCCTATAATTACCACGGTAATTCCTATTCCCTTTCTTGAACAGAGGAACAACATTCGCCACTCTCCAGTCCTCTCGCACTACCCCCGTGGACAGTGAGGACCCAAATATCATCTGCAATCTCATCCCTTGTCTCCCAAACAATCCTAGGATATATCCCATCTGGTACAGGGGACTTGTCGACCTGAAGGTTTTTCAAAATTGCTAAGACATCCTTCCTCAGAATATCAACCTCCTCCAGCCTCCCTGCCTGTATCACACTCCCATCCTCAAAAACATGGCCCCTCTCCTTTGTGAACACTGAAGAAAAGTATTCATTAAACGCATCTCCTATCTATTCTGACTCCATGCACAAGCTCCCACAACTGTCGTTGACCGGCCCTAACCTCACTCTGGTCATTCTTTTATTTCTGACATAAGAGTAAAAAAGCCTTGAGATTTTCCTTGGTCCGACCCGCCGGGGACTTCTCATGCCCCATCTTAGCTATCCTAAGCCCTTTTTTCAGTTCATTCCTTGCTACCTTGCAACCTTCAAGCGACCCAACTGAATCTTCTTTTCTCATCCTTACATAGGCTTCCTATTTCCTCTTGACAAAACATTCAACCTCTCTTGTGAACCATGGTTCCAATTTTCCCTGGCAGCACGGGAGCACAAGTGGATAACGCTGTGGCTTCACAGCGCCAGGGTCCGAGTTTCGGTCCCCCGCTAGGTCACTATCTGGGCGGAGTCTGCACGTTCTACCCCAGTCTGCGTGGGTTTCCTCCGGGTGCTCCGGTTTCCTCCCACAGTTCAAAGATGTGCTGGTTAGGTGGATTAGCCATGATAAATTGCCCTCAGTGACCCTTCATATAACATTATGTGAATATGTTCTATGTTCTATGAATAGATAGGATAGATGAGGGCAGGTTGTTTCCACTGGTGGGTGAAAGCAGAACTAGGGGGAATAGACTCAAAATAAGGGGATATAGATTTAGGACTGAGTTTAGGAGGAACGTCATCACCCAAAGACTTCTGAATCTATGGAATTCCTTGTCCAGTGAAGCAGTAGAAGCTCCTTAATTAAATGTTTTTAAGATAAAGATAGATAGTTTTTTGAAGAATAAAGGGATTAAGGGTTATGGTGTTCCGGCCGTAAAGTGGAGCTGAGTCCACAAAAGATCAGCCATGATCTCATTGAATGGCGGACCAGGCTGGACAGGCCAGAAGGCGTACTCCTGCTCCTAGTTCTCATGTTATTATGTGGTCAAAACGGTTAGGAAGGGTTACGGGGATAGGGTGGAAGCGAGGGCTTAAGTGGGTCGGTGCAGACTCGATGGGCCGAATGGCCTCCTTCTGCAGAGTATGTTCTTTCTTCACACGGCCATTTTCTCCCTGCCTGACAGGGACATACCTATCAAGGACACGCAGTATTTTTCCTTGAACAAGCTCCACTTTTCATTTTTGCCTTTCCCTGGCAGTTTCTGTTCCCATCTTATGCTCCCTAATTCTTGCCTAATCGCAAAATAATTTCCTCTCCCCCAATTATAAACCTCGTCCTGCCGTCTGGCTCTATCCCTCTCCATTGCAATAGTGAAAGACACCGAATTGTGGTCACTATCTCCAAAGTGCTCTCCCACAATCAAATCGAACACTTGGCCCGGTTCATTACCCACTACCAGATCCAAACTGGTCCCATCTCTTGTCGGCCTATCCACATATTGTGTCAGGAAACACTGCTGCTGACAACTACCCTGCGACCTCCACACCGATCCATAATCTGTTTTGCAATTTCTTCCTCCACATCTCTATTACTATTTGGGGGCCTGAAGAAAACTCCTAACAACGTGACCGCTCCTTTCCTATTTCTAACTTCAGCCCATATTACCTCAGTCGGCAGATCCCCCTCGAACTGCCTTTCTTCAGCCGTTAAAATATCCTTGATTAACAATGCTACTCCTCCACCTCTTTTACCACCGTCCCTCCTCTTACTGAAACAACCATTCCTGTCCCTGTTCTAACCATGTATCCGTAATGCCCACAACATCGTAGTCCCAGGTACCAATCCACGCTCCATGTTCACCTCCCATATTCCGGATGCTCCTTGCATTGAAGTAGACACACTTCAACCCACCTACCTGTCTGCTGGTACACTCCTGCGACCTTGGTTCCCTCCTCAGTGCCTCACTACTCTCAACACTAGCTTCTGGACTACAGCTCGTTTTCCCATTCCCCTGACAGATTTGTTTAAACCCATCCCGAAGAGCTGTAGCAAATCTCCCTCCCAGGATGTTGGTGCCCCTCTGGTTCAGGTTCAAACAATCTTGTCTGTACCGGTCCCACCTTCGCCTTAATGTGCTCCAATTATCCACGTAACTGAAACCCTCCCACCTGCCCCATCACCAGCCACGTGTTTATCTGCGCTCTCTACCTTTTCCTCACTTCGCTAGCACGTGGCACCGGCAACAAACCAGAGATGACAACATGGTTTGTCCTGGCTCTCAGCTTCTATGCCACTCCTGCAGTTGTGCAGAATACCAGCGGCACCCCGGATCTCCCACATATGGCAATTGAAGCACTGCACCCTACTAAACCCCATTTCTAACTCTAATTAATTAATCAATTATTGACTAACCAGCAATTTGTAACCAGTAATTTAACACACACTTACATTCAAATTTGACACAGATTCAAGTTTTTTCGATTCCCACTTTTACTAATCAAATCGCAGCCTTCCTGTGATGTCACCTCTTAGCGCCCCCCGCACCATGCCCTCTGAGAGTCCCTGAGTGTCATATCTCAGCCACCGTACCCAGAGTGGATAGGCTCGTGGCGCACCTGGGAAACAAATCTGTAATGTTGATGGAAATACAATGGACCCTCTGCGGCGAAAGGATCATAGGAATAACTATTGTGAAGAGGGGAATGAAAGGCTACAAGGGGTCATGGATAGTTCAAATCCGTAGGCAAAAGATTGGCAAAGGGAGTATTTACGTAATGCATTCCCACAGGCGGTAGCCGAGGCTAATACATTGAATACTTTTAACAGGCGGCGAGATGTGGTGCTTGAGGCAAATGGAACCAGGGTTATGGGGAGAAAACAGGATTAGGATATTGAGTTGGATATTAAGTATTGATCAGCCATGATCGTGAAGAATAGCGTAGCAGGCTAGAAGGGACGACTGGCCTCCTCCTGATCCTATCTTCTATGTTTCTATGTCAAAGTGAAATGTTGCGTTTTTGCACGGTGAATGTAAAAAATATATTATCAAAATTGTGAGAGATTGCAAAGCTCTCTGGTGCAGAGGGATCTGGGGTTCCGAGTGCATAACCCACAGTATCATATTGTACAGATACTGCAATTGGTTAGGAAACCCAGGCAAAATGTTCTTGTTTATGCCCACGGGAATAGATTACACAAGTAAGGAGGTAATGATGCGGGAGTACAGGGCATTTGGAAAACTACATGTGCAGTATTGTATAGTATTGATCTCCTTATTAAAGGAATAGAGTCATAGATAGAACATAGAACGATACAGCGCAGTACAGGCCGTTCGGCCCACGATGTTGCACCGACATGGGAAGTCAAAAAACAAAAGCCATCTACCTACACTATGCCATTATCATCCATATGCTTATCCAATAAACTTTTAAATGCCCTCAATGTCGGCGAGTTCCTACTGTTGCAGGTAGGGCATTCCACGGCCTCACCACTCTTTGCGTAAAGAACCTACCACTGACCTCTGTCCTATATCTATTACCCCGCAGTTTAAGGCTATGTCCCCTCGTGCTAGCCATTTCCATCCACGGGAGAAGGCTCTCACTGTCCACCCTATCTAACCCCCTGATCATTTTGTATGCCTCTATTAAGCCTCCTCTTAACCTTATTTTCTCTAACGAAAACAACCTCACGTCCATCAGCCTTTCCTCATAAGATTTTCCCTCCATACCAGGCAACATCCTGGTAAATCTCCTCTGCACCCGCTCCAAAGCTGCCACGTCCTTCATATAATGCGGTGACCAGAGCTGTACGCAATACTCCAAATGTAAGGGCGTTTGAAGCTATTCAGAGACGGTTTACTAGACTAACACCAGGAATGGCGCTTTCCCTAGTAAGTGAAAATTGAATAATTTAGGTTTCTAGCCAATAGAGTTTGAAGGGGTAAGAGATGTCATGATCGAAACCTTCACATGCTGAGGGAGATTGACAGGGTGGATGTGAAGAGTATTTCTGCTCTTGTCGTGGAATCTATGGCATGGTGTGCCTCATGTAAAATATGAGGTTGATCCTTTAGGTTAGAAAAGAAGGATATGTTTTTTCCTCTCAAAGGGTCATGAGTCTCTGAATCTCACTTCCCCAACGGCAAAGGAAGATGAGTCATTGAATATGTCAATGTTGTGCGAGATAGTTTAGTCATAAACAAGGGAGTAAAAGGTGATCAGGCAGTGATGTGGGGTTCCAGATCCAAAGAGTTCAACCACGAGTGGCAGAGTAGGCTTCAGGGACTGAGTGGCGTGCGTCTGGCCGCAATTCACATTTTCGTATTTTTAAGTGCTCATAAAAGTCTCTGCTAGAATTTGGGGTGGCCGAAACAGTACAGCAATGGACGTGGAAGATAAGGAATTAAGTCTGGGGCTGGTGCTTCTCTCCGAGATTTCCTATTCCGATATATATTGTGAATGTCTGTTTGCCTCTGAAAACTTACGTGAGGAAGAAATACAATTGGGCGCTTTTCAAGTCATAGGTTATTGCGATAAATGGGTCAAAGAACAAAGAAATGTACAGCACAGGAACAGGCCCTTCGGCCATACAAGCCCGTGCCGACCATGCTGCCCGACTAAACTACAATCTTCTACACTTCCTGGGTCCGTATCCCTCTATTCCCATCCTATTCATGATGTGGAGATGCCGGCGTTGGACTGGGGTGAGCACAGTACGAAGTCTTACAACACCAGGTTAAAGTCCAACAGGTTTGTTTCGATGTCACTAGCTTTCGGAGCGCTGCTCCTTCCTCAGGTGAATGAAGAGGTATGTTCGAGAAACACATATATAGACAAATTCAAAGATGCCAAACAATGCTTGGAATGCGACCATTAGCAGGTGATTAAATCTTTACAGATCCAGAGATGGGGTAACCCCAGGTTAAAGAGGTGTGAATCCTATTCATGTATTTGTCAAGATGCCCCTTAAATGTCACGATCGTCCCTGCTTCCACTACCTCCTCCGGTAGTGAGTTCCAGGCACCCACTACCCTCTGCGTAAAAAACTTGCCTCGTACATCTGCTCTAAACCTTGCCCCTCTCACCTAAAACCTATGCCCACTAGTAATTGACCCCTCTACCCCGGGGAAAAGCCTCTGACTATCCACTCTGTCTATGCCCCTCATAATTTTGTAGACCTCTATCAGGTCGCCCCTCAACCTCCTTCGTTCCAGTGAGAACAAACCGAGTTTATTCAACCGCTCCTCATAGCTAATGCCCTCCATACCAGGCAACATTCTGGTAAACCTTTCTGAAGCCTCCACATCCTTCTGGTAGTGTGTCGACCAGAATTGAACACGATACCCCAAGTGTGGTCTTTCATTAACGAATTTGCGCTGCACTGTATTTTTCTGTACATCACCTGACAGCTTTTCTGACCAGTCATCAGGTTCTTCTGGATTCTATCGGCCATTACATTGATACTCACAATTTCACAGTCATGGAGGATAGAACATAGAACATAGAACATGGAAACATACAGCACAGAACAGGCCCTTCGGCCCACGATGTTGTGCCGAACCTTTGTCCTAGATTAATCATACATTATCATTGAATTTACAGTGCAGAGGGAGGCCATTCGGCCAAAAGTCAACACCTCCACCCAACACTAAGGGCAATTTTGGACACTAAGGGCAATGTATCATGGCAAATCCACCCAACCTGCATATCTTTGGACTGTGGGAGGAAACCGGAGCACCCGGAGGAAACCCACGAAGGCACGGGGAGGATATGCAGACTCCACACAGACAGCGACCCAAGCCAGAATCGAATCTGGGACCCTGGAGCTGTGAAGCAATTGTGCTATCCACAAGGCTACCGTGCTGCCCCAAAATAGAAATGGAAGAAGGACATGGGGTCATAGGACAATAGATAGAGGTGAAAAGAAAACCCCAAGCCAAGAAAAGGCCCTTCGACCCGTCGCGTTTGGGCTCTTCAAAGATTACCACTAATATAATCATATTTTCAGGAGCTTGACTCGTCGGCTTCCATGCAGTTCGCAATGGACTTCTGAGCTTTCCCCACATGCTTAAGGAAAAACGATTAGAACCGTCTAGAGGGGAGGTGGGCGGGTGCGTGTGTGTGTGTGGGGGGGGGGGGGGGAGGGTTGCGTAGGAGGGCATTTGGGCTCCTTGCAACTCTATTTATTAATAACTCTTCAGCCGCCTGTTCAATCTTATGAAGCTCCTCAATTCGTCCCAGATTCGTCCTGGAGTCTTATTTTGTGAGGGAAGGATACAAATTAACTGTAGTGCTGGCAGCAGATCCGAGACACCTTCGCAAACTCCAACCGAATTGTGTCTCATCAGTCTATGCCTGCTAATTATCAACATTTCTGGTTTGCGAGTGCCAGATGTCTCCAATCATCATTTGATCCATGAGTAAGGAATATCTAGCATTTTAGGAGTCGTTTTCCATGAGCTCACCAAAGATGTACTCTTCTTTTAAGAACATTGGAGAAAATAACCTCCCCTCCCGGTACTATTTCATCACCCTCTCCCACTCGCCTCCCACAGTGATAACTCCGTCTTCCCCCCTTGGTTCAGAGGCTTATTCCATTTGGACCGTGTTCATGAACTGATTATTCAGCTGTATTTTGTTTATTACTCCCTGATATTTTTCTTCCAGTTCAAATCAGTATACTGGACGGACAGAGAGAAATATGTGAGTATATGAGATTAGAACTATATTATTCTCCATACTGTAGAATATCATGTGATAGTTCTGTAATTTTCATTCCTATGTACCATTTCATTTCATTCCGGGGTCACTTACTGCTGGATAAACTTTGTTTACTGTGCAATCGCCAGATGATTTACCGAAACCAGTCTTATCTGTGAATCCATCCTATGGGAATTTTATTTGGAGAGAGGAAATCACTTTGAAATGTCGCTGCCGCTGTCCTGTCACACGGATCATTTATGATCACAATCAAGATTTTTATCGTTATCAGAATTTTCAAGAAGATACATGCAAAACACATCTTGATGATTCGCTGGCTGTGTACCAGGAAGGGGATTATTCATGTCAATGTATGGCACTGGTGAGCGGAAGATGGAAATGGTCAAATCATAGCGACCCCGTTCTGATACAGATTGGAGGTATGTTCTCAAACCTGATTTTGTCCATATAATTAAATTAGTTACCGATAGCTCAACAAGCACCAGAACGATTTATCCCAGAGAACACTTCAGTACTTTTGTTTTTGTGTGTGAATATCGATATGGCAGGCAAAGATCCTCAAATATCATTGTTAGATTTTTGAATGGATTTTGGCAATGTGATACTTCCCAGCAACAAGGAATAACATTATGATTCCCGATCAAACGTCTGTTTTTCTTTCAATTCGAAGAATTGGTATTATGGCTCTGACAGCCATATTCGATTCTAATTGCTCACAAGGTGATAGGCGATTAATAGGGTGGCATGGTAAGGAAAATCCCAAGGCTTTTTACACGTATATAAAAAGTAAGAGGGTAGCCAGGGAAAGGGTTGGCCCACTGAAGGATATGCAAGGGAATCTATGTGTGGAGCCAGAGGAAATGGGCGAGGTACTAAATGAATACTTTGCATCAGTATTCACCAAAGAGAAGAAATTGGTAGATTTTGAGTCTGGAGAAGGGTGTGTAGATAGCCTGGGTCACATTGAGATCCAAAAAGACGAGGTGTTGGGTGTCTTAAAAAATATTAAGGTAGATAAGTCCCCAGGGCCTGATGGAATCTACCCCAGAATACTGAAGGAGGCTGGAGAGGAAATTGCTGAGGCCTTGACAGAAATCTTTGGATCCTCACTGTCTTCAGGTGATGTCCCGGAGGACTGGCGAACAGCCAATGTTGTTCCCCTGTTTAAGAAGGGTAGCAAGGATAATCCAGGGAACTACAGGCCGGTGAGCCTTACTTCAGTGGTAGGGAAACTACTGGAGAGAATTCTTCGAGACAGGATCTACTCCCATTTGGAAGCAAATGGACGTATTAGTGAGAGGCAGCACGGTTTTGTGAAGGGGAGGTCGTGTCTCACTAACTTGATAGCGTTTTTCGAGAAGGTCACTAAGATGATTGATGCAGGTAGGGCAGTGGATGTTGTCTATATGGACTTCAGTCAGGCCTTTGACAAGGTCCCTCATGGTCGACTAGTGCAAAAGGTGAAGTCACACGGGATCAGGGGTGAGCTGGCAAGGTGGATACAGAACTGGCTAGGCCATAGAAGGCAGAGAGTAGCAATGGAAGGATGCTTTTCTCATTGGAGGGCTGTGACCAGTGGTGTTCCACAGGGATCAGTGCTGGGACCTTTGCTCTTTGTAGTATATATAAATGATTTGTAGGAAAATGTAACTGGTCTGATTAGTAAGTTTGCAGACGACACAAAGGTTTGTGGAATTGCGGATAGCGATGAGGACTGTCGGAGGATACAGCAGGATTTAGATTGTTTGGAGACTTGGGCAGAGAGATGGCAGATGGAGTTTAATCCTGACAAATGTGAGGTCATGCATTTTGGAAGGTCTAATGCAGGCAGGGAATATACAGTGAATGGTAGAACCCTCAAGAGTATTGAAAGTCAAAGAAATCTAGGAGAACAGGTCCACAGGTCATTGAAAGGGGCAACACAGGTGGAGAAGGTAGTCAAGAAGGCATACGGCATGCTTGCCTTCATTGGCCGGGGCATTGAGTATAAGAATTGGCAAGTCATGTTGCAGCTGTATAGAACCTTAGTTAGGTCACACTTGGAGTATAGTGTTCAATTCTGGTCGCCACACTACCAGAAGGATGTGGAGGCTTTAGAGAGGGTGCAGAAGAGATTTACCAGAATGTTGCCTGGTATGGAGGGCATTAGCTATGAGGAGCGGTTGAATAAACTCGGTTTGTTCTCACTGGAACGAAGGAGGTTGAGGGGAGACCTGATAGAGGTATACAAAATTATGAGGGGCACAGACAGAGTGGATAGTCAGAGGCTTTTCCCCAGGGTAGAGGGGTCAATTACCAGGGGGCATAGGTTTAAGGTGAGAGGGGCAAGGTTTAGAGGAGATGTACGAGGCAAGTTTTTTACGCAGAGGGTAGTGGGTGCCTGGAACTCGCTACCGGAGGAGGTGGTGGAAGCAGGGACGATAGTGACATTTAAGGGGCATCTTGACAAATACATGAATAGGATGGGAATAGAGGGATCCGGACCCAGGAAGTGTGGAAGATTGTAGTTTAGTCGGGCAGCATGGTCGGCGCGGGCTTGGAGGGCCGAAGGGCCTGTTCCTGTGCTGTACATTTCTTTGTTCTTTGTTCTTTGTATGGTGGCACAGTGGCTAGCACTAGTCCCGCACATCTCCAGTGACATAGGTTTGAATTCGACCTTGGGTGACTGTGCATGTGGAGTTTACACTTTCTCGCCGTGTCTACGTGCGATTCCACCGGGTGCACCGGTTTCCTCCCACAGTCCAAAGATGTACAGGTCAGCTGGATTGACCACCGAAATGTTGCCCCTTAGCCTCCAGATATATGCAACTGAGTTGGTTTGACCATCCTAAATTTCAACTTAGAGTCCAAATGTTTGTTCGGGTACATAGATAGAATGGGGGAATAAGCATATTTCGAGTGCTCTATCGTGGGATTGGTAGAGACGTGATGGGCCGAATGACCTCCATCTGCACTGTAGGGATTCTACTGCAACCAGATTGTAGATTAGTGGACACGTTCGGCACTCCTGACCAATTGCGAGAGTGTACACATCCTCCCGCCAATGAAACATCCGTGTGAGAGATTGAAGAAATATTCCCATTGAAGAAGAACTCGGCTTCTCAGAGTTATATACACACACGTCACAAAAACTCGGAGAGCAAAGTTAAAGATTCGTACGCAATGGGTAACCAACCCTGTCTTTTTATCTACGCTGGAAATATTGTCCACATTTGAGTAATTGTAAATAATAGTATTATTTATGCAATAACTAGCCCCTGGCTGGTACGCGATCATTTCCAGACCCACTTGACCGGGAATCGCAATTACAATTAACAAATAACCATTTGAATAACGCCCAACTTGGGCAGATGGCTACCCAGTAAGTACAGTGAAAAGGTTTCTGAAATTAATCCTCACTATGTTTTAATAATAGCAATAATTATAATTAAATATGCACAGATGCAACTGGTTAAATGTTACCTAATTCCACAACCCCCGCCCCACGCCGCCTTGCCGCCCTTTACCTCGCCCCCCGCTCTCTCTGCACACAAAACAGACAAACACACACAGAGGACAAAATAGGGATTCAAAGATGACCATGAAAATAAAACGATTACTGTCTTCAGTTAAGATGGTTGTCTTTTTGTAGACCTTCCGGCAGTCTGGGCTTTCAGTTTGAGCTTTATGCTTTCAGTCTGTCATGGTTTTTACTGAAAATTCATCCAGCTTCTCTCGAGGGTCAGAATTAGATAGTTAGAACAGTACAGCACAGAACAGGCCCTTCGGCCTTCGATGTTGTGCCGAGCTGTGTCCGAAACCAATATAAAGCAATCCCACTCCCTGTCATTCTGGTGTGCTCCATGTCTCATCCAATAACCGCTTGAAAGTTCCCAAAGTGTCCGACTCCACTGTCACAGCAGGCAGTCCATTTCACACTCTACCCATTCTCTGAGTAAAAAACCTACCTCGGACAGCCCTCCTATATATCCCAACCCGAACCTTATGTTATGTCCCCTTGTAATAGCTACATCCACCCGTGGAAATAGTCTCTGAAGGTCCACTCTATCTATTCCCCTCATCATCTTATAAACCTCTATTAAGTCGCCTCTGATCCTCCTTCGCTCTAATGGGAAAAGCCTTAGCTCCTTCAACCATTCCTCATAAGACTAACCCTGAAATCCAGGCAGTATCCTGGTAAATCTCCTTTGCACCCTTTCCAATGCTTCCACATCGTTCCCATAATGAGTGGACCAAAACTGCACACAGTACTCAAAGTGTGGTCTCACCAGGGTCCTGTACAGTTGCAGCATAATTCCACGGCTCTTAAACTCATGCCCCCTGTTAATAAACGCGAACATACCATAGGCCTTTTTTACGGCTCTATCCACTTGAGTGGCAACCTTCAGAGATCTGTGGACATGAAACCCAAGATACCTCTGTTCCTCCACATTCCTCAACCCTGCCGTTGACCCTGTAATCCGCATTCAAATTTGTCCTTCCAAAATGAATCACCTCACACTTATCAGGGTTAAACTACATCTGCCATTTTTCGGCCCTGCTCTGCATCCTATCAATGTCTCTTTGCAGCCTACAACAGCTCTCCACCTCATCCACTACTCCACCAATCTTAGTGTCATCAGCAAATTTACTGACGCACCCTTCAGCCTGCTCCTACAAGTGATTTATAAAAATCACAAATACCAGAGGACCCAGCACTGATCCGTGTGGTGCACAGCTTGTCTCCAGTCTGAACATTTTCCATCCACAACCACCCTCTATCTTCTACGTGATAGCCAGTTTACTTATTCAATTGTCCAAATTTCCCTCTAAGCCACACCTCCTTACTTTCTTCATGAGCCGACCATGGGAAATCTTATCAAACGCCTTACTGAAATCCATGTATACGACATCAACTGCCCTACCTTCATCTACACATTTAGCTACCTCCTCAAAGAATTCAATCAAATTCGTGAGGCAAGACTTACCTTTCACGAATCCGTGTTGACTATCCCGGATAAAGCTGCATCTTTAATTGTCATTAATCCTATCCCTCAGGAATCTTTCCATTAATTTACCGACCAGCGAAGTAAGACTAACCAGCCTATAAAGACTAGAGTCATTCGTATTCCCTTTCTTGAACAGAGGAACAACATTCGCCACTATCCAGTCCTCTGGCACTATCCCCGTGGACAGTGACGAACCAAAGATCAAAGCGAAATTACTAATACATAGAACATAGAACACAGAACGATACGGCGCAGTACAGGCCCTTCGGCCCACGATGTTGCACCGAAACAAAAGCCATCTATCCTACACTATGCCATTATCATCCATATGTTTATCCAATAAACGTTCAAATGCCCTCAATGTTGGCGAGTTGACTACTGTTGCAGGTAGGACATTCCACGGCCTCACTACTCTTTGCGGAAAGAACCTACCTCTGACCTCTGTCCTATATATATTACCCCTCAGTTTAAAGCTATGTCCCCTCGTGCCAGCCATTTCCATCCGCGGGAGAAGGCTCTCACTGTCCACCCTATCTAACCCCCTGATCATTTTGTATGCCTCTATTAAGTCTCCTCTTAACCTTCTTCTGTCCAACGAAAAGAACCTCAAGTCCATCAGCCTTTCCTCATAAGATTTTCCCTCCATAACCAGGCAACATCCTGGTAAATCTCCTCTGCACCCGCTCCAAAGCCTTCACGTCCTTCCTATAATGCGCTGACCAGAACTGTACGCAAATCTTCCCTCAAAACATCTACCTCCTCCAGCCTACCCGCCTGTATCACACTCTCATCCTCATAAACATCGACGCTTTCCTTGGTGAACACTGAAGAAAAAATTTCATTCAACGCCTCACGTTTATCTTCTGACCCCATGCACAAGTTCCCACTACTGTCCTTGACTGGCCCTAACCTCAGAATGGTCATTCTCTTAGTTCTCATATAAGAGTAAAAAGACTTGGGGTTTTCCTTGATCCGACCCGCCAAGGACTTCTCATGCCCCCTCCTAGCTCTCCTAAGCCCTTTCTTTTTAGCTCATTCATTGCTACCTTGTAACCCTCAAGCGACCCAACTGAATCTTGTTTTCCCATCCTTAAATACGCTTCCTTTTCCTCTTGACAAGACATCCAACCTCTTTTGTGCACCATGGTTCCCTCACACAGCCATTTCCTCCCTGCCGGACAGGGACATACCTATCAAGGACACGCAGTATTTGTTCCTTGACCAAGATCCACATTTGATTTGTGCCTTTCCCTGACAGTTTCTGTTCCCATCTCATGATCCCTAATTCTTGCCTAATCGCATCATAATTACCCCTCCCCAATTATAAACCTTGCCCTGCCGTATGGCCCTATTCCTCTCCATTGCAATAGTGAAAAACACCGAATTGTGGTCACTATCACCAAAGTGCTCTCCCACAAACAAATCTAACACTTGGCCCGGTTCATTACCCAGTACCATATCCAATGTGGCCCCAACTCTTGTCGGCCTATCCACATATTGTGTCAGGAAGCCCTCCGGCACACACTCTACAAAAGCCAATAGAGGTGCCAATCAATATTTTGAAAGTCAACGTCACCGATGACTACTACCCTGAGACGTCCACACCTATCCATAATCCGCTTTGCAATTTTTTCCTCCACATACTACTCTCAACCTCCTATATACTGGAGCTACAATTCAGGTTTCCAAGATCCTGCTCAACTAGTTTAAACCCTCCCGAAGAGCAGTGAATAACAGGTAAGCTCTTTCTTTCTTTTTTTGTTTTTTATCTAGTAGGGATGACAGGGAAGGTAGTGCAATGTTCCTCCTGCAGAATGTTTGACGTGAGGGACGCCGTCAGTGTCCCTGCTGATTTATCTGTGGGAAGTGCACCCATCTCCAGCTCCTCAGAAACCGCGTTAGGGAACTGGAGCCGGAGTTGGATGAACTTCCGATCATTCGGGAGAGAGAGCTGGTTAAAGATAGAAGCTTCAGGGATGTAGTTACTCCGAAGAATAAAGATAGATGGGTGACGGTGAGAGGGGCTGGGCGCAAGCAGTCAGTACAGGGATCCCCTGTGGCCGTTCCCCTCAGTAACAAGTATACCGCTTTGGATACTGTTGGGGGGGGGGGGAACTTACCAGGGTTAAGCCAATAGGGTACAGGTCGCTGGCACAGAGTCTGTCCCTGTTGCTCAGAAGGGAAGGGGGGAGAGGAGTAGAGCATTAGTCGTTGGAGACTCCATACTTAGGGGGATAGGTCGGAGATTCTGTGGGAACGAGAGAGACTCACGTTTGGTGTGTTGCCTCCCAGGTGCCAGGGTGCGTGATGTCTCGGATCCTGTTTTCGGGATTCTAAGGCGGAGGGGGAGCAGACCCAAGTCGTGGTCCACATAGGTACCAACGACATAGGTAGGAAAAGGTATGGGGATGTAAGGCATGAATTCAGGGAGCCAGGGTGGAAAATTAGATCTGGGACAAACAGAGTTATTATTCCTGGGTTGTTACCAGTGCCACGTGATAGCGGGACGAGGAATCGGGAGAGAGAGGAGTGGAACACGTGGCTACAGGCTTTGTGTAGGACGGAGGGTTTCAGATTTATGGATAATTGGGGCTCATTCTGGGGTCGGTGGGACCTCTACAAACGGGATGGTCTCCACCTGGATTAGAGGGGTACCAATATTCTGGGGGGGGGGGGGATATGCTAATGCTCTTCGGGAGGCTTTAAATTAGTGTAGCAGGGGCTTGGGAACCCTAATTGTAGCTCCAGTATGCAGGAGGTTGAGGGTAGTGAGGTCATGAGTAGGGTTTCAAAGCTGCAGGAATGTTCCGGCAGGCAGGAAGGTGTTTTAAAGTGTGTCTTCGTCAATGCCAGGTGCGTCCGGAATAAGGTGGGTGAACTTGCGGCATGGGTTGGTACCTGGGACTTCGATGTTGTGGCCATTTCGGAGACATGGTTAGAGCAGGGACAGGAATGGTTGTTGCAGGTGCCGGGATTTAGATATTTCAGTTAGCTCAGGGAAGGTGGTAAAAGAGGGAGAGGGGTGGCATTATTAGTCAAGGACAGTATTACGGTGGCAGAAAGGACGTTTGATGAAGACTCGTCTCTGAGGTAGTATGGGCTGAGGTTAGAAACAGGAAAGGAGAGGTCACCCTGTTAGGGTTTTTCTATAGACCTCCTAAAAGTTCCAGAGATGTAGAGGAGAGGATTGCAAAGATGATTCTGGGTAGGAGCGAAAGCAACAGAATAGTTGTTATGGGGACTTTAACTTTCCAAATATTGACTGGAAACGCTATAGTTCGAGTACATTAGATGGGTCCTTTTTGTCCAATGTGTGCAGGAGGGTTTCCTGATACAATATGTAGATAGGCCAAGGAGAGGCGAGGCCATATTGGATTTGGTACTGGGTAATGAACTAGGACAGGTGTTAGATTTGGAAGGAGGTGAGCACTTTGGTGATAGTGACCACAATTCGATTACGTTTACTTTAGTGATGGAAAGGGATAGGTATATACCACAGGGCAAGAGTTATATCTGGCAGAAAGGCATGATGCGATGAGGCAAGACTTAGGTTACATCGGATGGAGAGGAAAACTGCAGGGATGGGCACAATGGAAATGTGGAGCATGTTTAAGGAACAGCCACAGCGTGTCCTTGATAAGTATGTACCTGTCAGGCAGGGAGGAAGTGGTCGAGTGAGGGAACCGTGGTTTACTAATGCAGTCGAAACTTTTGTCAAGAGGAAGAAGGAGACTTCTGTACAGATGAGACATGAAGGTTCAGTTAGGGCGCTCGAGAGTTACAAGTTAGCTAGGAAGGACCTAAAGAGAGAACTAAGAAGAGCCATGAGGGGACATGAGAACTCTTTGGCAGGTAGGATCAAGGATAACCCTAAAGGTTCCTATGGGTATTTCAGGAATAAAAGAATGACTAGGGTAAGAGTAGGGCCAGTCAAGGACAGTAGTGGGAAGTTGTGCTTGGAGTCCGAGGAGATAGGAGAGGTGCTAAATGAATTAGTTTCGTCAGGATTCACACAGGAAAAAGACAATATTGTCGAGGAGAATACTGAGATCCAGGCTACGAGACTAGAAGGTTCATAAGGAGGAGGTGTTACAAATTCTGGAAAGTGTGAAAATAGATACGTCACCTGGGCCGGATGGGATTTATCCTAGGATTCTCTGGGAAGCTAGGGAAGAGATTGCTGAGCCTTTGGCCTTGATCTTTAAGTCATCTTTGTCTACAAGAATGGTGCCAGAAGACTGGAGGATAGCAAATGTTGTCCCCTTGTTAAAGAAGGGGAGTAGAGATAACCCCGGTAACTATAGCCCAGTGAGCCTTACTTCTGTTGCGGGAAACATCTTGGAAAAGTTTACAAGCGATAGGATGTATAATCATCTGGAAAGGAATAATTTGATTAGAGATAGTCAACACGGTTTTGTGAAGGGTAGGTCGTGCCTCACAAACCTTATTGAGTTCTTTGAGAAGGTGACCAAACAGGTGGATGAGGGTAAAGCAGTTGATGTGGTGTATGTGGATTTAAGTAAAACGTTTGATAAGGTTCCCCATGGTAGGCTACTGAAGAGAATACGGAGGCGTGTGGTTCAGGGTGATTTAGCAGTTTGGATCAGAAATTGGTTAGCTGGAAGGAGACAAAGGGTGGTGGTTTATGGGAAATGTTCAGACTGGAGTCCACTTACAAGTGGTGTACCACAATGATCTGTTCTGGGGCCACAGCTGTTTGTTATTTTTATAAATGACATGGAGGAGGGCATAGAAGGATGGGTGAGTAAATTTGCAGATGGCACTAAAGTCGGTAGAGTTGTGGACAGTGCGGAACGATGTTACAAGTTACAGAGGGACATAGATAAGCTGTAGCGCTGGGCTGATAGGCGGCAAATGGAGTTTAATGCTGAAAAGTGTGAGGTGATTCATTTTGGAAGGAATAACAGGAAGACTGAGTACTGGGCTAATGGTAAGATCCTTGGCAGTGTGGATGAGCAGCGAGATCTCTGTGTCCATGTACATAGATCCCTGAAAGTTGCCACCCAGGTTGAGACGGTTGTTAAGAAGGCGTACGGTGTGTTAGCTTTTATTGGTAGAGGGATTGAATTTTGGAGCCATGAGGTCATTTTGCAGCTGTACAACACTCTGGTGCGGCCGCATTTGGAGTAGTGCGTGCAATTCTGGTCGCCGCATTATAGGAAGGATGTGGAAGCATTGGAAAGGGTGCAGAGGAGATTTACCAGAATGTTGTCTGCTATGGAGGGAAGATCTTATGAGGAAAGGCTGAGGGACTTGAGGCTGTTTTCGTTAGAGAGAAGAAGGTTAAGAGGTGACTTAATTGAGGCAGACAAGATGATCAGAGAATTGGATAGGGTGGACAGTGCGAGCCTTTTTCCTCGGATGGTGATGTCTAGCACGAGGGGACATACCTTTAAATTGAGGGGAGATAAATATAAGACAGATGTCAGAGGTAAGTTCTTTACTCAGAGAGTAGTAAGGGCGTGGAATGCCCTGCCTGCAACAGTCGTGGACTCGCCAGCACTAAGGACATTCAAATGGTCATTGGATCGACATATGGACTATAGGGGAATAGTGTAGATGGGCTTTTGAGTGGTTTCACAGGTTGGCGCAACATCGAGGGCCGAAGGGCCTGCACTGCGCTGTGATGTTCTATGTTCTAGTTCTATGTTCTATTTGGGGGCCTGTAGAAAACTCTTAACAACTTGACTGCTCCTTTCCTATTTCTAACTTCAGCCCATATTACATCAGTAGGCAGATCCCCGTAGCACTGCAATTCTGCATCCGTTAAACAATCCTTGATTAACAATGCAGCTCCTACACCACTTTTACCACCTCCACCAACTCGTTCTGGAACATCTATAACCCGTAACTTCCGACAACCATTCCCCGTAACTCTGTTCGAACCATGTCTTCGTAATGGCCACAGCATCGTAGTCCCAAGTTCTAATTCACGCTCCCAGTTCACCTACCTTATTCCGGGTGCTCCTTGCATTACAGTAGACACACTTCAACCCACCTTCCTGTCTGCCGGTACACTCCTGCGACCTTGATACCCTCCTCAGTACCTCACTATTCTCAACTCTCGCTGTTGGACGACAGCTCGTTATCCCATCCCCCTGACGAATTAATTTAACAACCCCCCCCCCCCCCCCCACCCCGAAGAGCCGCAGCATTTTTTCCCCCAGGATATTGGTGCCCCTCTGGATCAGGTGCAAACCGTCCTGTCTGTATTTGTACCACCTTCCCCATAATGTGCTCCAATTATCCACGTAACTGAAACCCACCCTCCCCTACCATCCCTGCAGCCACGTATTTATCTGCACTCTCACCCTGTTCCTCAACTCTCTAGCACGTGGCACCGGCAACAAACCAGAGATGTCAACATGGTTTGTATTGGTTTTCAGCTTCCATCCTAGCTCCTTAAATTCCTGTTTTAAATCCCTGTCCCTATTCTTACCTATGTCGTTTGTACCGATGTATACCACGACTTGTGACTTTTCCCCCCTCCCACTTAATGATTCTGAAAACACGGTTCGAGACGTCACGGACCCTGGCACCCGGGAGGCAACATAGCATCGGTGAGTCTCTTTCGTTGCCACAGACCGTTTATCTATTCCTCTAACTATCGAGTCCCCAATAACTATTGCTCTCCTGCTCTCCCCCTTCCCTTCTGAGCCACAGGGACGGACTCAGTGCTGGTGATCCGGTCACCATGGCTTAAGGTAAGTCCTGGTAAGTCCCACCCCGCCTCCCCCCACCAGTATCCAAAGAGGTATGCTTGTTACTAAGGGGACCGACCACGGGGGATGCCTGTACTGACTGCTTCCTCCCAGCCCCTCTCATCGTCACCCATCTATCTTGATTCTTCGGAGTAAATACACCCTTGAAATTACTGTGTTCAGCATGTGTTCAGCTTTCTGGGGAAAGAGAGAAAGACACTCACAGCTTCGTTTCTGGTCTCCAGGATCCGACTGTACTTTCCTCTGTTCGCTGAAAACCATCCCAGTAGGACACGATCACCGGCTGTTGCAGGGAAGAATGACGCATTTTAGCCTATTCATTGGTTACCAGCCAACCCATGGAAACGAGTCCCTCCGATCTCTGGAGTGGCAACATTTCTCAGCTCTCCAGTGTTTCATATTGTTACTTCTGTGTCCTCACTTCCGCTGCTCGACTTATAGGTACACAAACATGGATGAAAAATGATACTGGCAAAATAAAGTAAACAGGAAATAAGGGAAGGAACAGGAGGGGGCCTTGCACTATCTGCTATTGCGATGAATGGAGACGATATAATCAGTCAATTGATCTAGTTAGTGGTGGAATATTCTCCGAGTCTAATGTACTGTTATATTGATTGTCATAGGATCTCATTGGTCAGGCCGGGCCAGGGAACGCCTTTAACGTAGATAATTGAGTTTCAAATCTTCAACTGTCACTTGTATTCAAGTAGGCATAACAATTCCTCCTTTATTTCGGGATTACTTTTAAATATTATTTTCATGTCTGGATCATAAACATTCATCTGGGGGATTTTCTGGGAGTTTCAGAGGAAAAAAGGGACGATGGCGTGTTTGCCCCTGTATATCTGAAGGCAGTAGGGTAGGTTAGTAAAGTGATGCAAAAGGGATATGGGACACATGCCGTTATCAATCGAGGCATAGATTACAAAAGCAGGGAAGTCATGTTAGATTTGTATTGGTAATTGATGAGGCCTCAACTGGGGTACTACGCGGATTCCTTTGGACACATTAAAATGACGCGATTTCACTGGAGGGGTTACTGAGGAAACTCACCAGGGTGTTGCCGAGGATTGAATATGTACGTTATGAAGAGAGGTTGGATAGGCTTGGCTTGTTTTCACTGGAGCACAGAAGACTGAGGGCGACCTGATGGAGGTGTACAAGATTATGAGAGACATGGGCAGAGTGAATAGAGAACAGCTGTTCCCCTTAGTTGAAGGGTCAGTCACGGTGATTTAGGGTAGATTTTAGGGTAGGAAAGATACTTTATCCCGAAGGTGCTGGCGGTCTGGAATGCATTGCCTGGAACGCCAGTAGTGGCGAGCTGCCTCACACCCCTGAATAAATACTTGGCGTGTCATAAAATGAAAGGCTGTGGTACAAATGTTGGAAAATGGGATTAAGTAGGCAGGTCGAATGTTGTTCATATGTCGTGCAGATTCGGTGGGCCTAAGGTCCTCTTCTGTCCTGTATTATTCTGTGATTATATGATTCTCTACAGTCTGTCTCTTTCATTACGGGTGTTTTGGGTACACTATGCATACTTGAAGAACATTATCAAAGACTACACGGGCAAGAGACAGCTGTTAACTGTGTTTTATCGCCGCGCTCTTAATATGAATTACGTCTTATTCTGTCAACTTCTGTTACCGTACTAGTCATTTTTGTGTTGTGTCAGATGGCGGATTTCAAAGCAGATAATGGAGTGGACAGACGACAGGTGAGGGGTACCTGATCAAAAGGACTGTAGCTATTGCAAGAAAATAGGCTCTCTGATTCATATCATTTTTCCTCTGGTGCATTTTTGTAATCACATGTTGCAATTTTCTGTTTCGGCAGTCTGAGTAAACTCATATAGTAAAGTCAAAATGTTAATGCCATCTTCCTCCGCAAATTTAGCGGACATCGTCCCATAGATGGCCGGGTTTTTCGCAGCAGATATAACGACAATGTGAAGTAGCTCGTCTACGAGAGAAATTGATTGATTCTCCCGGCTGATGCTGCAATGGATGTATGTGTCTTTTGCATTCTCAAAGCCAGATTTTCTTCTCCCAGTCCAAGACATTTCGGAAATAAAAGATTGATACGTACTTTACAATCCCTCCGACCTTCATAACTAAACGTGACTTTTGGATGTCAACAAATTGACAGAAAACGAACAACAGTTGTTTGTAATTTGTTGGTAGCAATAAGCCATTTGGCTGATACATTTTTGAAGGCCCATCTGGTGGACAAAATCTAAGAGCAATTTCTTGAAGGCAGACAGGACCTGCACCCTTTTTTCTGGTATGTTAAATTTGATGTCATCAGACCCTAATCAGCGTCAGAGTTAACGGCTGGTTACACTTTGGAACCATCGGAAGCAAAGGGCTGAGAACGTTGTTGGGAGCTGTTTATGATTGGAGAGCCAATGATCAATGTTGAAAGCAGGTGAGATCAGATTGAATGCAGAAGCAAAGGGGCATATCATAATGTCAAGAGTTGTGCACTTGTCTTTACTGTTCGAGGATAAGAAAATGGTATGTTTCTTTTCTTTTGGATTCGAAGAAACTGATTTGATTCTCTTTACTTGTATGTTCATGTATTATTCATCGCGTTCTATTTGGTAATTTGATGTTTCTGTTCTGTTAAAGATGGACTCTCTCCACCGACCATCAGAAAATTCCCGGATTCTGATGGAAATGCAATCGGAGCAAATGTTCTTATTTCCTGCAAAGGGGACATCCGGCCCAATGGAGGAATATTTCGTTTATACAAAGGAGACAACAAAACGTGCATGCAGGTTGTTAATACAACTGGTGATGGGCAAAATGTGACCTTCAGCTTCAACGTTACAGGAAATTATTCTGCAGCGAATTATTTTTGCCAATATCAAACAGACGTTCTCGGATACCCAATAGATTCTCCTCTCAGTGAATATTTGGCGATAACTGAGGAAGATCATGTCGGAAGCATATCAAAGGAAGGTTGTGTTGTCTCTTGTATCTCAATTTCTTTCTCTGCTGTTGATGTAAACGATCTGGCATTTCCGAAATTCCTTCTTTTGGCGAGTCGGGGTTTGGCTTCCAATCTGTGCCCATTTGTATTGCATCGCCTGCAGAATCGGTTATTCCTCTAGTATTGCCAATGATTTAAGTTCTGGTAGGCTTTCTTGGCTTTCCTTTTTCTGCATAGGAAAATAGTTTACTCCCAATTGCATCATCCTCAAATATCCGTCACATGAATTGGATGTTAATACTTTGATAACATTGCACAGAACAGGCAATAATTATCGGCATCAGATCAATGTCACCAAAAAGGGTAGAGTAAACTCTTTATCTTGTCTTCAACAAGACATCAATGCCCCAAATTATATCACGTTGAGAAGACTGGATAACACTTAAAACCAGACCGTCCTCCATTTAGAACATGTTCAGAATTACACATATATATTTAAACCGCTTCCATCCAAGCAGCCAATTAAAGTATCAGATGGGATCAATCAAATATAGGATCAAATTATCAGACTGGAGATAACAGAATTAACTTTTCAATAAATTCTGCCTTGCAATAATATGAAGACAAACTCTCCAAATATCGATGGTTGTAATTTTTCTCCAGCTATAACATTCTGGCGATTATGCGACGGGATTTGCATTTTTTGCAAACAGCAGAGGAGGCGAAGAAAGCGCATTAATTAAGTATTCGGTAACCATTACAACAGGGCATACATTCTGCTTTAAATCTAACGGAAATAAAATATTCTGATTTAGCTGCAGAAATTGGAGCCTGTGGGAGTGTGATGCAGTGATATGTGAGCAACGCATGCAAACCAGATGACAAGCAAGTTCTCACGTGTCGGGTGAACTCCTTCTTGGAGACATTTCACCGAATGTTGAACATTTTGTTGCACCTTGTGGGGAATTGATCAACGAAGTTAATGCAGGTTATTTGTTTCCGATCTAGGTAATGCCTATTTGTGTACAAGTATTTTCAACTCCATAATATTGACTCAGGAGTAATTAATAATAAAACATACATCTATAACCAAGAAATAATTAAGTTGTGACGTGCAATGGTGGTACAACTACCGAAGAGGCTATCCATTCCCCAAATTAATCTCTGTTCCTTGTTCCCTGTGCACTGGCAGCTCGCATCATTGACCTGAGCTATAACAGTTCATGTAATAGAAAGTCCTTTCTGGCGATGCTGGGTCAAGAGCTGCGCTCTTGGCCGCTCATTGTCGGCACTAACCACACTAGTGTCGGACATTAATGCTCCTCACAACGGAGGCGACGTTCGGGTGTCTCCTCTTAATTTTTTCACCAACAGAACTAACGACCCACCACCATTTAGAATTCAGTGCACTATTTGATATCACGGGGTCTGGACACTTAATCAACTTGCACATTATCAATGGTAATATCTTTATTTAGAACATTTCATGGGAGTGTAGAAAATCAGTCTGCTCCGAAATGTATTATTCTGTCAATACTTCAATGTGCTTTGTACAATGACTGAATACACTGGGAACACTGATGTGATTTTCACTCTGCAATTATCGATCAAGCGACAAACTAAACACCCTCGTATCCATTCCAGGCGGACATCTCACCTTGATGACCTTGGTACGGCACTGCCTCAGTTCATTGGTGCTCATTGTGATGCTGATAATTATCGTTGAACATTTTATTACTGGCCTATCATAAGCAGGTGAGGTATGAAAAATATATATTTATCCATTCGAAAGACTTTCACCAGACGTGCACAATCTCTCAACTCTTCTGTACAGTGACATATCGAATTTTGCATATTCAGGTTGACCATGAAAGTGGTTTGGCCCAATTCAATTCCATGGGGATCGCGATATCTGCTGCTTCGCCATTCTCTCACAGCGGATCTGCATCTTGACTATCCAGCTATCGCTTTACGTCTAATACCTCAGCGAGCTCAAAAGAGACATTTTTCTCTTTCGACCGTAAATGTATACTGTCTCTTCATTGTTTCGTTCGATATCGATACAATCTCGCAATTCTGGAAACAGATTTCCGCATAAAATGCAATCCGCATTTTTCAAATCATTATTTCCAATATATGTGACGTATCTATTACTCTGCTCAACACAATGATCTTTCAAGATTGCTTTTGGTGTATTTCAGCAGCATCCTATTATCATCTATATTTAGAAAGGTTGATGAAGGTTTTTTTTATAATGGCGCAGTGCTCCTCAATGGCGGCCATATTTAATTCTAACCTTGAATTTAGAAATAATATTTTTACTTTGAGCTCTGAATTTCTATTAGAATGAGGAAGAGTCGTACATCAAACAACTGAAGATATAAATAAAGTATCTCAAATTCTCCCACTGCAGGTGACACCTTAGCCCTAATCGCTCCATTTCAGCCCAGACAATGCTAGCTGGACCTGCTGTTCATTGTGCCCCGACTCAGAGACACTGACAATATTGATGTGACAAACACGTGGCTACTTGCACAGGGGTATTCGGAGCAGGGATCAAGGATGCCGACTAGAATATACTTCGGTACATTTTATCTTAACTTGGAGAATGGAATAGGATGGCTCTCTCGTGTCTCCGATGGCTGAAAGGGGATTTCCTTGAATCCTGGAGACTACTGGTGGGGGCAAAGACTCAGGCTATTTCTCACCAGATTATTAAAATATATCGTCTCCTCTTCATCTCGGTATGACGGCAAACATTATTCTTTGAGATGAGGAAAGGTTTCGTCGCTCAAAATGCGAAGAGAAATATGAAGTACTCGAATCCCTATCCCTTACATAATTTATATTTACTTCGTTATTACCCTGTATTTGCATCCCACATTTACATAGAACATAGAACGATACAGCGCAGTACACGGCCTTCGGCCCACGATGCTGCACCGACACGGGAAGTCAAAAAACAAAGCCATCTAACCTACACTATGCCATTAGCATCCATATGCTTATCCAATAAGCTTTTAAAAGCCCTTAATGTTGGCGAGTTCACTACTGTTGCAGGTAGGGCATTCCACGAACCTACATCTGACATCTGTCCTATATCTATTACCCCTCAGTTTAAGGCTATGTCCCCTCGTGCTAGCCATTTCCATCCGCGGGAGAAGGCTCTCACTGTCCATCCTATCTAACCCCCTGATCATTTTGTATGCCTCTATTAAGACTCCTGTTAACAATCTTCTCTCTAACGGAAAAAACCTCAAGTCCATCAGCCTTTCCTCATAAGATTTCCCCACTATACCAGGCAACATCCTGGCAAATCACCTCTGCACCCGCTCCAAAGCTTCCAAGTCCTTCCTATAATGAGGTGACCAGAACTGTACACAATACTCCAAATGCCGCCGTACCAGAGCTTTGTACAGCTGCAACATGACCTCATGACTCTGGAACTCAATTACTCTACCAATAAAGGCCAACGCTCCATAGGCCTTCTTCACAACCCTATCAACCTGGGTGGCAACTTTCAGGGATCTATGTACATGAACACCGAGATCGCTCTGCTCATCCACACTTGCAAGAACTTTACCATTAGCCAAATATTCCGCATTCCTGTTATTGCTTCCAAAGTGAATCAACTCACACTTCTCTACATTAAACTCCATTTGCCACCTCTCAGCCCAGCTCTGCAGCGTATCTATACCCCTCTGTAACCTGCTACATCCTTCCACACTATCGACAACACCACCGACTTTGGTATCGTCTGCAAATTTACTCACCCACCCTTCTGCTCCTTCCTCTAGGTCATTGATAAAAATGACAAACAGCAAGGGCCCCAGAACAGATCCTTGTGGTACTCCACTTGGAACTGAACTCCATTCTGAACATTTCCCATCAACCACCAACCTCTGTCTTCTTTCAGCTTGCCAATGTGTGATCCACATCTCTAAATCGCCCTCAATCCCCAGCCTCCGTATTTTCTGCAATAGCCTACCGTGGGGAACCTTATCAAACGCTTTGCTGAAATCCATATACACCACATCAACTGCTCTACCCTCGTCTACCTGTTCAGTCACCTTCTCAAAGAACTCGATAAGGTTTGTGAGGCATGACCTACCCTTCACAAAGCCATGCTGACTATCCCTGATCATATTATTCCTATCTAGATGATTATAAATCTTGTCTCTTATAATCCCCTCCAAGAATTTACCCACTACAGACGCGAGGCTCACCGGTCTATAGTTGCCAGGGTTGTCTCTGCTCCCCTTTTTGAACAAAGGGACCACATTTGCTATCCTCCAGTCCTCTGGCACGATTCCTGTAGCTAATGATGACATAAAAATCAAAGCCAAAGGTCCAGCAATCTCTTCCCTGGCCTCCCAGAGAATCCTAGGATAAATCCCATCAGGACCCGTGGACTTATCTATTTTCAGCCTGTCCAGAATTGCCAACACCTCTTTCCTACGTACCTCAATGCCATCTATTATATTAGCCTGGGTCTCATTTTCTCCTGCCTACTCCCCAGAACCCCTGATCTCCGTATTAATCAAGAACCTGTCTATCTCTGTCTTAAAGACGTTCAGAGAATTGGCCTCCACGGCCTTCTGGGACAAAGATTTCCAAAGATTCCCCACCCTCTGGCTGAAGACAGTCCTCCTCATCAATGTTTTAAAGGATCGTCCCTTTAGTCTGAGATGGTGCCCTCTGGTTCCAGCTTTTCGATACAAGTGGGAACATCCTCTCCATGTCCGCTCTATCCAGGCCTCGCTGTGTCTTGTATCTTTCAATTAGATCCCCTCTCATCCTTCTAAACTCCAACGAGTACAGACCCAGAGTCCTCAAACGTTCCTCCTCCGACAAGTTGTCATTCCAGGGATCATTCTTGTGAACCTCCTCTTGGCCCTTTCCAAGGCCAGCTCATCCTCCCTTAGATTAACCTTAACAGAATCGTGAACAAGGACTCCCAAGTCCCTTTGTGCGTCTGCTTTCGGAAGCATTTCCCCATTTAGAAAATAGTCTATGCCTATATTCCTCATTCCAAAGTGCAAAACCTCACACTTTTCCACATTGTATTTCATTTTCCACTTCATTGCCCACTCTCCTAGTTTGTCCAAGTCCTTCTGCAGCCCCCTTGCTTCCTCAATAATACCTGTCCCTCTACAGATCTTTGTATCACTGCAAACGTAGCACCAGTGCCTTCAGTACCTTCTTCCAGATAATGAATGTATATTGTAAATGTTGTGGTCCCAGCACAGACCCCTGAGGCACACCACTAGTCATCGACTGCCTTCTGCCAGTCAGCCAATCCTCTATCCATGCCAGGTTCTTACCCTGAACACCAAGAGCTCTTAACGTTTTTAACAGTCTCCTATACAGCACCTTGTCAAAGGCCTTCTGGAAATCGAAATAAATCATTACCACTGGTACTCCTTTATCTAACTTCCTTATTATCTCCTCAAAGAACTTTAACATATTTGTCAGGCATGACCTCCCTTTGACAAAGCCGTGCTGACTCAGTCCTATTTTACCATGCACTTCCAAGTGCTTCGCGATCTCATCTTTAATAACAGACTATAAAATCTTACCAATGACCGTAGTCAGACTAACCGACCTATAATTTCCCGTCTTCTGCCTTCCTCCCTTCTTAAACAGTGAACAAAGAACAAAGAAATGTACAGCACAGGAACAGGCCCTTCGGCCCTCCAAGCCCGTGCCGACCATGCTGCCCGACTAACTACAATCGTCTACACTTCCTGGGTCCGTATCCCTCTATTCCCATCCTATTCATGTATTTGTCAAGATGCCCCTTAAATGTCACTATCGTCCCTGCTTCCACCACCTCCTCCGATAGCGAGTTCCAGGCACCCACTACCCTCTGCGTAAAATACGTGCCTCGTACATCTACTCTAAACCTTGCCCCCTCACCTTAAACCTATGCCCCCGAGTAATTGACCCCTCTACCCCCGGGAAAAGCCTCTGACTATCCACTCTGTCTATGCCCCTCATAATTTTGTAGACCTCTATCAGGTCGCCCCTCAAACTCCTTCGTTCCAGTGAGAACAATGTAACAGTGGTGTTACATTAGCCACCTTTCAGTCCTCTGGGACCCTTCCTGCCTCCAGTGATTCCTGAAAGATCATCACTAATGCCTCCACAATTTCTTCAGCTATCTCTTTTAGGACCCTGGGTTGTAGCCCATCCGGTCCAGTTGAACTATGCACCTTCAGACCTTTCTGTTTCCCCAGAATCTTCTCCTTAGTAATGGTCACTGCATTCACCTCTGCCCCCTGGTTCTCCTGGAGCTCTGGTATCCCTCTGGTGTCTTCCACCGTGAAGACTGACGCAAAGTAACTATTCAGTTCGTCTGCCATTTCTTTGCTTCCTATTATTACTGCTCCAGCCACATTTTCTAGCGGTCCACTGTCTTTTTCTGCCTCTCTCTTACCTTGTATATATTGAAAAAATCTCTTCCTATCTTCCTTTATATCACTATCTAGCTTGCATTCATATTTAATTTGCTCCCCCCTTATTGCTATTTTAGTTGCCCTCTGCTCGTTTTTAAAGGCTTCCCACTCCTCTGGTTTCCCACTAATTCACGCCAATGTGTACGCTTGTAAGATTGTAAATGTAACCAATTGGTCAGTAAATTGAAGTCCCCGTAGTGACACACACACACTCACAAACACACACACACACAAATACACACACATATACACACACACGCACACACATTCTATTCAAATTGAGTGAATTGTATTGCCTTTTATGGGCAATGTGCAAATCATGTAACAAACCCTCACAAGTTTCATGACTAAAAACCATTTTGGGGGAGATTAGTTGCATAGATTCCAGACTCGTTACCGAATGAAACAGGAGCTGTTGTGTGTCCGTACAGTTCACAGAGGGCTAAAGTCCTGCATCTCTCTCCTCTCTCTGCCCCCAAAGCTTCTTATTAAAGGCACATATACAACATTTAATCCTCTGAATATCCCCCTCCCCATTCTCCATAAGGTCGCAAGGTTCTAAAATGTGTAAAGTTTCCCTGCTCTAATCTCTGCTGACTGACGAAACATGAAGCACAGGGACCTTTACACAGGCACGCACACCACAAACACACACACGTCGACACCCACTAACGCACACATACTCTAACTAAGAAACACTTAGAAGGACGCACACAAACAGATACCCACTAACACACACACACAGACACTTACAAATACACAACATACATATACACTGAGGCACCCAATAAGATACCCACTTAGACACACATATCCACTAACACACACACGAACAGACACCCACTAAAACACACACAGATACGCGCATTAAGGCAGACACAGAGACATTCACTAAGACATACACGCACACAGGCACACGCAGATACGCCCACTAAGACAGACACTTACTAAGACGCACACAAATGGACATACACACGTCCACAAAAAACACACATTCAGACACACATACCCCCTATGACACTCATAAACATAGACCATCCAGTAAGACAAACACACACTCGCGCGTGCACACACACATAGACAAGCATCCACATGCACACACAGACATGTACTAACATACACACAAGCACACGATAAGAGTGGGCTGGAGTGATCTCGACTCATTTTACATTGTCTTTCATTTTACTGAGAAATGGAACGAATAGCCAGGAAAAATGACAATGATGCAAAGAATAATATTTTACAGATAATCTTCCTCTAACAATCACGGTCAAAGTTATCTTAGTGAAAAGACTTACCTCCCCTTCCATCAACTTGTCACAAGGGCTCTCCATCTCCTGCCTGATATTTGCCCTCTGCTTGTAGCAGTAGACTCCATTAAAAACGACACAAAATAAGAAAATAGGTAGACAGGGATAGGTGGCATAAATGTGTTCTGAGATATTACAATTTGGACTTCTGACCAACATGCGGTTGGGCCTCAAGGGGGTGTAATTCGACCAGAATATATAAAACCACTGGCTATAATGGTTACTGTATTATATTTTATGCTTCTCATTGATTAACGTAATTAAGAATTTATCAGGAGCAAAGAGAGAGTAAACATTCATCTGCAGTTTGTTTGATGTTCCTCTTGTCATTAAATGTCTCCGGATCTCCGAGATATTGGTGACCCCAGTAGATGCGAGAGCACGGATGAAAGGTCGGACTTTACTCATGTTGATATTTACTGCATCCAGTTTACTTTGAAAGGGACAATCGATTTCAGCAGATTAGACAGAGGTCATGAACCGAGATTTTTTTTCTTCTCCTTCATTTCAATCGATTTCCAAGCAAATCTCTGTGGGACAGGCAAAGGGTCGAAGGAACCTGTCCCTGCAACAAATTTATTTGAAATGAGTTAAATTTCCCATGCGTTCCCCCCACTGACGTGAGAAATAAATTACATTGTGTGCATTGTGCCTAAGACGGCGAAGCACTGTGGCACAGTTGTTAGCACTGCCAGGGTCAGGGAGTATGTCTGGAGTTGGCACTTTCACCCCATGTCTGCGTTTTCTTCGCGGATTCAGTTTCCTCCCAGAATCCGAAGTAATAATAATAATTTTAAAATAATAATAATCGTTATTGACACAGGTTGTGCAGTTTTGGTGGCTTATCTATGTCAAACGTTTCCCTAGTGTCCAAAGGTGTGCATGTTAGCTGGATTGGCTACGCAACCAAATAACCCTTGGAGTTCAAAGATGTGCAGGTTAGCTGAATTGGCTATCCTAAAATAGACCCTTAGCTTGCAAAGGCATTCAGCGTAGGTACATTGACCATTTCGAAATTTCTCTTTAGTGTCCAAAGATGTGCAGCTTAGCTGGATCGGCCATGCTAACGTTCCCCTTTTGTCTCCAAAGAAATGCAGGTTCAGAGTATTGGTCATGCTAAATTTCCCGCTTGTTTCCAAAGTTCTGCAGCTGCCATCTCAATGCTTAGTTTGACCCTGCCGCACTCTGGACGGTATATTCCAACATGAACTATTCGCTGTCTGAAGAAGTTTGTTTCCAATGTTATACTTGCTTCTTTTCCAAATCTCTTTAAATCTATGGTCTCTCGTTCTGGACCCTTTTACGACCAGGAAGTTTTTCATTGGCTACTCTGTTCACCCTGGCAGCTCTCATGATTTTGAATATCTCTATCAAATTTCATAGAATTTCACTCAGTTACATAAAATCCGTACAGCACAGAAAAATGCCATTCGTTCCATCTAGTCTGCACCGGCCCTCTGAAAGAGCACCCGAGATGGGCCCAATCCGCCGCCTATCTCTGTAATCCTGCCGAAACGTTGGACACTAATGGACCATTTAGCATGGCCAATCCTCCTAAACTGCAAATCGTTGGACTGTGGAAGGAAACCCGAGCACCAGGAGGAAACCCCACGCAGGATGTTGCCTGGCATGGAGGGCATTAGCTATGAGGAGAGGTTGAATAAACTTGGTTTGTTCTCACTGAAACGAAGAAGGTTGAGGGGCGACCTGATAGAGGCCGACAAAATTATGAGGGGCGTAGACAGAGTGGATAGTCAGAGATTTGTTCTCCAGGTGAGAGGGGTCAATTACTGGGGGGCATAGGTTTAAGGTGCGAGGGGCAAGGTTTACAGGAGTTGTGAGCGGCAAGCTTTTTACACAGAGGGTAGTGGGTGCCTGATACTCGCTGCCGGAGGAGGTGGTGGAAGCAGGGCCGATAGTGACGTTTAAGGGGCATCTTGACAAATACATGAATAGGAAGGGAATAGAGGGATACGGACCCCGGAAGTGTGAAAGATTTTATTTTAGAGGGCAGCATTGTCGGCGCAGGTTTGGAGGGCCGAAGGGCCTGTTCCTGTGCTGCACTTTTATTTGCTCTTTGTTATTTGTTGACACTGAAAGAACGTGCAAGATCCACACAGACAGTCGCCCATTTTAAAATTTAATCGGGGTCCCTCGTGCTGTGAGGCAGCAGTGCTGAACATTGTGCCACCGTACCAACCCACTCCTCTCCCCCCTTCAGCCTCGTTCTCTCTGAACATAGTCACAAACTTTCCAATGTAACCTCGTCACTGAGGTTCCTTATCACTGGAAGCATTCTGAAGCACGCCTGATCTCTCTGAAGTGCATTACATCCTTCCTATACTGTAGCACCCAGAACTGCACCAAATACTCCAGCCTGGGTCTACCTTGTGCCTTGCATAATATTCAAATAACCTCATAGAACATAGAAAATACAGCACAGAACAGGCCCTTCGGCCCACGATGTTGTGCCGAACCTTTGTCCTAGATTAATCATAGATTATCATTCAATTTACAGTGCAGAAGGAGGCCATTTGGCCCTTGGAGTCTGCACCGGCTCCTGGAAAGAGCACCCTACCCAAACTCAACACCTCCACCCAACACCAAGGGCAATTTTGGACATTAAGGGCAATTTATCATTGGCCAATTCACCTAACCTGCAAATCTTTGGACTGTGGGAGGAAACCGGAGCACCCGGAGGAAACCCACGCAGACACGTGGAGGACGTGCAGACTCCGCACAGACAGTGACCCAAGCCGGAATCGAACCTGGGACCCTGGAGCTGTGAAGCAATTGTGCTATCCACAATGCTACCGTGCTGCCCTTAAGAACAGATAAATCTACACAATATCATTTTACCGTAATCCATGTACCTATCCAATAGCTGCTTGAAGGCCCCTAATGTTTCCGACACAACTACTTCCCTCTGTTAATGAACGCGAGCACACCATAGGCCTTCTTCACAGCTCTATCCACTTGAGTGGCAACTTTCAAAGATGTAAGAACATAGACCCCAAGATCTCTCTGCATCTCCGTATTGCCAAGAACTCTACCGTTAACCCTGTATTCCGCATTCATATTTGTCCTTCCAAAATGGACAACCTCACACTTTTCAGGGTTAAACTCCATCTGCCACTTCTCAGCCCAGCTCTACATCCTATCTATGTCTCTTTGCAGCCGACAATCCCATGCCTCCTTACTTTCTGCATAAGCATACCATGGGGAACCTTATCAAATGCCTTACTAAAATTCATGTACACTACATCCACTGCTTTACCTTCATCCACATGCTTGGTCACCTCCTCAAAAAATTCAATAAGACTTGTAAGGCAAGACCTACCCCTCACAAATCCTTGCTGACTATCCCTGATCAAGCAGTGTCTTTCCAGATGCTCAGAAATCCTATCCTTCAGTACCCTTTCCATGACTTTGCCTACCACCGAAGTAAGACTAACTGGCCTGTAATTCCCAGGGTTATCCCTATTCCCTTTTTTGAACAGGGGCACGACATTCGCCACTCTCCAATCTCCTGGTACCACCCCTGTTGACAGTGAGGACGAAAAGATCATTGCCAACGGCTCTGCAATGTCATCTCTTGCTTCCCATAGAATCCTTGGATATATCCCGTCAGGCCCGGGGGACTTGTCTATCCTCAGGTTTTTCAAAATGCGCAACACATCTTCCTTCCTAACAACTATTTCCTCGAGCTTACCAATCTGTTTCACACTGTCCTCTCCAACAATATCGCCCCTCTCATTTGCAAATACAGAAGAAAAGTACTCGTTCAAGACCTCTCCTATCTCTTCAGAATCAATACACAATCTCCCGCTACTGTCCTTGATCGGACCTACCCTCGCTCTAGTCATTCTCATATTTCTCACATATGTGTTAAATGCCTTGGGGTTTTCCTTGATCCTACCCGCCAAAGATTGTTCATACCCTCTCTTAGGTCTCCTAATCCCTTTCTTCAGTTCCCTCCTGGCTATCTTGTATCCCTCCAATGCCCTGTCTGAACCTTGTTTCCTCAGCCTGACATAAGTCTCCTTTTTCCTCTTAACAAGACATTCAACCTCTCTTGTCAACCATGTTTCCCTCAGTCGACCATCTCTTCCCTGCCTGACAGGGACATACATATCAGGGACACGTAGCACCTGTTCCTTGAACAAGTTCCACATTTCACTTGTGTCCTTCCCTGCCAGCCTATGTTCCCAACTTATGCACTTCAATTCTTGTCTGACAACATCGTGTTTACCCTTCCCCCAATTGTAAACCTTGCCCTGTTGCACGTACCTATCACTCTCCATTACTAAAGTGAAAGTCACAGAATTGTGGTCACTATCTCCAAAATGCTCCCCCACTAACAAATCTATCACTTGGCCTGGTTCATTACACAGTACTAAATCCAAATTGCCCCTCCTCTGGTTGGACAATCAACATACTGTGTTAGAAAAGCTTCCTGGACACACTGCACAAACACCACCCCATCCAAACTATTTGATCTAAAGAGTTTCCACTCAATATTTGGGAAGTTGAAGTCGCCCATGACTACTACCCTATGACTTCTGCACCTTTCCAAAATCTGTTTCCCAATCTGTTCCTCCACATCTCTGCTACTATTGGGGGGCCTATAGAAAACTCCTAACAAGGTGACTGCTCCTTTCCTATTTCTGACTTCAACCCATACTACCTCAATAGGGTGATACTCCTCGAACTGCCTTTCTGCAGCTGTTATACTATCTCTAATTAATAACTCTAATTAATCTCTAACCTCCTTGCTCTTCTGCTCAATGCCTCAGAATATGATATGCATCACTCCAGTCCTTCCAATAAGCACTACCGGTTTGAGTAGACTTGATAAGTGGCAGCCGTAGAAGAATGTGTATCGTTCTTTGCAATTGAATGTTGCCATTTATGTCAGATCTATATTTGCCCCTGGCTTATCGGATTTTTTTCAGAGGGGCTTCTAAGAGTCAACCACATTTCTGTTGATATGGAGTCACATGCAGGCCCACCCAGGTAAGGATGGTAGATTTACGCCCCTGAAGCAAATTAGTGAACCAGACTTTTATTTTTTAAAGGACAATCGATAAGAGCTTCACCGTCGACTTTTAATTCCAGATTTTTACTAAACTCAATTTTCACCAACTGCCTTGGTGGGATTCGAACCCGCGTCCCCGCACCTTGAGTCATCACAACCTTTTCAAGAAGGCATCAACCTCCCGTAAATAAGGAGTTGTCAATTTGTTCAATTGTATCAGTTTCAGTTTTGCGAGAGTTACCTATTATTATGATTATTTTATTTCAGTTCCTTCCCCATTACAACTGAATGTTTTATTAGTGAAGGGGCTTCAATGTCGCTTATGAACCTTTCATTATGTTCCAACTATTTCGATTAATATAAATCAAATGGACTGAGGAACGACTTAAAGAGGCAGTCCCTTCCAGAGAAACTCCTGACCAAAAAAAAAAGATCACTAATGAGACTTAAAACAGCAAACAAAAATGTGATTTTGTTTTACTCGTGCATGGGATGTGGACAGCGCTGGCTGTGCTAGCATTTTTCTCCCGTCCCTCATTCCAGTAAGCAGGGCGTTTCAGAGTCAACCACGTTGCTGTGGATCTGGAGTCATATGTATGTCAGACCAGTTAAGGATGGCAGATTTTCTTCCCTGAAGGAGATATCGGTAAAGCAGGTATTCCTGAGTACCAGTGTTAGTTCACAGTTAATTGAGAGCTGAGATGTGTTTTTCTTTCCTTGTTGTACAAGTGGGAAGAAAGATAGCAATTCAGGGTATTGTATTGAATAGCATTGTTTAAAGGGTATTGGAAGCTCTATACTTGTGCAATGATAAAGATATTTAATATTGTGTTATGAATAAAGTTTGCTTTAAAATACCATATCCATATTTGGCGTGAAATCTCTCTCGAAGCGAGATATCCTTTGCTCGCAGTCTGAAAAAAATGAAATAAAATGCTGGGATCTGGGAAGGTAATACAACAAAATACACTCGGGAAGTTCAGAAGCATCATGACAAAATGAGGGAAGGTATGAAAATCTGCAAAAGCAGATAGCACAGTAGAAACAATTCATTGCCGAGACCACACTTGGAATATTGTGTTTAGTTCAGGACAACTTATATATGGAAGGATGTTAACGCCCGAGAGGGCGGGCAGAGGGCATTTACTACCAGGAGTGAGGAATTTGAGATCGGAGGAAATATTCGGCTAATTGGGTTTGTTCTTCATCGAGCAAAAAATTATGAACACTTTTGTCAGTGTGAAGAAGGATATGTTTTTTCCACTGGTCGGTAAGCCAGTGATCGGCGGTCACAATTTCAAGATGGCCAGCGTAAATGAGGAAAGACTTGATGCGGAGAAACGTTACGATTTGAAATGCTCTTTTTGTGAGTGTGGGGGATGCGAACTCTACAGGCGGGTTCAAAAGAGAGTTGGGAGTTTTATTTGTAATGCATTTAGAGTGCGCCTAGGATAGGACTGCGGGAAAGAGACTAGCTAGGTGTCCCTTTTGAGAGCCGGTGCAGGCACAATTCTTCTGTGCTGTATAATTATTTGATTCTGTGTTGAAAGGACCGGAGCATAAACATGTTAAAGTGCGGATGGAGCCTGAGGTTTTAAGAATTACACACCGTGCCCACAGAGCGGTTGTAGTCATGCTCTCTGGTCAATATCCCCCGTGAAAGAGAAAGGTTCAAAGCTCAGTTCAAAGCTGGGATCACAACACAAACAGTGTTTTGCCATTTCGAGATTGTGCGTCGGTCCCTCTTGAATCTATTCGAGTCCCGCACTGTTCATTGTGAGTTCAGAAAGATGGTATTGGCTTTGCAACTCTTTCGGAGTTTAAAAATAGAAAGGCTGTAGTGCAAATGGACATGGAGCTTTTGAGGCCACACCTGGAATATTGCGTGCAGTTTTGGCTCCCTTCCCTAAAAAATATATACTACTATTGGAGTTAGTACAAAGCAGATTCGCCAGGCTAATTCCTGGGATGAGAGGCTTGTCCCATCAAGATAGTAAATCATGTGGGTCTGTATTCCTTGGAGTCTGGAAGAGAGTATTCAAAAATATTACATCCTGAGGGGGGCTTGACGTTATAAATGGTGAGATGGATTCACTAATGGGAGGCTGTCGAAAAAGGAGACACAGCTACAAGATACACTTAATTCTGTGATGCATGGAAATGTCATCTTGCAGATAATGGTGATTCTCCAAAATTCTCTTCCCCGGATAGTGGTGGTGGAGGCTGCATCATTAGAAGTATTTAAAATAGAGGGGATAAATATTTGATGGATCAAGGAATAGAGGGCTCTGGGAGAATGACACAGAACAAGAGTTGAGGCAGGCAGAGATCAGCCATGAGCGCATTGCCTAGCGGGGCAGGACTAAAGGGCCTGGTAGCCTACTCCTGCTTCACTGTAATGTGTTCTTTCGATGCAGACGCAATGGCCTACTCCTGTGCTGTAAAAGTCTATAAACCTATGTTGAAAGGACGGACGCACAGAGACACACACACGTTAAAGTGCAGAGGTTATCTGAAGTTTAATCATTATACACCATGTCTACAGAGCGGCTGTCGCTGTGTCCTCTGGTCAATATCCCCGTGCGATAGGCTCGTTTGCTCAGTTCAAAGCGGTCTGCCATCTGAACATTCTGCATCGAACCCTCTCGAACCACTTGAAGTCCGAGCTTGTTGTTTGCGGGTTCGAAGTTCAAAAAGCTGGTCTGAAGCGACTCACTCTCCCAATCGGCGAGTCACACATTTTCTCTCTGCAAAATTCCGGGAGATATCGAACATTCCAAGCATTGGTTTCCTCACCAAAATGGTAATGGGCGCCTGTGTGTGCTGTCCATGAAGTAGTGAATCACCGTACCCGCCTACATTACCCCACACTGTCACTGGTGTGCCATTCCTCTGTGAGGTCAAAACTAATCCTGACTAGATGGTAGAATTTGCTTGTCAAGGAGCTGGTCTCTCAACGATAATCCAAGTTGCTCATTTGCATTGATAAGACTTCACAACAAGGTGAGCGACACTTAGCTCCATCAGCGATCCAAGCCTATCCGTCCAGCTCGAAGCAACAAAAAAGGTATGATAGGCTAGTTCATGATAATGACGAACAAAAGGTAATATATCTACTCGTTCAAAGGACGAGGCTATGTGCGTGGGTTGTATGTGGGTGTTGGGTGGCTTGGCCGTCCTTCACCATTAACACCAAGTTATCCGGATTGGGAAATCGCGCGTATGTCCCTCAGAATATTTGGGGCCGAGAAGGGCATTGCTGATGTTACTGGGAAGGACCCACCACAAACAAACAAGAAGGTATACAGCAGTGTTTGAGAACTGGCTGGTAATTTGCAAAGTAAGATCGTTCGGAATATGAGTAATATAGTACATTTGCGTTGGGACTGGAAAGATTGCCCAAATTATTTGGAGTATGAATAAAAGGTGTTAGGTGGATTGATCATGCTAAAATTCATCCTGAGTGTCCAGGTATCTGCAGATTAATGTCCAATGATGTGCAGGTTTCCTGTGGGTGCTTAGGTTTCCTCCCACTGTCCAAAGCTGGACACGTTAGATGGATTGGCCATGCTAAGTTGGTTCATAGTGTCAAAGATTAGTTGCTGTTACTGGGGAATGGACCGAGGTAAGGCTGCTCTTTCAGACGATCGGAGCAGAATCGATGGACTCCTTCTGCACTGTAGGGACTCTGTAATCATTTGGGGTAAATTGAAAAGATTGAGAAGGACACATTTCTGATACTTGCCTCTCTGTCCTGGTGTTGTAAGGGATCCCCTGCCTCGGAGAATGTTTAGTTCACGATTTGAAGTGGAGTAAGTGAGACGGCATAGGGCAGCACAAACGCCGGAGATTCCTGTGGCTGGTTACCGGAGATTTCAATACAACACACTTACTGTTAAACACGCCACACTGAATATTTGAAAAGCACAATTGCCACTTTCATAGATGCCCAGGATAGGGGGGTGAGAGCAGTGATTGGAAAGAATGTGAGTTGGGTTGGGATTGCGGGGTAAGTGGTCTGTAGGAGATGAACATTGCCACAATATTCATTGATCAGAGGGCCTGGAGAGTTCCTGTTACATCAGTTGGGAGGCAGATCAAACGTCATCATAGTCCAAGGATGTGCAGGTGCGCTGGATCGGCGGTGCTAATTTGCCCGTTGGTTTCCAGAAATATGCAGGTGAGCTGGATTGGCCATGCTAAATTGAACTTAAATGTCCAAAGATGTACAGGTTAGCAGGATTGACCGTGCTAAATTGCTCCTTTGTGTCCAAAGATGTGCTGGTTAGGTGGATTGGCCATGCAAAAAAAAATTCTGCTTCAATTTCATTCGGTGATATGAGTTCACATGTGCGGGTATTGCCTTAACACTAAGATACAATCGATGATAAATTGCATAATTTGCAATTGATATTCAAGAAATTAATTAACCCTTGCGTTCTGTTCTCTCAAAATATGTGTCAGTTGCGCCCAATAGTGCAGAATGGCGTTGGAACATGTTATTAATTCGCAACTTTTACTTTCTATAAATCACACTTTTTTATATTAACAATACACACGGCGACCCAGTAGAAACGTGAATTCCAGAAGTAATTGGTTAACAAAATATTTCCTTCTATTCTCTCTTAGAATCTGACCGTTCTTCTTGATTGGATACTGGGGACAATCCACTGCATACAATATACATTAAACTGTTGCACTGTTGAAGAAACATCAAAATGTGGCTGCCCCTGTTTCTTCTTTCTGCTGGTGAGTAATATTTGTCCCGTATCATCATATTTACCTAGCTATTTTGAATGTTCGCTCATCTGCTACAGAATGGCGATATTGCATTTCGACTGTCTTACCTGTCAGTCACCATGGCGTTACATTGTCATGCTCGTTTTGCTCGTCCTTGTGTATGGTTCGACTGAACCCAGATAGCAGAACGTTCTGCCAGTATCCAACTCGAGTGGAACTCTGTGTTATTTTTCTAATTTTCGCAACAGTAACCGGACCAGACCCCAATGGTTATTAGGAAACCGGACCAGACCGTAAACAATTCAGCTTTGACAAGTGGTCATCTGGACTCGAAACGTTGGCTCTTTTCGCTCCCTGCACATGCTGCCAGACCTGCTGAGATTTCCAAGCATTTTCTCTTTGGCCCCAAAACAATTATTCAATTTGTAACTGAGAGGGTAGGACGATTCTCTCCATGGGTGATTCCACTGACAACGAGGCCTATTTAATATCTAAACAAACTTCATTATTAACACAGGACTAACCCATTAATATCTAAGGTGTGACAAATGTAGGCATTTCAGATATATAATACATGATATGTTTTTTATGCAGTAACGGTTAAATGTCTGCCTGGGTTGCTGTGCATATATATCTGTTTTTTGTAAATTGAGGTTTAAAGGACAGACAGACACTGTTGCTGCAGATGGTTTCATTGCGGCATCGTAAAAGTTAGAACATTTTGATCTTAAACCCTGTTTTTGTGTAAAAGGACAAGCCCGGTGGATTTGGGTTATGATTTATTGGCTGTACATAATTACAGACATTGTGTTTAAACTTAAGTAATCAGTTCGTTGGAATTTAATTGTGTAAGGATGGTGTAGCTAATGGGAGGAGTCAGGTCCGTGCGAGGTCCCCAGTAGTGAGTCATTCAGTTTAGATTTCGTGTGCGCAAAACCCCATCTTCTGAAAGAGCTTTCAATTTGAACTGGTTTGGCACACCACAGAGAAGAATCTGCAGCCGGTTCCTGAACAATCTCTCCCTCTCTCTCTCTCTCTCTCTGTCGCTCACTCTCTCTAGCTCTCACTCTCTCTCTCTCTCATTTTCTCTCTCACACACTCTCCCACTCTCACTCTCTCTCTCACTCATCTCACTCTCTCTCTCTCTCACTCTCACTCTCTCTCACTCTCTCTCTCCCACTCCAGCTCTCTCTCTTTCACTCTCTCAGTCACTCACTCTCTCTCTCTCTCTAATGAGCAGGTCGAAGACATCTCTCTAAGAAAATTACTCCTGTGGTTTCTAAATCTATTCAGAAGTTGAATTTAAACTGTGATGAGTCGTGCTTGATGTAAGATAAAGCAGGTAGTAGTTGGTGGTTAAAGTGTTTCCTTTTATTTTAAGAGTTGCTGTGAGCTATTTGTTTTATGCTGTTAAAATTAGTTTGTACTGTGGTGCCACTAAAGTTTGTTTGAAGACATTATATCCCAATGTATGTGAAATCACCGTGCGCCAAAATATTATTTTCATTAAAGTTTTAAAAATTAAAAAAACGTTGGAGTTTCTGCCCGACATCCGAGCAAGGTAACATAGTGGTTAGCACACTTGCTTCACAGCTCCGGTGTCCAAGGTTCGATTCCCGTCTTCGGTCACTGGCTGTGCAGAGTCCGCACGTTCTCCTCGTGTGTGCGTGGGTTTCGTCTGGATGTTCCGGTTTCCTCCCACAGTCCAGTGCAGATAAGTTTGATTGGCCATGATAAATTCCCTTTAGCTTCCCAAAACGTTAGGTGAGGTTACGGGGATTGGGTGGAGGTAGGGTGGTGGTGTGGGCGTATGTGGCGATGCTCTTTCCAAGAGCCAGTGCAGACTCTATGGGCCAGATGGCCTCCTTCGATGATTCTATGATTCAAACGTTGGGTCTGGTCCGAGATCGGAACAAAGGGGAAATCCAGCTTTTGAATGAAGAGTTAAGCAGTTGTTACAAAAACAAATAAAGAAAGGTCTGTGAGCTTACTTTACCGTCCACTATTTAAAGTTCAATCAGGCAAAGTCCGCACACACAGATCAAATGCCACTTAATCATAAAGTTAACTCTCAGTGGCTTACTGGCGTATGCACCATGTCCATGTGAGAGAAGATATCAAAATCTGTCTCATAAACACGCCTCTTTTCCACAGGAAACAAAAAGAAAACTACCCATAAAATGAATTAGGCACAGGGTAGTGCTAAAAACGAAACCAAAAAAACAGAGCCATCCCCTCCCGTGAGTGATGTCACACCCTGCCTGGCTACTGACCCCTGGATCACAGCATTAAGAGACATGTGACATGGGCACTTTATTTCAATAATATTACGGCAACTGGCATATAATACAATATTTATTAAATAATTCCACATTCATCAGCTTTTCAACATGTTGACAGGCCGGAAATTGAAATCTCTGGAATTAAAGTAGCAGGAGCAGCCGACTTTTTTGCTCTTGGAGACAGGGGCAGCTCTGTTACGGATAATCCCGTTTTAAGTACGGGCCACTCACCCACTCCAGATCGTTATTTACGTAACTGGATTTTCGAACTTTACGCATTCATACATTATTCACATAATGATTCTTCCTGGATGAACAGCGACCGCCATTGCACAAAACATAGGTATTATTTCTGACGGATACAATGTTACGATTCAGAACATAAATTTATCGACACCAGTCAAGTCATGTTTTGATGTGTGAATGTGGCGAAGCTAACCACACGGTCTGGCGCAAGTGATGGAAAATGACGGCAAAGTCACTATGGTAAAAATTAGTACATTGATATGTGATGTGTTTACAATGTTCGAAGAACATTTTCTGCCTCAATCGTACTTGTGCAGTACCAAATACTAACTTTCCTGAAAGAACTGGTGAAGGCTTTTAATGCTACTTCGTTGACGAGACGAGATTATGGATAGAGAGGCAAAATATATCAGCGGGAGTTAAGGGATACAGGGCGTTTGCGGGAACATTGAGTTGAAGAGATGATGAGCCAAGGACGCGTTGAATGGCAGAGCAGGCTCAGTGAGCTATGGGGTCCAGTCAGCTCCTATTACTGACGCCGAAACTTCCAATGGAGTGATAATTGATTTTTGGATGCTGCTTCACCAGGAAATACGTACCGTGACATACAGCATATCCGGTCTCACGGGACCTTCCGATTCAGGCCGGACTTTGTGTGCGTGTTGGGGGGGGGGGGGCGGTGGAAGGGGGTGGCGGTCGCAGGGCTGGCTGAGGATGTGTCCTGAGGAAGGGAAGAGCTTGGGCTGAGATGGTCGTAATGTGATTCCAGTTCGTTCTCTGCCTGCCTCCCTTTCTTAGGGCACAGGAAAGTTCCATTGTGCATGTTGCTGTCAGTTGAGGTGATACGTTCACGGGTTAGCATACGTAGTCCCTCTGTGGTGTCACGTGATGTTGACAGGAAGGGTTAAAATCCCTTTGGCCTGTACTCTCGGGCGAGACATGTGGGGAATCGACGTGATTATGTCCTCGAGGATTGCCAGTATCTCAGAGGCTGGTGACTACCCTTCATCATAATGGAATCAATAGAAACTCCACATTCGTGCCATCCAGTCTGTACCGACCCAAGCCCATTCCCGTGACCTCTCTTAGTAACTTTAAATTGTTACTGTTTACTGCTGGTGGTAACCTTTGCCGTTTGTCTCTCCTATTTCAGCTCAACTTATTGAGATAAACAGCGTAGCTGCTGAAGGTCAGTACAAAAGAAAAAAAGAATGAATTTCTTCGTGAAATACTAAAACCAAGTGATTTGAGAGCTCCAATTGTCTGTCTGTTGACTGGCGGAACATTGCGCATGTTTGACACATTCCCCATGAGGAGTAACAGTGCTTCACCTGGAGGCAAAACGTGCAGATTCGAATTGAGGGCAGCGCCCAACGTCCCACTCTGATAACACTAATACGTGTAATGGCCCCTCTTGTCTTGGTTCCAACGGCATTGCATTTACGGGTGCTCTAGTGATACGCTGGAAACTCCAGCAAATTCCCACCTCCGAGTTTGCCCGGTAATTTTGTAGAAGTGCTCACTTCCCCCGGAAACGGCGCTGGGCTAGGAACCATCAGACAAAAGCGCTTAAACTCTCTAACTTCCAATGGTTCTGCCAGTCTTACCCTGATAGTCACTCTCAAAGAGTGGGAGAAAACTAAGTTATTTCTAAAGCCAGAGTAACTATTAAAATAAGAGCAGCCTCGCACGGGACACCCTGCACACACACGACTCCGCAGCAGCTGTCCACCCACCTGACCCCACAGACCCCTCATTCCCCGTGTGATCTCTTCTCCAGAGCCCCCTTGGAGCCGATCCGAACCCCCCCCCCCCCTCGACGTTTGAAATACCCCAACCTCCAGGTCAGACCCGATCGTTCTTGGCGACCACCCCACCCGGCCTGTGCCAACAGACACCCCTGACGACTCTGCTCCTGACCCCGACACGACAGACTAACAACACGGCACAGTTTCAACTTCCTGGCATAACGTGATCTCAGTACAACCAGACCAGTCGCTTCCCACCCTGACTCCACCTCCCGACCCGCCTGATCCTGCCCTCCCGGCTTCACCCGATGCCCGTCTTTCCGAACTGACGCCACTCATTCCTGATCCGACAAGGCACGCACCCGCACTCCCTCAACCCCATTGGCACGACCCATTCCATCCCCCTAAAATCTCACCGTACACTGCCACCCCCATCTGCCACGAACCAAAGAGACCACCCTGGCCCAACTCGAACCTCTTCTTTGCACTCCCGACCCACTATCTCAGCCCGACGCCACTCCCGGTAGAACACGAAGGATGTCGCCCTCCACCCCCATCCCGTCATGGTGTTTTTGCAGGATCAATCTACCTTACCTACACCTCTGTGGACACTAAGGGATACTTTTAGCGTGGCTCATCCACGGCGGCACAAGTGGCTAGCACGGTTGCCTTAAGGCACCGAGGTTCAAGGTTCGATCCCGGCTCTGGGTCACTGTCCGTCTGGAGTTTGAACATTCGTCCCGTGTTTTCGTGGGTTTCGTCCCTACACCACAAATAATGTGCTGGGTAGGTGGATTGCCCATGCTAAATTGGCCCTTAATTGGAAAAAATGAATTGTGTAATCTAAGTTTATGAAAAATAATAATAATTACAGTATACTCATCTGGGTGTACCTTCACCCCCCCCCCCCATGTGTGTTTGTTTATTTTGTTTCAGATATATTGCCCTTGCGGCTAGTCGATGGGGACAGTGTGTGTTCCGGAAGGGTAGAAGTGCTCTACAATGGGACTTGGGGGACGATCTGTGACGATTACTGGGATATGGCTGATGCTGTAGTTGTCTGCCGCCAGCTGAACTGTGGCTTTGCTGAAGGAGCGCGAGGCACAGCTCAATTCGGAGAAGGCACCGAAGACATCTGGTTGGATGATGTCAAATGCTTGGGAACAGAATCAAATTTGCAACAGTGCAATGTTAGACCGATGGGAGATCATAACTGCAATCATGTGGAAGATGCTGGAGTTGTTTGCAATTCTGGTTAGTGATATATATATATATATATATATATGGACACACATGTGCATATAACCCTCAAAATCATATAGAGTTCCGTAATAACTACACACCAATCTATCTGTCCTTCTCTCTGCCTGTACGTGTGTCTATCTCGGCTGCTTTACTGCCATTTTCCATTTCTATCCAGCTATGCACACATTTCCGTCCGTCCGTCTGCCAGTCTTTCTTTATTTATTTCTTCCTTCCTTTCTTTCTTTCTTTCTCTATTCCTTTCTCTCTTTCTTTCTTTCTTTCTTTCACTCTTTCGTTCTCTCTTTCGTTCTCACTTTCTTTCTTTCTTTTTATATATCTCTATCTATCCATCTATCTGTCTATATATATCCATCTCTCCAATGTTCTCTCTATCTGTCCGTCTGCCTGACTATCTAACTATCGATCTATCCATCTACCTCTCTTTCTAAAGATCCGTCTGTCTATCTCTTCTTCTTCCAATCTTTCCACCTTTTATCCTCTCTAAGTCTATTGATATTGCACGTTATGTAGCTGCCTATGTATCTGCCTATGCTGATTCATTAACAGGCTCAAATGGGACTTACCTGTGGCCATATTTGAAACAAGTTGTTTCAGCTATGTGTGATCATGATGGTCCACCACTTGAAGTGATGTGTTGACATGGACGCCATTGGAGACGTTGCACATAAACAGGGTTTTTTTTCACAAGGATCATTACCCCAGGACATTGATTTAATTCCCTCATATTCCAGAACAAGCACCACATGCCAGCATCTACCACGGTCGAAAATACAACATCTTTGTAAGCGGCGAGGACCTCAAGATAAAATGTACCACGAAAGGCTTCTACTCATCCACAATGTTCTATCTCTATAAAGACAATGATGCTCAGCCCATCATGTCCAAGGCCCCTAGTACGCGGGATTTCACCGTCACCTTTGAAATTCTTAATGTAACAGCTGAAAGCAGAGGCAATTACAGCTGTATTTATGACTCCGAAGTTGCTGGGAAAACATACAGTTCTGGAAGGAGTGATGCCCTGGAAGTTAATATGAAAGGCAAGTACCCTATGATTACCAATAATGCGGCTGCCTTTTACCTCTTTACGCATATAGATGTTTATGAATATTCGTGTTGAAATTCCCTCTGCTGAATTGGAGCAAGGATATCTGATGGATATTATTGATTTTACTACAGAAAAGCATTGGGAAGGCAGACATTTTCTTTATAGCGTCTGGGTAATATTGCTCCATTCACAGCATAGAGATTTTTACGACTTAGTGTTTAATGGGAATAACTGAAGTGCTGCAGAACAGAACGAAACGTGCTGTCAAACCTTCTGGTCTCCCCCTCATCAAATTCGCAAGCATACCAAATGTAAAATGTAGGACACCTGGAACGAACTGTCACACATTTAGAATAGGGGGCAGCAACTTTGAAAAGGAAATGAGGAACAATTAGTTGGTGAAATCTGTGGAACGCGCTCCCCCGGAGTGCGGTGGATGCTGGGGCAGTGAGGACATTGAAGAAGGGGATAGACTGATCTTCAATTCGTAACAGGGTTCAAAGGTTGTGGAGGGCGGGCAGAGAAATGGAGCTGAGGTCGAAACGAGATCAGCCATGATCGTGGGAATTGCGGAGCCGGCTTCAGGGGCTGAATGGTCCACTCATGCTCCCGGTTCTTATATTAAAATCATAGAATCATAGAAGTTTACAGCATGGAAACAGGCCGTTCGGCCCAACCAGTCCATGCCGCCCAGTTTTTACCATTAAGCTAGTCCCAGTTGCCCGCACTTGGCCCATAACCCTCTATACCCATCTTACCCATGTAACTATCTAAATGCTTTTTAAAAGACACAATTGTACCCGCCTCTACTACTACCTCTGGCAGCCCATTCCAGACACTCACTACCCTCTGAGTGAAGAAATTGCCCCTCTGGGCCCTTCTGAATCTCTCCCCTCTCACCTTAAACCTATGCCCTCTAGTTTTAGACTCCCCTACCTTTGGGAAAAGATGTTGACTATCCACCTTATCTATGCCCCTCATTATTTTATAGACCTCTATAAGATCACCCCTAAGCCTCCTACGCTCCAGGGAAAAAAGTTTCAGTCTATCCAGCCTCTCCTTATAACTCAAACCATCAAGTCCCGGCAACATCCTAGTAAATCTTTGTGCACTCTTTCTAGTTTAATAATATCCTTTCTATAATAGGGTGACCAGAACTGCACACAGTATTCCAAGTGTGGCCGTACCAATGCCTTGTACAACTTCAACAAGACGTCCCAACTCCTGTATTCAATGTTCTGACCAATGAAACCAAGCATGCCGAATGCCTTCTTCACCACCCTGTCCACCTGCGACTCCACCTTCAAGGAGCTATGAACCTGTACTCCTAGATCTCTTTGTTCTATAACTCTCCCCAACGCCATACCATTAACTGAGTAGGTCCTGGCCTGATTCGATCTGCCAAAATGCATCACCTCACATTTATCAAAATTAAACTCCATCTGCCATTCGTCGGCCCACTGGCCTAATTGATCAAGATCCCGTTGCAATCCTAGATAACTGTCTTCATTATCCACTGTGCCACCAACCTTGGTGTCATCTGCAAACTTACTAACCATGCCTCCTAAATTCTCATCCAAATCATTAATAGAAATCACAAATAACAGTGGACCCAGCACCGATCCCTGAGGCACACCACTGGCCACAGGCCTCCAGTTTGAAAACCAACCCTCTACAACCACCCTCTGCCTTCTGTCGTCCAGCAAATTTTGAATCCAATTGGCACCCTCACCCTGGATCCCGTGAGCTTTAACCTTCTGCAACAACCTACCATGCGGTACCTTGTCAAAGGCTTTGCTAAAGTCCATGTAGACAACGTCTACTGTACTGCCCTCATCTACCTTCTTGGTCACCCCCTCAAAAAACTCAATCAAATTTGTGAGACATGATTTTCCACGCACAAAGCCATGCTGACTGCCCCGAATCAGTCCTTGCCTGTCTAAATGCTTGTAGATCCTGTCTCTCAGAATACCTTCTAGCAACTTACCTACTACAGACGTTAGGCTCACCGATCTGTAGTTCCCAGGCTTTTCCCTGCTGCCCTTCTTAAACAAGGGCACAACATTCTCCACTCTCCAATCTTCAGGCACCTCACCTGTGGCTGCCGATGATTCAAATATCTCTGGGGACCAGCAATTTCCTCCATAGCCTCCCACAACATCCTGGGATACATTTCATCAGGTCCCGGGGATTTATCTACCTTGATGCGCGTTAAGACTTCCACCACCTCCTCCTCTGTAATATGCACACTGCTCAAGACATCACTATTTATTTCCCTTAGTTTCCTAACATCCATGCCTTTCTCCACCGTGAATACCGATGAGAAATATTCATTCAGGACCTCACCCAACGCTTGTGGCTCTGCACATAGATGTCCTTGTTGATCCTTAAGAGGCCCTACTCTGTCCCTAGTTACTCTTTACCCTTTATGTATCTGTAGAATCTCTTTGGATTCTCCCTTGCATTATTTGCCAAAGCAATTTCATGTCCCCTTTTTGCCCTCCTGATTTCCCTCTTAACTCTATTTCGACAATCTCTATACTCTTCACTGTATACTCTTTATTCTTCGCTGTCTTCAGGGGGTATCCCGAAGGACTGGAGAATAGCCAATGTGGTTCCTCTGTTTAAGAAGGGTAGCAAGGATAATCCCGGGAACTACAGGCCGGTGAGCCTTATTTCAGTGGTAGGGAAAATAATGGAGAGAATTCTTCGAGACAGGATCTACTCCCATTTGGAAGCAAATGGACGTATTAGTGAGAGGCAGCACGGTTTTGTGAAGGGGAGGTCGTGTCTCACTAACTTGATAGAGTTTTTCGAGGAGGTCACGAAGATGATTGATGCAGGTAGGGCAGTGGATGTTGTCTATTTGGACTTCAGTAAGGCCTTTGACAAGGTCCCTCATGGTAGACTAGTACAAAAGGTGAAGTCACACGGGATCAGGGGTGAGCTGGCAAGGTGGATACAGAACTGGCTAGGCCATAGAAGGCAGAGAGTAGCAATGGAAGGATGCTTTTCTCATTGGAGGGCTGTGACCAGTGGTGTTCCACAGGGATCACTGCTGGGACCTTTGCTCTTTGTAGTATATATAAATGATTTGGAGGAAAATGTAACTGGTCTGATTAGTAAGTTTGCAGACGACACAAAGGTTGGTGGAATTGCGGATAGCGATGAGGACTGTCGGAGGATACAGCAGGATTTAGATTGTTTGGAGACTTGGGCGGAGAGATGGCAGATGGAGTTTAATCCGGACAAACGTGTGATAATGCATTTTGGAAGGTCTAATGCAGGTAGGGAATATACAGTGAATGGTAGAACCCTCAAGAGTATTGACAGTCAAAGAGATCTAGGAGTACAGGTCCACAGGTCATTGAAAGGGGCAACACAGGTGGAGAAGGTAGTCAAGAAGGCATACGGCATGCTTGCCTTCATTGGCCGGGGCATTGAGTATAGGAATTGGCAAGTCATGTTGCAGCTGTATAGAACCTTAGTTAGGCCACACTTGGAGTATAGTGTTCAATTCTGGTCGCCACACTACCAGAAGGATGTGGAGGCTTTAGAGAGGGTGGAGAAGAGATTTACCAGAATGTTGCCTGGTTATGGAGGGCATTAGCTATGAGGAGCGGTTGAATAAACTCGGTTTGTTCTCACTGGAACGAAGGAGGTTGAGGGGAGACCTGATAGAGGTATACAAAATTATGAGGGGCATAGACAGAGTGGATAGTCAGAGGCTTTTCCCCAGGGTAGAGGGGTCAATTACTAGGGGGCATAGGTTTAAGGTGAGAGGGGCACGGTTTAGAGTAGATGTACGAGGCAAGTTTTTTACGCAGAGGGTAGTGGGTGCCTGGAACTCGCTACCGGAGGAGGTGGTGGAAGCAGGGACGATAGTGACATTTAAGGGGCATCTTGACAAATACATGAATAGGATGGGAATAGTGGGATACGGACCTAGGAAGTGTAGAAGATTGTAGTTTAGTCGGGCAGCATGGTCGGCACGGGCTTGGAGGGCCGAAGGGCCTGTTCCTGTGCTGTACATTTCTTTGTTCTTTGTTGTTCTTCAAGGGATCCACTTGATCCCAGTTGCTTATGCACGTCATATGCCTCCTTCTTCTTTTTGACCAGAGTCCTCAATATCTCGAGTCATCCAGGGTTCCCTACTTCTACCAGCCTTGCCCTTCACTCTAAAGGGAATGTGCTTACCCTGCACCATGGTTAACACATTTTTAAAAGCCTCCCATTTACCAGCCGTCCCTTTGCCTGCCAACAGTCTCCCCCATTCGACCTCTGCAAGTTCCTGTCTGATACCATCAAAATTGGCCTTGCCCCAATTAAGAATTTTAACTCTTGGGCCAGACCTATCATTCTCCATAGCTATCTTAAAACTAATGGAGTTATGGTCACTTGTCCCAAGGTGATCCCTCATTAGCACTTCTGTCACTTGCCCTTCCTTATTTCCCAAGACGAGGTCAAGTTTTGCCCCCTCTCTAGTCGGTCCATCCACATACTGAATGAGAAATTCCTCCTGAATACACTCAACACATTTCCCTCCATCCAAGCCCCTAATGCTATGGCTGTCCCAGTCAATGTTGGGAAAGTTAAAGTCCCCTACTACTACCACCCTATTATTCTTGCAGCTGTCTGTAATCTCCTTACATATTTGCTCCTCAATTTCCCGCTGACTATTTGGGGTCCTACCAAAGTGATCTCTCCCTTCTTATTTTTCAGTTCCACCCATATAGACTCAGTGGGCGAACCCTCGGATATATCCCCTCTAAGTACTGCCGTGATGTTCTCCCTAATCAAAAACGCCACTCCCCCTCGTCTCTTACCTCCTGTTCTATCCTTTCTATAGCATTTGTACCCCGGAACATTGAGCTGCCAGTCCTGCCCCTCCCTTAGCCATGTTTCAGTCATAGCTATAATATCCCAGCCCCATGTGCCCGTCCATGCCCTGAGTTCATCCGCTTTGCCCGTCAGGCCCCTTGCATTGAAATAAATGCAGTTTAATGTAGATTTTCCTTGCTCCCTGCCCTGCTTTCTCTGGTCATGCTTTACACACACTCCCTTCCTGCCTTTTGTTTCTGTCCCCACTGACTTCCTACATCGGTTCCCATCCCCCTGCCACATTAGTTTAAATTCTGTTCATATTCTGAAAGGATCATCAGATGATCAGAATCCAGATGGGATGGCCGAAAATTTTCGGCCAGTTTGTTTGGAGAACATCTTGAACCGCTACAGTCCAGGTGGTGGAGATACATTAACCCACACAGTTCCTTTCGGAGAGAAGTTCACGGAGCGTGACCAAGAAACAGCGAAGAAACACGGTTCCCTCCCAAGCCAGGGGGACCGCATCGCTGGGATGGGGGATGCGTCTGGTGCAGCACGTCTAGGGGAACACCGTAAACCAGAAGTGTAGCGATTGTGGGTTCAGAAGGGTCAATCGAATGGGGATTTTGCGAGGAGGTGCATTAGTTCTCTTGATGCTGCCATTGCGTTGTGGGGGCAAGATTTAAGGAGGGAATACTTAAGGCGATAAGTGGGGCTCCAATCAAGCAAACCTTGGTGTCAAGGTTCTTGTGTTGTTCGGCGCCTGGAGCCATCCACCTAAGCGATGAGCATTTCCTCTCACTCCTAATCAGTGCCTTTTCAATGGTGGGTGTGTCTTGGTGGTGATTGGGAGGGGGGGGGCTGTCGGTCAGGATGTGAGTTACCCACAAGAGCAAAAGGACATGAAAGCAGATAGGGACCGCCGAACCTGCTGCGCCTTTCAGTGGGCTGATAGCTAAACATAAATTTCGTACAGTACAGGTGGAGGATATTCGGCCCATTAAATCTGCACATACCCAGTGCAAGCGCACACTACCTAGGCCCACTCCAGCCCTACCATTCGTAAACCCACGTAACCAGTACATCCTTGGGCACTAAGGAATAATAAATCCATGGGTAATTCGCCCAAAATGTTCATGTTTGTACGGTGGTAGGGAACCGGAGCATCCGAAGGAATAAGAACAAAGAAAATAACAAAGACAAGTTCAGCACAGGAACAGGCCCTTCGGCCCTCCAAGCCCGTGTCAACCATGCTGCCCATCTAAACTAAAATCTTCTACACTTTCTGGGTCAGTATCCCTCTATTATTATCCTATTCATGTATTTCTCCAGATGCCTCTTAAATATCACTATCGTCCCTGCTTCCACCACCTCCTCCGGCAGCGAGTTCCAGGCACCCACTACCCTCTGTGTAGAAAACTAGCCTCGTACATCTCCTGTAAACCTTGCCCCACGCACCTTAAACCTATGCCTCCTAGCAATTGATCCCTCTACCCTGAGGAAAAGCCTCTGAGTATTCACGCAGACACGGAGTAGAACTTGCAAACTCCACACAGACATTCACTCTACGGCAGAATTGAAAACGGTAATGTGGATTTGTCATTGTAAAATTGTCCCTTAGTGCCAAAGGCATGCCTGTTACATAGACGCATTGATATATATATAAGATAGGAGCAGGAAGAAGCCTTTCGGCCCATCGAGCCAGCTCCACCATTCATCACCATTATGGCTGATCATCCACACAATAGCCTTATCCTGCTTTCTCCCTATAGCCTTTAATCGCATTCCCCTCAAGTGCTGTATCCCCCCCCCCCGCCTCTTGAATATATTCAATGTTTTAGCATCAACTACTTCCTGTGGTAATGGATTCCACAGGCTCACCACTCATTATGTGATGAAATGTCTCCTTTTCCCTGTCCGAAATGGTTTACCCTGAATCATCAGACTGTGAGCCGTGGTTGTCGACACGCCCATCATGAGTAACATCTTCCCTGCATCTACCCTGTCTAGACCTGTTAGAATTTTATAAATCTCTGTGAGATCCCCCAATCATTCTTCTGAACTCCAGCGAGAATAATCCCAATAAAGATTTAGATATTTCAGTAAACTCAGGTGATGTGTTATAAGAGGGGGAGGGGTGTCATTGTTAGCCAAGGACAGTATTACGGTGGCAGAAAGGACGTTTGAGGTAGTATGGGCTGAGGTTAGAAACAGGAAAGGAGAGGTCAACCTGTTAGAGGTTTTCTATAGGCCTCCGAAAAGTTCCAGAGACGTAGAGGAGAAGATTGCAAAGATGATGCTGGATAGGAGCGAAAGCAACAGGGTAGTTGTTATGGGGGACTTTAACTTTCCAAATATTGACTGGAAACGCTATATTTCGAGTATATTAGATGGGTCCGTTTTTGTCCAATGTGTGCAGGAGGGTTTCCTGACACAGCATGTAGATAGGCCAACGAGAGGCGAGGCCATATTGGATTTGGTATTGGGTAATGGACCCAGGACTGGTGTTAGATTTGGAGGTAGGTTGGTTTTGGTGATAGTGACCACCTTTCGATTACGTTTACTTTCGTGATGGAAAGGGATAGGTATATACCACAGGGCAAGAGTTATATCTGGGGGAAAGGCAATTATGATGCGATGAGGCAAGAATTTGGATACATCGGATGGAGAGGAAAACTGCAGGGGATGGGCACAATGGAAATGTGGAGCTTGTTCAAGGAACAGCTACTGCGTGTCCTTGATAAGTATATAGCTGTCAGGCAGGGAGGAAGTGGTCGAGTGAAGGAACCGTGGTTTACTAAAGCAGTCGAAACACTTGTCAAGAGGAAGAAGGAGACTTATGTAAAGCTGAGACATGAATGTTCAGTTAGGGAGCTCGAGAGTTATAAGTTAGCTAGGAAGGACCTAAAGAGAGAGCTATGAAGAGCCCAGGCGGGGACATGAGAAGTCCTTGGCAGGTAGGATCAAGGATAACCCTAAAGTTTTCTAAAGAAATGTCAGGAATAAAAGAATGACTCGGGTAAGAGTCGGCCCAGTCAAGGAGAGTAGTGGGAAGTTGTGCTTGGAGTCCGAGGAAATAGGAGAGGAGCTAAATTAATATTTTTCGTCAGTATTCACACAGGAAAAATACAATTTTGTCGAGGAGAAGACTGAGATTCAGGCTACTAGACTAGAAGGGCTTCAGGTTCATAAGGAGGAGGTGTTAGCAATTCTGGAAAGTGTGAAAATAGATAAGTCACCTGGGCCGAATGGGATTTAACCTCGGATACTCTGGGAAGCTGGGGATGAGATTGCTGAGCCTTTGGCCTTGATCTTTAAGTCATCTCTGTCTACAGGAATAGTGCCAGAAGACTGGAGGATAGCAAATGTTGTCCCCTTGTTCAAAATGGGGAGCGGAGATAACCCCGGTAACTATAGACCAGTGAGCCTTACTTCTGTTGTGGGAAAAATCTTGGAAAGGTTTATAAGAGATAGGGTGTATAATCGTCTGGAAAGGAATAATTTGATTAGAGATAGTCAACACGGTGTTGTGGAGGGTAGGTCGTGCCTCACAAACCCGATAGAGTTCTTTGAGAAGGCGACCAAACAGGTGGATGAGGGTAAAGCAGTTCATGTGGTGTATATGGATTGCAGTAAAGCGTTTGATAAAGTTCCCCATGGTAGGCTACTGCAGAAAATACGGAAGCATGGGATTCAGGGTTATTTAGCAGTTTGGATCAGAAATTGGCTAGCTGGAAGAAGACAAATGGTGGTGGTTGATGGGAAGTGTTCAGACTGGAGTCCAGTTACTAGTGGTGTACCTCCAGGATCTGTTTTGGGGCCACTGCTGTTTCTCATTTTTATAAATGACCTGGAGGAGGGCGTAGAAGGATGGGTGAGTAAATTTGCAGAAGACACTAAAGTCGGAGGAGTTGTGGACAGTGCGGAAGGATGTTACAAGTTACAGAGGGACATAGATAAGCTGCAGAGCTGGGCTGAGAGCAGGCAAATGGAGTTTAATGCAGAAACGTGTGAGGTGATTCATTTTGGAAGGAATAACAGGAAGGCTAATGGTAAGATTCGTGGCAGTGTGGATGCGCAGAGAGATCTCGGTGTCCATGTACATAGATCCCTGAAAGTTGCCACCCAGGTTGAGAGGGTTGTTAGGAAGGAGTACAGTGTGTTAGCTTTTATTGGTAGAGGGATTGAGTTCAGGAGCCATGAGGTCATGTTGCAGCTATACAACACTCTGGTGCGGCCGCATTTGGAGTATTGCGTCCAATTCTGGTCGCCGCATTATAGGAAGGATGTGGAAGCACTGGAAACGGTGCAGAGGAGATTTACCAGAATGTAGCCTGGTATGGAGGGAAGATCTTATGAGGTAAGGCTGAGGGACTTGAGGCTGTTTTCGTTAGAGAGAAGAAGGTTAAGAGGTGACTTAATTGAGGCATACAAGATGATCAGAGGATTGGATAGGGTGGACAGTGAGAGCCTTTTTCCTCAGATGATGATGTCTCGCACGAGGGGACATACCTTGAAATTGAGGGGAAATAGATATAAGCCATATGTCAGAGATAGGTTCTTTACTCAGAGAGGAGTAAGGGCGTGGAATGCCCTGCCTGCAACAGTAGTAGACTCGCCAACACTAAGGACATTCAAATGGTCATTGGATCGACATATGGACAACAAGGGAATAGTGTAGATGGGCTTTAGTGTGGTTTCACAGGTCGGCGCAACATCGAGGGCCGAATGGCCTGTACTGCGCTGTAATGTTCTATGTTCTATGGAACCGAGTTGATCTCTCCTCATTAGTTTAGGTGAATTGGCCTTGCTAAAATAAGTGTCCAAAGATGTGCGGTTAGGTAGATTGTCCATACTAGAAGTATCCCAAAATATCCAAAGATGTGCAGGTTAGGTGCGTTAGCCAAGCTGAAATTGTGCCCAGAGGTGTGCAGGTTAGCTGGAATAATATGTTAAGTTGCCACTTCAGTCATTCGATTCATACCCACTGGTCCAAATGGCCTCCATCTTGACTGCAGTGATTCCATGAGTCCGTGTTTCTCATTCCTAATTGCCTTTGAAGTGGGTCCATTCAGTGGGCTAGTTAAAGCCAGCAACATTGCTGTTGGCCTGGAAGCACGTATGGGCAAAACCATTTCTAGACCACATAATCCCTTGTATAATCGATACGAGAGATCGAGGAATTTTGTTTCCCATCCACCTATCATGGCTGCCAGCTGAGCCACACCGAACAGCAACATTAATATCCCGGCTGGACATATTGAATACAATTTGCAGCAACTTGCACGGTGGGATGTAGTATTCAGGGATCATTTGTCTGGGGTGCAGGACTGTTCTATGCTACCCGCTTCCCCAGATATTAACGTGCATTTCCTGCAGGGCTGACAGATTGCTGTCATTCAAAGTTGAATGTAATATTGTGGTCATTACTGTTGTTCTTTCAGACTTCCTTCAGCCACCCACGATTGCGTTTAAAAGAAGGTCAATTGTATTCGTCCAGGGCCAAAGTGTTAGCATCAGGTGTGAGGCGCCAGAGCCATTCGAAGATTGTAGGTTTTACTTGTACAGGGATAGCGAGGACAACGTCATCAGCTCCCAGGCGACTGATTTCTCTCCCTACGCGGTATTTAACCTCACCAACCTGCAGAAAAGCGAGGAGGGCAGTTACTTCTGCAAATACCAAGCCTACTCGTCCAAGCGTCTCTGGATAAATTCATCCTGGAGCAATTTTGTCAACATCACTGTGCATGGTAAGTGTCAAGGTCGGAATGCAGCGTGAGATTTTCTTGAGTGAAGGATGTTAGGTTGACAACTGGTTGGAGTGCAAACTAACGGCAAGGCATTGGTCGCTCTATAAGCCAGTCTACCGCTCTTATGAGGGAATCATAGAATCCCTAAATTGCAGAATGAAACCATTCGGTCCATCGAGTCCGACCGACCTTCCAAGAATGCAGCCGACCCAGGCCTCCTCCCCGGTCCCAGAGAAAAAGGAACAGACCTGATTGGGAACAGTTGCATCTTCTGCAAAAGCAGGGCAAGGGATTGATCAAGAAGGAGAAAGTACAATTCGAACGTAAAAGAGTGGGGACCATAAAAACTGACTGTAAAAGTATTTATGGGAATGTACAGAGAAAAAGATTGATACAAAATTATTGAGGCCCCCTTCAGCCAGAAACGGAAACATTAATAACAGGGAAGAAAGAAATGGCTCATGGAATATATTGGGCTTTGCTTCTGTTTTCACAAAAGAAGACATGAGTAATGTATCGGAAATTCTGAGAAACATAAGTTTTACTGAGAAGCTAAAGGAAATTATTATTAGTAAAGAAATGGTTTGGGGGAAATTCATGGTATGAAGGCGGATACATTTCCAGGGCTCGACAATCTTCATGTTCAGAAGGAAGTGGCCCGAGAAAAAAGAGATCCATTGCTGGGCTGGTCATTTTCCAAAATTTTATGGACTCTAACATGGTTCCTACCGATTGGAGAGTTTCGAATGTAAACCCCGCTATTCAAAGAGGGCGGTAAGGAGGAAATAGGGGACGAAACACCGGATCGTCTCACGTCGGGAGCAGGACAGTTATGGAGTTCATCAGTGACACGGTAGCACAGTGGTCAGCACTGTCACTTCACAGCGCCAGGTTCCTTGATTCGATTCCAGGCTTGGGTCACTGTCTGTGCTGATTCTGCACGTTCTCCCCGTGTTTCTGTTTCTTCCGGGTACTCGGGGTTTCTCCCAAAAGTGCCGAAAGACGTGCTGTTAGGTAACTTGGATATTCTTAATTCTCCCTCTGTGTACCCGAACAGGCACCAGAATGTGACGACTCGGGGCTTTTCAAAGTAACTTCATCGAAGTGTTAATGAAAGCCTACCTGTGACACAAATGAAGTTTATCATAAGTTTATTATAAGGATTGCATAGCGCAGCAATTCGAAAGCAATTGTGTGATCAGTCAAAGTCGGCATAGATTTACGATAGGAAAATAATGTTTGACGAATCTGCTAGAATTATTTGAAGATGTAACTAGTATTTTCAGCACGGTAGCTCAGTGGTTAGCACTATGGCTTCACAGCCCCAGGGACGCGGGTTCAATTCCCGGCTTGCGTAACTGTCTGTGTGGAGTCTGCACGTTCTCCCCGTGTCTGCTCGTGTTTCCTCCAGGTGCTCCGGTTTCATCCCAGAAGTTCCGAAAGACGTGCTATTCGGTAATATTTACATTCCGAATTCTCCTCTATGTACCCGAAGAGGCGCAAGAATATGGCGACTAAGGGCTTTTCATAATAACTTAATTGCTGTGTTAGTGTTAGATTATTAGTAGATTTGGGCAGGGAGAGTCGATGGATCTGGTTTATTTAGATTTTCAGAATCTTCCTGATAAGGTTTCACATAGCAGATTAATATGTAAAGTTTACGTGCATGGGATTCTGGCAGTGTCTGAGCTACCCCGGAATACTGAAGGAGGGTGGAGAAGAAATTGCTGAGGCCTTGACAGAAATCTTTATATCCTCACTGTCTTCAGGTGATGTCCCGGAGGACTGGAGAATAGCCAATGTTGTTCCTCTGTTTAAGAAGGGTAGCAAGGATAATCCAGGGAACTACAGGCCGTTGAGCCTTACTTCAGTGGTAGGGAAATTACTGGAGAGGATTCTTCGAGACAGGATCAACTCCCATTTGGAAGCAAATGGGCATATTAGTGAGAGGCAGCACGGTTTTGTGAAGGGGAGGTCGTGTATCACTAACTTGATAGAGTTTTTCGAGGAGGTCACGAAGATGATTGATGCAGGTAGGGCAATGGACGTTGTCTATATGGTCTTCAGTAAGGCCTTTGACAAGGTCCCTCATGGTAGACTAGTACAAAAGGTGAAGTCACACGGGATCAGGGGTGAGCTGGCAAGGTGGGTACAGAACTGGCTAGGTCATAGAAGGCAGAGAGTAGCAACGGAAGGATGCTTTTCTAATTGGAGGGCTGTGACCAGTGGCGTTCCACAGGGATCAGTGCTGGGAACTTTGCTGTTTGTAGTACATATAAATGATTTGGAGGAAAATGTAACTGGTCTGATTAGTAAGTTTGCAGACGACACAAAGGTTGGTGGAATTGCGGATAGCGATGAGGACTGTGAGAGGATACAGCAGGATTTAGATTGCTTGGAGACTTGGGCGGAGAGATGGCAGATGGCGTTTAATCCGGAAAAATGTGAGGTAATGCATTTTGGAAAGTCTAATGCAGGTAGGGAATATACAGTGAATGGTAGAACCCTCAAGAGTATTGAAAGTCAAAGAGATCTAGGAGTACAGGTCCACAGGTCATTGAAAGGGGCAACACAGGTGGAGAAGGTAGTCAAGAAGGCATACGGCATGCTTGCCTTCATTGGCCGGGGCATTGAGCATAAGAATTGGCAAGTCATGTTGCAGCTGTATAGAACCTTAGTTAGGCCACAATTCTGGTCGACACACTACCAGAATGATGTGGAGGCTTTAGAGAGGGTGCAGAAGAGATGTACCAGAATGTTGCCTGGTATGGAGGGCATTCGCTCTGAGGAGCGGTTGAATAAACTCGGTTTGTTCTCACTGGAACGAAGGAGGTTGAGGGGCGACCTGATAGAAGTCTACAAAATTATGAGGGGCATAGACAGAGTGGATAGTCAGAGGTTTTTCCCCGGGGTAGAGGGGTCAATTACTAGGGGGCATAAGTTTAAGGCGAGAGGGGCAAGGTTTAGAGTAGATGTATGCAGAGGGTAGTGGGTGCCTGGAACTCGCTACCGGAGGAGTTGGTGGAAGCAGGGACGATAGTGACATTTAAGGGGCATCTTGACAAATACATGAATAGGATGGGAATAGAGGGATACGGACCCAGGAAGTGTAGAAGATTGTAGTTTAGTCGGGCAGCATGGTCGGCACGGGCTTCCAGGGCCGAAGGGCCTGTTCCTTTGCTGTACATTTCTTTGTTCTTTGTTTTGTTCTTGGATAGGGGGCTGGTTAAAAGACAGGAAGCAACAAGTTCGAAAAAAGGGTCTTTTTCTAATTGGTAGGCCGTGACTAGTGGAGGTAGCGTACGATATGTGCTTTTATCCCAACTGTTCACATTATATATTAATGAATTCGACGAGGCAACTAAATGTATTCTCTTCAAATTTTGCAAATTATACAAAGTTGGGTGGACGTGTGAGCTGTGATGAGGGTGCATATATGCGCAGCGATATGTACAGGCTTAGTATGGCGGCACATGCATGGCAGATGCAGTATGATGTGGATAAATGTCAGGTCAGATTCAATGGAAGGAGTGTCAGGAATAAGGGACATGTACTTATAGCATGGATCGGCACTTGGATCTACGATGTTGTGGTCATTACGGAGACATGGATTTCACAGGGGCAGGAATGGTTGTCAGATGTTCCGGTGTTTTGATGTTTTCAGAAGAATCGGGAGGGAGGTAAACGAGGAGGGGGTGACACTGTTAATTAGGGAGTGCACAACAGCTGCAGAAAAGGTGGAAGGTCTGGAGGGTTTGTCTACTGAGTCAGTATGGGTGGAAGTGAGAAACAAGAAAGGAGCAGTCACTTTATTGGGAGTTTTCTATATCCCCACCAATCATAGCAGAAAGATAGAGAAACAGATTGGGCGGCAGATCTTGGAAAAGTGCAGAAGGAACAGAGTTCTTGTCATGGGTGACTCCAACTTCCTTAATATTTCATAGAATTTACATTGCAGAAGGAGGCCATTGGGCCCATCGAGTCTGCACCGGCTCTTAGAAAGAGCTCTCCACCCAAGGTGCACACTCCACCCTATCCCAATAACCCAGTAACCCCACCCAACACTAAGGACAATTTTGGACACTATGGAATAGTTTTGTCCCACTGAGACGAGGAAGGAATGCTAAGGTGAAGGAGCCTTGCATGACAAGAGAAGTGGAGCTTCTAATCAAGTGGAAGAAGGAAGCTTGCGTAAGGTTGAGGAAGCAAGGATCTGACTAGGCTCTGGAGGGTAACAAGGTAGCCAGGAAGGGACACAAAAATGGACTGATGAGAGCTAGAAGGGGACATGAAAAAGCCCTGGCGGGAAGGATTAGGGAAAACCTCAAGGCGTTCGACGCTTATGTGAGATATAAGAGGATAATCAGAGTGAGGGTAGGGCCGAGCAGGGATACTGGGCGGAAATTGTGCATAGAGTCTGAGGAGATGGGGGAGGCCCTAAATTAATATCTTGCTTCAGTATTCACTAGAGAGAGTGACCTTGATACCCATGAGAACAGTGTGAACAAGGTTAATAGGCACGAACAGGTTGATATTAAGAAGGAGGATGTGCTGTAAATTTTGAAAAGCATCAGGATAGATAAGTCCTCTGGGCCTGACGGGATATACCCAAGGTTACTACGGCAAGCGAAGGAGGAGATTGCTGCGCCGTTGGCGATGATCTTTGCGACCACACTCTCCACTGGAGTAGTGCCGGATGATTGGAGGGAGGCGAATGTCGTTCGGCTGTTCAAGAAAGGGAATAGGGAAATCCGTGGGAATTACAGACCCATCAGCCTAACGTCTGTGGTGAGCAAAATATTGGAAATTATTCTGAGAGATAGGATTTATGAATATTTTGAAAAATATTGTTTGATTAAATATAGTCAGCATGGCTTTTGGAGAGGCAGGTCATGCCTGACAAGTCTCATTGAATTCTTTGAGGATGTGACGAGACACATGGAAGAAGGTCGGGCAGTGGATGTGTTGTATATGGATATCAGTAAGGCATTTGATAAGGTTCCCCGCGGTAGGCTCATTCAGAAGGTTAGGGGGCATGGGATACAGTGAAAATCGGCTGTCTGGAACAGAATTGGCTGGCCAAAAGAAGACAGCGAGTGGTAGTGGATGGAAGGTATTCCTCCTGGAGGTCGGTGACCAGTCGTGTCCCGCAAGGATCTGTTCTGGGACCTCTGCTCTTTGTGGTTTTTATAAATGACTTGTATGAGGAAGGAGAAACGAGGTTTAGTAAGTTTGCCGATGACACGAAGGTTGGTGGAGTTGTGGGTAGTGCTGAGGGTTGTTGCAGGTCACACCAGGACATCGACAGGATGCAGAGAACATAGAACACAGAACACAGAAAGTACAGCACAGAACAGGCCCTTTGGCCCACGATGTTGTGCCGAACATTTGTTCTAGATTAAGAATAAATTAATCTACACCCCATCATTCTACTGTAATCCATGTACCTATCCAATAGACACTTGAAAGTCCCTAATGATTCCGAGTCAACTACTTCCACAGGCAGTACACTCCATGCCCCACTACTCTCTGGGTAAAGAATCTACCTCTGACATCCGCCCTATATCTTCCACCATTCGCCTTAAATGTTTGTCCCCTTGTAATGTCTCTGACTGTCTATTACCCTGATCATCTTATAAACCTGTCTCAACTCTCCCCTCAACCTTTCTTCGTAAGACCTACTCTCAATTCCAGGCAACATCCTGGTAAATCGCCTTTGCACCTTTTGCAAAGATTCCACATCCTCCCTAAAATGAGGCGATCAGAACTGCACACAGTACTCCAAATGTGGCCTTACCAAGGTTTTGTACAGCTGCATCGTCACCTCACGGCTCTTAAATTCAATCCCTCTGCTAATAAACGCTAGCACACCATAGGCCTTCTTCACAGCCCTATCCACTTGAGTGGCAACTTTCAAAGATCTATGAACATAGACGCCAATATCTCTGTGCTCCTCCACATTGCCAAGAAGCCTACCGTTAACCCTGTGTTCCGCAATCATATTTGTCCTTCGAAAATGGACAACCTCACACTTTTCAGGGTTACACTCCATCTGCCAATTCTCATTCCAAACCTGCATCATTTCTATGTTTCTTTGCAGCCGACAAGAGCCCTCCTCACTATCCACTACTCCACCAATCTTCGTATCGTCTGCAAATTTACTGACCCACCCTTCAGCTCCGTCATCCAAGTCATTAATGAAAATCACAAACAGCAGAGGACTCAGAATTGACCCCTGCTGTATGCCACTGGTAACTCGCCTCCAGGCTGAATATGGAGGCCACCACTCTCTGACTTCTATCGTTTAGTCAGTTCGTTATCCAACCGGCCAAATTTCCCTCTACCCCATGCCTCCTTACTTTCTGCATAAGCCTATCATGGGGAATCTTTTCAAATGCCTTACTAAAATCCATGTATATTTCAGCCACTGCCTTACCTTCATCCGTGCTTGGTCACCTCCTCAAAGAATTCAATAAGATTTGTGAGGCAAGATGTACCCCTCACAAATCCGTGCTGACTATCCCTAATCACGCAGTGTATTTCCAGATGCTCAGAAATCCTATCCCTCAGTACCCGTTCCATGACTTTGCCTACCACCGAAGTAAGACGAACTGGCCTGCAATTCCCAGGGTTATCACTATTCCCTTTTTTGAACAGCGGCACGACATTCGCCACTCTCCAACCCCCTGGTTCCACCCCTGTTGACAGTGAGGACGAAATGATCATTGCCAACGGCTCTGCAATTTCATCTCTTGCTTCCCATAGAATCCTTGGAGATATCCCGTCAGGCCCGGGGGACTTGTCTATCCTCAAGTTTTTCAAAATTCCCAACACATCTTCCTTCCTAACAAGTATCTCATCGACGTTACTAGTCTGTTACACACTGCCATCTCCAAGAACATGGCTCCTCTCATTCGCAAATACTGAAGAAACGTACTCGTTCAAGACGTCTCCGATCTCTTCAGACCCAATACACAATCTCCCGCTACTGTCCTTGATCGGACCTACCCTCGCTCTAGTAGTTGTCATATTTCTCACCGAGCTGGGCTGAGAGGTGGCAGATGGAGTTCAACCTTCATAAATGTGTAGTGATCCATTTTGGAAGGTCGAATATGAATGCTGAATACAGGGTTAAAGGCATGATTCTTGGAAGTGTGGAGGAACAGACGGATCTTGGTGACCACGTACATAGATCCCTCAAAGTTGCCACCCAGTAGGTTGATAGGGTTGTTAAGAAGGCGTATGGTGTGTTGGCTTTCATTCACAGGGGGCTTGAGATTAAGAGCCACGAGGTTTTGCAGCAGCTTTATAAAACTCTAGTTAGACCACACTTGGAATATTGTGTCCAGTTCTGGTTGCCTCATTATAGGAAAGATGTGGATGCTTTGGAGAGGGGAGAACAGAGATTTCCCAGGATGCTGCCTGGACTGGAGGGCATGTCTCATGCAGAGAGATTGAGGGAGACAGGGCTTTCTCACTGACGCGAAGAAGGCGGAGAGGCGACTTGATAGAGGTGTACAAGGTAATCAGAGGCATGGATAGAAAGGATAGCCAAATACTTTTCCCCAGGGTCGAAATGGCTGTCACGAGGGGACATAATTTTAAGGTGATTCGAGGAAGTTATAGGGGAGATGTCAGAGTTCGGTTCTTTCCACAGAGAGTAGTGGGCGTGTTGAATGCACTGCCAGCAGAGCTGGTGACGTCAGAATCATTAGGGACATTTAAGCGACTGTTATACAAGCACATGGGCAGCAGTACATTGAAGGTGTACATTAGGATAAATGGACGGCCCAACATCGTAAGCTGAAGGGCCTGTACTGTGCTGTACTGTTCAATAATCTATATTCGATGTTATAACCGCTTTGGTAGCAAAGATAGGCGGGCGATTATTATTTGAATGGGTGCAAATGAGACAGGTGGATGCTCAGCGAGACCTTGAAGTTCTCGTGCATTAGTCAGCAAAAGTAAGAGCGCACGTACAGCAGGCAGTAAAGAAGGAAAATACAAGAGTTCTTGAATATAGGAATAGGGATGGTTTTCTGCAATTGCATCGGGTATTTGTGATGCCACATCTGGAGAATAAAGACCAGTATTGGGGAAGACCAGTTTGTGCTTTGGCGGAAGTGCAGCGAATGTTTACAAGGCCTATTCCTGGAATGGCGGGACCGTTAGACGAGGAGAGGGTAACTCGGTGAGGTTTATATACATTGTGACGAATAAGCGAGTATCTCATAGAAAGTTGGAAAATGCAAACATATTTAGACAGGGTAGGTTCAAAAATAATGTTCGCGATGGTGGGGGAGTCCAGATCAAGAGGTAATTGATTGGCGATAAATGGTAATCCTTTTCGCATTCAGGTGGGGAGAACGTTCTTCACCGAGAGATTGGGGAATCTGTGGAATTTGCGACCACAGAAACTGCTTGAGCCAAACGTTGTGTATTTTCAAGAAGTAATTCGATATAGCTGAACGGATCAAGGCATATGGGGGGAAGGCGGGATCAGGATTTTGAATTTAATGATGAGCCAGGATCATAATGAATGGCGGAGCAGGCTCGAAGTGTCGGTTAGTTTCCTCCTGCTCCGATTGTCTTTATTTTTATCCCCTTGACCCCACCTGAGCACCGGACACGTAGGGGCAAATTATGGTGGCCAATCCACGTAAACTGTATATCTCTGCACGCTAAGAGACAATTTTAGCATGACGGATCCACCTACCCTGCCGATTATTGGACTGTAGGACGAAACCAAAGCACCGCAGCCAAAGGGCGAACGTGATAATCCACTCCGATGCCGGAATTGAACCCCGGGTCCCTTGCGCTGTTAGGCAGCAGTGTTAACCACTTGCCATCGTGCCGCCACGCCTAACGCCTAATGCCTGTCATTGAATTTTCAGATGACGTGCAGATCAGACTCGTGAGCAAGGATAGTGACTGCGCGGGAACGGTGGAAATCTACTTAAACGGTACCTGGGGGAAGGTCTGCGGCGACACCTGGAACCTTGCTGCCGGGCAGGTGATCTGTCGACATCTTGGCTGCGGATTTGTCAAGAGCGCTTCTCGAGGAGAACGATCCCCGGCACCACGCGGCCCAATACCCTTGTCACACGTCCAGTGCCTGGGGTCTGAACCCCTACTCTGGCAATGCTATTCAATTGCCTGGAATGATGGGATGTGTTATGGCGGCTTCCGAGCTGACGTAACGTGCTCAGGTAAGTGTCGATCAATGAATCGCGGCGTGTCGGGCAGTCTAGCGACATATTTGCCCAAGTGGTATACTCATCCGTAAGTCACGGAAAAACCGAGCATGCAGGTTCAGCAGAAAGTTGGAAAGACAAATAAGACGTTGGCCTTTATTTTAAAGGGGATGCAATACACGTAGGGAAGACTTGCTGAAGCTAGCCAAGGCAGTGGGAACAGAGGAACATAGGAATAGGAGAACGCGATTTATCCCCTAGAGTCAGTCCCGCCATTTAGTTCAATTATGGCTGATTGTCGCCTGATTATGCCCCCTAGTTGTATAATCCCCTACCAGTGGAAAAGGTTTATATTTACCTACCCTGGTTTCCCCTGTTAATAACTTGAACACTCAGACCTGGAACTCGCTGTCGGAAGAGGTGCTGGAAGCAGGGACGATCGTGACGTTTATTGGGCATCTTGACAAATACATGAATAGGATGGGAATAGAGTGATATGGTCCCCGGCAGTGTAGAAGATTTTAGTTTAGACAGGCAGCGTGGTTGGCACAGGCTTAGAGGGCCAAAGGGCCTGGCTCCTGAGCTGTATTTTTCTTTGTTCTTTGTTACTTGTTGACCACACCTGGAATACTGTGAGCAGCTTTGGTCCCATTAGCTGATACAACAGTCGGGAGAATTTTCACGAGGTTGAGCCCGGTGAGAAGGAATTTCCTTATGAGGTGAGGTTGAGTAGGTTAGGCCTGTACTCACTGGGAGATTAGATGAATGAAAGACCAACTTATTGCGACATATAGGATCCTTACGTGGCTTTGAGAGGGTAGAAGCTGAGAGGCTGTTTTCGTTTGTGGGCACCTCAGAATAAGGAGATGGCGTTAATTTCGGACACAGATGAGGAGGAACTTCTCTCACAGGGTAGTGAATATCTGAAATTCTTTACCACAGATGAATGTAGAGGCTGGGTTGGTAAGCATGTTCAAGGCTGAGACAGAATTTTAATCAGTGAGGAAATTGATGTTGCGAGGATAAGGCTGGAAAGTGGAGGGAAGGTTGTATGAGATCAGCCGCCATTTCAGGGAACGGCGAAACACAATTGATGGGCCGAGGTGGCCGTCTTCTGCGCCTGCGTCTGGTGTTGTTGTGGTTTTATTTACATTACGGAGAGGGGCCATTCGGTCCATCGGGCTGGCCATTAAGCACCTAAATTTTTAATTCTCATTTCCATCTTTAGTTCGTAGCCCTGTACGCTCTGACGTTTCAAGTGCTCCTCCAAATGTTTCTTGAATGTTTTTTGGCTCTCTGCCTCCACCCCCCTTTCAGACAGGCACTTCCAGATTACAAACAACACTCTAGGTAAAAACGTTTTTCCTCCAATCCTCTCCAAATCTCTTGCCCCTTACCTTAATTCTCTGCCCCTCGTTACTTTCCCCTCCGCTCAGGAGGACAGTTCCTTCCTATCTACTCATCTATACTCCTCATATTTTTACGCAACTCAATGAGGTCTCTCCTCAGCCTTCTTGCTCCAAGTAAAACAACCCCAGAGTCTCTCCATAGTTGAAACTCGCCAGCAGAGGCAAAATCCCGCTGAATCTCCTCTCCACCCTCTTTAAAGCCATCACATCCTCCCAATGGTGTGGCATTAGATACAATGTTAATTTATCGCTTAATGGAGTTCTTTGCATTATGAGAAATGTTATGTTTCTGCCAATTAAGTAAAGTATAGTCCGTCTTTCAGAAATCAGGTGGTAGAGAAATATGGTATCATGCATGTTAAACATCCGTTTGCTGCCGTACACAATTCCCTTTAAACCAAAACACATTTCTGTGGGCGTCGCTGGATAGGCCAGCATTGATTGCCCGTCCCTATTTGCCCTTCTAAAGTTGGAGGGGAGCTGGCTTCAAGAACCTGCGAATAAGTGAAGTTGCCAAAGTCCTTGTTGAAAATAGGTCGTTTTCCCTTTTATGGTAGAGATCTGACTGGTGGTGTCTTAACTTGCGGCGAAGGGTAAGGTTGAGAAGTCGGGGCCAGTCATGAATAACCTCATCAAGTATCGGAGGTTAGGTTAATGTGAACACGCCCTGTTCTGCATCACACACCAGCTGTCCTGCCAACTGAGCTAAACAGTCCCTATTATCCCACTGGCTGCCTCATGACCATCCGGAAAAGATGAACACAGCACCTATATTAATTTACTCCCCATGGAGCCTGTGGTCGATAAACAAATTCCATTTCAGTAAATAATATCCATGGCACCAATTATTTATTATCTTAGTTTTATGATATCTTAATTTCACATCTGCAGTCCCGATGTCTGGCTGCCTTTGAAACAAGAATTATTTGGGAAACATCACTACAGCAGTCAAATACATACCCTTCCTTTCTGGGAAGGTGTGTAGTTTTCTTTAAAAGGCACTTACCGCCGAGGTTCAGACTTTATTCTTCCAGCGGAGCGATTTTTTGGTGAGGAGAGCTGAAGGTAATCTGAATTTTTGTTTTTATCTGACTTTTTACGGAGTTGTTTTTCTTTCAGAGCATCAAGAAACGGGAAGTCAGCCGTGGCGAGTTGTGTGAAGGTATGTAGTTTTCTTTAAAATGCACTTACCTCCGAGTTTCAGACTTCATTCTTCCAGCGGAGCAGGCAGAGAGGGGAGCAATGTTTTTGGTAAGGAGAGCTGAAGGTAAGCTGAATTTTTGTTTTTAACTTATTTTTTCGGAGTTGTTTTTCTTTCAGAGCAGCAGGAAACCGGAATTCGGCCGTGGGGAGTTCTGGGAAGGTGTGTAGTTTTCTTTAAAAGGCACTTACCTCCAAGGTTCAGACCTCATTCTTCCAGCTGAGCAGGCAGAAATGGGAGCGATTTTTTGGTAAGGAGAGCTGAAGGTAAGCTGAAAATATGTTTTTAACTTACTTTTTTCGGAGTTGTTTTTCTTTCAGAGCAGCAGAAAACGGGCGTGGGAGGTTCCGGGAGGGTGTGTAGTACCTGTAGGTAAGTTGGGCGATTCTTAAACCCGAGACACTACACTTTTAGTGTCCCCCACCCTCCCTCCTCCTCTAACCTAAGGGGTTGAGTGAATATCAGGTAAGCTATTTCTTTTTTTCTTGTTTTATCATCAAGTTATCTATAGGGGATGGCAAGGAAGGCAGTGCAATGTTCCTCCTGCAGAATATTTGAGGTGAAGGTCATCGTCAGTATCCTTGCTAATTTCACCTGTGGGAAGTGTTAGGGAACTAGAGCTGGAGCTGGATGAACTTCGGATCATTCGTGATGCATAGCTGGTCTTAGATATAAGCTTCAGGGATGTACGTACTCCGAAGAATGAAAATAGATGGGTGACGGTGAGCGGGGCTGGGAGGAAGCAGTCAGTACAGGGATCCCCTCTGGTCGTTCCCCTTAGTAACATGTATAGGCGTTTGGATACTGGTTGGGGGGGGAGGTGTTCTTACCACGGGTAAGCCATGGGTACAGGTCTCTGACACATAGTCTGTCCCTGTTGCTCAGAAGGGAAAGGGGGGGGGGAGAGGAGTAGAGCATTAGTCATTGGGGACTCCATAGTTAGGGGGACAGATAGGAGATTCTGTTGGAACGAGTGAGACTCGTGGTTGGTGTGTTGCCTCCCAGATGCCAGGGTCCGTGATGTCTCGGATCGTCTTTTAGGGATCCTGAAAGGGGAGGTGGAGCAGCCCAAGTCGTGGTCCTAATAGGCACCAACGACATAGGAAAAGGGATGGGGATATAAAGCAGGTACAACAATGATCTGGAGGAAGGTATTGGTGGTCTGATTAGCAAGTCTGCAGATGACACTAAGATTGGTGGAGTAGCAGATAGTGAAGGTGACTGTCAGATAATACAGCAGAATACAGATAGATTGGAGAGTTGGGAAGAAAAATAGCAGATGGAGTTCAATCCGGGCAAATGCGAGATGATGCATTTTGGAAGATCCAATTCAAGAGCGAACTATATGGTAAATGAAAAAGCCCTGGGGGAAATTGATGTACAGAGAGATCTGGGTGTTCAGGTCCATTGTACCCTGAAGGTGGCTGTGCAGGTCGATAGAGTGGTCAAGAAGGCATACGGCATGCTTTCCTTTATCGGAAGGGGTATTAAGTAGAAGAGTTGGCAGGTCTTATTACAGTTGTATAAGACGTTGGTTGGGCCACATTTGGAAACCTGCGTACAGTTCTGGTCACCACATTATCAAAAGGATGTGGATGTTTTGGAGAGGGAGCAGACGAGGTTCACCAGGACGTTGCCTGGTAGGGAGTGCGCTATAAGAACAAAGAACAAAGAACAAAGAAATGTACAGCACAGGAACAGGCCCTTCGGCCCTCCAAGCCCGTGCCGACCATACTGCCCGACTAAACTACAATCTTCTACACTTCCTGGGTCCGTATCCTTCTATTCCCATCCTATTCATATATTTGTCAAGATGCCCCTTAAATGTCCCTATCGTCCCTGCCTCCACTACCTCCTCCGGTAGTGAGTTCCAGGCACCCACTACCCTCTGCGTAAAAAACTTGCCTCGTACATCTACTCTAAACTTTGCCCCTCTCACCTTAAACCTATGCCCCCTAGTAATTGACCCCTCTACCCTGGGGAAAAGCCTCTGACTATCCACTCTGTCTATGCCCCTCATAATTTTGTATACCTCTATCAGGTCGCCCCTCAACCTCCTTCGTTCCAGTGAGAACAAACCGAGTTTATTCAATCGCTCCTCATAGCTTATGCCCTCCATACCAGGCAACATTCTGGTAAATCTCTTCTGCACCCTCTCTAAAGCCTCCACATCCTTCTGGTAGTGTGGCGACCAGAATTGAACACTATACTCCAAGTGTGGCCTAACTAAGGTTCTATACAGCTGCAACATGACTTGCCAATTCTTATACTCAATGCCCCGGCCAATGAAGGCAAGCATGCCGTATGCCTTCTTGACTACCTTCTCCACCTGTGTAACCCCTTTCAGTGATCTGTGGACCTGTACTCCTAGATCTCTTTGACTTTCAATACTCTTGAGGGTTCTACCATTCACTGTATATTCCCTACCTGCATTAGCCCTTCCAAAATGCATTACCTCACATTTGTCCAGGTTAAACTCCATCTGCCATCTCTCCGCCCAAGTCTCCAGACAATCTAAATCCTGCTGTATCCTCAGACAGTCCTCATCGCTATCCGCAATTCCACCAACCTTTGTGTCGTCTGCAAACTTACTAATCAGACCAGTTACATTTTCCTCCAAATCATTTATATATACTACAAAGAGCAAAGGTCCCAGCACTGATCCCTGTGGAACACCACTGGTCACAGCCCTCCAATTAGAAAAGCATCCCTCCATTGCTACCCTCTGCCTTCTATGGCCTAGCCAGTTCTGTATCCACCTTGCCAGTTCACCCCTGATCCCGTGTGACTTCACCTTTTGTACTAGTCTACCATGAGGGACCTTGTCAAAGGCCTTACTGAAGTCCATATAGACAACATCTACTGCCCTACCTGCATCAATCATCTTAGTGACCTCCTCGAAAAACTCTATCAAGTTAGTGAGACACGACCTCCCCTTCACAAAACCGTGCTGCCTCTCACTAATACGTCCATTTGCTTCCAAATGGGAGTAGATCCTGTCTCGAAGATTTCTCTCCAGTAATTTCCCTACCACTGAAGTAAGGCTCACCGGCCTGTAGTTCCCGGGATTATCCCTGCCACCCTTCTTAAACAGAGGAACAACATTGGCTATTCTCCAGTCCTCCGGGACATCCCCTTAAGACAGCGAGGATCCAAAGATTTCTGTCAAGGCCTCAGCAATTTCCTCTCCAGCCTCCTTCAGTATTCTGGGGTAGATCCCATCCGGCCCTGGGGACTTATCTACCTTTAGATAAGTGAAGAGAGGTTGAGTAGATTAGGATTATTTTCATTAGAAAGACGGAGGTTGAGGGTTGACCTCATTGAGGTCTACACAATCATGAGAGGTGTAGACAGAGTGGATAGTAAGAAGCTTTTTCCCAGAGTGCGGGGCTCAATTACGATGGGGTCACGAGTTCAAGGTGAGAGGGGAAAAGTTTAAGAGAGATATGCGTGGAAGGTTATTTACGCAGAGGGTGTGGGTGCCTGGAACGCATTGCCGGCGGAGGTGGTAGAGGCGGGCGCGATAGCGTCATTTTAAGATGTATCTAGACAGATACATGAATGGGCAGACAGCAGGGCGATACAGATCCTCAGAAAATAGACGACAGTTTTAGATAGAGGATCTGGATTGGCGCAGGCTTGGAGGGCCGAAGGACTTGTTCATGTGCTGTAATTTTTCTTTGTTCTTTGTTCAGGTATTCAGGGAGCTACGGTGGAATGTTACAGCTAGAACAAACCGTTATTATCTCTGGGTTATTACCCGTTCCACGTGCCAGCGAGACGAGGAATAAGGAGAGAGAGCAGTTGAACACGTGGCTACAGGGATGGTGCAGGAGGGAGGGATTCAGATACCTGGATAATTGGGGCTCATTCTGGGTATGTGGAGCCTCTACAAATGGGATGGTCTACACCTGAACCAGTGGGGTACTAATATTTGCTAATGCTCTTTGGGAGGGTTTAAACTAATCCAGCAGGGGGATGGGAACCTGAATTGTAGCTCCAGTGTACAGGAGGTTTAGAGTAGTGTGGTCATGAGTAAGGTTTCAAGGTCACAGGAGTGGACCTACAGGCAGGAAGTTGGTTTGAAGTGTGTCTACTTCAGCGCAGGGACCATCCTGAATAAGAGGGTGAACTTGCAGCATGGGTTGGTACCTGGGACTTCGATGTTGTGGCCATTTCGGAGACATGGATGAAGCAGAGACAGGAATGGTTGTTGCAGGTTCCGCGGTTTAGATGTTTCAGTAAGCTCAGGAAGGTGGTAAAAGAGGGGGATGTGTGGCATTGTTAGTCACGGACAGTCCTACGGTGGCAGAAAGGACGTTTGATGAGGACTTGTCTACTGAGGTAGTATGGGCTTAGGTTAGAAACAGGAAAGGAGAGGCCACCCTGCTGGTAGTTTTCTATAGGCCTCCGAAAAGTTTCAGAGGTGTAGAGGAAAGGATTGCAAAGATGATTCTGGATAGGAACGGAAGTAACATGGTAGTTGTTATGGGGGACTTTAACTTTCCAAACATTTACAGGAAACTATAGTTCGAGTACTTTAGATGGGTCAGTTTTTGTCCAATGTGTGCAGGGGTTTTTCCTGACACAGTATGTAGATAGACCAACAAGAGGCGAGGCCACATTGGATTTGGTACTGGGTAATGGACCAGGTCAGGTGTTAGATTTGGAGGTAGCTGAGCACTTTGGTGATAGTGACCACAATTCGGTTACGTTTACTTTAGCGATGGAAAGGGATAGGTATATAGCCCAGGGCAAGAGTTATAACTGGGGAAAAGGCAATTACATAGAACATAGAATATTACAGCGCAGTACAGGCCCGTCGGCCCTCGATGTTACGCCGACCTGTGAAACCACTCAAAAGCCCATCTACACGTTTCCCTTATCGCCCAAATGTATACACAATGACCATTTGAATGCCCTAAGTGTTGGCGAGCCCACTAGTCTGCCCATCCCCTGCAGTGTCCTTCCCCATCCTATGCATCCTAAGTCTTGCCTCGTTGTATCATAATGGTCGCTGCATTATAGTAAGTATGTGGAAGCATTGGAAAGGGTGCAGAGGAGATGTGCCAGGATGTTGTCTGGTTATGGAGGTAAGATATTATGAGGAAAGGCTGAGGGACTTGAGGCTGTTTTCGTTAGAGTACAGAAGGTTAATAGGTGACTTAATAGAGGCACACAAGATGAGCAGAGGATTAGATAGGGTGGACAGTGTGAGCATTTTTCCTCGGAGGTAAATGGGAAGTGTTGAGACTGGAGTCCAGTTACTAGTGGTGTACCACAAGGATCTGTTTTGGGGCCACTGCTGTTTCTCATTTTTATAAATGACCTGGAGGAGAGCGTAGAAGGATGGGTGAGTAAATTTGCAGATGACACTAAAGTCGGTGGAGTTCTGGACAGTGTGGAAGGATGTTACAAGTTACAGAGTGACATAGATAAACTGCAGCGCTGGGCTGAGAGCAGGCAAATGGAGTTTAATGCAGAAAAGGGTGCAGAGGAGATTTACCAGAATGTTGCCTGGTATGGAGGGAAGATCTTACGAGGAAAGGCTGAGGGACTTGAGGCTATTTTCGTTAGAGAGAAGAAGGTTAAGAGGTGACTTAATTGAGGCATACAAGATGATCAGAGGATTGGATAGGGTGTACAGTGCGAGCCTTTTTCCTCGGATGGTGATGCCTAGCACGAGGGTATATACCTTTAAATTGAGGGGAAATAGATATAAGACATATGTCAGAGGTAGGTTCTTTATTCAGAGTGCAATAAGGGCGTGGAGTGCCCTGCCTGCAACAGTAGTGGACTCGCCAACATTAAGGGCATTTAATTGGTCATTGGATAAACATATGGATGACAATGGAGTAGAGGTACAAATATGTAGACAGATTATAGAAAAACGTAGGAGCAATAGGGTGGTCGTGATGGGAGATTTTAACTTCCCCAACATTGAGTGGGACTCATGTAGTGTTGGAGGCGTAGATGGAGCAGAATTTTTAAGGAGCGCCCAGGAAAGTTTTTTTTAGGGCAGTATGAAAATATTCCAACTCGGGAAGGGACCATAGTGGTATTCGGGACTGATATGTTTCAGTCGGTGATTAGGGGGTTAGATAGGGTGGACAGTGAGAGCCTTCTCCCGCGGATGGAAATGGCTAGCACGAGGGGACATAGCTTTAAACTGAGGGGTAATAGATATAGGGCAGAGTTCAGAGGTAGGTTCTTTACGCAAAGAGTGGTGGGGCCGTGGAATGCCCTACCTGCAACAGGAGTGAACTCGCCAACATTGAGGGCATTTAAAAGTTTATTGGATAAGCATATGGATGATAATGGCATAGTGTAGGTTAGATGGCTTTTGTTTTGGTGCAACATCGTGGGCCGAAGGGCCTGGACTGCGCTGTATCGTTCTATGTTCTATTACTTTGGGAATAGCGATCACAATTCCGTATGTTTTAGAATGCTCATGGACAAAGACGAGAGTGGTCCTAAAGGAAGAGTGCTAAATTGGGGAAAGGCCAAGAATAACAAAATTCTGCAGGAGCCAGAGAATGTGAATTGGGAGCGGCTGCTGAAGGGTAAATCCACATTTGAAATGTGGGAGTCTTTAAAGGAAAGGTTGATTAGAATGCAGGGCAGACATGTCTCTGTTAAAATGAGGGATAGAAATGGCAAGATTAGGGAACCATGGATGACGCATGGAATTGTGAGACTAGCTCAGATGAAAAAGGAATCATACATAAGATCTGAGCTATGGAAAAGTAGGACAAATCTCAAACGCTCAATAAAGAGGGCTAAAAGGGGTCAAGAAATATCTTTGGCTAACAGGGTGAAGGAAAATCCCAAAGCCTTTTATTCGTATACAAGGAGCAAGAGGGTAACTAGAGAAAGGATTGGCACACTTAAAGACAAAAGACGGAATTTATGCATGGAGTCAGAGGAAATGGGGGAGATTCTTAATGAGTACTTTGCATCGGTATTCACCTAGGAGAGGGACATGACGGATGTTGAGGCTAGGGGTGGATGGTTAAATACGCTAGGTTAATTCGGCATCAGGAAGGGGGAGGTTTTAGGTATTCTAAACGGCATTAAGGTGGACAAGTCCCCAGGTCCGGATGAGATCTATCCCAGGTAAGTGAGGATACCGAGAGACGAAATAGCCGGTGCCTTACCAGATATATTTGCAGCATCCTTGAGCACGGAGAGGGTGGTGGGTGCCTGGAACGCTTTGCCAGCGGAGGTGGTAGAGGCGGGCACGATAGCATCATTCAAGCTGCATCTAGACATATATATTAACGGGCGGGGAACAGAGGGAAGTAGATCATTGGGGAATAGGCGACAGGTTTAGATAAAGGGTCTGGATCGGCGCAGGCTGGGAGGGCCGAAGGGCCTGTTCCTGTGCTGTAATTGTCTTTGTTCTTTGTGTGGATGGGCTTTAGATTGGTTTCACAGGTCGGCGCAACATCGAGGGCCGAAGCGCCCGTACTGCGCTGTAATGTTCTATGTTCTAACAGAGGCTTTTAAAACATGTTTGCACCATTTACATTTAAAACAATATTTATGTCTGCAATCCCTACATTTATCAGACTGTGGATCGGTGTGGCATTGCAGGACAGCATCTTGAAGTGAAGTGTCTGAATAACAAAAGCAAATTTGGACCTTGAAACCGCTCGTAACCTAATATGCCATGCCCACAGCGCTTCAAAGGTGTATTTTACACAATATTTGATATTAAGGGAGAAATGTATGCCGATTCATGGATTGTTGGCGCTACTGCCTAGAGCAGCGTTTCTAATTGCCCCTTGAGGAAATATTAATGTTCTGCTTTCTTGAAACGAAGCAATCCATATTATGTCGCTGCATCCACACACTGGTGGCAGGGAGAACTGCGTGATCATGACCCTGAGAAAGTGCGGGAAAGAAGGCGAGAACCTGCTGATGGCGCGGCAACCCCCCTCCCCCTCCCGCCGGATCTATAGCCCTTGTCCTTCTGAGTGACAATGACCGTGGACCTGGAAGGTTCTGGGGACGCGGCAGAGGGGAAAGCCGTGGTGCATTAACGTGGTGCATCCGGTAGACGGTACACTGCTCCCACTATGCTTCCCTGGTGCAGAGATTGACTTTGGAAGGTGGTGGATCGGGATGTTAATTCAGCCAACGTTGGACACAAATACATGGTCATGTAGAGGCACTGACGGGCCTCCACGCGCTCCATGATCGCACGTCCGTATTTCTTCATATGGCGGAGGTTTAGAATACAAAATCCCACTGCACTAACTTCCACCAGCGTCTCAATGAGCCATTGAGAAGGCTGACATACATTGTCATTCTCTAGCCCTGAGTGCAACCTGTTTCTTGAGAGGTCCAATCTCAGGAGTGCTATAGAAACATAGAATTCTTGCAGTGCAGAACGAAGCCATTCGACCCATCGAGTCTGCACAGACATGTAAAAGAGCAGCCTTCCTAATCCCATCCACACCACCCCTTCCCATTCCTCTAACCCTATGAACCCACCTAAAATGCACATCTTTGGGCACTAAGGGGCAGTTTTAACATTGACAATCCAGCTACCCTGTACATGTTTCGATTGTGCGAGGAAACTTGAGCCCACGGAGGAAACCCACGCAGACACGGAGAGAACGTGCAAACTCCACACAGAGAGTTATCCAAAGCCGGAATTGAACCCGAGTACCTGGCGCTGTGAGGCAGCAGAGCCGTCCATTTGATTGGCCTCTGCCTTATTAAGGGTTTGTACGGTTATTGCATGGAACGAACTTCCTTCCTCTTCATTGATTTTACTTTGAAATCTTGTTTTCTCCTGACCCCACCCCCAGATCAACCACTGAAGCCCCTCATCTCCGTAATTCGCTCTCCGAGTGTCTTCATGCGGGGCGAGAACGTGACCATCCAGTGCGCCATCCCCATGTTCTATGCTGGAAGCCGGATGTTCCTGAACAAAGTCGGCGAGAAGAAGGCATTTCTCTCCATTCCTGTCCCGGAGAATCGTAATTCGCTGAACTTCACCATCGCGAACATCCAGAGTGTGCAGAGCGGGAACTATACCTGTAACTTCGACATGGACATCTCGGAGTTGGTGTTCAACTCTGAGCAGAGCGAGCAACAGATGATCACAGTGAAAGGTCAGGGACGCGCACATTAGGGTGCGGGAACATTTTAATCTGGATGGTGGAAATCTGCCAGACTCAGTCACAGTGCGGTGTTCTGCGCGTGAATTGGATGCCCGATGTGATGCACTATTTTATCGGCGGCGCTGCCCTCGCCCACGGGTTTGCCGGTAGCCTCAGGTTGGCTTCAATGAGAAATCCCATTGACCAGCTGGAGAATCCCGCTGCCAGCGATTTACCGCGCCGTCGAGAAACACGAGGAAAGGGGCGGCGTGGGGGAAATGGTGGTGGTGGTGGTGGTTGGGGGGGGGGGGGGGCGCGGGGGGGGGGCGTGTTCGGAGAATCGACCCAATTCTGTTTTAACACGCATTGCCTATCACGGAATTCACATCTATCTAATTTATATTTGGGCCGACTGACATGGGGGTAGACAGTTGGGCTCCGTTAACGTGCCTGGTCTGTCAAACCTAGAAGACGCAACCTGAAGCCCTGGGAGATGGGTTCGCAACAGCTGAAGGGAGTGACTGTCTGTTGGCAAACTCGAACTGGAAATGCCCCCACCAGTGGTGATCACGCAATGATTTATTTAAATTCCCCATCCTTTTTCAGGTGCAGGGAATATTTCCGTCTTACTGGTGGGCCCACATGTGAGCAGGGCGCCACAGCAAGGGGCACGAACAATAAGGGATGGGAAAGATCGTTATAGGCTTCCGAAAGTACATTAGAAGGCTAATCAGCCCATTATGTTTGCGCCGGCCCTCCAAATGTGCATCCAACCGAAGCACATAGCCCCACCCTGCAAGCTGTAACCCCATAACCAATCTTACCTTTCAAAACCAATGAGCATCTTTCGAATAGTCAATGCAGATCTTTGGACCGTGGGATGAAACACACTCAGACACGGGAAGATTGTGCAAACTCCACAAAGGCAATCGCCTAGTACCAGAATCTAACCCGGATCTCTGGCTCTGTGAAGTATCAGTGCTAACCACTGGGTGACCGACCTCTACACAGCACGAAAATTGAAACATTTACAATGGATTGTTTTTGCTCAGTTGGTCCAAGATATTGAGTTCGATCAAATACCACCATGATTCAATAGATTTCATTGCCAGATACTTATCTTTTATTAATTTGGCATGGAATGTGCATGTGGACCATGTAGCTACTAAATTGTGGGAAACAAGACCCTTTTGCATAGCTGATGTACACGAGGAACGGAAAACGCTCATGGGCCATCGGAAACTAACCGAGGGGGTTTGCGTCCCGAAATGAGGAATGAGGCTTCTCAGCTATGAAGCGAATAAGAGCTGGCTCCCAAATAACTTCATGCAGACAGCGGGGAAAGGGTAAATTCGGTTGGCTGCATCACCGATAGCGACACCCAGTTGATGAATCATAGTAATAAAACTTACCAAGTCCCAATTTAATACTCCATACATGTGAGTCAGCACGGTACAAATGGACGTATCACCCGATTGCCCTTCCGGTTATGGAGGAGGGTGCGTTATAATAATTTGCATGAAGGCAGCACGGTGGTGCAGTGGATAGCACTGCTGCCTCAAGGCGCTGACCTCCCAGGTTTGGTCCCGGCTCTGGGTCACTGTCGGTGTGGCTTTCTCACATTACGCTCCATGTTTGTGTAGGTTTAGCCCCAGAACACAAAGATGTGCAGGGTAGGTGGATTGGCCACGCTACATTGCCACTGAATTGGAAAAAAAATAATCGAGTACTCTAAATTTATAACAAAACATCTTAATTTGCATGTTTGCATCCAACTGTCTTGACGCCTATGTTTTGTCGTGAAAATTGGCGGCTCAGTATGCCTGGAGATGGAGCGTGTGGTACCCACTGGTACCCCCGAGACATTCTCTGCCCGTTGAGAGAGGCCGCTGGGGCCGCTTCAGTTACCCCATTCGTCACATTTTGGTTTGAGGTTTTTTATGTCTCATTTGTGATTCCCTTTTTTCCTCACAGCAGTTTACCCTCGAATGGACTGACTCTTACATTTCTACCTCACTTTAAGTGATTTGTTTAATTTGGGTGTTATTTCTGTCGATCGGAATGGTTGAACCGCAGTATGAACAAAGTTGTCATGTGTACCCCTGTAGATGAACCGCCGGAGCCATTGCTGTCCACGGATACGGCACCCCCGCATTTCCTCCCGGGTCAGATCATTAGTCTGTCCTGTCGAGCTCCGCGGTATTTCTCTGTCATGACGTATTTCTTGTACAAGGACAACGGGAAGATATTGGTCAGTTCCCAGCCCGCTGCGGTCCAGGATAAGCCCGCACTATTTGACATTATTGCTGAAGGCAAAAAAGACGATGGCGAGTACACATGTCAGTATGAAATGAAGACCTCAGGGAAGCTGTACAACTCCTCGCACAGTGAAGCGCTGAAAATATCTGTAATGGGTAAGTGATTCTAAGTGATTCAAATACAACTTATGTCTTGAAAGAAGGTGGAGCTGTTCGAGGTTTAAGTCAAACTTTTTGGAACGCTGAGACACATGTTTGAAAGGTGGGGAGGCGAGATGAGTAAAAGGTAAATAAGAAACATTCATTTCTGGGTTGTATAAAGCGGAGGTAATTTAACCTGAGGAGATCACGATGAATGAATTTCACAGAGTGTAGGGGAGGACATTCCACAGTTCTGGCACCAGAGATTCACAGAATTATACAGAACATAAAGGGCCATTCGGACAATCGTGTCAGCGCCGGTGAAACATAACCATCTAACCATTGTAATCTATTTTTCCGGCAATTGGCCTTGAAAACCCTAGGATAACAAGTGAACATATAAATACATGTAACATTTATTGAAGGTCTCATCGTTTCAGGCAATAAGTTCGAAACTCCAACCACGCTCTGGGTTAAACAGCTTTTCCACACATCTCGTCCAAACCTCCCACCCCGTCTCTTAAATTTATGCCCCCTCGTAATAGACCCATCCACGAAGGGGAAAATTTGGTTCCTGTATAGTGTCTCGATACCCCTCCTAATTGTATATATCTCAATCATGCCCCCCCCCCCCCCCACAGTCTCCACTGCGTCGAGGGAAATAATCCACGTCCATCCAATCTCTATTCACAGCTAAAACTCTTCAAAGCAGGCGAATTCTGGTAAATCTCTGCACGCTTTCCAGTGCTATCACATACCTCCTATAATGTGGATTCCAGAACCCACACAATATTCTCTTTGTGGCTAAACCAATGTTTTTTTATAGATCCAGCATAAGAGCTCCCTGCTCTTAAACACTGTGCCTCGGCTAATTAAGGCAAGGATACCAGATGCCTTCCGAACCAATGTATCCACTTGCTCTGCTACCTGACGAAATCGATGTACATGCTCACCAAGATTCCTCTGATCCTCTGTCCTTCCCTGGGTCCTGCCTTTTATAATTTATTTGCTCGGTTTTCCTGCCCAAGTGCATCACAAGAACATACAGATACGATTTTATCTCCACGTTTTATGATGTATCGCCATTTGAATAATAGTCTCTATTTCTTTTTCCCGCACTTACGTGCACAACTTCACATTTAGTTCCATTCGACTTCATCGGCCAGGTGTTTGCCCACTCAACCTACTTGTCTAAATCACCCAGAACAGAGTAGATAGATAGGGGATACTATTCCTGCTCGTAAAAGGATCAAGAACGAGAGGGGCATTGTGGCAGAGTGGTTAGCACGACTGGATAACGGCGCCAGGGACCAAGGTTCAATTCCGACCTTCGGCTACTCTGTGGAATTTAGAACGTTTGATGAGAGACAAAATAAAACGTATTCACACAATAAGTGTTTCGGAGCTTGGCATGGACTGCCAGGATGTGTGGTGGAGAGAGGGTCAATCACGGCAGTCAGGACGTAATTAGATGATGATTTGAATAGAAGCAATGGGCATATGTAAGGCAACAAATGCAAATAATCGTTTAGAGAACTGGTCCAGAAACAATGGACCAAAGGTCTCCTATTGCACCAAAGGTATTGCATAGAACATAGAACATAGAACGATACAGCGCAGTACAGGCCCTTCGGCCCACGATGTTGCACCGAAACAAAAGCCATCTAACCTACACTATGCCATTATCATCCATATGTTTCTCCAATAAAATTTTAAATGCCCTCAATGTTGGCGAGTTCACTACTGTAGCAGGTAGGGCATTCTACGGCCTCACTACTCTTTGCGTAAAGAACCTACCTCTGACCTCTGTCCTATATCTATTACCCCTCAGTTTAAAGCTATGTCCCCTCGTACCAGCCATTTCCATCCGCGGGAGAAGGCTCTCACTGTCCACCCTATCTAACCCCCTGATCATTTTGTATGCCTCTATTAAGTCTCCTCTTAACCTTCTTCTCTCCAACGAAAACAACCTCAAGTCCATCAGCCTTTCCTCATAAGATTTTCCCTCCATACCAGGCAACATCCTGGTAAATCTCCTCTGCACCCGCTCCAAAGCCTCCACGTCCTTCCTATAATGCGGTGACCAGAACTGGACGCAATACTCCAAATGCGGCCGTACCAGAGTTCTGTACAGCTGCAACATGACCTCCTAAGTCCGGAACTCAATCCCTCTACCAATAAAGGCAAACACTCCATAGGCCTTCTTCACAACCCAATCAACCTGAGTGGCAACTTTCAGGGATCTATGTACATGGACACCTAGATCCCTCTGCTCATCCACACTTCCAAGAACTTTACCATGAGCCAAATATTCCGCATTCCTGTTATTCCTTCCAAAGTGAATCACCTCACACTTCTCTACATTAAACTACATTTGCCACCTCTCAGCCCAGCTCTGCAGCTGATCTATATCCCTCTGTAACCTGCTACATCCTTCCACACTATCGACAACACCACCAACTTTAGTATCGTCTGCAAATTTACTCACCCACCCTTCTGCGTCTTCCTCTAGGTCATTGATGAAAATGACAAACAGCAACGGCCCCAATAAATGTAGATATTTCAGCAGGGTTCCAATTGAATTCCATATAATTCACGATCCTCATGTAAAGTGTCTGAAGAATGAAACTAACGTTCTTCGATTCATTCGATATTCGAGAAGATAGATAATCTTTTTTGTATATATGCGTCTGATTACACATGGGCGGTAGGGTGGCCCAGTGGACAGCACTGCTGTCTCACAGTGACACGGCCGGAGGTAAAATCCGGCGGGGGGGGGGGGGGGGGTCTGTATCGAGTTTACACGTTCTCCACGTGTCGTTCTAGGTTTTCTCTGGGTGCTCCGATTTCCTCCCTCAGTCAAAGGATGCGTAAGTTAGATGATTGTCCTTCATAAAATCCCCCCCCCCTCCCGTCCATGGATGTGTGTGTTAGGTGAATTGACCATGCAAAAGTGCGCCTTAGTGTCTACATACATGCAGGTTAGGTAGATTGGCCACGCTAAATTGCCCCTAGCTGATCTTACATGGCTACTGTGAGGGAGTGGCTCGTTCACAGGCTCGAAGGGCCGAATGTTCTCCTTCTGCTCTGTAGGGATTCCATGATTCTGCATAAATGAATGGTAGGGCTAGATTGTCAGAACGTAAGGGAGAATGTTACTTTTCTTTCTTTGAGAACAGGTGCTTGATATCTTGTTCTGACCCTAACAGCCGACATCAAGTTGCGACTTGCCAATGGACCGGTTCCATGTTCAGGAAGGATCGAGGGTTACGCCAATGGAACCTGGGGGACAGTGTGCGACGTGCAGTGGGATCTGCCAGATGCAGAGGTGGTGTGCCGACAGCTGCGCTGTGGCTTTGCCCGGACTGCGACTCGCAGCGGGCACTTTGGTGAAGGCACAGGCCGCACTTGGGGAAGCGTCGTCAACTGCAACGGGACTGAGCCCTTCTTGTGGGTCTGCCCCTTCGAGATTGCCAGCCCCACTTCCTGCCCAATGAGGAACGACGCCGGAGTCATTTGTTCAGGTGAGAGCAGGGTGAGCGTCATGAAGCGCACTCGATGATTTTTGCCCGATGTCGCATCTATACTGTTTGTGTCTGCACTGCTGCCAAGAACATGCAACATTGTGTCAACTTTGGCGGGTTAGATATGGGGACATACAAATTCGGAGCAGTGGTGAGTCCATAGCCAATATGACCTGCTCAGTCATTGGACAACATTTTGGTTGATCTTATTGTAGCTTTCCCTCAGACCACTCTAGACCAGAACCCAACAAAGAGTAAATTTGCAGACGACACTAAAGTCGGTGGTGTTGTCGACAGTGCGGAAAGATGTAGCAGGTTACAGAGGGACATAGATAAGCTGAACAGCTGGGCTGAGAGTTGGCAAATGGAATTTAATGTAGAGAAGTGTGAGGTGATCACTTTGGAAGGAATAACAGGAATGCAGAATATTTGGCCAATGGTAAAGTTCTTGGAAGTGTGGATGAGCAGAGGGATCTAGGTGTCCATGTACATAGATCCCTGAAAGTTGCCACCCAGGTTTATAGGGTTGTGAAGAAGGCCTATGGAGTGTTGGCCTTTATTGGTAGAGGGATTGAGTTCCGGAGTCATGAGGTCATGTTGCAGCTGTACAAAACTCTGGTACGGCCGCATTTGGAGTATTGCGTCCAGTTCTGGTCACCGCATTATAGGAAGGACGTGGAAGCTTTGGAGCGGGTGCAGAGAAGAGTTACCAGGATGTTGCCTGATATGGAGGGAAAATCTTATGAGGAAAGGCTGATGGACTTGAGGTTGTTTTCGGTAGAGAGAAGAAAGTTAAGAGGAGACTTAATAGAGGCATACAAAATGATCATGGGGTTAGATAGGGTGGACAGTGAGAGCCTTCTCCCGCGGATGGAAATGGCTAGCACGAGGGGACATAGCTTTAAACTGAGGGGTAATACATATAGGACAGAGGTCAGAGGTAGGTTCTTTACGCAAAGAGTGGTGAGGCCGTGGAATGCCCTACCTGCAACAATAGAGAACTCGCCAACATTGAGGGCATTTAAAAGTTTATTGGATAAGCATGTGGATGATAATGGCTTAGTGTAGGTTAGATGGCTTTTGTTTCGGTGCAACATCGTGGGCCGAAGGGCCTGTACTGCGCTATATCTTTCTATGTTCTATGTTCTAATGGTTGCGACACTGAACCGAAACTCCAATATTCAGACTGTTTGGAAAGAATTATTCACTCCAGGAGTGATGGACTGAAGGAAATAAGGCTTTGGTACTTTGAAACAATACTTCATTCCGAATACAATATTAAACCTTTTAATTTAACACCTGAAAATAACACATTGAAATTACACCTTATGACTCAATTTCCGATTAATCAACAAGAAAAGAAACATATAGCGCTCAATTTATTTTAAAATCAGCATGCATCATAATTGTGTTGGAAACTGGGTTTGACTTCTGTTAGAACCCTTAGGACTCTGGATAAATATCCTCAAAAAACCTTTCCATCTGGCGTGTTTCTGCTTCTTCCCTTTCCCAAGACAAAGCAGTCCTGCTAATACATATTATCACTCTTTTATAACTATCCTGATGTGAAAAAATTCTGGATTGAATGTCAGACAGGTCAGAATTCACCTCTTCCCTCTCCAAAGTAGTCTCAAAAACCTGACTCGACGCATTCCTTGGCTCTAGCCAGCAATGCCATCATCCCCAAGTTGACAAAATCAAACCACTCTGCAGACTGAAGTTACCTTCACTCGTCAGGGACATTCCCGTCATTAATGCATTAGCCCAGATTGAAAACTACATCCCCCTGCTCAATTTCACTCTGTGGCTCAGAAAGGCTCTCAGTCCTACCAAAATAAAATCTTGCAAAAACAAATAACAAGACTACTGCAGTCAAATGCTCTGTAACACTTAGCCTTTAACCCTTAACTTGTCCTCATATGTAGAAGCTCATATTCCGAAAATCCTCCGTTGGTCACATCACGTTTCACTAGATAACCATTGACTTATCCCTTATCTTAGCCAATATTGTTTAGAACCCAGTCTTGAACATGGTCAACAGCTCAGCCTCTGTCACTTTATGGGGAAGAAAGTTCAATTGACTCACGACATTTTGTGAGAAAATCACAAAGACAATCGTCCCATTAACTTTTGAAATTTTATTTTTCGGCCAGATCTTGCTAGTGGTGACTGAGCCGATGTCCAATCTAACTTCTGTTCACAGGTTTATCAATCTCCCATACATCCGGCATATGTTCTGTGTCCTAGCCGACGGTGACTGCGTTTGAAGCAAAGAGGACTCAATGCCGGAGAGGGAGGAGATGAAATATATTCTGCTCACCTTAATTATTCAATGTTATTATCCAGTGCACTCAATATTAGTCTGTCTCATGTCAACACCCCACGTGGATCTGGGATCAACCTGGGTCATTTGGCGACGTGGACAGCAACTGCTGATCACTAACAAACACTACACCACTGTTACCCTCCCATTCAACTTTGTATTATCTGCAAATTTGGAGATTTAGTTTCTTTGTCCAAATCATTGATATATAATGGGAAGAGATGGGATCCCAGCACAGATCCCTGTGATGCCCCAAGAGTCACGAACTAGCAATTTGAAAAAAATACCCGTCTATTCTAACATTTCGCTTTCTTTTAGCTTTTGGTCCATCTCAAGACACTATCCGTAATTCTGGACGCTTTAAATTTACATATCAATCTGCATTGTGCGACTTAACATAGGATTTACAGTGCAGAAGGAGGCCATTCGGCCCATCGATTCTGCACCGGCGCTTGGAAAGAACACCCTACCCAAGGTCAATACCTCCACCCTATGAAGCAATTGTGCTATCCACAATGCTACCGTGCTGCCCTTTGAACGCCTTCTGAAATTAAAAAACTCTACTGATTACATCTTCAAAGAATTCTAGTAGATTTGTCAACCACGATTTTCCTTTCGTAAATCCATGCTAACTTTGTCTGATTATACCACTGCTTTCCAAATGCAGTGCTATGAAATCATTGACAATGCACTCCAGCAACGTCGTCATAGAATTTATCATAGAATTTATCATAGAATTTACAGTGCAGAAGGAGGCCATTCGGCCCATCGAGACTGCATAGGCTCTTGGAAAGAACACCCTACCCAAGGTCCACACCTCCACCCTATCCCCATAACCCAGTAACCCCACCCACCACTCAAGGGAAATTTTGGACACTAAGGGCAATTTTAGCATGGCCAATCCACCTAGCCTGCACATCTTTGGACTGTGGGAGGAAACCGGAGCACCCGGAGGAAACCCACGCACACCCGGGGAGGACGTGCAGACTTCGCACAGACAGTGATCCAAGCCGGAATCGAAGCTGGGGCCCTGAAGCTGTGAAGCAATGCTACCGTGCTGTCTCTACTCGCTACGTTCAGCTCAGTGATCAATTTTTCCCTGTTTCCTCCCTACCTTCTTTTTTGAAGAGTGCGGTTATATTTGCTACCCTCCAATTTCTAGGAACTATTCCAGAGTCCAACGTACGTTGGAAAGTGGCGTGTAATGGATCTGCAATTCCTAGGGCCACTTCCTGAAGCACTCTGGGATGAAGATTATCAGGCCATTGAGATTTGTCCGCCTTCAATCCCATCAATTTCTCCCCAAAGCATATGTTTATTAATACTAATTTCCTTCAGTTCCTCACGAAAACATACGTTTCTCAAAACGTCCAGTACATTATTCATGTCTTCATTTGTGTAGATAGAAGCAAAGCTCGAATTATGTTCCTCAGAAATGTCTTTGTTCCCTCGTATGAGTTCCCCCGTTTCCATTGCAGTGGGTCAAAATACGTTTTTATCAGTTTTCTTTCCTCTTTACATACCTGTAGGAAGGTTTACAGTCAGTTTTTATGTTCTCCACAAGTTAATTTTCAAATTGTGGAGCGGCACGTGACGCAGTGGTTAGCATAGGGGCGGTGGCGCTGAGAACCCGGGTTCGAATCTCGGCTCTGGGTCACTGTCCGTGTGGAGTTTGCACATTCTCCTCTTGTCTGCATGGGTCCCACCCCCACAACCCAAAGATGTGCAGGTTAGGTGGGTTGGCCACGCTAAATTGCCCCTTAATTGGAAACAATAATAATTGGGTACTCTAAAGTTATTTTTAGAAAACTTTCAAATTGTATTTTCCAATGGAAAATAAAATTCGGCCTTTGCCGAATTTAAAAATTTTGCAATCCTCAGATCTATTCTTTATTCCAGTTAATTTGCATGCCTCTTCTTTGAATCTTATAATATCTGCAATTTCCCTTGTAAGTCATAGTTTCAACACAGTTCCCTTTCTACTCATGCATCAGAGAGAGGGAGAGGTGAAAGACTATGAAGGGAGACGGGGAAAGAGAAAGAGACACAACGATGGATGCAGGGAGAGAGAAGGGATATGGGAAAAAGCCTAACTATCCACTCTGCCTATGCCCCTCATAGTTTTGTAGACCTCTATCAGGTCGCCCCTCAACCTCCGTCGTTCCAGTGAGAACAAACCGAGGTTTTTCAACCGCTCCTCATAGCTAATGCTCTCCATACCAGGCAACATTCTGGTAAATATCTTCTGCACCCTCTCTGAAGCCTCCACATCCTTCTGGTAGTGTGGCGATCAGAATTGAACACTATACTCCAAGTCTGGCGCAACTAAGGTTCTTTACAGCTGCAACACGACTTGCCAATTTTTATACTCAATGCCCCGGCCAATGAAGGCAAGCATGCCGTATGCCTTCTTGACTGCCTTCTCCAACTGTGTTGCCCTATCAGTGACCTGTGGACCTGTACACCTAGATCTCTCTGACTTTCAATAATCTTGAGGGTTCTACCATTCACTGTATATTCCCTACCTGCATTAGACATTCTAAAATGCTTAACCTTACATTTGTCCGGATTAAACTCCATCTTCCATCTATCCGCTCAACAATATAAATCCTGCTGTATCCTCTGACAGTCCTCATCACTACCCGCAATTCCGCCAACCTTTGTGTCGTCTGCAAACTTATTAATCAGACCAGTTACATTTTCCTCCAAATCATTTATACATACTACGAACAGCAAAGGTCCCAGCACTGATCCCTGCAGAACACCACTAGTCACAGACCTCCAATCAGAAAAGGACCCTTCCATTGCTATTCTCTGCCTTATATGACCTAGCCAGTTCTGTATCCATCTAGCCAGCTCACCCCTGATCGCGTGTGACTTCACCTTTTGTACCAGTCTGCCATGAGGGACCTTGTGAAAGGCCTTACTGAAGTCCATATAGACAACATCCACTGCCCTACCTGCATCAATCATCTTTGTGACAGCTTCGAAAAACTCTATCAAGTTGGTGAGACACGACCTCCCTTTCACAAAACCACGCTGCCTCTCGCTAATACGTCCATTTGCTTACAAACGGGAGTAAATCCTGTCTGGAAGAACTCCCCCCAGTAATTTCCCTCCCACTGACGTAAGGCTCACAGTCCTGGAGTTCCCTGTATTATCCTTGCTACCCTTCTTAAACAAAGGAACAACATTGGTTATTCTCCAGTCCTGCGAGACATCACCTGAAGACATTGAAGATCCAAAGATTTCTGTCAAGGCCTCAGCAATTTCTTCTCTAGCCTCCTTCAATATTCTGAGGTAGGTCCCATCAGGCTCTGGGGACATATGGACCTTAATATTTTTCAAGACGCCCAACATCTCGTCTGTTTGGACCTCAATGTGACCCAGGCTATCTGCACACCATTAACCAGACACAGCTTCCACCAATTCCTTCTCTTTGGTGAATACTGATGCAAAGTATTCATTTAGTACAGCGCCCATTTCCTCTGGCTCCACACAGATTCCTTTGCCTATCCTTCCGTGGGCCAACCCTTTCCCAGGAGTTTTATGTCCGTGTTCAAAGCCTTGGGATTTTCGTTATTTGCCAATTACTTTTCATGACACTTTTTATCCCTCCTGACTCCTTGCTGAAGTTCCTCCCTACGTTCCTTATATTCCACACAGGCGTCGTCTGTTCCCAGCCTTCTAGACCTGATAAATGCCTCCTTTTTCTTTTTGACGAGGCCTACAATATCTCTCGTTAGCCAAGGTTCCCGAAATTTGTGGTATTTATCCTTCTTCCTCACAGGAACATGCCGGTCCTGAATTCCTTTCAACTGACATTTGAAAGGGTGCAGAGGAGTTTTACCAGGATGTTGCCTGGTATGGAGGGAAAATCTTATGAGGAAAGGCTGATGGACTTGAGGTTGTTTTCGTTGGAGAGAAGACGGTTAAGAGGAGACTTAATAGAGGCATACAAAATGATCAGGGGGTTAGATAGGGTGGACAGTGAGAGCCTTTTCCCGCGGATGGAAATGGCTGGCACTAGGGGACATAGCTTTAAACTGAGGGGTAATAGATATAGGACAGTGGTCAGAGGTAGGTTCTTTACGCAAAAAGTAGTGAGGCCGTGGAATGCCCTACCTGCAACAGTAGTGAACTCGCCAACATTGAGGGCATTTAAAAGTTTATTCGATAAACATATGGATGATAATGGCATAGTGTAGGTTAGATGGCTTTTGTTTCGGTGCAACATCGTGGGCCGAAGGGCCTGTACTGCGCTGTATCATTCTATGTTCTATGTTCTATGAAAGCATGTCAGATGTTGATTTACCATCAAACATCCGCCCCCAATCTAGTGACCACTGAATTGTGGTCACTTTTCCCGAAATGCTCCCCTACTGAACTTCTACCACCTGGCCAGGCTCATTCCCCAATACCAGGTCCAGTACAGCTCATTCCCTGGTTGGACTATCTACATATTGTTTTAAGAAGCCCTCCTGGATGCTCTTACAAACTCTGCCCCGTTCAAGCCCCTGGCACTAAGTGAGTCCCAGTCAATATTGGGGAAGTTGAAGTCTCCCATCACAACAATCCTGTTGTTTTTACTCGTTTCCAAAATCTGTCTACCTAGCTGCGCCTCTATCTCCTGCAGGCTGCTGGGAGGCCTGTAGTAAACCCCCAACATTGTGACTGCACCCTTCTTATTCCTGATCTCTACCCAGATAGCCTCGTTGCCCTCTGACGTGTCCTCCCGTAGGACAAGTGTGATATTCTCCCTAAACTGTATCGCCACTCCGCCACCCCTTTTACATCCCCCTCTATCCCGCCTGAAACATCCCAATCCGGGAACGTTTAGCTGCCAGTCCTGTCCTTCCCTTAACCAGGCCTCTGTAATGGCAACAACATCATAGTTCCAAGCTTCAAGTTCATCTGCCTTACCCGAATTACGTCTTGCATTAAAACATATGCACTTCAAGCCACCAGACCCGCTGTTTCCAGCAACATCTGCCTGTCTACTCTTCCTCAGACCCATACTGGTCCTATTCCCTAGTTCTCCCTCAATGCTCTCAACGTCTCACCTATTGCTCCGATACCCACAACCCTGCCATACGAGTGTAAACCATCCCGTGTAACACTAGCAAACATCGTGGCCAGGATATTTATGCCTCTTCAGTTTAGATGCAGCCCGTCCTTCTTATACATGTCACACCTGCCCCGGAAGAGCTCCCAGTTGTCCAGATAACGGAAACCCTCCCCCCTACACCAGCTGTTTAGCTAGGTGTTTAGCTGCTCTATCTTCCTATTTCTAGCCTCACTGGCTTGTGGCACAGAGAGTAATCCCGAGATTAGAATCCTAGAGGGCCAGTATTTTAACTTTCTGCGTAGCTCCCTGAACACCTGCTTCAGGACCTCATGCCCCTTCAGGACTATGTCGTTAGTACCAATATGTACAACGATCTCGGCTTTTTGCCCTCACCCTTCAGAATGCCCGCTATCCGTTCTGAAACATCCTGGACGCTGGCACCAGGGAGGCAACATACCATCCTGGAATCTCTTTCACGTCCACAGAAGCACCTATCTGTGTCCCTGATTGTAGAGTCCACTATGACTAATGCTTTTCTGCGCTTTGACCCTCCCTGCTGAACATCCGATCCAGCCGTGGTGCCAATGCGCTGGCTGCTGCTGTTTTCCCCTGAAAGGCTATCTCCCCCGACAGTTTCCAAAGTGGCATACCTGTTCGAGAGGGGGACACCACAGGGGATTCCTGCACTGACTGCGTGTCCCTTCTGGTGGTCACCCATTTCTCTGCCTGCTCTTTGGGTGTGTCCACATTTATATAACTGCTATCTATGACGCTTTCCGCCACCTGCATGCTCCTCAGTGCATCCAACTGCTGGTCCAACCGAACTATGTTGTCTGTGAGGAGCTCCAGTTGAGTGCTCGTTCTGCAGATGAAGCCATCCGGCAAGCTGGAAGCCTCCCGGACCTGCCACATTTCACAATCAGAGCACTGCACCCCTCTAATTGAAATTGCGTTAATTAATCTGTAAATTAAGTTTAAACGTTTTTAATTAAAAGTTACTGTTCACTAACCTTGTAGATTTCTTTGAGAAGGTGACCAAACAGATGGATGAGGGTAAAGCAGTTGATGTGGTGTATATGGATATCAGTAAAGCGTTTGATAAGGTTCCCCATTGTAGGCTACTGCAGAAAATACGGAGGCATGGAATTCACGGTGATTTAGCAGTTTGGATCAGAAATTGGCTAGCTGGAAGAAGACAAAGGGTGGTGGTTGATGGGAAATGTTCAGACTGGAGCCCAGTTACTAGTGTACCACAAGGATCTGTTTTGGGGCCACTGCTGTTTGTCATTTTTATAAATGACCTGGATGAGGGCGTAGAAGGATGGGTGAGTAAATTTGCAGATGACACTAAAGTCGGTGGAGTTGTGGACAGTGCGGAAGGATGTTACAAGTTACAGAGGGGCATAGATAAGCTGCAGCGCTGGGCTGAGAGGTGGCAAATGCAGTTTAATGTAGAAAAGTGTGAGGGGATTCATTTTGGAAGGAATAACAGGAAGACAGAGTACTTGGCTAATGGTGAGATTCTTGGCAGTGTGGATGAGCAGAGAGATCTCGGTGTCCATGTACATAGATCCCTGAACGTTGCCACCCAGGTTGAGAGGGTTGTTAAGAAGGCGTACGGAGAGTTAGCTTTTATTGGTAGATGTTAGGAGCCATGAGGTCATGGTGCAGCTATACAACACTCTGCTGCGGCCGCATTTGGAGTATTGCGTGAAATTCTGGTCGCCGCATTATAGGAAGGATGTGGAAGCATTGGAAAGGGTGCAGAGGAGATTTACCAGAATGTTGCCTGGTTTGGAGGGAAGGTTGAGGGACCTGAGGCTATTTTCGTTAGAGAGAAGAAGGTTAAGAGGTGACTTAATTGAGGCATACAAGATGATCAGAGGACTGGATAGGGTGGACAGTGAGAGCCTTTTTCCTTCGATGGTGATGTCTAGCACGAGGGGACATACCTCTAAATTGAGGGGTGATAGATATAAGACAGATGTCAGAGGTAGGTGCTTTACTCAGACAGTAGTAAGGGCGTGGAATGCCCTGCCTGCAACAGTAGTGGACTCGCCAGCACTAAGGACATTCAAATGGTCATTGGATAGACATATGGACAATAAGGGAAAAGTGTAGATGGGCTTTTGAATGGTTTCACAGGTCGGCGCAACATCGAGGGCCGAAGGGCCTGTACTGCGCTGTAATGTTCTATGTTATATATTCTATATGTTTCCTAGCACTAAATACAGTACTCGCCGATCTCTGGCTTAGATGCCCTTCTAAATCGTAATTAATAAATTATCTTTAATTAGTTGAACAATGTTTAATTTTTAAATTTATTGCTGATTCCTAACCAGCCAATCAGGTCACAGCTTTACTGTAATGTCACTTCAGTGTCCCCCCCTCCCCCCCCCCCCTACCCACACACACACACACACACACACTTACACACACGGTGTGAAAAATGAATTAAAATTAAAATTAAAATCACTTACCTTCCCAGGATGTTCTCTGGTTCTCTCCCTGCAGATTAACAGTTACAGGCCAGAAGAAAGAGAACAAAACAGTAGGGAAAAGGCACCTTCTCCCACTCGGCACTGAATTACCTCACTGCACTAAATTACGAAGTTCCAATTCCTACTCTGGGTGTGTCTCACTCACTCAGGGTGTGTCAGGTGGAAGGGTACGTGATGTCTCGGATCGTGTTTTCCGGGTCCTTACGGGGGAGGGGGAGCAGCCCCAACTCGCGGCCCACATAGGCACTAACGACATAGGTAGGAAAGGGGACAAGGATGTCAGGTAGGCTTTCAGGGAGCTACGATGGAAGCTCAGAACGAGATCAAACAGAGTTGTTATCTCTGGGTTGTTGCCCGTGCCACGTGATAATGAGATGAGGAATAGGGAGAGAGAGCAATTAAACACGTGGCTACAGGGATGGTGCAGGCGGGAGGGATTCAGATTTCTGGATAACTGAGGCTCTTTCTAGGGAAGGTGGGACCTCTACAGGCAGGATGGTCTACATCTGAACCTGAGGGGCACAAATATCCTGTGGGGGAGATTTGGTAGTGCTGTTTGCAGGGGGGGGGGGGGGGAGGTTTAACTAATGCAGCAGGGGCATGGGAACCTGGATTGTATTTTTAGGGTTGGAGAGATTGAGAGTATAGAGATCAGGAGCACAGATTTGACTTCGCAGGAGGGGGCCAGTGTTCAGGTAGGTGGTCTGAAGTGTGTCTACTTCAATGCCAGGAGCATACAAAATAATGTAGGGGAACTGGCAGCATGGGTTGGTAGCTGGGACTTCGATGTTGTGGCCATTTCGGAGACATGGATAGAGCAGGGACAGGAATGGTTGTTGCAGGTTCCGGGGGTAAGGTGTTTTAGTAAGCTCAGAGAAGAATCATAGAATCATAGAAGTTTACAGCATGGAAACAGGCCCTTCGGCCCAACCAGTCCATGCCGCCCAGTTTTTACCATTAAGCTAGTCCCAGTTGCCCGCACTTGGCCCATAACCCTCTATACCCATCTTACCCATGTAACCATCTAAATGCTTTTTGAAAGACACAATTGTACCCGCTTCTACTACTACCTCTGGCAGCCCATTCCAGACACTCACTACCCTCTGAGTGAAGAAATTGCCCCTCTGGGCCCTTCTGAATCTCTCCCCTCTCACCTTAAACCTATGCCCTCTAGTTTTAGACTCCCCTACCTTTGGGAAAAGATGTTGACTATCTACCTTATCTATGCCCCTCATTATTTTATAGACCTCTATAAGATCACCCCTAAGCCTCCTACGCTCCAGGGAAAAAAGTCCCAGTCTATCCAGCCTCTCCTTATAACTCAAACCATCAAGTCCCGGCAACATCCTAGTAAATCTTTTCTGCACTCTTTCTAGTTTAATAATATCCTTTCTATAATAGGGTGACCAGAACTGCACACAGTATTCCAAGTGTGGCCGTACCAATGTCTTGTACAACTTCAACAAGACGTCCCAACTCCTATATTCAATGTTCTGACCAATGAAACCAAGCATGCCGAATGCCTTCTTCACCACCCTGTGCACCTGCGACTCCACCTTCAAGGAGCTATGAACCTGTACTCCTAGATCTCTTTGTTCTATAACTCTCCCCAACGCCATACCATTAACTGAGTAGGTCCTGGCCTGATTCGATCTGCCAAAATGCATCACCTCACATTTATCTAAATTAAACTCCATCTGCCATTCGTCGGCCCACTGGCCTAATTGATCAAGATCCCGTTGCAATCCTAGATAAACTTCTTCACTATCCACTGTGCCACCAATCTTGGTGTCATCTGCAAACTTACTAACCATGCCTCCTAAATTCTCATCCAAATCATTAATATAAATCACAAATAACAGTGGACCCAGCACCGATCCCTGAGGCACACCACTGGTCACAGGCCTCCAGTTTGAAAAACAACCCTCTACAACCACCCTCTGCCTTCTGTCGTCCAGCCAATTTTGAATCCAATTGGCAACCTCACCCTGGATCCCGTGAGCTTTAACCTTCTGCAACAACCTACCATGCGGTACCTTGTCAAAGGCTTTGCTAAAGTCCATGTAGACAACGTCTACTGCACTGCCCTCATCTACCTTCTTGGTCACTCCCTCAAAAAACTCAATCAAATTTGAGAGACATGATTTTCCACGCACAAAGCCATGCTGACTGCCCCGAATCAGTCCTTGCCTCTCTAAATGCTTGTAGATCCTGTCTCTCAGAATACCTTCTAGCAACTTACCTACTACAGACGTTAGGCTCACCGGTCTGTAGTTCCCAGGCTTTTCCCTGCTGCCCTTCTTAAACAAGGGCACAACATTCGCCACTCTCCAATCTTCAGGCACCTCACCTGTGGCTGCCGATGATTCAAATATCTCGGTTAGGGGACCCGCAATTTCCTCCCTAGCCTCCCACAACATCCTGGGATACATTTCATCAGGTCCCGGGGATTTATCTACCTTGATGCGCTTTAAGACTTCCAGCACCTCCTCCTCTGTAATATGCACACTTCTCAAGACATCACTATTTATTTCCCTTAGTTTCCTAACATCCATGCCTTTCTCCACCGTGAATACCGATGAGAAATATTCATTCAGGATCTCACCCAACTCTTGTGGCTCTGCACATAGATGTCCTTGTTGATCCTTAAGAGGCCCTACTCTGTCCCTAGTTACTCTTTTCCCCTTTATGTATCTGTAGAATCTCTTTGGATTCTCCCTTGCATTATTTGCCAAAGCAATTTCATGTCCCCTTTTTGCCCTCCTGATTTCCCTCTTAACTCTATTTCGACAATCTCTATACTCTTCAAGGGATCTACTTGATCCCAGTTGCTTATGTACGTCATATGCCTCCTTCTTCTTTTTGACCAGAGTCTCAATATCTCGAGTCATCCAGGGTTCCCTACTTCTACCAGCCTTGCCCTTCACTCTAAAGGGAATGTGCTTACCCTGCACCCTGGTTAACACATTTTTAAAAGCCTCCCATTTACCAGCCATCCCTTTGTCTGCCAATAGTCTCCCCCAATCTACCTCTGCAAGTTCCTGTCTGATACCATCAAAATTGGCCTTGCCCCAATTAAGAATTTTAACTCTTGGGCCAGACCTATCATTCTCCATAGCTATCTTAAAACTAATGGAATTATGGTCACTTGTCCCAAAGTGATCCCTCACCAGCACTTCTATCACTTGCCCTTCCTTATTTCCCAAGACGAGGTCAAGTTTTGCCCCCTCTCTAGTCGGTCCATCCACATACTGAATGAGAAATTCCTCCTGAATACACTCAACAAATTTCCCTCCATCCAAGCCCCTAATTCTATGGCTGTCCCAGTCAATGTTGGGAAAGTTAAAGTCCCCTACTACTGCCACCCTATTATTCTTGCAGCTATCTGTAATCTCCTTACATATTTGCTCCTCAATTTCCCGCTGACTATTTGGGGGCCTGTAGTACAGTCCTACCAAGGTGATCTCTCCCTTCTTATTTTTCAGTTCCACCCATATAGACTCAGTGGGCGAACCCTCGGATATATCCCCTCTAAGTACCTCTAAGAAGGAGGCAAATGAGGGGGAGGTGTGGCGCTGCTAGTCAAAAACAGTATTACGGTGGCGGAGAGGATGCTAGATGCGGACTCTTCTACCGAGTTAGTATGGGCTGAGGTTAGAAACAGGAAAGGAGAGGTAACCCTGTTGGGAGTTTTCTATAGGCCTCCAAATAGTTCTAGGGATGTAGAGGAAAGGATGGCTAAGATGATTCTGGATAAGAGCGAAAGTAACAGGGTAGTTATTATGGGAGACTTTAACTTTCCAAATATTGACTGGAAAAGATATAGCTCGAGTACATTCGAGTACATTGTACATTTTTTGTACAATGTGTGCAGGACGGTTTCCTGACACAATGTGTTGACAGGCCAACAAGAGGAGAGGCTACATTGGATTTGTTTTTGGGTAATGAACCAGGCCAGGTGTTAGATTTGGAGGTAGGTGAGCACTTTGGGGACAGTGACCACAATTCGGTGACGTTTACGTTAGTGATGGAATGGGATAAGTATACCCCGCAGGGCAAGAGTTAAAGCTGGGGGAAGGGCAATTATGATGCCATTAGACATGACTTGTGGGGGGGGGGGGGGGGGGGATTGGTTGGAGAAGTAGGCTGCAAGTGTTGGGCACACTGGATATGTGGAGCTTGTTCAAGGAACAGCTACTGCGTGTTCTTGTTAAGTACGTACCGGTCAGGCAGGGAGGAAGGCTTAGAGCGAGGCAACCGTGGTTTACCAAAGAAGTGGAATCTCTTGATAAGAGGAAGAAGGAGGCCTATGTGAAGATGAGGTGTGAAGTTTCAGTTGGGGCGCTTGATAGTTATAAGGTAGCGAGGAAGGATCTAAAGAGAGAGCTAAGACGAGCAAGGAGGGGACATGAGAAGTATTTGGCAGGTAGGATCAAGGAAAACCCAAAAGCTTTCTATAGGTATGTGAGGAATAAAAGAATGACTAGGGTAAGCGTAGGGCCAGTCAAGGACAGGGATGGGAAGTTGTGTGTGGAGTCTAAAGAGATAGGCGAGATACTAAATGAATATTTTTCGTCAGTATTCACTCAGGAAAAAGATAATGTTGTGGAGGAGAATGCTGAGACCCAGGCTATTAGAATAGATGGCATTGAGGTACGTAGGGAAGAGGTGTTGGCAATTCTGGACAGGCTGAAAATAGATATGTCCCCGGGGCCTGATGGGATTTATCCTAGGATTCTCTGGGAAGCCAGGGAAGAGATTGCTGAGCCTTTGGATTTGATTTTTATGTCATCATTGGCTACAGGAATAGTGCCAGAGGACTGGAGGACAGCAAATGTGGTTCCTTTGTTCAAGAAGGGGAGTAGAGACAACCCCGGCAACTATAGACCGGTGAACCTCCCGTCTGTAGTGGGTAAAGTCTTGGAGGGGATTATAAGAGACAAGATTTATAATCATCTAGATAGTAATAATATGATTAGGGATAGTCAGCATGGCTTTGTGAAGGGTAGGTCATGCCTCACAAACCTTATCGAGTTCTTTGAGAAGGTGACTGAACAGGTAGACGAGGGTAGAGCAGTTGATGTGGTGTATATGGATTTCAGTAAAGCGTTTGATAAGGTTCCGCACGGTAGACTACTGCAGAAAATACGGAGGCTGGGGATTGAGGGCGATTTAGAGATGTGGATCAGAAATTGGCGAGCTGAAAGAAGACAGAGGGTGGTGGTTGATGGGAAATGTTCAGAATGGAGTTCAGTTACAAGTGGAGTACCACAAGGATCTGTTCTGGGGCCGTTGCTGTTTGCCATTTTTATAAATGACCTAGAGGAGGGCGCAGAAGGGTGGGTGAGTAAATTTGCAGACGACACTAAAGTCGGTGGTGTTGTCGACAGTGCGGAAGGATGTTGCAGGTTACAGAGGGACATGGATAAACTGCAGAGCTGGGCTGAGAGGTGGCAAATGGAGTTTAATGTAGAGAAGGGTGAGGTGATTCACTTTGGAAGTTATAACAGGAATGCAGAATATTTGGCTAATGGTCAAGTTCTTGGAAGTGTGGATGAGCAGAGGGATCTCGGTGTCCATGTACATAGATCCCTGAAAGTTGCCACCCATGTTGATAGTGTTGTGAAGAAGGCCTATGGAGTGTTGGCCTTTATTGGTAGAAGGATTGTGTTCCGGAGTCATGAGGTCATGTTGCAGCTGTACAAAACTCTGGTACGGCCGCATTTGGAGTATTGCGTACAGTTCTGGTCACCTCATTATAGGAAGGACGTGGAAGTTTTGGAGCGGGTGCAGAGGAGATTTACCAGGATGTTGCCTGGTATGGAGGGAAAATCTTATGAGGTAAGGCTGATGGACTTGAGGTTGTTTCAGTTATAGAGAAGAAGGTTAAGAGGAGGCTTTATAGAGGCATACAAAATGATCAGGGATTTAGATAGGGTGGACAGTGAGAGCCTTCTCCCGCGGATGGAAATGGCAAGCACGAGGGGACATAGCCTTAAACTCAGTGGTAATAGATATAGGAAGAGGTCATGAGGTAGGTTCTTTACGCAAAGAGTGGTGAGGCCGTGGAATGCCCTACCTGCAACAGTAGTGAACTCGCCAACATTGAGGGCATTTAAACGTTTATTGGGTAAGGATATGGATGATAATGGCATAGTGTAGGTTAGATGGCTTTTGTTTTTTGACTTCCCATGTCGGTGCAACATTGTGGGTCGAAGGGGCTGTACTGCACTGTATCGTTCTATGTTCTAATGCAAGGTTCCTTTTCTGTCACTGGTACAAAATTCTGGTAGTTCCTCCCTGATAGCCTAATGGATGTACAGACATCAGATGGAACTGCAGAGTTTCAAGAAGGCAATTTACCACCGCCTTCGCAATTTGGGATGGGTAACAAATGAAGCCCACAAGCCGTCAAAATGAATAATAATAAAACAATTACAAACAGACACTGAGTACTGTTGATTAATCGATGTAGTATCACATATGTTAACCATTCATTACTCCAGAAATCAAGCAGTTCCAATATAGGACACGGAGCACTGGAGTCTAATCTTCTGCATTTGCTTTTCAGATACGCCACTGAAGCCCCGAATCAATCTGCTGAGAACAAATGGGCAATTTTCCCAAGGAGAGAACGTGAGCATCCAATGCACCACGCCGCCTTTCTATACTGGCGGCAAGTTTTACCTCTACAAACTTGGCAAAGATGCTTACGTAAATTCTGTCAAGGCGGCAGTAACGTCCAACAGTGCCACTTTCAACCTGGCGGAGATCAGCACGGGTCATGAAGGATCCTACGTGTGCACCTACCAATTGGAGAGAGACGGAAGGAAATACACATCCGATAAGAGCGACCAAGTAAAAGTCACCGTGATAGGTGATTTTACTTGGGATATACTGAATGGGGAGAGGGATGGGCGAGGTCAGAGACCGGAAGGCAAAGCATCAATACAATTAGCGAACCAATCAAAGAATGGCAGAATTGGTATCATGCAGAATGACACTATTTGCCGCATTTTGACGTACAGCCAATCTCCTGCAATTTCCCGAGACCCTCTGTACATTGTTTCCATGCAAATAGTCACCTGATGCCGCCCTGTTTACCTCGATTGATCCTGCCTCAGCACACTTCCAGCCAGTGCATTCCAGACCTCAACTACTCGCTGCGTGAATTTTTTTTTTCTAATATCAACAAAGAACAAAGTAAAGTATAGCACAGGAACCATATAGCTTCGACCCCCCAAGCCTGCGCCAACCATGCTGCCCGTCTAAACTAAAATCTGTTCACTTCCGGGGTCCGTATCCCTCTATTCCCATCCTATTCATGTATTTGTCAAGATGCAGCTTAAACATCACTATCGTCCCTGCTTCCACCACCTCCTCCGGCAGTGAGTTCCAAGCACCCATTACACTCTGTGTCAAAAACTTGCCTCGTACATCTCTAAACCTTGCACCTTAAATATATATCCCTAGTAATTGACCCCTCGACCCTGTGAAAAAGTCTTTGACTATCCACTCTGCCAATGCCCCTCATAATTCAGGTCGCCCCTCAATCTCATTCGCTCCAGTGAGAATGAACCGAGTTTATTCAACCTCTCCTCGTCGCCCATGCCCTCCATACCAGGCAAAATCCTGGAAAATCTCTTCTGCACCCTCTCTAAAGCCTTCACTTCCGTCTGGTCGCGTGGTGATCAGAATTGAACACTATACTTCAAGTGTGGCCGAACGAAGCGTCTACACAGCTACAACAAGGACTTGCCAATTTTGTTCCCAATGCCCCGGCCAATGAAGGCAAGCAAGCCGTATGGCTTCTTGACTACCTTCTCCACCTGTGATGCCTCTTTCAGTAACCTATGAACCTGTACATACATTTGCTTCTCTTAATAATAAATAATAATCTTTATTGTGACAAAAAGGTTTACATTTGCACTGCAGTGAGGTTACTATGAAAAACCGCTAGTCACCACATCTGGCGCCTCTTCGGGTACACAGAGGGATAATTCAGAATGTCCAATTCACCGAACAAGCACGTCTTTAAGGACTTGTGGTAGGGAACCAGAGCAGCCAGAGGAAATCCGCGTAGACACGGGGAGAACGTGCAGGCTCCGCACAGACTGTGAACCAATCCGGGAATCGATCCTGGGACCCTGGAGCTGTGAAGAAACAGTGCTAACCACTGTGCTATCGTGCCGCCCTGCAAGTCACGAAAAAAACCTGTGTGCCTCTCCTTTTACGATCGGAAATAGTTTTATTTTCCCAATGTACGTTCTGCAGCCTCCCTCATGATTTTGAACAGCCCTTCAAGTCTCCTCTTAGCTTTCTTCTTTCCATTGAGAAGAGTCCCATCCCCTCCAAGCTATACTCATAACTAACGTTTCTTATCTCTGGAAACATTCTTGTGAAACTCTTCTGCAGTCTCTCCAATGCGATCAGATCCTTCCTGTAATGTAGCACCCACAATTGTACATCGTACTCCAGCTGAAGCCCAAATCGTGTCTTGTAAATGTTCAGCACAACCTGATTGCTCTTGGGCTGTATGCTCCTATTTATACAGCCCGGAACGCCATTTTCTGTATAAACATCTATTTCCACCTGTCCGGCCACCTTCTTGCCACCTTCAATGATGTATGCACAAATACCACCAGATCCCTCTGCCTCTGCGCTGCTTATAAAGCGCCAGGCGGCAGAGTTCACTTCTCACATAGTATGCGTGGACTAAGTTGTCCCTGCATTTTCTTGAAGTGCTCCGATTTCCTCACACCGTTTAATGGTGTGCAGGTTACGTGGATTGGCAAAGCTGAATTTTCCCTTAGTGCCCATAGATGTGCAGGGCAAATGGATTGACCATACTAAATTGTCCATTAGTGTCCAAATGTTGGATGGGATTTGGGGGATGGGGCAGGGAAGTGGGCCTTGATAGGGATCTGTTTTGGAGGATCGGTGCATGCTACAAACACCTTTGTTCAATGATCTAACTGGCTAGATAGCCATACTAGATGTGCAAGAAAGATTACTCCAAAATGCATTTTCCATTCTGTTTCTTCTCTTTTTGTAGACATGCCTCCCAAACCAACCATTGAACTCTTGCGGCAGAATGGGGAGTTTTCCATTGGCGAGTCGGCCAACATCAGGTGTTCGGCTCATGACGCGTACTACGGCGTTATTTTCGTCTTGTCCAAGGTGCAGAGCGGGGCCTACATCACGTCGGCAGTCACGAAGACAGCGGGGTATTCAACTGTGCTGGCCATCAAAGACATCAGCGTGAAAGACCAGGGGGATTACGTGTGCCACTACCAAATCAAAAGATCGGGGAAAATATATAATTCCTCAAAAAGTGATCGCAAGAGCCTGCGTGTCACAGGTAGGCGTTCCCAATCTCTAAGCGGGGACTTGATACTTGAGAATGATTCATGAAATATCAGATGTGCATCTCATCCAATTCTCTGTTGTCAACGCAACTAAGTGTATAGACATGGAATTCTTTGCCCTTTGATTCAAAGGAAATGGCGCTAGGGTGGACCGGTGGCACAGTGATCAGCACGGATGCCTTTTAGCTCGTGCGAGACAGGCTCCATTCCGAAATTGGGTGACAGTCCTGCCACGTTTCTGCATGTGTTTCCTTCGGGTGGTCCGGTTTCCTCGCACAGCTGTGCACAAATGTGCAGGTTATGTGGATTGGCCCTGCAAAAGTTACCCCTTTGTGTCCACTGATGTGCACGTTAGGTGGAATAATCATGCAAAAAAAAATGCCCTCTGGTGTCCAAAGGTGTGCAGGTTAGAATATGGGGTTACGGGAGTTGGGGGATTGGAATGGGCTTGGGTAGAGTACAAAGAACAAAGAAATGTACAGCACAGGAACAGGCCCTTCGGCCCTCCAAGCCCGTGCCGACCATACTGCCCGACTAAACTACAATCTTCTACACTTCCTGGGTCCGTATCCTTCTATTCCCATCCTATTCATATATTTGTCAAGATGCCCCTTAAATATCCCTATCGTCCCTGCTTCCACTGCCTCCTCCGGTAGCGAGTTCCAGGTACCCACTACCCTCTGCATAAAAAACTTGCCTCGTACATCTACTCTAAACCTTGCCCCTCTCACCTTAAACCTATGCCCCCTAGTAATTGACCCCTCTACCCTGGGGAAAAGCCTCTGACTATCCACTCTGTCTATGCCCCTCATAATTTTGTAGACCTCTATCAGGTCGCCCCTCAACCTCATTCGTTCCAGTGAGAACAAACCGAGTTTATTCAACCGCTCCTCATAGCTTATGCCCTCCATACCAGGCAACATTCTGGTAAATCTCTTCTGCACCCTCTCTAAAGCCTCCACATCCTTCTGGTAGTGTGGCGACCAGAATTGAACACTATACTCCAAGTGTGGCCTAACTAAGGTTCTATACAGCTGCAACATGACTTGCCAATTCTTATACTCAATGCCCCGGCCAATGAAGGCCAGCATGCCGTATGCCTTCTTGACTACCTTCTCCACCTGTGTTGCCCCTTTCAATGACCTGTGGACCTGTACTCCTAGATCTCTTTGACTTTCAATACTCTTGAGGGTTCTACCATTCACTGTATATTCCCGACCTGCATTAGACCTTCCAAAATGCATTACCTCACATTTGTCCGGATTAAACTCCATCTGCCATCTCTCCGCCCAAGTCTCCAGACAATCTAAATCCTGCTCTATCCTCAGACAGTCCTCATCGCTATCCGCAATTCCACCAACCTTTGTGTCGTCTGCAAACTTACTAATCAGACCAGTTACATTTTCCTCCAAATCATTTATATATACTACGAACAACAAAGGTCCCAGCACTGATCCCTGCGGAACACCACTAGTCACAGCCCTCCAATCAGAAAAGCACCCTTCCATTGCTACTCTCTGCCTTCGATGACCTAGCCAGTTCTGTAACCACCTTGCCAGTTCACACCTGATCCCGTGTGACTTCACCTTTTGTACTAGTCTACCATGAAGGACCTTGTCAAAGGCCTTACTGAAGTCCATATAGACAACATCTACTGCCCTACCTGCATCAATCATCTTAGTGACCTCCTCGAAAAACTCTATCAAGTTAGTGAGACACGACCTCCCCTTCACAAAACCGTGCTGCCTCTCACTAATACGTCCATTTGCTTCCAAATGGGAGTAGATCCTGTCTCTAAGAATTCTCTCCAGTAATTTCCCTACCACTGACGTAAGGCTCACCGGCCTGTAGTTCCCGGGATTTTCCTTGCTACCCTTCTTAAACAGAGGAACAACATTGGCTATTCTCCAGTCCTCCGGGACATCCCCCGAAGACAGCGAGGATCCAAAGATTTCTGTCAAGGCCTCAGCAATTTCCTCTCCAGCCTCCTTCAGTATTCTGGGGTAGATCCCATCAGGCCCTGGGGACTTATCTACCTTAATATTTTTTAAGACACCCAACACCTCGTCTTTTTGGATCACAATGTGACCCAGGCTATCTACACCCCCTTCTCCAGACTCAACATCTACCAATTCCTTCTCTTTGGTGAATACTGATGCAAAGTATTAATTTAGTACCTCGCCCATTTCCTCTGGCTCCACACATAGATTCCCTTGCCTATCCTTCAGTGGGCCAACCCTTTCCCTGGCTACCCTCTTGCTTTTTATGTACGTGTAAAAAGCCTTGGGATTTTCCTTAACCCTATTTGCGAATGACTTTTCGTGACCCCTTCTAGCCCTCCTGACTCCTTGCTTAAGTTCCTTCCAGTTTCCTTATATGCCACACAGGCTTCGTCTGTTCCCAGCCTTTTAGCCCTGACAAATGCCTCCTCTTTCTTTTTGACGAGGCCTACAATATCACTCGTCATCCAAGGTTCCCGAAAATTGCCGTATTTATCTTTCTTCCTCACAGGAACATGCCGGTCCTGTATGCCTTTCAACTGACACTTGAAAGCCTCCCACATGTCAGATGTTGATTTGCCCTCAAACATCCGCCCCCAATCTATGTTCTTCAGTTCCCGCCTAATATTGTTATAATTAGCCTTCCCCCAATTTAGCACATTCATCCTCGGACCACTCTTATCCTTGTCCACCAGTACCTTAAAACTTACTGAATTGTGGTCACTGTTACCGAAATGCTCCCCTACTGAAACATCTACCACCTGGCCGGGCTCATTCCCCAATACCAGGTCCAGTTCCGCCCCTTCCCTAGTTGGACTGTTTACATATTGTTTTAAGAAGCCCTCCTGGATGCTCCTTACAAACTCCGCCCCGTCTAAGCCCCTGGCACTAAGTGAGTCCCAGTCAATATTGGGGAAGTTGAAGTCTCCCATCACCACAACCCTGTTGTTTTTACTCTTTTCCAAAATCTGTCTACCTATCTGCTCCTCTATCTCCTGCTGGCTGTTGGGAGGCCTGTAGATTACCCCCAACATTGTGACTGCACCCTTCTTATTCCTGATCTCTACCCATATAGCCTCACTGCCCTCTGAGGTGTCCTCTCGCAGTATAGCTGTGATATTCTCCCGAACAAGTAGCGCAACTCCACCTCCCCTTTTACATCCCCCTCTATCCCGCCTGAAACATCTGAATCCTGGAACGTTTAGCTGCCAATCCTGCCCTTCCCTCAACCAGGTCTCTGTAATGGCAACAACATCATAGTTCCAAGTAGTAATCCAAGCTCTAAGTTCATCTGCCTTACCGGTAATGCTCCTTGCATTAAAACATATGCACTTCAGGCCACCAGACCCGCTGTGTTCAGCAACTTCTCCCCGTCTGCTCTGCCTCAGAGCCACACTGTCCCTATTCCCTAGTTCTCCCTCAATGCTCTCACCTTCTGACCTATTTCTCCCGTGCCCACCCCCCTGCCATACTAGTTTAAACCCTCCCGTGTGACACTAGCAAACCTCGCGGCCAGGATATTTATGCCTCTCCGGTTTAGATGCAACCCGTCCTTCTTATACAGGTCACACCTGCCCCGGAAGAGCTCCCAGTGGTCCAGATAATGGAAACCCTCCCTCCTACACCAGCTGTTTAGCCACGTGTTTATCTGCTCTATCTTCCCATTTCTAGCCTCACTGGCACGTGGCACAGGGAGTAATCCCGAGATTACAACCCTCGAGGTCCTGTCTTTTAAATTTCTGCCTAGCTTCCTGAACTCCTGCTGCAGGACCTCATGCCCCTTCCTGCCTATGTCGTTAGTACCAATATGTACAACGACCTCTGCCTGTTTGCCCTCCCCCTTGAGGATTCCCTCTACCCGTTCGGAGACATCCTGGACCCTGGCACCAGGGAGGCAACATACCATCCTGGAGTCTCTTTCACGTCCACAGAAGCGCCTATCTGTGCCCCTGACTATAGAGTCCCCTATTACTATTACTCTTCTGCGCTTTGACCCTCCCTTCTGAACATCAGAGCCAGCCGTGGTGCCACTGCTCTGGCTGCTGCTGTTTTCCCCTGATAGGCTATCCCCCCCGACAGTATCCAAAGGGGTATATCTGTTCGAGAGGGGGACAACCACAGGGGATTCCTGCACTGACTGCCTGCCCTTTCTGGTGGTCACCCATTTCTCTGCCTGCACCTTAGGTGTGACCACATTTACATAACTGCGATCTATGACGCTTTCCGCCACCTGCATGCTCCTAAGTGCATCCAATTGCTGCTCCAACCGAACCATGCGGTCTGTGAGGAGCTCCAGTTGGGTGCACTTTCTGCAGATGAAGCCATCCGGGACGCTGGAAGCCTCCCGGACCTGCCACATCTCACAGTCAGAGCACAGCACCCCTCTAACTGACATTGCGTCAATTAATTAAAATTTGTCTTTTTTTTTTTTTAAATACTTTTTTTTAAATTTCAAAGTTACTGTCAACTATCTGTTTCATAGCACTAGATTTCTAATAGAAATGCGATAGCTAACTATAATACTCTCCGATCTCTGGCTTAGATATCCTCTAAATTATAATTAAGTTATTATGTTTAATTAGTTCCCAAATACTCAAATTTTTTTTAAATTTAGGTTAGAATCCCAACCAGCCACAGCTTTTCTGTGATGTCACTTTAGTTTCCCCCCGACACACACACAGTTTGAAAAAAGGTATAAAAGTAAAAATCACTTACTTACCTTCTTAGTGTCTGAGATGTTCTCAGGTTCTCTCGCTGACAGAGACTGCTCCTCCACCTCCGATCCTTGACCTGCACAATGCTAATAATATAATAATATAATATGGCACTTACCTTACACCAATGGGTCTTATTATTAGGTTAGAGGAGGAGGGCGGGTGGGAGACACTAGACGTGTAGTGTCTCGGGTTTCCTCTCCACCAGAATTTATTAGTTGGGGGGGGGGGGGGGGGGGACTTCCCAGAGGTCCGCGGGTCGAACTTCCGGTTCCCGCCTTATATAAAAACAAATAAAACAGAAAAGAAGAACAGACACGGGACCAGGTAAGGCTTTTAAATACACTACTCACCTCCCAGAAGGCCCCTGCGCACCGCTGCCGCCGAAATCCAAAGGGCTGCTCCTGTAAAGGTAAGTGGTTTTAAACTCACTACTCACCTCCCAGAAGGCCCCTGCGCACCGCTGCCGCCAAAATCCAAAGGGCTGCTCCTGTAAAGGTAAGGCTTATAAATACACTACTCACCTCCCAGAAGGCCCCTGCGCACCGCTGCCGCCAAAATCCAAAGGGCTGCTCCTGTAAAGGTAAGGCTTTTAAATACACTATTCACCTCCAAGAAGGCCCCTGCGCACCGCTGCCGCCGAAATCCAAAGGGGTGCTCCTGTAAAGGTAATGCTTTTAAATACACTTCTCACCTCCCAGAAGGCCCCTGCGCACCGCTGCCGCCGAAATCCAAAGGGCTGCTCCTGTAAAGGTAAGGCTTTTAAATACACTACTCACCTCCCAGAAGGCCCCTGCGCACCGCTGCCGCCAAAATCCAAAGGGCTGCTCCTGTAAAGGTAAGGCTTTTAAATACACTACTCACCTCCCAGAAGGCCCCTGCGCACCGCTGCTGCCGAAATCCAAAGGGCTGCTCCTGTAAAGGTAAGGCTTTTAAATACACTACTCACCTCCCAGAAGGCCCCTGCGCACCGCTGCCGCCGAAATCCAAAGGGCTGCTCCTGTAAAGGTAAGGCTTTTAAATACACTACTCACCTCCCAGAAGGCCCCTGCGCACCGCTGCCGCCGAAATCCAAAGGGCTGCTCCTGTAAAGGTAAGGCTTTTAAATACACTACTCACCTCCCAGAAGGCCCCTGCGCACCGCTGCCGCCGAAATCCAAAGGGCTGCTCCTGTAAAGGTAAGGCTTTTAAATACACTACTCACCTCCAAGAAGGCCCCTGCGCACCGCTGCCGCCGAAATCCAAAGGGCTGCTCCTGTAAAGGTAAGGCTTTTAAATACACTACTCACCTCCAAGAATGCCCCTGCGCACCGCTGCCGCCGAAATCCAAAGGGCTGCTCCTGTAAAGGTAAGGCTTTTAAATACACTACTCACCTCCAAGAAGGCCCCTGCGCACCGCTGCCGCCGAAATCCAAAGGGCTGCTCCTGTAAAGGTAAGGCTTTTAAATACACTACTCACCTCCAAGAAGGCCCCTGCGCACCGCTGCGGCCGAAATCCAAACGGCTGCTCCTGTAAAGGCAAGGCTTTTTAAAGTAAGTACTCACCTCCCAGAAGGCCCCTGCGCACCGCTGCCGCCGAAATCCGAAGGGCTGCTCCTGTAAAGGTAAGGCTTTTAAATACACTACTCACCTCCCAGCAAGCCCCTGCGCACCGCTGCCGCCGAAATCCAAAGGGCTGCTCCTGTAAAGGTAAGGCTTTTAAATACACTACTCACCTCCCAGAAGGCCCCTGCGCACCGCTGCCGCCGAAATCCAAAGGGCTGCTCCTGTAAAGGTAAGGCTTTTAAATACACTACTCACCTCCAAGAATGCCCCTGCGCACCGCTGCCGCCGAAATCCAAAGGGCTGCTCCTGTAAAGGTAAGGCTTTTAAATACACTACTCACCTCCCAGAAGGCCCCTGCGCACCGCTGCCGCCGAAATCCAAAGGGCTGCTCCTGTAAAGGTAAGTGGTTTTAAACTCACTACTCACCTCCCAGAAGGCCCCTGCGCACCGCTGCCGCCAAAATCCAAAGGGCTGCTCCTGTAAAGGTAAGGCTTATAAATACACTACTCACCTCCCAGAAGGCCCCTGCGCACCGCTGCCGCCAAAATCCAAAGGGCTGCTCCTGTAAAGGTAAGGCTTTTAAATACACTATTCACCTCCAAGAAGGCCCCTGCGCACCGCTGCCGCCGAAATCCAAAGGGGTGCTCCTGTAAAGGTAATGCTTTTAAATACACTTCTCACCTCCCAGAAGGCCCCTGCGCACCGCTGCCGCCGAAATTCAAAGGGCTGCTCCTGTAAAGGTAAGGCTTTTAAATACACTACTCACCTCCCAGAAGGCCCCTGCGCACCGCTGACGCCGAAATCCAAAGGGCTGCTCCTGTAAAGGTAAGGCTTTTAAATACACTACTCACCTCCCAGAAGGCCCCTGCGCACCGCTGCTGCCGAAATCCAAAGGGCTGCTCCTGTAAAGGTAAGGCTTTTAAATACACTACTCACCTCCCAGAAGGCCCCTGCGCACCGCTGCCGCCGAAATCCAAAGGGCTGCTCCTGTAAAGGTAAGGCTTTTAAATACACTACTCACCTCCCAGAAGGCCCCTGCGCACCGCTGCCGCCGAAATCCAAAGGGCTGCTCCTGTAAAGGTAAGGCTTTTAAATACACTACTCACCTCCCAGAAGGCCCCTGCGCACCGCTGCCGCCGAAATCCAAAGGGCTGCTCCTGTAAAGGTAAGGCTTTTAAATACACTACTCACCTCCAAGAAGGCCCCTGCGCACCGCTGCCGCCGAAATCCAAAGGGCTGCTCCTGTAAAGGTAAGGCTTTTAAATACACTACTCACCTCCAAGAATGCCCCTGCGCACCGCTGCCGCCGAAATCCAAAGGGCTGCTCCTGTAAAGGTAAGGCTTTTAAATACACTACTCACCTCCAAGAAGGCCCCTGCGCACCGCTGCCGCCGAAATCCAAAGGGCTGCTCCTGTAAAGGTAAGGCTTTTAAATACACTACTCACCTCCAAGAAGGCCCCTGCGCACCGCTGCGGCCGAAATCCAAACGGCTGCTCCTGTAAAGGCAAGGCTTTTTAAAGTAAGTACTCACCTCCCAGAAGGCCCCTGCGCACCGCTGCCGCCGAAATCCGAAGGGCTGCTCCTGTAAAGGTAAGGCTTTTAAATACACTACTCACCTCCCAGCAAGCCCCTGCGCACCGCTGCCGCCGAAATCCAAAGGGCTGCTCCTGTAAAGGTAAGGCTTTTAAATACACTACTCACCTCCCAGAAGGCCCCTGCGCACCGCTGCCGCCGAAATCCAAAGGGCTGCTCCTGTAAACGTAAGGCTTTTAAATACACTACTCACCTCCAAGAAGGCCCCTGCGCACCGCTGCCGCCGAAATCCGAAGGGCTGCTCCTGTAAAGGCAAGGCTTTTTAAAGTAAGTACTCACCTCCCAGAAGACCCCTGCGCACCGCTGCCGCCGAAATCCAAAGGGCTGCTCCTGTAAACGTAAGGCTTTTAAATACACTACTCACCTCCCAGAAGGCCCCTGCGCACCGCTGCCGCCGAAATCCAAAGGGCTGCTCCTGTACAGGTAAGGCTATTAAATACACTACTCACCTACAAGAAGGCCCCTGTGCACCGCTGCCGCCGAAATCCAAAGGGCTGCTCCTGTAAAGGTAAGGGTTTTAAATACACTACTCACCTCCAAGAAGGCCCCTGCGCACCGCTGCCGCCGAAATCCAAAGGTCTGCTCCTGCAAAGGTAAGGCTTTTAAATACACTACTCACCTCCAAGAAGGCCCCTGCGCACCGCTGCCGCCAAAATCCGAAGGGCTGCTCCTGTAAAGGCAAGGCTTTTTAAAGTAAGTACTCACCTCCCAGAAGGCCCCTGCGCACCGCTGCCGCCGAATTCCGAAGGGCTGCTCCTGTAAAGGCAAGGCTTTTTAAAGTAAGTACTCACCTCCCAGAAGGCCCCTGCGCACCGCTGCAGCCGAATTCCGAAGACTGCTCCTGTAAAGGCAAGGCTTTTTAAAGTAAGTACTCACCTCCCAGAAGGCCCCTGCGCACCGCTGCCGCCAAAATCCAAAGGGCTGCTTCTGTAAAGGTAAGGCTTTTAAATACACTACTCACCTCCAAGAAGGCCCCTGCGCACCGCTGCCGCCGAAATCCAAAGGGCTGCTCCTGTAAAGGTAAGGCTTTTAAATACACTACTCACCTCCCAGAAGGCCCCTGCGCACCGCTGCCACCGAAATCCGAAGGGCTGCTCCTGTAAAGGCAAGGCTTTTAAATACACTACTCACCTCCCAGAAGGCCCCTGCGCACCGCTGCCGCTGAAATCCGAAGGGCTGCTCCTGTAAAGGCAAGGCTTTTTAAAGTAAGTACTCACCTCCCAGAAGGCCCCTGCGCACCGCTGCCGCCGAAATCCGAAGGGCTGCTCCTGTAAAGGCAAGGCTTTTAAATACACTACTCACCTCCAAGAAGGCCCCTGCGCACCGCTGCCGCCGAAATCCAAAGGGCTGCTCCTGTAAAGGTAAGGCTTTTAAATACACTACTCACCTCCCAGAAGGCCCCTGCGCACCGCTGCCGCTGAAATCCAAAGGGCTGCTCCTGTAAAGGTAAGGCTTTTAAATACACTACTCACCTCCAAGAAGGCCCCTGCGCACCGCTGCCGCCGAAATCCAAAGGGCTGCTCCTGTAAAGGTAAGGCTTTTAAATACTCTACTCACCTCCAAGACGGCCCCTGTGCACCGCTGCCGCCGAAATCCAAAGGGCTGCTCCTGTAAAGGTAAGGCTTTTAAATACACTACTCACCTCCCAGAAGGCCCCTGCGCACCGCTGCTGCCGAAATCCAAAGGGCTGCTCCTGTAAAGGTAAGGCTTTTAATTACACTACTCACCTCCCAGAAGGCCCCTGCGCACCGCTGCCGCCGAAATCCGAAGGGCTGCTCCTGTAAAGGCAAGGCTTTTTAAAGTAATTACTCACCTCCCAGAAGGCCCCTGCGCACCGCTGCCGCCGAAATCCGAAGGGATGCTCCTGTAAAGGCAAGGCTTTTTAAAGTAAGTACTCACCTCCCAGAAGGCCCCTGCGCACTGCTGCCGCCGAAATCCGAAGGGCTGCTCCTGTAAAGGCAAGGCTTTTTAAAGTAAGTACTCACCTCCCAGAAGGCCCCTGCGCACCGCTGCCGCCGAAATCCAAAGGGCTGCTCCTGTAAAGGTAAGGCTTTTAAATACACTACTCACCTCCAAGAAGGCCCCTGTGCACCGCTGCCGCCGAAATCCAAAGGGCTGCTCCTGTAAAGGTAAGGCTTTTAAATACACTACTCACCTCCAAGAAGGCCCCTGCGCACCGCTGCCGCCGAAATCCAAAGGTCTGCTCCTGTAAAGGTAAGGCTTTTAAATACACTACTCACCTCCAAGAAGGCCCCTGCGCACCGCTGCCGCCGAAATCCGAAGGGCTGCTCCTGTAAAGGCAAGGCTTTTTAAAGTAAGTACTCACCTCCCAGAAGGCCCCTGCGCACCGCTGCCGCCGAATTCCGAAGGGCTGCTCCTGTAAAGGCAAGGCTTTTTAAAGTAAGTACTCACCTCCCAGAAGGCCCCTGCGCACCGCTGCCGCCGAAATCCAAAGGGCTGCTTCTGTAAAGGTAAGGCTTTTAAATACACTACTCACCTCCAAGAAGGCCCCTGCGCACCGCTGCCGCCGAAATCCAAAGGGCTGCTCCTGTAAAGGTAAGGCTTTTAAATACACTACTCACCTCCCAGAAGGCCCCTGCGCACCGCTGCCGCTGAAATCCAAAGGGCTGCTCCTGTAAAGGTAAGGCTTTTAAATACACTACTCACCTCCAAGAAGGCCCCTGCGCACCGCTGCCGCCGAAATCCAAAGGGCTGCTCCTGTAAAGGTAAGGCTTTTAAATACACTACTCACCTCCAAGAAGGCCCCTGCGCACCGCTGCCGCCGAAATCCGAAGGGCTGCTCCGGTAAAGGCAAGGCTTTTTAAAGTAAGTACTCACCTCCCAGAAGGCCCCTGCGCACCGCTGCCGCCGAAATCCGAAGGGCTGCTCCTGTAAAGGCAAGGCTTTTTAAAGTAAGTGCTCACCTCCCAGAAGGCCCCTGCGCACCGCTGCCGCCGAAATCCAAAGGGCTGCTCCTGTAAAGGTAAGGCTTTTAAATACACTACTCACCTCCAAGAAGGCCCTGTGCACCGCTGCCGCCGAAATCCAAAGGGCTGCTCCTGTAAAGGTAAGGCTTTTAAATACACTACTCACCTCCAAGAATGCCCCTGCGCACCGCTGCCGCCGAAATCCAAAGGGCTGCTCCTGTAAAGGTAAGGCTTTTAAATACACTACTCACCTCCAAGAAGGCCCCTGCGCACCGCTGCCGCCGAAATCCAAAGGGCTGCTCCTGTAAAGGTAAGGCTTTTAAATACACTACTCACCTCCAAGAAGGCCCCTGCGCACCGCTGCCGCCGAAATCCAAACGGCTGCTCCTGTAAAGGCAAGGCTTTTTAAAGTAAGTACTCACCTCCCAGAAGGCCCCTGCGCACCGCTGCCGCCGAAATCCGAAGGGCTGCTCCTGTAAAGGTAAGGCTTTTAAATACACTACTCACCTCCCAGCAGGCACCTGCGCACCGCTGCCGCCGAAATCCAAACGGCTGCTCCTGTAAAGGTAAGGCTTTTAAATACACTACTCACCTCCAAGAAGGCCCCTGCGCACCGCTGCCGCCGAAATCCGAAGGGCTGCTCCTGTAAAGGCAAGGCTTTTTAAAGTAAGTACTCACCTCCCAGAAGGCCCCTGCGCACCGCTGCCGCCGAAATCCAAAGGGCTGCTCCTGTAAAGGTAAGGCTTTTAAATACACTACTCACCTCCAAGAAGGCCCCTGCGCACCGCTGCCGCCGAAATCCGAAGGGCTGCTCCTGTAAAGGCAAGGCTTTTTAAAGTAAGTACTCACCTCCCAGAAGACCCCTGCGCACCGCTGCCGCCGAAATCCAAAGAGCTGCTCCTGTAAACGTAAGGCTTTTAAATACACTACTCACCTCCCAGAAGGCCCATGCGCACCGCTGCCGCCGAAATCCAAAGGGCTGCTCCTGTACAGGTAAGGCTATTAAATACACTACTCACCTACAAGAAAGCCCCTGTGCACCGCTGCCGCCGATATCCAAAGGGCTGCTCCTGTAAAGGTAAGGCTTTTAAATACACTACTCACCTCCAAGAAGGCCCCTGCGCACCGCTGCAGCCGAAATCCAAAGGGCTGCTCCTGGAAAGGTAAGGCTTTTAAATACACTACTCACCTACAACAAGGCCCCTGTGCACCGCTGCCGCCGAAATCCGAAGGGCTGCTCCTGTAAAGGCAAGGCTTTTTAAAGTAAGTACTCACCTCCCAGAAGGCCCCTGCGCACCGCTGCCGCCGAATTCCGAAGGGCTGCTCCTGTAAAGGCAAGGCTTTTTAAAGTAAGTACTCACCTCCCAGAAGGCCCCTGCGCACCGCTGCCGCCGAATTCCGAAGGGCTGCTCCTGTAAAGGCAAGGCTTTTTAAAGTAAGTACTCACCTCCCAGAAGGCCCCTGCGCACCGCTGCCGCCGAAATCCAAAGGGCTGCTTCTGTAAAGGTAAGGCTTTTAAATACACTACTCACCTCCAAAAAGGCCCCTGCGCACCGCTGCCGCCGAAATCCAAAGGGCTGCTCCTGTAAAGGTAAGGCTTTTAAATATACTACTCACCTCCAAGAAGGCCCCTGCGCACCGCTGCCGCCGAAATCCAAAGGGCTGCTCCTGTAAAGGTAAGGCTTTTAAATACACTACTCACCTCCCAGAAGGCCCCTGCGCACCGCTGCCGCCGAAATCCAAAGGGCTGCTCCTGTAAAGGTAAGGCTTTTAAATACACTACTCACCTCCAAGAAGGCCCCTGCGCACCGCTGCCGCCGAAATCCAAAGGGCTGCTCCTGTAAAGGTAAGGCTTTTAAATACACTACTCACCTCCCAGAAGGCCCCTGCGCACCGCTGCCGCCGAAATCCGAAGGGCTGCTCCTGTAAAGGCAAGGCTTTTTAAAGTAAGTACTCACCTCCCAGAAGGCCCCTGCGCACCGCTGCCGCCGAAATCCAAAGGGCTGCTCCTGTAAAGGTAAGGCTTTTAAATACACTACTCACCTCCCAGAAGGCCCCTGCGCACCGCTGCCGCCGAAATCCAAACGGCTGCTCCTGTAAAGGCAAGGCTTTTTAAAGTAAGTACTCACCTCCCAGTAGGCCCCTGCGCACCGCTGCCGCCGAAATCCAAAGGGCTGCTCCTGTAAAGGTAAGGCTTTTAAATACACTACTCACCTCCAAGAAGGCCCCTGCGCACCGCTGCCGCCGAAATCCGAAGTGCTGCTCCTGTAAAGGCAAGGCTTTTTAAAGTAAGTACTCACCTCCCAGAAGACCCCAGCGCACCGCTGCCGCCGAAATCCAAAGGGCTGCTCCTGTAAACGGAAGGCTTTTAAATACACTACTCACCTCCCAGAAGGCCCCTGCGCACCGCTGCCGCCGAAATCCAAAGGGCTGCTCCTGTACAGGTAAGGCTATTAAATACACTACTCACCTACAAGAAGGCCCCTGTGCACCGCTGCCGCCGAAATCCAAAGGGCTGCTCCTGTAAAGGTAAGGCTTTTAAATACACTACTCACCTCCCAGAAGGCCCCTGCGCACCGCTGCCGCCGAAATCCGAAGGGCTGCTCCTGTAAAGGCAAGGCTTTTTAAAGTAAGTACTCACCTCCCAGAAGGCCCCTGTGCACCGCTGCCGCCGAAATCCAAAGGGCTGCTCCTGTAAAGGTAAGGCTTTTAAATACACTACTCACCTCCAAGAAGGCCCCTGCGCACCGCTGCCGCCGAAATCCAAAGGGCTGCTCCTGTACAGGTAAGGCTATTAAATACACTACTCACCTACAAGAAGGCCCCTGTGCACCGCTGCCGCCGAAATCCAAAGGGCTGCTCCTGTAAAGGTAAGGCTTTTAAATACACTACTCAACTCCAAGAAGGCCCCTGCGCACCGCTGCCGCCGAAATCCGAAGGGCTGCTCCTGTAAAGGCAAGGCTTTTTAAAGTAAGTACTCACCTCCCAGAAGGCCCCTGCGCACCGCTGCCGCCGAATTCCGAAGGGCTGCTCCGGTAAAGGCAAGGCTTTTTAAAGTAAGTACTCACCTCCCAAAAGGCCCCTGCGCACCGCTGCCGCCGAAATCCAAAGGGCTGCTTCTGTAAAGGTAAGGCTTTTAAATACACTACTCACCTCCAAGAAGGCCCCTGCGCACCGCTGCCGCCGAAATCCAAAGGGCTGCTCCTGTAAAGGTAAGGCTTTTAAATACACTACTCACCTCCCAGAAGGCCCCTGCGCACCGCTGCCGCCGAAATCCAAAGGGCTGCTCCTGTAAAGGTAAGGCTTTTAAATACACTACTCACCTCCAAGATGGCCCCTGCGCACCGCTGCCGCCGAAATCCAAAGGGCTGCTCCTGTAAAGGTAAGGCTTTTAAATACACTACTCACCTCCAAGAAGGCCCCTGCGCACCGCTGCCGCCGAAATCCGAAGGGCTGCTCCTGTAAAGGCAAGGCTTTTTAAAGTAAGTACTCACCTCCCAGAAGGCCCCTGCGCACCGCTGCCGCCGAAATCCAAAGGGCTGCTCCTATAAAGGTAATGCTTTTAAATACACTACTCACCTCCAAGACGGCCCCTGTGCACCGCTGCCGCATAAATCCAAAGGGCTGCTCCTGTAAAGGTAAGGCTTTTAAATACACTACTCTCCTCCCAGAAGGCCCCTGTGCACCGCTGCCGCCGAAATCCAAAGGGCTGCTCCTGTAAAGGTAAGGCTTTTAAATACACTAGTCACCTCCAAGAAGGCCCCTGCGCACCGCTGCCGCCGAAATCCAAAGGGCTGCTCCTGTAAAGGTAAGGCTTTTAAATACACTACTCACCTCCCAGAAGGCCCCTGCGCACCGCTGCCGCCGAAATCCGAAGGGCTGCTCCTGTAAAGGCAAGGCTCTTTAAAGTAAGTACTCACCTCCCAGAAGGCCCCTGCGCACCGCTGCCGCCGAAATCCAAAGGGCTGCTCCTGTAAAGGTAAGGCTTTTAAATACACTACTCACCTCCCAGAAGGCCCCTGCGCACCGCTGCCGCCGAAATCCAAACGGCTGCTCCTGTAAAGGCAAGGCTTTTTAAAGTAAGTACTCACCTCCCAGAAGACCCCAGCGCACCGCTGCCGCCGAAATCCAAAGGGCTGCTCCTGTAAACGGAAGGCTTTTAAATACACTACTCACCTCCCAGAAGGCCCCTGCGCACCGCTGCCGCCGAAATCCAAAGGGCTGCTCCTGTACAGGTAAGGCTATTAAATACACTACTCACCTACAAGAAGGCCCCTGTGCACCGCTGCCGCCGAAATCCAAAGGGCTGCTCCTGTAAAGGTAAGGCTTTTAAATACACTACTCACCTCCCAGAAGGCCCCTGCGCACCGCTGCCGCCGAAATCCGAAGGGCTGCTCCTGTAAAGGCAAGGCTTTTTAAAGTAAGTACTCACCTCCCAGAAGGCCCCTGTGCACCGCTGCCGCCGAAATCCAAAGGGCTGCTCCTGTAAAGGTAAGGCTTTTAAATACACTACTCACCTCCAAGAAGGCCCCTGCGCACCGCTGCCGCCGAAATCCAAAGGGCTGCTCCTGTACAGGTAAGGCTATTAAATACACTACTCACCTACAAGAAGGCCCCTGTGCACCGCTGCCGCCGAAATCCAAAGGGCTGCTCCTGTAAAGGTAAGGCTTTTAAATACACTACTCAACTCCAAGAAGGCCCCTGCGCACCGCTGCCGCCGAAATCCGAAGGGCTGCTAATGTAAAGGCAAGGCTTTTTAAAGTAAGTACTCACCTCCCAGAAGGCCCCTGCGCACCGCTGCCGCCGAATTCCGAAGGGCTGCTCCGGTAAAGGCAAGGCTTTTTAAAGTAAGTACTCACCTCCCAAAAGGCCCCTGCGCACCGCTGCCGCCGAAATCCAAAGGGCTGCTTCTGTAAAGGTAAGGCTTTTAAATACACTACTCACCTCCAAGAAGGCCCCTGCGCACCGCTGCCGCCGAAATCCAAAGGGCTGCTCCTGTAAAGGTAAAGCTTTTAAATACACTACTCACCTCCCAGAAGGCCCCTGCGCACCGCTGCCGCCGAAATCCAAAGGGCTGCTCCTGTAAAGGTAAGGCTTTTAAATACACTACTCACCTCCAAGATGGCCCCTGCGCACCGCTGCCGCCGAAATCCAAAGGGCTGCTCCTGTAAAGGTAAGGCTTTTAAATACACTACTCACCTCCAAGAAGGCCCCTGCGCACCGCTGCCGCCGAAATCCGAAGGGCTGCTCCTGTAAAGGCAAGGCTTTTTAAAGTAAGTACTCACCTCCCAGAAGGCCCCTGCGCACCGCTGCCGCCGAAATCCGAAGGGCTGCTCCTGTAAAGGCAAGGCTTTTTAAAGTAAGTACTCACCTCCCAGAAGGCCCCTGCGCACCGCTGCCGCCGAAATCCAAAGGGCTGCTCCTATAAAGGTAAGGCTTTTAAATACACTACTCACCTCCAAGACGGCCCCTGTGCACCGCTGCCGCATAAATCCAAAGGGCTGCTCCTGTAAAGGTAAGGCTTTTAAATACACTACTCACCTCCCAGAAGGCCCCTGCGCACCGCTGCCGCCGAAATCCAAAGGGCTGCTCCTGTAAAGGTAAGGCTTTTAAATACACTACTCTCCTCCCAGAAGGCCCCTGTGCACCGCTGCCGCCGAAATCCAAAGGGCTGCTCCTGTAAAGGTAAGGCTTTTAAATACACTAGTCACCTCCAAGAAGGCCCCTGCGCACGGCTGCCGCCGAAATCCAAAGGGCTGCTCCTGTAAAGGTAAGGCTTTTAAATACACTACTCACCTCCCAGAAGGCCCCTGCGCACCACTGCCGCCGAAATCCGAAGGGCTGCTCCTGTAAAGGCAAGGCTTTTTAAAGTAAGTACTCACCTCCCAGAAGGCCCCTGCGCACCGCTGCCGCCGAAATCCGAAGGGATGCTCCTGTAAAGGCAAGGCTTTTTAAAGTAAGTACTCACCTCCCAGAAGGCCCCTGCGCACTGCTGCCGCCGAAATCCGAAGGGCTGCTCCTGTAAAGGCAAGGCTTTTTAAAGTAAGTACTCACCTCCCAGAAGGCCCCTGCGCACCGCTGCCGCCGAAATCCAAAGGGCTGCTCCTGTAAAGGTAAGGCTTTTAAATACACTACTCACCTCCAAGAAGGCCCCTGTGCACAGCTGCTGCCGAAATCCAAAGGGCTGCTCCTGTAAAGGTAAGGCTTTTAAATACACTACTCACCTCCCAGAAGGCCCCTGCGCACCGCTGCCGCCGAAATCCGAAGGGCTGCTCCTGTAAAGGCAAGGCTTTTTAAAGTAAGTACTCACCTCCCAGAAGGCCCCTGCGCACCGCTGCCGCCGAAATCCAAAGGGCTGCTCCTGTAAAGGTAAGGCTTTTAAATACACTACTCTCCTCCAAGAAGGCCCCTGTGCACAGCTGCTGCCGAAATCCAAAGGGCTGCTCCTGTAAAGGTAAGGCTTTTAAATACACTACTCTCCTCCAAGAAGGCCCCTGCGCACCGCTGCCGCCGAATTCCGAAGGGCTGCTCCTGTAAAGGCAAGGCTTTTTAAAGTAAGTACTCACCTCCCAGAAGGCCCCTGCGCACCGCTGCCGCCGAAATCCGAAGGGCTGCTCCTGTAAAGGTAAGGCTTTTAAATACACTACTCACCTCCCAGAAGGCCCCTGCGCACCGCTGCCGCCGAAATCCGAAGGGCTGCTCCTGTAAAGGCAAGGCTTTTTAAAGTAAGTACTCACCTCCCAGAAGGCCCCTGCGCACCGCTGCCGCCGAAATCCAAAGGGCTGCTCCTGTAAAGGTAAGGCTTTTAAATACACTACTCACCTCCAAGAAGGCCCCTGCGCACCGCTGCCGCCGAAATCCAAAGGGCTGCTCCTATAAAGGTAAGGCTTTTAAATACACTACTCACCTCCAAGAAGGCCCCTGCGCACCGCTGCCGCCGAAATCCAAACGGCTGCTCCTGTAAAGGCAAGGCTTTTTAAAGTAAGTACTCACCTCCCAGAAGGCCCCTGCGCACCGCTGCCGCCGAAATCCGAAGCGCTGCTCCTGTAAAGGTAAGGCTTTTAAATACACTACTCACCTCCCAGCAGGCCCCTGCGCACCGCTGCCGCCGAAATCCAAAGGGCTGCTCCTGTAAAGGGAAGGCTTTTAAATACACTACTCACCTCCAAGAAGGCCCCTGCGCACCGCTGCCGCCGAAATCCGAAGGGCTACTCCTGTAAAGGCAAGGCTTTTTAAAGTAAGTACTCACCTCCCAGAAGACCCCTGCGCACCGCTGCCGCCGAAATCCAAAGGGCTGCTCCTGTAAACGTAAGGCTTTTAAATACACTACTCACCTCCCAGAAGGCCCCTGCGCACCGCTGCCGCCGAAATCCAAAGGGCTGCTCCTGTACAGGTAAGGCTATTAAATACACTACTCACCTACAAGAAGGCCCCTGTGCACCGCTGCCGCCGAAATCCAAAGGGCTGCTCCTGTAAAGGTAAGGCTTTTAAATACACTACTCACCTCCAAGAAGGCCCCTGCGCACCGCTGCCGCCGAAATCCAAAGGTCTGCTCCTGTAAAGGTAAGGCTTTTAAATACACTACTCACCTCCAAGAAGGCCCCTGCGCACCGCTGCCTCCGAAATCCGAAGGGCTGCTCCTGTAAAGGCAAGGCTTTTTAAAGTAAGTACTCACCTCCCAGAAGGCCCCTGCGCACCGCTGCCGCCGAATTCTGAAGGGCTGCTCCTGTAAAGGCAAGGCTTTTTAAAGTAAGTACTCACCTCCCAGAAGGCCCCTGCGCACCGCTGCCGCCGAAATCCAAAGGGCTGCTTCTGTAAAGGTAAGGCTTTTAAATACACTACTCACCTCCAAGAAGGCCCCTGCGCACCGCTGCCGCCGAAATCCAAAGGGCTGCTCCTGTAAAGGTAAGGCGTTTAAATACACTACTCACCTCCCAGAAGGCCTCTGCGCACCGCTGCCGCCGAAATCCAAAGGGCTGCTCCTGTAAAGGTAAGGCTTTTAAATACACTACTCACCTCCAAGAAGGCCCCTGCGCACCGCTGCCGCCGAAATCCAAAGGGCTGCTCCTGTAAAGGTAAGGCTTTTAAATACACTACTCACCTCCAAGAAGGCCCCTGCGCACCGCTGCCGCCGAAATCCGAAGGGCTGCTCCTGTAAAGGCAAGGCTTTTTAAAGTAAGTACTCACCTCCCAGAAGGCCCCTGCGCACCGCTGCCGCCGAAATCCGAAGGGCTGCTCCTGTAAAGGCAAGGCTTTTTAAAGTAAGTACTCACCTCCCAGAAGGCCCCTGCGCACCGCTGCCGCCGAAATCCAAAGGGCTGCTCCTATAAAGGTAAGGCTTTTAAATACACTACTCACCTCCAAGACGGCCCCTGTGCACCGCTGCCGCCGAAATCCAAAGGGCTGCTCCTGTAAAGGTAAGGCTTTTAAATACACTACTCTCCTCCCAGAAGGCCCCTGCGCACCGCTGCCGCCGAAATCCAAAGGGCTGCTCCTGTAAAGGTAAGGCTTTTAAATACACTACTCACCTCCAAGAAGGCCCCTGCGCACGGCTGCCGCCGAAATCCAAAGGGCTGCTCCTGTAAAGGTAAGGATTTTAAATACACTACTCACCTCCCAGAAGGCCCCTGCGCACCGCTGCCGCCGAAATCCGAAGAGCTGCTCCTGTAAAGGCAAGGCTTTTTAAAGTAAGTACTCATCTCCCAGAAGGCCCCTGCGCACCGCTGCCGCCGAAATCCGAAGGGATGCTCCTGTAAAGGCAAGGCTTTTTAAAGTAAGTACTCACCTCCCAGAAGGCCCCTGCGCACTGCTGCCGCCGAAATCCGAAGGGCTGCTCCTGTAAAGGCAAGGCTTTTTAAAGTAAGTACTCACCTCCCAGAAGGCCCCTGCGCACCGCTGCCGCCGAAATCCAAAGGGCTGCTCCTGTAAAGGTAAGGCTTTTAAATACACTACTCACCTCCAAGAAGGCCCCTGTGCACAGCTGCCGCCGAAATCCAAAGGGCTGCTCCTGTAAAGGTAAGGCTTTTAAATACACTACTCACCTCCCAGAAGGCCCCTGCGCACCGCTGCCGCCCAAATCCGAAGGGCTGCTCCTGTAAAGGTTAGGCTTTTAAATACACTACTCACCTCCAAGAAGGCCCCTGCGCACCGCTGCCGCCGAAATCCAAAGGGCTGCTCCTGTAAAGGCAAGGCTTTTTAAAGTAAGTACTCACCTCCCAGAAGGCCCCTGCGCACCGCTGCCGCCGAAATCCGAAGGGCTGCTCCTGTAAAGGTAAGGCTTTTAAATACACTACTCACCTCCAAGAAGGCCCCTGCGCACCGCTGCCGCCGAAATCCAAAGGGCTGCTCCTGTAAAGGTAAGGCTTTTAAATACACTACTCACCTCCAAGAAGGCCCCTGCGCACCGCTGCCGCCGAAATCCGAAGGGCTGCTCCTGTAAAGGCAAGGCATTTTAAAGTAAGTACTCACCTCCCAGAAGGCCCCTGCGCACCGCTGCCGCCGAAATCCAAAGGGCTGCTCCTGTAAAGGCAAGGCTTTTTAAAGTAAGTACTCACCTCCCAGAAGGCCCCTGCGCACCGCTGCCGCCGAAATCCAAAGGGCTGCTCCTGTAAAGGTAAGGCTTTTAAATACACTACTCACCTCCAAGAAGGCCCCTGCGCACCGCTGCCGCCGAAATCCAAAGGGCTGCTCCTGTAAAGGTAAGGCTTTTAAATACACTACTCACCTCCAAGAAGGCCCCTGCGCACCGCTGCCACCGAAATCCGAAGGGCTGCTACTGTAAAGGCAAGGCTTTTTAAAGTAAGTACTCACCTCCCAGAAGACCCCTGCGCACCGCTGCCGCCGAAATCCAAAGGGCTGCTCCTGTAAACGTAAGGCTTTTAAATACACTAGTCACCTCCCAGAAGGCCCCTGCGCACCGCTGCCGCCGAAATCCAAAGGGCTGCTCCTGTACAGGTAAGGCTATTAAATACACTACTCACCTACAAGAAGGCCCCTGTGCACCGCTGCCGCCGAAATCCAAAGGGCTGCTCCTGTAAAGGTAAGGCTTTTAAATACACTACTCACCTCCAAGAAGGCCCCTGCGCACCGCTGCCGCCGAAATCCAAAGGTCTGCTCCTGTAAAGGTAAGGCTTTTAAATACACTACTCACCTCCAAGAAGGCCCCTGCGCACCGCTGCCGCCGAAATCCGAAGGGCTGCTCCTGTAAAGGCAAGGCTTTTTAAAGTAAGTACTCACCTCCCAGAAGGCCCCTGCGCACCGCTGCCGCCGAATACCAAAGGGCTGCTCCTGTAAAGGCAAGGCTTTTTAAAGTAAGTACTCACCTCCCAGAAGGCCCCTGCGCACCGCTGCCGCCGAAATCCAAAGGGCTGCTTCTGTAAATGTAAGGTTTTTAAATACACTACTCACCTCCCAGAAGGCCCCTGCGCACTGCTGCCGCCGAAATCCAAAGGGCTGCTCCTGTAAAGGCAAGGCTTTTTAAAGTAAGTACTCACCTCAAAGAAGGCCCCTGCGCACCGCTGCCGCCGAAATCCAAAGGGCTGCTCCTGTAAAGGTAAGGCTTTTAAACACACTACTCACCTCCAAGAAGGCCCCTGTGCACAGCTGCCGCCGAAATCCAAAGGGCTGCTCCTGTAAAGGTAAGGCTTTTAAATACACTACTCACCTCCCAGAAGGCCCCTGCGCACCGCTGCCGCCGAAATCCAAAGGGCTGCTCCTGTAAAGGCAAGGCTTTTTAAAGTAAGTACTCACCTCCAAGAAGGCCCCTGCGCACCGCTGCCGCCGAAATCCAAAGGGCTGCTCCTGTAAAGGCAAGGCTTTTTAAAGTAAGTACTCACCTCCCAGAAGGCCCCTGCGCACCGCTGCCGCCGAAATCCAAAGGGCTGCTCCTGTAAAGGTAAGGCTTTTAAATACACTACTCACCTCCAAGAAGGCCCCTGCGCACCGCTGCCGCCGAAATCCAAAGGGCTGCTCCTGTAAAGGTAAGGCTTTTAAATACACTACTCACCTCCAAGAAGGCCGCTGCGCACCGCTGCCACCGAAATCCGAAGGGCTGCTACTGTAAAGGCAAGGCTTTTTAAAGTAAGTACTCACCTCCCAGAAGACCCCTGCGCACCGCTGCCGCCGAAATACAAAGGGCTGCTCCTGTAAACGTAAGGCTTTTAAATACACTAGTCACCTCCCAGAAGGCCCCTGCGCACCGCTGCCGCCGAAATCCAAAGGGCTGCTCCTGTACAGGTAAGGCTATTAAATACACTACTCACCTACAAGAAGGCCCCTGTGCACCGCTGCCGCCGAAATCCAAAGGGCTGCTCCTGTAAAGGTAAGGCTTTTAAATACACTACTCACCTCCAAGAAGGCCCCTGTGCACCGCTGCCGCCGAAATCCGAAGGGCTGCTCCTGTAAAGGCAAGGCTTTTTAAAGTAAGTACTCACCTCCCAGAAGGCCCCTGCGCACCGCTGCCGCCGAATACCGAAGGGCTGCTCCTGTAAAGGCAAGGCTTTTTAAAGTAAGTACTCACCTCCCAGAAGGCCCCTGCGCACCGCTGCCGCCAAATTCCGAAGGGCTGCTCCTGTAAAGGCAAGGCTTTTTAAAGTTAGTACTCACCTCCCAGAAGGCCCCTGCGCACCGCTGCCGCCGAAATCCAAAGGGCTGCTTCTGTAAAGGTAAGGTTTTTAAATACACTACTCACCTCCAAGAAGGCCCCTGCGCACCGCTGCCGCCGAAATCCAAAGGGCTGCTCCTGTAAAGGTAAGGCTTTTAAATACACTACTCACCTCCCAGAAGGCCCCTGCGCACCGCTGCCGCCGAAATCCAAAGGGCTGCTCCTGTAAAGGTAAGGCTTTTAAATACACGACTCACCTCCAAGAAGGCCCCTGCGCACCGCTGCCGCCGAAATCCAAAGGGCTGCTCCTGTAAAGGTAAGTCTTTTAAATACACTACTCACCTCCAAGAAGGCCCCTGCGCACCGCTGCCGCCGAAATCCAAAGGGCTGCTCCTGTAAAGGTAAGGCTTTTAAATACATTACTCACCTCCAAGAAGGCCCCTGCGCACCGCTGCCGCCGAAATCCAAAGGGCTGCTCCTGTAAAGGTAAGGCTTTTAAATACACTACTCACCTCCAAGAAGGCCCCTGCGCACCGCTGCCGCCGATATCCGTAGGGCTGCTCCTGTAAAGGCAAGGCTTTTTAAAGTAAGTACTCACCTCCCAGACGGCCCCTGCGCACCGCTGCCGCCGAAATCCAAAGGGCTGCTCCTGTAAAGGTAAGGCTTTTAAATACACTACTCACCTCCAAGAACTCATTCGGATGGTCTAAAGTGGATATACACTACAGGGATTCTGTGATAAAAATAGGGAAGTCGTGTTATAACGATAGGAGGCACTTGTTCGACATCACCTGGCGTACAGTATTCATCCATTTATCTGAGGAACATAGAACATTACAGCGCAGTACAGGCCCTTCGGCCCTCAATGTTGAGCCGACCAGTGAAACAACTCTAAAGCCCATCTACACTCTTCCCTTGTCGTCCACATGTCTATCCAATGACCATTTGAATGTCCTTAGTGTTGGCGAGTCCACTACTGTTGCATGCAGGGCTTTCCACGCCCTTACTACTCTCTGAGTAAAGAACCTACCTCTGACATCTGTCTTATATCTATCTCACCTCAATTTAAAGCTATATCCCCTCATGCTAGACATCACCATCCGAGGAAAATGGCTCTCACTGTCCACCCTATCCAATCTTCTGATCATCTTGTATGCCTTTTAAGTCAACTCTTAACCTTCTTCTCTCTGACGAAAACAGCATCAAGTCCCTCAGCCTTTCCTCATAAGATCTTCCTTCCATACCAGGCAACATTCTGGTAAATCTCCTCTGCACCCTTTCCAATACTTCCACATCCTTCCTATAATGCGGCGACCAGAATTGCGCACAATAGTCCAAAATGCGGCCGCACCAGAGTGTTGTATAGCTGCAACATGACCTCATGGCTCCTAAACACAATCCCTCTACCAATAAAACCTAACACACCGTACGCCTTCTGAACAACCCTCTCAACCTGGGTGGCAACTTTCAGGGATCTATGTACATGGACACCGAGACCTCACTGCTCATCCACACTGCCAAGAATCTTACCATTAGCCCAGTACTCAGTCTTCCTGTTATTCCTTCCAAAATGAATTGCCTCACACTTTTCTGCATTAAACTCCATTTGCCACCTTTCAGCCCAGCACTGCAGCTTATCTATGCCCCTCTGTAACTTGTAACATCATTCCGCACTGTCCACAACTCCACCGACTTTAGTGTCATCTGCAAATTTACTCACCCATCCTTCTACACCTTCCTCCAGGTCATTTATAAAAATGACAAACAGCAGTGGCCCCAAAACAGATCCAATTTCTGATCCAAATTGTTAAATCACCCTGAATCCCATGCCTCCGTATTTTCTGCAGTAGCCTACTATGGGGAACCTTTTCAACGCTTTACTGAAATGCATATACACCACATCAACTGCTTTACCCTCATCCACCTGTTTGGTCACCTTCTCAAAGAACGCTATAAGGTTTGTGAGGCATGACCTACCCTTCACAAAACCGTGTTGACTATCTCTAATCAAATTATTACTTTCCTGATGATTATACATCCGATCTCCTATAATCCTCTCCAAGATTTTTCCCACAACAGAAGTAAGGCTCACTGGTCTATAGTTACCGGGGTAATCTCTACTCCCCTTCTTGAACAAGGGGTCAACATTTGCTAACCTCCAGTCTTCTGCCACTATTCCTGTCGACAAAGATAACTTAAAGATCAAGGCCAAAGGCTCAGCAATCTCCTCCCTAGCTTTCCAGATAATCCTAGGATAAATCCCATCCGGCCCAGGTGACTTATCTATTTTCACACTTTCCAGAATTGCTAACACCTCCTCCTTATGAACACTCAAGCACTTCTAGTCTAGTAGCCTGAATCTCAGTATTCTCCTCGACAACATTGTCCTTTTCCTGTGTGAATACAGACGAAAAATATTCATTTAGCACCTCTCCTATCTCCTCAGACTCAAAGCACAACTTCCCACTACTGTCCTTTACTTGCCCTACTCTTACCCTAGTCATTCTTTTATTCCTGACATATCTGTAGAAAGCTTTAATGTTATCCTTGATCCTACCTGCCAAAGACTTCTCATGTCCCCTCCTGGCTCTTCTTAGCTCTCTCTTTAGGTCCTTCCTAGATAACTTGTAACTCTCGAGCGCCCTAACTGACCCTTCATGTCTCGTCTTTACATAAGTCTCCTTCTTCCGCTTGACAAGTGTTTCCACTGATTTAGTAAACCACGGTTCCCTCACTCGACCACTTCCTCCCTGCCTGACAGGTACATACTTATCAAGGACACGCAGTTGCTGTTCCTTGAACAAGCTCCACATTTCCATTGTGCCTATCCCCTGCAGTTTCTCTCCATCCGATGTATCCTAAGTCTTGCCTCATCGCATCATAATTGCCTTTCCCCCAGATATAACTCTTGCCCTGCGGTATATACCTATCCCTTTCCATCACTAATGTAAACGTAATCGAAATGTGGTCACTATCACCAAAGTGCTCACCTAATTCCAAATCTAACACCTGTCCTGGTTCATTACCCAGTACCAAATCCAATATGGCCTCGCCTCTCGTTGGTCTATCTACATACTGTGTCAGGAAACCCTCCTGCACACATTGGACAAAAACGGACCCATCTAATGTACTCGAACTATCGCGTTTCCAGTCAATATTTGGAAAGTTAATGTTCTCCATAATAACTACACTGTTGCTTTCGCTCCTATCCAGAATCATCTTTGCACTCCTCTCCTCTACATATCTGGAACTTTTCGGAGGCCTATAGAAAACCCGTAACAGGGTGACCTCTCCTTTCCTGTTTCTAACCTCAGCCCATACTACCTCAGTAGACGAGTCCTCATAAAACGTCCTTTCTGCCACGGTAATACTGTCCTTGACTAACAATGCCACCCCTCCCCCTCTTTTACCACCTTCCCTGAGCTTACTGAAATATCTAAATCCCGGCACCTGCAACAACCATTCCTGTCCCTGTTCTATCCATGTCTCCGAAATGGCCATAACATCGAAGTCCCAGGTACCAACCCATGCCGCAAGTTCACCCACCTTATTCCGGATGCTCCTGGCATTGAAGAAGACACACATTGAACCACCTTCCTGCCTGCCGGTACACTTCTGCAACTTTGAAACCCTACCCATGACCTCACTACTCTCAACCTCCTGTATCCTGGAGCTACAATTCAGGCTCCCAAGCCCCTGCTGAACTAGTTTAAATCCTCCCGAAGAGCAATTCCGCCCCCCCCCCCCACCCCCCAGAATATTGGTTCCCCTCTGGTCCAGGTGCAGACCACCCCGTTTGTAGAGGTCCCACGGACCCCAGAATGAGCCCCAATTATCCAGAAATCTAAAACCCTCCCTCCTGCACCATACCTGTAGCCACGTGTTCAACTTCTCTCTCTCCCTATTCCTCATCTCGCTATCACGTGGCACGGGTAACAACCCAGAGATAATAACTCTGTTTGTCCTAGATCTAAGTTTCCACCCTAGCTCCCTGAATTCCTGCCGTACATCCCCATCACTTTTCCTAACTATGTCGTTGGTACCTTTATGGACCACGACTTGGGGCTGCTCCCCCTCCCCCTTAAGGATCCCGAAAACACGATCCGAGACATCACGCACCCTGGCACCTGGGAGGTAACACACCAACCGTGAGTCTCTCTCGTTCCCACAGAATTTCCTATTTGTCCCCCGAACTATGGAGTCTCCAATGACTAATGCTCTACTCCTCTCCCCGTTTCCCTTCTGAGCAACAGGAACAGACTCTCTGCCAGAGACCTGTACCCCATGGCTAACCCTGGTAGGTCACCCCCCCCCCAACAGTATCCAAAGCGGTATACTTGTTACTAAGGGGAACGGCCACAGGGGATCCCTGTACTGACTGCTTCTCCCAGACCCTCTCACGGTCACCCATCTAACTTGATTCTTCGGAGTAACTACATCCCTGAAGCTTCCATCTATGACCACCTCTGCCTCCCGAATGATCCGACGTTCATCCAACTCCAGCTCCAGTTCCCTAACGCGGTTTCTGAGGAGCTGGAGATGGGTGCACTTCCCACAGACGAAATCAGCAGGGACACTGACGGCGTCCCTCACTTCAAACAAATTAGAACATAAGAACATAAGAACTGGGAACAGATGTAGGTCATCTGTCCCCTCGAGCCTGCTCCGCTATTCAATGAGGTCATGGCTGATCTTTGTGGACTAAGCTCCACACTCCGGCCCGTACACCATATCCCCAAATCCCTTTATTCTTGAGAAAGGTATCTATCTTTTTCTTAAAAACGTTTAAAGAAGGAGCCTCAACTGCTTCACTGGGCAAGGAATTTTAGAAATTCACAACCCTTTGGGTGAAGAAGTTCCTTCTAATCTCGGTCCTAAATCTACTTCCCCTTATTTTGAGTCTATGCCCCCTAGTTCTGCTTTCCCCGACCAGTGGAAACAACCTGCCCGTATCTATCCTATCTATTCCCTTCATAATTTTATATGTTTCAATAAGATCCTCCCGCATCCTTCTAAACTCCAATGAGTACAGTCCCAGTCTACTCAACCTCTCGTCATAATCTAATCCCCTCAACTCTGGGATCAACCTCGTGAATCTCCTCTGCACTCCCTCCAGTGCCAATATGTCCTTTCTCAGGTAAGGAGACGAAAACTGAACACAATACTCCAGATGTGGCCTCACCAACACCTTTTACAATTGCAGCATAACCTCCCTAGTCTTGAACTCGATCCCTCTAGCAATGAAAGACAAAACTCGAATAGCCTTCTTAATCACCTGTTGCACCTGCACACCAACTTTTTGCGACTCGTGCACCAGCACACCAAGGTCCCTCTGCACAGCAGCATGTTTTACCATCTTACCGTTTAAATAATAATCTATTCTGCTGTTATGCCTCCTAAAATGGATAGCCTCACACTTGGCAACATTGAATTCCATCTGCCAGACCCGAGCCCATTCACCTAACCTATCCAAATCCTTCTGCAGACTTCCGGTATCCTCTGCACTTTTTGCTTTACCACTCATCTTAGTGTCGTCTGCAAACTTTGCCACATTGCACTTGGTCCCCAACTCCAAATCATCTCTGTAAATTGTGAACAACTGCGGGCCCAACACTGATCCTTGAGGGACCCCACTAGTTACAGGTTGCCAACCAGAGCAACACCCATTTATCCCCACTCTCTGCTTTCCGTTAGTTAACCAATCCTCGACCCATGCTACCACTTTACCCTCAATGCCATGCATCTTTAGTTTATGCAGCAACCTTTTGTGTGGCACCTCGTCAAAAGCTTTCTGGAAATCCAGATATACCACATCCATTGGCTCACCGTTATCTACTGCACTGGTAACGTCCTCAAAAAATTCTGCCAAATTCTATGGGATTCCCCCCTTATTGTTCTGTACGCCAGCGAATACAATCCTAACCGACTCAATCCCTCCTCGTGCGCCCGTGGCAACCAGGAATCATTTTGATGAACCTTCTTCCACGCCCTCCAGAGCAAGGACATGCTTCATCATAAAGGCTGCTAAACGGAGACAGACATTCAAAAGCTTTCATCATTTCCATTCTTCCCGCCAAACAAATTGCTAACTCGTTTTCAGTGGGCATATGTGCTGTGTTTACGGATTAAAGATGAGTCAACTTAATCTGACGCGCAGGAAAATATTATAGTCCCAACTAAGTAAGACAAACGATGAACATCTACATGCGATAAATATAAGGAATACTCAAGATGTTTATAAAATGGGAAATATGGCGCAACAACATTTTCTGTGTTACTCTAGTCACAGGCAGCTTGCATAACTTTCCATTGATGGCTCACCTACTCATCAAGACAGAGATAGATAGGTTCTTGATTAATAAGGGGATCAGGGGTTATGTGGAGAAGGCAGGAGAATGGGGATGAGAAAATATCATCCATGATTGAATGGCGGAGCAGACTCGATAGGTCGAATGGCCTAATTATGCTCCAATGCCTTGTGATCTTATCTGTTCACTGCGGGATATGTTAGCACATTCGAAATGTAAGAGTCGCACTTCACAGATGCAGCCTAATACCCATGGCGCACATAATGACAATAATAATAATATGTATTAGTGTCACAAGTCGGCTTGCATTAACACTGCAATGAAGTTACTGTGAAAACCTCCTAGTCCCCACATCCGGCACCTGTTTGGGTACACAGAGGGAGAACTCAGAATGCCCAATTAACCTAACAGCAGTCTTTCGGGACTCATGGGAGGAAACCGGCGCACCCCGAAGAAACCCACGCAGACACGGGAAGAATGTGCAGACTCCACACAGACAGTGATCGAAGCTGGGAATAGAACACGTGTCCCGAGTGCTGTGAAGCAACTGTGCTAACCACTGTGCTACCGTGCAACGGCAGCTGGTGGAATTTTGATACAATTAATGAAACTAGAAATTTCAAATGCTCAGAAACAGCTTCAATTGTCATGGATCACTTCACTTTTACTCCCGCCCCTTAAGGATGCAAATCTGTCATCGCGACCTGGCCTGGCCTACACGCGACTCCGGTGCAAAAACGTGTTGTTTGATTCCGAAACACATTTTTAAATCTGTGAATCGGGTCAATCCGTGCAAAGGCCAAATGGGAATGGAAATGGTGGGCACAGCACATGAAGGAATGAAGGCAACATATATCAAAAATCTAAAGGTCCCCAGCCGAACCTCGTTCTCCCGCCTTCGTAAAGATAAACCTGATCCGAACCCTAATTCTAACCCGAAACCTACCCGTAACCCCAACACTGAGCATAAAGATAATATTAACCGTAACCCAAATGAATGCTCGCCCTAGCCCCGACCATAACCCAAAGTTTAGTCCTAACCTACCCCTCTTACCAATTTCAAGATCGTTCGTCTTCCTATCCCCTCAATGGTTCGTTGCGAAATATTTTAACAGCATTTATCTCAAGAGGCGGAGCGTAGCACAGTACAGTAATGGTGCTTAATTTGAAGGCGATTGCTTTCTTCGCGATCAGGAAGAAGCTGAGAGCGATGCTTCAGTTCCATTTGTAAAAAAGGAACTCTCAGATGCTTGTTTAGTACTGGGCACCGCACCTCATAAAAAAATATTTTGCTTCCAGAATAGGGCCGTCCACCTCGAGCAGATATTGGCAAAATATTAGTACAGGTTGCATCAATCAGACGTTTGGGGTGATTTTAAAGTACTTTGACTGTCGTGTTTAAAATGCTAATGGATTTAATGATATAGATGCATAGAAGCTACTTTTCAGGAATGAGATCATCTCCAAAAGTTGAAATTGGAGATGTCCAGAGGGGACAGTAAAAATTTGCTCCCCACCCCCACCCCCGAATGATTGAGATCGAGACGCCTCTCATTAGAAAACTAAATGCATGATTGCAGGTACATTGAACAGAGAACACAGTCAGAATGTAACTACAATATATCCACAGGACCAGAATCTGAATAATGTACCGTTGTCTCTAAACGTCTCTCTTTAGTGATATGGTTGTGCAGTTACTATTGGACTGACTGCATTGCGGCTGTAATAAAGGCTTTGCCGGAAATTTGATTTCCTCTCATAATGTAAAGGTCGCACTTTGGCATTGAAGCAAGGTTTTCTTTTAAAGAAAATAAAATGATGAATTATATCAGGTCTGAGCATGAGCTAATGTATATCAGAGGAAATAGGAACACGCGTCGCTCATTCAAATATGCCAGTCTGTTCTACTATTTAATAAGAATTGCTTTTATTCTGGACACAAGGTAATGTTCTGTCGTCCCCCATAACCACATACTCTGCTGTAGATAAAAGATCTGCCTGACGCTGGATAAAACTTGGCCTCCAAAGCTCGCTCCAAAAAAGCAATTCCAACGTACATAAAAAGCAAGAGGGTAGCCAGGGAAAGGGTTGGCCCACTGAAGGATGGGCAAGGAAATCTATGTGTCGAGCCAGAGGAAATGGGCGAGGTACTAAATGAATACTTTCCATCAGTATACACCAAAGAGAAGGAATTGGTAGATGTTGAGTCTGGAGAAGGGTGTGTAGATAGCCTGGGTCACATTGAGATCCAAAAAGATGAGGTGTTGGGTGTCTTGGAAAATATTAAGGTAGATAAGTCCCCATGGCCTGATGGGATCTACCCCAGAATACTGAAGGAGGCTGGAGAGGAAATTGCTGAGGTCTTGACAGAAATCTTTGGAACCTCACTGTCTTCAGGTGATGTTCCGGAGGACTGGAGAATAGTCAATGTTGTTCCTCTGTTTAAGAAGGGTAGCAAGGATAATCCAGGGAACTACAGGCCAGTGAGCCTTACGTCAGTGGTAGGAAAATTACTGGAGAGAATGCTTCGAGACAGGATCTACTCCCATTTGGAAGCAAATGAAAGTATTAGTGAGAGGCAGCATGGTTTTGTGAAGCGGAGGTCGTGTCTCACTAACTTGATAGAGTTTTTCGAGGAGGTCACAAAGATGATTGATGCAGGTCGGGCAGTGGATGTTGTATATATGGACTTCACTAAGGCCTTTGACAAGGTCCTTCATGGTAGACTAGTACAAAAGGTGAAGTCACACGGGATCAGGGGTGAGCTGGCAAGGTGGATACAGAACTGGCTAGGTCATAGAAGGCAGAGAGTAGCAATGGAAGGATGCTTTTCTAATTGGAGGGCTGCGACCAGTGGTGTTCCGCAGGGTTCAGTGCTGGGACCATTGCTATTTGTAGTATATGTAAATGATTTGGAGGAAAATGTAACTGGTCTGATTAGTAAGTTTGCAGACGACACAAAGGTTGGTGGAATTGCGGATAGCGATGAGGACTGTCAGAGGATACAGCAGGATTTAGATTGTTTGGAGACTTGGGCGGAGAGATGGCAGATGGAGTTTAATCCGGACAAATGTGAAGTAATGCATTTTGGAAGGTCTAATGCAGGTAGCGAATATACAGTGAATGGTAGAACCCTCAAGAGTGTTGAAAGTCAGAAAGATCTAGGTGTGCAGGTCCACAGGTCACTGAAAGGGGCAACACAGGTGGAGAAGGTAGTCAAGAAAGCATACGGCATGCTTGCCTTCATTGGCCGGGGCATTGAGTATAAGAATTGGCAAGTCATGTTGCAGCTGTATAGAACCTTAATTAGGCCACACTTGGAGTATAGTGTTCAATTCTGGTCGCCACACTACCAGAAGGATGTGGAGGCTTTAGAGAGGGTGCAAAATAGATTGATCAGAATGTTGCCTGGTATGGAGGGCATTAGCTATGAGGAGCGATTGAATAAACTCGGTTTGTTCTCACTGGAAAGACGGATGTTGAGGGGCGACCTGATAGAGGTCTGCAAAATTATGAGGGGCACAGACAGAGTGGATAGTAAGAGTATTTTCCCCAGGGTAGTGTGGTCAATTTCTATGGGGCATAGGTTTAAGGTGAGAGGGGCAAGGTTTAGAGTAGATGTACGAGGCAATTTTTGACACAGAGTGTAGTGGGTGCCTGGAGCTCGCTACCGGAGGAGGTCGTGGAAGCAGGGACAATAGTGACATTTAAGAGGCATCTTGACAAATACATGAATCGGATGGGAATAGAGGAATACGGACCCAGGAAGTGTAGAAGATTGTAGTTTAGACGGGCAGCATGGTCGGCACGGGTTTGGAGGGCCGAATGGCATGTTCCTGTGCTGTACATTTCTTTGTACTTTGTTTGTTCTTTGTTTCTGGCCCATTGCAGACGGCACGGTAGAACAGTAGTTAACACTGATTCTTCACAGCGCCAAGCTCCCGAGTTTAATTCTGACCTTGGGTGTTTTTCTTTGTGAAGTTGTATGCGTGATTTGCCTGCGGGTGCTCCAGTTTTCTTCCAAAGATTTACAGGTTATGTCGATTTGCATTGCTAAGTAGACTGATAATGTCCAAATGGTGTGCAGGTTCAGTGCATTGGTCGTGCAGAAATTGCCCCTTATTTCCAAAAGATGAGCACGTTAGTAGTTTGGCCACGCCGAATTACCCCTCAGCGTCCAAAAGGTTAGGTGGAATTACGGGATTAGGGGGGTGGTGGTAGTGGGTGCAGGTAGGATGCTCTGTCTGGCAGTCGGTGCAGACGCAATAGGGCGCATGGACTCCTTGTGCACTCTAAGGATTCGGACGGAAAAATATCCGGAAGGAAGCCAAATATGAAATACCAAGCAATAACCTAACAGCTTCGTTTTATTTTGTAGAAAAGCTTCAGAGTCCAAACATTCGTCAAATCCGACCCTCTGGTCAATATCTGGAAGGACAAATTGCGGAAATAACTTGTTCGGCTCCAAAGGTCTACAGTGGTATTACATATAATCTCTTCAAAGTCGGCAGCATCACAGCGGTTGCATCGCTTGGGCCGACTTCAAACTCGACTGCCCTCCTGACAATACGGGACATCAGAAGTACCAGCGAGGGGTCGTATACGTGTAGTTACCAGGCGCCCGTGTGGGGCAGAACTTACCATTCAGCTCCCAGTGCGTCGGTGAACATCACCTTGGCACGTAAGTGAGATTTTTATGACCTCTGTGTTGAGAGGCTGCACTTTGAAATTGCATTTGAAATCCATGCTCCTATGTTGACGGGTATTGTCATCCCACTGGAATAGCAATGCAACATCATCAGCTCCTACGGGCATGTATGGGCTAGAACTGGGCAATTGTGTAGTTGAGAACATTACGTAGAAATGTGAATCTACAGTGCAGAAGGAGGTCATTCAGCCCTTCGGGTCTACATCCGCCCAGAGAAAGAACAACCTATCCATCCACACTCCCTTGTCCAATCCCCATAACTCTGTAATCTCATCTGGACGTTGGAGACTAAGGGACAATTTGTCAAGACTATTCCACTTAACCTTAACATCTTTGGATTGAGGGAGGACTGTGGAACGATAACGTCACAGGACCTCTGGGCTTCCGAGAGCGAATCACTTCGGAGGATCATAAAGATGTTATGGACACTTTTTCAGCCCTTTCCAGCCCTCAGCCAAGCCCGGCGCCCTCCCACCTCCCACGGCAGGCCCCCAGATTGCGAGCCTGCAGTCGCTCGGGATGTTCAAAGTTCAATGAAAGCACATTGGATGGTTACTATATTCTTACTGGAGCCATGTTATGTTATAAATGTTCAGAATCCTTTTAGTGCAGGAGCAGATAATTTGGCCCACGCGTCGGCCTTCTGATAGAGCTTTCTGCATCATCTCGTTTCGCATCCAAGCAGATGTTAGGGTTGATCCGATATCCCGACAGTGGTGACGTGACTTATGAACGTTGGGAGTGCCTTGCAGGTGGGCCAGACGTAGGTGCAGTGGTTCGCACTACTGCCTAATAGCTCCATGAACAAGGGTTTAATTTCGGCCTTGGATGACTGTCTGTGTGGAGGTGGCCCGTTCATCCCCATAGAACATAGAATATTACAGCCCAGTATAGGCCCTTCGGCCCTCGATGTTTCGCCGACCTGCAAAACCACTCTAAAGCCCATCTACACTATTCCCTTATCGTCCATATGGATATCCAATTAAGATTTGAATGCCCTTAGTGTTGGCGAGTCCACTACTATTGCAGGCAGGGCATGCCACGCCCTTACTACTCTGAGTAAAGAACCTACCTCTGACATCTGTCTTATATCTATCTGCCCTCAATTTAAAAATATGTCCCCACGTGCTAGACATCACCATCCGAGGAAAAATCCTCTCACTGTCCACCCTATCCAATCCTCTGATCATTTTGTAAGCCTCAATTAAGTCACCTACTAACCTTCTTCTCTCTAACGAAAGCAGCCTCAAGTCCCTCAGCCTTTCCTCATAAGACCTTCCCTCCATACAAAGCAACATTCTGGTAAATCTCCTCTGCACACTTTCCAATGCTTCACATCCTTCCTCTGATGCGGCGACCAGAATTGCACACAATACTCCAAATGCGACCGCACCAGAGTTTTGTACAGCTGCAACATGACCTCATGGCTCCGAAACTCAATCCCTCAACCAATAAAAGCTAACACACCGTACGCCTTCTGAACAACCTTCTCAAACTGTGTGGCAACTTTCAAGGATCTATGCACATGGACACCGAGCTCTCTCTGCTCATCCACACTGCCAAGAATCTTACCTGCCGAAGACTTCTCATGTCCCCTCCTGGCACTTCTTAGCGCTCTCTTTAGGTCATTCCTAGCTAACTTGTAATTCTCGAGCGCCCTAACTGAACCTTCATGGCTCATCTTTACATAAGCCTCCTTCTTCTTTTTGACAACTTTTTCCGACTGCTTTAGTAAACCACGGTTCCCTTGCTCGACCACTTCCTCCCTGCCTGACAGGTACATACTTATCAAGGGCACGCAGTAGCTGTTCCTTGAACAAGCTCCAAATTTCCATTGTGCCCATCCCCTGCAGTTTTCCTCTCCACCCGATGCACCGTAAGTCTTGCCTCATCGCATCATAATTGCCTTTCCCCCAGATATAAGTCTTGCTCTGCGGCATATACCTATCCCTTTCCATCACTAAAGTAAACGTAATCGAATTGTGGTCACCATCACCAAAGTGCTCACCTACCTCCAAATCTAACACCTGCCCTGGTTCATAACCCAGTACCAAATCCAATTTGGCCTCACCTCTCGTTGGCCTATCTACATACTGTGTGAGGAAACCCTCCTGCACACATTGGACCAAAACGGACCCATCTGATGTACTCGAACTACAGCGTTTCCAGTCAATATTTGGAAAGTTAATGTCCCCCATAACAACTATCCTTTTTCTTTCGCTCCTATCCAGAATCATCTTTGCAATCCTTTCCTCTACATCTCTGGAACTTTTTGGAGGCCTATAGAAAACCCCTAACAGGGTGACTTCTCCATTCCTGTTTCTAACCTCAGGCCCATTCTAACTCAGTAGATGAGTCCTCATCAAACGTCCTTTCTGCCACCGTAATACTGTCCTTGACTAACAATGCCACCCCTCCCCCTCTTTTACCACCTTCCCTGAGGTTACTGAAATATCTAAACCCCGGCACCTGCAACGACCATTCCTATCCCTTCTCTATCCATGTCTAAGAAATGGCCACAACATCGAAGTCCCAGCTCCCAACCCATGCCGCAAGTTTACCCACCTTATTCCGGATGCTCCTGGCATTGAAGAAGACACACTTTAAACCACCTTCCTGGCTGCCGGTACACTCCTGCAACTTTGAAACCTTACTGCAAGGTTTAGTCCCACAATCCAAATATGTGCAGGGTAACTGGGTTGACCATGATCAATTGTGCGTTAGTGTCGAAAGATGTGCAGGTTAGGCGGATTGACCTTAGTGTGAAACGGTGTGCAGGTTAGGTGGATTGGCCATGATAAATGCGCGGGATTATGGGGATATTGCGGGGGGGGGGGGGGGGGGAGTGGGCCTCCTTCCGCATGATAGGGATGCGATGCAAAAAGAAAAATGAAAAAAATGCAGATTAGAATTACGCACAGGGTGTACAAAGAGAGCTGTTGTGATAACCCACGTTGTGTGGTGCGTCACTGTAGCCGATTTTACACCCAAAGAATGGGCTCAGCACCTGCCTCTGTAGGGGGCACAAAACGGGTGACATTGACTTGACGGCTGGACTACAACAGAACTCTATTCGTAATAAAGGTTTCTTTTTAAAATTAACAACGCCCTATTTAGTCATGCAATCACTGCTCGAAAGAATCATTATTTCCCCACAGTCTTAAAAATAAACTAAAATATTGGAGGTTCAGTCCAGTATCCTAGCCACTGCTGAGGTCTGGTCTTGGATCGTAACTTATGGATGCGGTGAAATATGAATATGTGGTTCTCTCCACATGTGAGGAGGAGAGTACAAACAAATGGCATAGTCCATGTGATCAATCTAGTGGAGAGGTAGCAGCTGAATTTCAATGCAGGGAAATGTGAAATCATCCAAATTCCTAGGTAGAACATGGACAGGCAATATAAAGTAAATTGGGTCCCTTTGAAAGTTGTGCAAGCAGGGTTGGACGTGGATCATGGAATCATAGAATCCCTACAGCGCACAGGCAGGCCATTCGGCCCATCAAGTCTGTAACGATCCAGTGAAATAAAACCCTGCCTCGACCCCTTGTTGTCCCCTTGTTCAATAAGGGGAGTAGAGACAACCCCGGTAACTATAGACCAGTGAGCCTTACTTCTATTGTGGGCAAAATCTTGGAAAGGTTTATAGGAGATAGGATGTATAATCATCTGGAAAGGAGTAATTTGATTTGAGATAGCCAACACGGTTTTGTGAAGGGTAGGTCGTGCCGCACAAACCGTATTGTGTTCTTTGAGAAGGTGACCAAACAGGTGGATGAGGGTAAAGCAGTTGATGTGGTGTATATGGATTTCAGTAAAGTGTTTGATAAGGTTAACCACGGTAGGCTACTGCAGAAAGTACGGAGGCATGGGATTCAGGGTGATTTAGCAGTTTGGATCAGAAATTGGCTAGCTGGAAGAAGACAAAGGGTGGTGGTTGATGGGAAATGTTCAGACTGGAGTCCAGTTATTAGTGGTGTACCACAAGGATCTGTTTTGGGGCCACTGCTTTTTGTCATTTTTATAAATGACCAGGAGGAGGGCGTAGAAGAATGGGTGAGTAAATTTTCAGGTGACACTAAAGTCGGTGGAGTTGTGGAGTTGTGGGCAGTGCGGAAGGGTGCTACAAGTTACAGAGGGACATAGATAAGCTGCAGCTCCGGGCTGAGAGGTGTCAAATGGAGTTTAATGCAGAAAAGTGTGAGGTGATTCATTTTGGAAGGAATAACAGGAAGACAGAGTACTGGGCTAATGTAAGGTTCTTGGCAGTGTGTATGAGCAGAGAGATCTCGGTGTCCATGTATATAGATCGCTGAAAGTTGACACACAGGTTGAGAGGGTTGTTAAGAAGGTGGACAGTGTGTTAGCTTTTATTGGTAGAGGGATTGATTTTTGGAACGATGAGGTCATGTTGCAGCTGTACAAAACTCTGGTGGGGCCGCATTGGGAGTATTGCGTGCAATTCTAGTCGCCGCATTGTAGGAAGGATGTGGAAGCATTGGAAAGGGTGCAGAGAAGATTTACCAGAATGTTGCCTGGTTATGGAGGGAAGATCTTATGAGGAAAGGTTGAGGGACTTGAGGCTGTTTTGGTTAGAGAGAAGAAGGTTAAGAGGTGACGTAATTGAGGCATCCGAGATGATCAGAGGGTTGGATAGGGTGGACAGTGAGATCATTTCTCCTCGGATGGTGATGTCTAGCACGAAGGGACATAGCTTTAAATTGAGGGGAGATAGATATAGGACAGCTGTCCGAGGTAGGTTCTTTACTCAGAGAGTAGTAAGGGCGTGGAATGCCCTGTCTGCAACAGTAGTGGACTCGCCAACACTTATGGCATTCAAATGGTCATTGGATAGACATATGGACAATAAGGGAATAGTGTAGATGGGCTTTAGATTGGTTTCACATTTCGGCGCAACATCGAGGGCCGAAAGGCCTGTACTGTGCTGTAATGTTCTCTGTTCTATGTTCTATGCTCTAGGTGACAGGAGAGATTGAGAACGTGGTAACTAAGTCACGCGAAGTCCGAGATTTTTATAATGTGCCATAATGTACAAAAGCAAGGAGGTTATGTTGAACGCGGAAAAGGTCACGGATTTGGCCTCCACTAGATTCGCATGTGTAGTTCTGGGCTTCAGGCTTTAGTAAGGATGTAAATGAATTTGTGTTGAGCAACTTCAGTCATGAAGATATGTTTACATTGGAATACTGTAGGTCACGAGGAGCAATAGTAGATGAGTTCAAAATCCTGTAGGGCGTTGGCCAGTGATAGACAACCTAGACAATTGAATTGGACGCAAGACGGGTCCACCAATGTCTCAGTAGGCCCGCAAGGAAGAGCTTGGTATTGTTCACTTATCATTTCCACGTGAATACGGTTAAATTATTTAGCGCATCCAAAATATGCATAATGAGTTATAGAAAATGTTTGACCGTTGATATATTAATATAACTGTCATCAACTTCGAATGGTTAAGACTACAGAAATGTATATACTTTGGACGCCGGGGAGGAGCATAGATCCCGTTGTCAATGCTGTGTGCAATCGCCATGCACGCCTTTAGCAACTTACTTGCGTCAACTTTACATATGGGTCATCTCAGTCAAACAAATGGAAAACAAAATACACAAACGGAACTGAACAGCATGTGGCAAACCTGGGCTTGGGGGAAGTTTCAGTAAAACGTTTCCTTGGCCGGCACTCCGGACCTTCATGGGTCGCATAACAGCATCCAGGTCTCAAATATGTCTATCACAGAATCGCAGAAAGAAATACAGTGCAGGAGATGCCCTTAGCCCATCGAGTCCTCACCGACACATGGAAATCACTTGACCTACTTACCTAATCCCATTTTCCAGGTCCGTTTTTAAGGATGTGAGGTGACTAGCGTCTCCGACAGTGCTATCCAGACCGCCACAATTATATGAATAAAAACGTTTTTCTCAAATCCTCCCGAACCTGCTGCCCCTTACTTTAAACATGTGTCCCCTCATTACTGACCCTTCAAATAAGTGGAACGACTGCACATCATCCACCCAGTCCGTGCCCTTGATAATCTTGGACACCGGGCAGCACGGTGGCGCAGTGGTTAGCACTAATGCCTCACGACGCCGGGGATACAAAATTCAATCCTGGCCCCGGTTCACTGCCTGTGTGGAGTTTACACATAGAACACAGTACATAGAACAGTACAGCACAGAACAGGCCATTCGGCCCCCGATGTTGTGCCGAGCCTTGTCAAAAACCAAGATCAAGCCATCCCACTCCCTGTCATTCTGGTGTGCTCCATGTGCCTATCCAATAACCGCTTGAAAGTTCCTAAAGTATCCGACTCCACTAACACAGCAGGCAGTCCATTCCGCACCCTAACCAGTCTCTGAGTAAAGAACCTACCTCGGACATCCCTCCTATATCTCCCACCCTGTACCTTAAAGTTATGACCCCATGTATTGGCGACATACACCCGAGGAACATCCATTCTATCTATCCCCTCATCATCTTATAAACCTCTATTAAGTCGCCTCTCATCCTCCTCCGCTCCAAAAAGAAAAGCCTTAGCTCCCTCAAACTGTCCTAGAGCATAAGAACATAAGAACTAGGAGCAGGAGTAGGCCATCTGGCCCCTCGAGCTTGCTCCACCATTCAATGAGATCATGGCTGATCATTTCTGGACTCAGCTCCACATTCCGGCCCGAACACCATAACCCTTAATCCCTTTATTCTTCAAAAAACTATCTATCTTTAGCTTATAAACATTTAATGAAGGAGCCTCTACTGCTTCACTGGGCAAGGAATTCCATAGATTCACAACCCTTTGGGTGAAGAAGTTCCTCCTAAACTCAGTCCTAAATTTACTTCCCCTTATTTTGAGGCTATGCCCCCTAGTTTTGCTTTCACCCGCCAGTGGAAACAACCTGCCCGCATCTATCCTATCTATTCCCTTCATAATCATATATGTTTCTATAAGATCCCCCCTTATCCTTCTAAATTCCAACGAGTACAGTCCAGGTCTACTCAGCCTCTCCTCGTAATCCAACCCCTTCAGCTCTGGGATTAACCTAGTGAATCTCCTCTGCACACCCTCCAGTGCCAGTACGTCCTTTCTCAACTAAGGAGACCAAAACTGAACACAATTCTCCAGGTGTGGCCTCACTAACACCTTATACAATTGCAGCAGAACCTCCCTAGTCTTAAACTCCATCCCTTTACAATGAAGGACAAAATTCCATTTGCCTTCTTAATCACCTGTTGCACCTGTAAACCAACATTTTGCGACTCATGCACTAGCACACCCAGGTCTCTCTGCACAGCAGCATGTTTTAATATTTTATCATTTAAATAATAATCCCTTTGGCTGTTATTCCTACCAAAATGGTTAACCTCACATGTGTCAACATTGTTTTCCATCTGCCAGACCCTAGCCCATTCAGTTAGCCTATCCAAATCCCTCTGCAGACTTCCAGTATCCTCTGGACTTTTTCTTTACCACTTATCTTAGTGTCGTCTGCAAACTAGGACACATTTCCCTTGGTCCCCAACTCCAAATCATCTATGTAAATTGTGAACAGTTGTGGGCCCAACACTGGTACCTGAGGGACACCACTAGCTACTGATTGCCAACCAGAGAAACACCCATTAATCCCCACTCTTTGCTTTCTATTAATTAACCAATCCTCTATACATGCTACTACTTTCTCCTTAATGCCATGCATCTTTACCTTATGCAGTAACCTTTTGTGTGGCACCTTGTCAAAGGCTTTATGGAAATCCAGATATACCACATCCATTGGCTCCCCGTTATCTACCGCACTGTTAATGTCCTCAAACAATTGCACTAAATTTGTTAGGCACGATCTGCTCTTTATGAACCCATGCTGCGTCTGCCCAATAGGACAATTTCCATCCAGATGCCTCGCTATTTCGTTCTTGATGATAGATTCCAGCATCTTCCCTACTACCGAAGATTATAGGCTCACTGGCCTATAATTACCCGCTTTCTGCCTACCTCCTTTTTTAAACAGTGATGTCACGTTTGCTAATTTCCAATCCGCCGGGACCACCCCAGAGTCTAGTGAATTTTGGTAAATTATCACTAGTGCATTTGCAATTTCCCTAGCCACATGTTTTATCACTCTGGGATGCATTCCATCAGGTCCAGGAGACTTGTCTACCTTTAGTCCCATTAGCTTGCCCATCACTACCTCCTTGGTGATAACAATCCTCTCAAGGTCCTCATAAGACCTATCCTCCAAGCCAGGCAGCATCCTGGTAAATCTCCTTTGCACCCATTCCAATGCTTCCACATCCTTCCAATAGTGAGGTGACCAGAACTGCAGACAATAATCCAAATGTGGTCTCACCAGGGTCATGTACAGTTGCAGCATAACCTCGCGGCTCTCAAACTCAAGCCCCCTGTTAATAAACGCTAACACACGAGAAGCCTTCTTCACGGCTCTATCCACTTGAGTGGCAACCTTCAGAGATCTGTGGACATGAATCACAAGATTTCTCTGTTCCTCCACATTCCTCAGACCCCTGCCGTTGACTCTGTAATCCGCATTCAAATTATTCCTACCAAAATAAATCACGTAGCACTCATCAGGATTAAACTCCATCTGCCATTTTTCGGCCCAGCTCTGCATCCTATCAACATGTATTTATACCCTACAACAGCCCTACTCCTCATCCACTACTCCACCAATCTTGGTGTTATCAGCAAATTTACTGTCCCACCCTTCCGCCCCCTCCTCCAAGTCATTGATAAAATTCACAAATAGCAGATGATTCAGCATTGATCCCTGTGGCACACCGCTGGTAACTGGTCTCCAGTCTGAACATTTTCCATCCACCACCACCCTCTCTCTTCTATGTGATACCCAGTTACTTATCCAATTGGTCAAATTTCCCTCTATCCCACACCTCCTTACTTTCTTCATGAGCCGACCATGGGGAACCTTATCAAACGCCTTACTAAAATCTATGTGCACGACATCAATTCCTCTACCTATCTACGGACGTAGTTACTTCCTCAAAGACTTCAATCAAATTTGTGAGGCAAGACTTACCCTTCACGAATTGACTATCCCGGATTAAGCTGCATTTTTCCGAATGGTCATAAATCATATTCTTCAGGACCTTTTCCATTTACTTACCGACCACCGAAGTAAGACTAAGCGGTCTAGAATTACCAGGGTCATTCCTATTCCCTTTCTTGAACAGCGGAACAACATTCACCAGTCTCCAGTCCTCTGGCACTATTCCCGAGGACAGTGAGGAGCCAAAGATCAAAGCCAAAGGCTCTACAACCTCATCCCTTGCCTCCCAAAGAATCATAGGATATATCCCTTCTGGCCCAGGGGACTTGTCGACTCTAAGATTTTTCAGAATTGCCAATAAACCCTTCCACAAAACATCTACCTCCTACAGCTTACCCGCCTGAGGATGAGAGAACGCAGTATTCGTTACTTGAACAAGCTACACTTTTCATTTGTGCTTTTCCCTGACAGTTTCTGTTCCTATCTTATGTCCCCTAATTCATGCATAATCGCATCATAATTACCCTCCCCCAATTTTAAACCTTGCCGTGCCGTATGGCCCTATCCCTCTCCATTGCAATAGTGAAAGACACCGAATTCTGGTCACTATCTCCAAAGTATTCTCCCACAAACAAATCTAACACTTGGCCCGGTTCATTACCCAGTACCAAACCCAATGTGGCCGCCCCTCTTATCGGCCTATCCACATATTGTGTCAAGCAGCCATGCTGCACACACTGTACAAAAACTGCCCCATCCGAACTGTTCGACCTGTAGAGGTTCCAATCAATATTTGCAATATTAGGGCAGCACGGTAGCATTGTGGATAGCACAATTGCTTCACAGCACCAGGGTCCCAGGGTCGATTCCGGCTTGGGTCACTGTCTGTGCGGAGTCTGGACATCCTCCCAGTGTGTGCGTGGGTTTCCTCCGGGTGCTCCAGTTTCCTCTCACAGTCCAAAGATGTGCAGGTTAGGTGGATTGGCCATGATAAATTGCCCTTAGTGTCCAAAATTGCTCTCAGTGTTGGGTGGGGGTAATGGGTTATGGGGATAGGGTGGAGGTGTGGACCTTGGGCAGGGTGCTCTTTCCAAGAGCCAGTGCAGACTCGATGGGCCGAATGGCCTCCTACTGCACACTAAATTCTATGAAAGTTAAAGTCACCAATGGCAACTACCCTGAGACCTCCACACCTATCCATAATCTGTTTTGCAATGTCTTCCTCCACAACTATATTACTATTTGGGGGCCTATAGAAAACTCCGAACAGCTTGACCGCTCCTTTCCTATTTCTATCTTCAGCCCATATTACCTCAGTAGGCAGAACCACCTCGAACTGCCTTTCTGCAGCCGTTAAACTATCCTTGATTAACAATGCAACTCCTCCACCTCTTTTATCACCTACTCTCACTGATTCATCTATAACCCGGAACTTCCAACAACCATTCCTGTCTGTCTTCTAACCATGTCTCCGTAATGCCCACAACATTGTAGTCCTTCTGGACTACAGCTCATTTTCCCATCCCCCTAACAAATTAGTTTTACCCCCCCCCCTACGAAAAGCCGTAGCAAATTTCCCTCCCAGGATATTGGTGCCCCTCTAGTTCACGTGCAAACCGACCTGTCTGTACAGGTCCCACCTTCCCCAGAATGTGCTCCAATTATCCACGTAACTGGAAACCCTCCCTCCTACACCAGCCCTACAGCCACGTGTTTATCTGCACTCTCTCCCTGTTCCTCAACTCGCTAGCATGTGGCACCGGCAGCAAACCAGAGATGACAACATGTTTTTCCTGTCTCTCAGCTTCCACCCTAGCTCCCTAAATTCCTGTTTTAAATCTCCGTCTTCAATCCTCTTACCTATGTCGTTGGTACCTCTGTGTACCACGACTTGTGACTGTTCCACCTCTCCCTTAAGGATTCCGAAAACGCGATCCGAGACGTCATGGACCCTGGCACCAGGGAGGCAACAAACCATCCGTGTGTCTCTTTCATTGCCTTAGAACCGTCTACCTGTCCCTCTAAATATCGAGACCCCAATAACTATTGCTCTCCTGCCCTCCCTCCTTCCCTTCTGGGCCACAGGGACGGACTCAGTGCTGGAGATCCATTCACCGTGGCTTAACCCTGATAGGTCGTCCCCCTCAACAGTATCCAAAGCGGTCTACTTGTAACTGAGGTGAACGGCCACAGAGGATCCCTGCAGTGACTGCTTCTACCCAGCCCCTCTCACAGTCACCCATCTATCTTGATTCTGCAGAGTAACTACATACATGAAGCTACTGTCTATGCCCACCTCTGCCTCCTGAATGGTCCGAAGTTCATCCAGCTCGAGCTCCAGTTCCCTAACGCGGTTTCTGAGGAGCTGGAGATGGGTGCACTTCCCACAGGTGAATTCAGCAGGGTCACTGACGGCGTCTCTCGCCTCAAACATTCTGCAGGAGGAACATTGCACTGGCTTTCCTGCCATCCCCTCTCGGTAACTTGCATATAAACAGACAGAAAGAGCTTCACTGACATTCACTCAACCCCTTAGGTTAGAGTAGGTGGAAGGGTGGTGGACACTACAAGTGTAGTGTCTCAGGTTTAGGAACCGCCCAATTTAAATACAGGTAAAATAATACATTTTTACTTCCCTTCTGAGCAAGCACTCACTCAGCAACCACTGCGCCCCGCACGATAACAGCAGTCAGCTGTTATGGGCCCGCGCAAACAATTTAAATCTTTACTACTTACCCAGCAGTCACTCTGTCCTCACTCCGACCGGATTCAGCTGGAAACCCCCAACAGTAAGTTAAAAAAAAATACTCCCCTTCTCAGCAAGCACTCACTCAACAACGACTGCACCCCGCACTAGAACAGCAATCAGCTGTTATGGGGCGGCGCAAACAATTTAACTCTTTACCACTTACCCAGCAGTCACTCTGTCCTCACTCCGACTGGATTCAGCTGGAAACCGCCAACAGTAATTTTATTTTAAATGTCCTCCCATTCTCAGCAAGCATTCACTCAGCAACCACTGCGGCCCACACTATAACAGCAATCAGCTGTTATGGGCCCGCGCAAACAAATTTAAATCTTTACTGCTTACCCAGCGGTCACTCCGACCGGATTATCCCCGTGTCTGCGTGGGTCTCAAACCATAACCCAAAGATGTGCAATATCGGTGGATTGGCCACGCTAAATTGCCCTTTAATTGGAAAAATAATAATTAGGCACTTTAAATTTATTGTTAAAAAATCATAGTAATCTTGTACATCTTGGTCAGATGATCCCGCAGTTTTCTGGGCTTCGCCAAAAACAATCCAAGCCTGCCCAAACTATTTTCATTACTGGCAACATCCTGGTGAATCTTCTTTTCACCCCCTTCATTGCAATCAAATTGTTTATATAACATGGTGCCCTGGATTCGAATCATAGAAAAGTTATAGGACAGTAGGACGGGATTCGGCCCATCTTGTCAATGCCAGCCCGAGGATAACCGGGTGCCCATTCTAATCTAACCTGTCAGCACTCGTTCTATTGCCTTGTTCTTATGGCAGTTAAGGTGCAGACCCAGATACTTTTTCAAAGAGTCTCTGCCTCCACCACCAACTCAGGCAGCCAATTCCAGATTCCCACTACCATCTGCAGAGAATGTTCTTCGTCATGTCGGCTCTCCATCTCCTGCCATGTATCTTGAATCTATGTCCCCTGATTCTCGAATTCTCCAACAAGGGAAACAATATTATTATTTTCAGACATAGAACATAGAACATAGAACATAGAAAATACAGCACAGAACAGGCCCTTCGGCCCACGATGTTGTGCCGAACCTTTGTCCTAGATTAATCATAGATTATAATTGAATTTACAGTGCAGAAGGAGGCCATTCGGCCCTTTGAGTCTGCACCGGCTCTTGGAAAGAGCACCCTACCCAAACTCAACACCTCCACCCAACACCAAGGGCAATTTGGACATTAAGGGCAATTTATCATTGGCCAATTCACCTAACCCGCACATCTTTGGACTGTGGGAGGAAACCGGAGCACCCGGAGGAAACCCACGCAGACACGGGGAGGACGTGCAGACTCCGCACAGACAATGACCCAAGCCGGAATCGAAC